>NC_141667.1:69643288-70251145 GCF_028749965.1 Puma concolor
GGAGGCATTAAGAAAAGCATATGCAAATTGCATTAGCTAGGTTCCATCTTTCAACAGCATGATGTGACACAAGAGGTTGAAAGGCTCTATAGAAGCTTTAAAGTGGAAAGGATAATGACTCCAATATGGAGTGGAAAGGACAAGTACAGAGGGGGAAGCTCCTGATGCAGAAGACATACAGTCCAGTTTCTGCACTTGAAGGGCAGAAGTAAAAGCTATTCTAGGGGAGTTTTTCCCCTTATAATTGTGCAAACTCAGTTTAATATAAGCATTACCATTGATCAACATTGCTTTTTGAATGCATCAAAATTTTGTAAGCATGCATACATTTAATAAAAGAAGTTTCATCTTGAAGAATATATTACTTTGTTGCATCTTCATATGTACTATCACGTTAGCATGAGAGCATATAAAATCATTATGTTCTCTACATGCACTCATTGTTCTATTTCTATTAACTATAGGTATAATGTGAAGCTCCAATTTATGTTAATGTCTCTCATGTTTACAGTCAATTTAAAAGCATGACTATTTAAATGAACTCTTTCTTGATTACTAAAAAAATTATTGAGTGAAGTAATGCAAGTATCTTTGAGTTTCAAAAAATTAATTATCTCATAATTATTTACTGAGGCTTACAACACATTTGGCAATGTGGTATATATCATGAGCAGTCAAAGGAAGTCTATGACGTCATTCCAAACCACATGAGATGTACAACTTGAGGAGAAGATCTAGACTTAAAAACAAAATGAAAAAGAATGTAAATCAGCTAATAAAATGCTCAGAAGTGCTGTATAAAAAGAAGAGAAACCCCCACATGTATTCACCATTCACACATAGGGATTCTTTGCTCCATTAAAAATGGTTATAGTTCTCAAGGTGGCATACTATGTATATCCTAACATGCTTGTACATGAGATTCTTTTTGCCTAAAGTGCTTTCTCCAGGCTGTCATCTGGCTCATATCCATTCTTCAAAACCCAGCTGTGTCACTTCTTCCTGAAAGCCTTCTAAGGGTGTTGGGATGCCTTAGGCACTACAAGTTTCCTATACAGACATTACCTAATACATATCATGTGTACTTTGTTTTGTAGTAGTGCACATTTTCCTCTGAAATAGGGAGGAAGGAAAGAAATACGTACACAGGTATAAACACTTGTGAAGAGTATGTGGTAGAGTAATGGAGTTAACAATGAGTAGCTTTGATTTTCTCTGAGTAGAAGGGAACTACTTTCCTTATTTAAGGAAAGGGGTCATAACACTTTTTATATATAAGAAACTCTTCTAGAAGCTTTAGATTCATTAACACGTTTAACCAGTATAATATTCCTATGATTCAGGTAGTCCCTGTAACTATATTAATAACTATTATCATCGCTATCCTGTAGACGAGTGATTTTAGACAGAGAGAAGTTAGGCAGGATGCTCAAGGTCACTGAGTTAGTAAATTCTAGAACCGGGATGCAAACTCAGGCAATAAACTTCCAGAGACCTGTACTTCATGATCTGAAAAGCATAGTGAAGGCTTAGAACTGTGGCTGAGGGATTGCAAAAAGAAACAGAAGAAAACCTCAAAAGATTGTTGAATGGCTCTTTTTTAAAAATGTTTATTTATTTATTTTGAGAGAGTTTGAGTGGTGAAGGGACAGAGAGAGAGGGAGAGAGAACCCCAAGCAGGCGCCATGCTACCAGCGCAGAGCCTGATGTGGGCCTCGAACCACAAGCTGTGAGATCATGACCTGAGTTGAAACCAAGAGTTGGATAATTAAACAACTGAACCACCCAGATGCCCATGTTGAATGGCTTTAATGTATAGTTAAGACCACAAGTGACAGGTCACAAGAACAGTGGCAGGTTCCATATTGTTTTTTAAGGATCTTGATTCCCCAAGTGTAACATCAAAGGGTGAGTATGTCTGGATACTGGCACATGCAGTGGGAAAAATAGAGTGAAGGGGGTGAAGGAGATGGTAAAGGGTGATTAGGAAGGTAGGAAGCAAAGCTGAGTGGGCCAGTGCTGAGAACTGATGGTAACTGGGAAGTTTAACATGGCAGACTGAATACACTTGTTTATCTCTGCTCCCTCCCAAAAACTGATAAAAGAAACAAGAAGATACAACCCTACAAGGATTAAAAGAAGGAGATACAGCAGAAAAAGAGTTGTCAAGAATTTTGGAAGGTGAAAAATGAGTAGAGAGTGGAACTGAGTTAGCAGGACCAGATAAAGCCATAGTTAAATCCCTAGAAGGAGGTGGAGGAGCCAACAAGAATTCAACCCATTCCCACTGCTGGATTCCCTAATTTAAAAGGTGGAATAGGCACTAATAAACTCTGACATGGTTCTAGATGATAGGATTGTGCGTGTTTTTTTTTTTCAAAATTTCCGAAATGATCAATTATTACTAAAGGGAAAATTTTTTCTAAAAGAAGATTTCAGGTATGGGACAGTTCTAGATAATGGCAAAATCCAGGCAGAAATAAAGGGAGCAGAGTGTGGAATAGAGACAAGTCCCTTATACTTGAATATATACTTGAATATACTGAACCCAGTCTATATAATATTGTCAACATGCATATTGAAATTGACCAAGATGGTTGTACAACTGCAAACTTGTGAGAAAGTAGGCCTGGGAGATAGAGGACGGCAAGGAGATTCAGAAGTGAGGAAGGGCTGTGCACTATGGAAAACACAAACACATGAGCTGTCACTAGTATTGTTTCTTGTATCATCACTTGTATTATTTTGTATTTTGGATGACAAAAAAATTCGCTATTAAAAAAAAAGAAGCAACAGACATTCCTAAACCATGGGGAGGGCTACCCTACAAAGCTGTCTCCTTGGCATTTTCTGCAATTCCAGAGCAGGACTGCCGCTCAGGCTCCAAACATCTACGAGATTTTTGAGCATTCACATGAGCCAAGAGCCTGGAATACAGCAATAGGCTCCCTATGTGCACTTCAGACTTGGTCCTGCACGGCCTTGCCAAGGAAGGAATTCTGATATCATGGTCTCATTCCTGTTTTTCATCATGTTTCATCTGTATCAGGAAAAGTGAAAGTGGACAGGAAGATGAAACAATAAATTTCTAGGTGTGCCAAGTGAATCATACACATTTATACAAGGAGCTGCAATACTCTTAATTAAAAAGAAACATGTTTTTACTTGATAATGCTTTCTTGACCTTTCATGGGCTCTGAATAATTCAAGAAGAAATACACACTTCCTAAACCTGAGTTTCAAGGACCTTGCTTCACCCTGGTTTACTCAGTTTTTACATGTTCTCACTCTTTCCATACTTTTACCCTTTTCACTTTCACCAGGGGCACTTCCTTGTTGGACCTATCATGGCTTACTCCCATTTTCACTTTGGGGCTTTTAGTATAACCCATCTTCTGTGTATGTCACTGATGCTTTAGTTCAATTAACAAGAATATATTGCAATATGCTGTTTTCAGCACCATGCTAGACACTGAGAGGATTTATCAGACAATGATAAACAAGGGGATGGAGAGGCAAAGAGAAATAGAAATATTTAGAGGTAAAAATCAATATCATCCTGCTCATTTTATTAGGGATTAACTAAAATGCTCTCTCTGAAAGCTACTAAATAAGTAGGACATTAAAACAAATGATGCTAACTCCATGCACTTATTAAATACGTATAGTTTCCTCAACTTGATCTATTTTCATTCATACATCTATATCTACTTTGATCTAAGAATATAATTTTATTTACATTATGGAATATATGTGGTTAGAATGGTCTAATTGAATTAGGAGAGAATTTTAGCTTAAAAAGTGGCTACCTAAGGGGCGCCTGGGTGGCGCAGTCGGTTAAGCGTCCGACTTCAACCAGGTCACGATCTCGCGGTCTGTGAGTTCGAGCCCCGCATCGGGCTCTGGGCTGATGGCTCAGAGCCTGGAGCCTGTTTCCGATTCTGTGTCTCCCTCTCTCTCTGCCCCTCCCCCGTTCATGCTCTGTCTCTCTCTCTGTCCCAAAAATAAATAAACGATGAAAAAAAAAAAAAAAAAAAGTGGCTACCTAATGCAAAACTTCTCTTTTCCCTTTTTATTTTCTTAAACAAGCTAGTTTATAATTCTGTTATCTTTCCTCATCTATTGAATAGAGTCACCTGGCAATATTTTGAATTTATTTTGACACATTGTTTTGACGCACTCTTTCCACAAGTTAGTAATGGTTATTAGTCTAATTTTGGTATCTACTTGATCTATTTACCGTGAATACAAGGAGGACTCAAGCCAAACTTTTAGGGCCAATATTCAGGTTTCAGAAATACTGGTAATTCTGACTGGTAGTTTTTTGAAATGTATGCCAAGCCCTGTTAAAAGATGCTATAGAGGGGGCGCCTGGGTGGCGCAGTCGGTTAAGCGTCCGACTTCAGCCAGGTCACGGTCTCGCGGTCCGTGAGTTCGAGCCCCGCGTCAGGCTCTGGGCTGATGCCTCAGAGCCTGGAGCCTGTTTCCGATTCTGTGTCTCCCTCTCTCTCTGCCCCTCCCCCGTTCATGCTCTGCCTCTCTCTGTCCCAAAAATAAATAAACGTTGAAAAAAAAAATTAAAAAAAAAAAAAAAGATGCTATAGAGATGTTTGTACAACTATATAAAGTTACTAAAATTATTGAATGTTTTTTTTTTTTTTTCAACGTTTATTTATTTTTGGGACAGAGAGAGACAGAGCATGAACGGGGGAGGGGCAGATAGAGAGGGAGACACAGAATCGGAAACAGGCTCCAGGCTCTGAGCCATCAGCCCAGAGCCTGACGCGGGGCTCGAACTCCCGGACCGCGAGATCGTGACCTGGCTGAAGTCGGTCGCTTAACCGACTGCGCCACCCAGGCGCCCCAATTATTGAATGTTTTAAACAGATGTTTCTCTTTAAGCTATAGGGATAGATCCACAGCTTAAGTCCTATGGATCAATGAACATTATAGTATCTTATAAAATAGCTAAAGATTCCATGAGCTTTGTCAAACTGTGTTTTCCCTCTGTTATACTTTAGCTTTGTTTCATATCTTTGTCTCACTTCCCTTGGAGTACAACTGCAAGATATCTCAACAGCTAGATTCTTATATGAAATACTTGATAAATAACTCTCTTTTGTATTAGTCCTGAGTGTAAAAAAAAAAAAGAGTGAAACAAAGCACCTTAAAAAATAATAAGAAAAAGTAAAGAAAATGTGTATAGATTGAGAAAGTAAAGGGACAGTTCCATTTAAGGAAGTATTAAAGGGCAGAAGATGGTGAAAGCATGCAGAGTGAACAGGACTGGATTGAGAAGTATCAGAAATGAATAGCAACAATTCAATTTCTGTTGGCTTAAGTGGCAAAGTGATATCATTTAAGGGACACTTAAAAACCAGAATAGTCAGTTTTTCCTGGGAACTGCATTTTTACTTTGGTTAACTGGCTAAGTCAGAAATGTGCACGTATATTCAAAGCTGTATTACTCAGCATTTCCAGAATTATAAAAAAATCTCACTGGTTAGATCCAGGCTTGTTTGGGGATGAGTGATCCCTTGCAGCCTTCAGACAGTATGCCATTTTTTGCTCTTCTTGTGTACATGATGAATATCAGAAACTGAAAATACTTCATAAGAGCTTTATACATTAGGGAGACCTGTCTGAAGCACTTAGCATACTCTTGCAAAGCTAGAAGGCAAGAAGGTAATGTGTTAATTCTTCCTTGAGGTCACTCTTCAGCAATTTCTAAGTTTAACAGAATCAGAAATTGAACTCAAATACCACTTCTTGCATGAGATTCACCCATCTACTTATACTCTATTTCTTTATACTTTAAATATTCTGTAGGTTCATCATATCCCCCCCCCCCCCTTATTGTGGTTCTCTTTCACTACAGAAAATGGGTTTGTGTTCTTTTACATATGGAGATTGGTGTATGTTTCAAAATTTTTTACTTTGAAATAATTAAGGCTCAATATAAGTTGTATAAATAGTATAGAGTCTTGTGCACCCATCCCCTAGCTTTCCCAAACAGTGATCTCTTCTATAGGTGTGGTACAATATCAAAACTAGGAAGGTGATATTGGTATCTTTCTGTTAACTAGACTACAGACCTGACCAGTTTTTACCATTTTCTATAACTGCAATCATTGTGTGCATTTATGTATATAGTTCTGTGAAATTTTCTTCCACATGTATATGCATGTAACCACAACAATCCAGAGATAGGACTGTTCCATTACCACAAAAGAACTTCCTCATGCTACCTCTTTGTATTCTCACCCACCTTCCTCCCAATCCAATCCCAGCTCTCTAGCAACTACTGAAATGTTCCCCTTGTCTATGGTTTTGGCTAAGATATTGGTAATTTTTCATGTGCCTACTTGCCATCCATATTATACCTTTGATGACATATCCATTCATATATTTTGTCCATTTTATAATAGATTATTTTGTTTTGTTTGTTTGTTTTTGGCTGTTGAGTTTTGAGAGTTCTCTACATAGTCTATGTGTATGAAAATATATATTAGGTACATAGTTTGCAAATATTTCTTCCTGAATCTGTAGTTTGTCTTTTCATTCTGTTAATAGTCATTCATAGTGCAAAAGCTTTTTATTTTGAGGAGGTTCAACTTATTGGTTATTTTCTTTTATGTATCACACATGTAATATCATGTCTAAGAATCTTCATCCTCAATCCCAAAGATATTTTATGTTTTCATCTGGAAGTTTCATAGTTTTATGTTTTACATTTAAATCCATGATCTATTGGGAGTTAGTGTTTATATATTACATTTAAGTCAAGGTTCATATTTTTGACTACAGATGTCCAGTTAATTGTTCCAACACCATTTATTAAAAAGACTATCTTCCTCCACTGAATTGTTTTTGAACCTTTATAAAAAATCAATTATCATATTGAAAAAACTTCCTTCTATTTTTACTTTTGGAGCTTATTTATTTAGGATTTTTATGCCGTCCTCAGAAATTGACCCATTTGTCATTATAGAATATTTATTTTTATCTCTGGTAATTCTCCTTGTTTTGAAATTTTCTTCATCTGATACTGATATAGCCAGGCCAGCTGACTATGCTAATTTGCATGGTATGTCTTTTTTATCATTTTGCTTTTCACTTCTATATCATTATATTTAAAGTTTATACATTATAGAAGACATAGAGTTGGTTGTTGATATTTTTATATGGAGACCATCAATCTTTGCCTTTTTGTTAGTGTCAAAGGCTTTTCATTTATAAAATATGCTAATATTTATAAATGTAAAGTATAATTATATGTAATATACATATTGTTATGTTTGTGTTCACCATTTTGCTATTTTTTTCTATTGTTTCTCTCTGCTTTCTGTTCCTTTTCTACTATTTACCCTCTAGTGACAAGTTAGTTATACTTCTTTGTATAAATTTTTAAAAATAATTGGTCTATTGATTGCAATATTAAGTATTGACTTATAACAGTCTATTTAGATACTAATATTATGGTACTAAAGAACTTTATGATAGAAAAATTGCATTAGACTTCTCCATCCTATGTGCTGTTTTTGTTTCTTTTACCTTTCATACATAAATCCCTTAAAATAATCTTATATTTTATTTAAATACTTACATGTCTTTTGAAAACAGCCTGTTGGTAAGGCTAAGTTCCTGGAGAGTACATTTGAGAGATGGGAACTCCTGTCTTCCATCCAGTCTCCACTCGTAGAATGTTGGCTCTACCAAAGACACAGCATCTTGAGAACGTTGGGGCTCTGAATATCCCTACTTCAGCTCATGCAATGTTGGTTCCATACCAGGAGAGGCAAGCCAAAATGACATCAGGCTACTTTCTCCACCAACACCAAGCACTTAGCTCTTAGAGTGAGTGTATCACTCAGAAAGAAGCTTATTTTTGTCCCTCTTCCCTTCCCACCTCACCCCCTTGACACCCACTTCCAGATTTCTGGCTCAGAAATTTCTCTGGGTGGAGAAGCAGGTTATAAGAAGTTAACTCCTAATCTCTTCCCAAAGGGACTAACTTCATATAAAACAGAACTTGGAGAGGTTCTGCTTAAAGGCAGAATAGTAAATGTTGTGGCAAAAGGCAATGGGAAGAGATTCAAGATAAGGATAAATTGTAAGCTCTAGTTTTCAGGAAATAAGACAACTCCTCCCACCCCCTTTAAATTGTTAACAAATTATATTTATACATTGTGTTCCCATTAACATAGTTTCAGAATGACTATTTTATGCATTTGTCTTTTAAATCATGTAGAAAATAAAACAAGTGTTACAACTAAAGAATGTATTGGCACTGGCTTTTAAATTTATCTATGTAGTTTACCTTTACCAATGTTCTTTATGCCCTCATATGGCTTTGAGGTATTGTCTAGTGTTCTTTCATTTTAGACTGAAGGATTTTCTTTAGCATTTCTTGTAGGTCAGGGCTATAGGCAAAAAACTCTCTTAACTTTTGTTTCTGGGGATGTCTTAATTTGTGCATTTCTAAAGGATGGTTTTGCCAGACTTGCAATTTTTCCTTCATATTTTTTTTTTTAAGACTTTAAATATTTCATCCCACTGCCTTTTAGCCTTCATGGTTTCTTATGAGAGGTTTGCTAATAATCTCATTGAGAATACCATATACATGACCAGTCACTTTCTCTTGCTATTTTTGATATTTTCTGGTTTTCTTTGTTTTTCACTTGATTTTAATGTGTCTGAGTGTTGATCTCTACATTATTCTGCCTGGAGTTTGTTGAGATTTTTTGGTATGTGTAGATTCATATCTTTTATCAAACTTGCAAGGTTTTCAGCCATTACTTTTTCAAACAGTGTTTCCTCACTTTTCTTTCTAAAGGACTCCCATACAATAATACATTGATCTGCTAATAGTGTCCAGACAGTCCCTCAGACTGTTTACTTTTCCTCATTCTCTGTTATTTCTGGATCTAAGACTGGGGCATTTCAATTGTTTATCTTCAAGTTCACAGATTTTTTACCTGCTCATGCCTGACATTGAATACTTCTAGGGAATTTTTTATTTCATTCATTGTAATTTTTTTCAGTTATTGTAACTGTTTAATGTCTATTTATTTTTGAGAGAATGAGAGAGAGAGAGAGAGAGAGAGAGAGAGAGAGAGAGAGCATGACAGAGAGAGACAGAGGGAGGCAGAGGATCCTAAGCAGGCTCTGTTCTGACAACAGAAAGCTTGATGAAGGGCTTAAACTCATGAACCATGAGGTCATGACTTGAACCAAACTCGGAGGCTTAATCGACTGAGCCACCCAGGCACCGCTGGTTATTGTAATTTTTACTTCCAGTGTTTCTTTTTTATTCCTTTTATAATATTTTTATCTCTTTATTGATGTTCTCATTTTGCACATACATCACTTTTCAGATTTCCTTTACTTCTTTGTCCATAGTCGTCTTTAGCATTTTGAGTATATTTAACACAGTTGCCTTAGGTATTTATCCAGTAAGTATAATGTTTAGACTTCTTTAGGGCCAGATTCTGTCAACTTTTTGTTTTCCTTTGAATGGGCCAAACTTCATTATTTCTTTGTATGCCTTATGATTTTTATTGTCATTTTTATTTTGTTGAAAATAAATGTTGAATATCATCATGTAGCAATGCAGGAAATCAAATTTTTCTCTTCTCCAGGGTTCTCTGTTGATAACCATTGAGGGCTTCAGTCATCCAACTGTTTGACGGTGTTTCCAAACTATTTTTGCCGAGATTGTATTCATTGTCAAGTATCAACACTGAATTCTGTCTATTTTCTCAGTTGTCAGTCAGTGACCTGACAGAGATTTCCTTAAATTAGTAGAGCCAAGAGGATGAGCATAAATACCACTCTCTTAGTTTTTTGCAGCTTGGCACGAAGTTTGATCACTTCCTCGTCACTAAGATGCACTGCATAAAACAGCCTTAGCTTTTATCAGCATGTTGAGCAGAGTCCAGAACCTATATGTCTGTCAGAGGTGCAAGCCTAGGGTTCTCTCTGGTCTTTTCTGACCATGTGTCTAGTTCTGGGCACTACATCTACTTCAGGAAATGAGATGGGTCTTCTGAACAAGTATTCCCCCAAGAAACTTTATTCCAAGGCTTTTTTTCCTTTTTTTGGCGGGGGGGGGGTGTAGGTTTTTGGTTTGTCTGCTACTTGTTCTGTCCACCAGATTCTTATTTCCATGATAGGTCTTTAATCACCTTTCTAGTTTTTTCTATGAAAATTGATCTATTCATGTTTTCCCCAACTGGGGTAAATTTTAATAATTTTTATTTTACCTGTAAAATATATATTACTTCTTAGGTTTTCAAATTTGTTTCAATAGAGCTGCATGTAGTATTCTCTTACAATTATCATCTTTCTTGTATCCATAGTTATATCTTCTGATCCCCAACATTGCTTATTTTTTTTTGCTTGCTCCATCTTTTCTATTCCTTCACACCTTCTCTCCTTCCCTCTCTCGCTCTCTCTCTTTCTTACTTACATGAAGGTTCAAGGGAGGATTTATTTGTTCCCTTTTCTATTTTTTATTTTTCTATTTAATAAATTTCAGCTTTTTTCTCTTTTTATTCCTAGTTTCTAATTATTTTTTATTTTAATATATCTCTCAATTTTACTGTTATTTCTTAATAAAAACATTTAAAGGCATGTTGTAAACTCTTTCTTTGGCACAACTTTCTTTGTGTCCAAAGATTCTATTATGAAATTTTTATTGCTTTCCATATAGTTTGATTTTTCTCCTTTTCTTTCTTTTTTTAGAAATGTTTATTTTGAGAAAGAGAGAAAGCACAAGCAGGGGAAGGGAAGAGAGAGAGGGAGAGAGAGGGAGAGAGAGTATCCTGAGCAGGCCCTGCTCTGTCAGCTTGGAGCCCAGTGCTGGGCTTGATCCCATGAACCATGAGATCATGACCTGAGCCAAAATCAAGAGTCAGATGCTTAACCAACTGAGCTACCCAGGCACCCTGATTTTTCTTTTTAATTTCCTCTTAAATTTAAGAGCTATCTGGGAATGTGTTTCTAAATTCAAAATATTGTTTTTATTATTAATTTCTAATTTTTAGATTATAGTCAGAGAATGATTTTTTCTAAGTTTATTTATTTTGAGAGAGTGAGAGAGCGGGGGAGGGGCTGAGAAAGAGAGCACGAGTGAGAGCGAGAGCAAGAGCAAGAGAGGGAGACAGAGAGAGAGAGAGAATCCCAAGCATGCTCCACACTGTCAGCATGGAGCCCTATGTGGGGCTCAAACTCATGAACCATGAGATCATGACCTGAGCCGAAATCAAGAGTCAGACACTTAACTGACTCAGCCACCCAGGCATCTCCAGAGAATGTGATTTTTAAAAATATGTTAAAGTTTCTTTTTGGCCAAGTACATGTGTAACTTATGAAAATGTTCAATGGATTATAAATAAATAATGTCCCTTAAATCATAAGTGCATATGTATGTATTACATGAAATTATATGGATCTACTGAGTCAAGGTTTTTGATTGACTTATGCTGTTCCCCTAGCTTTTTTTTTTTAAACCAGGAGTGAAGGGATTTATACATCTGTCCAATACACTACATGTATAGTTCAAAGTCTTTCTCTAAAATTTCATTTTTAACATCTCTTTCTAAAACATTTTATATAGTCATATGCAATGTTTTTGAGCCATAGAGGTTATAATTGCTGTATCTTTATAAATTGTGTCTTTTATAATTATATGATGTTTATTTTTATTTTGTTTACTTCTTTTAATAGTGAATTTTAAATAGTGATTTTTCAATATCGATATTTTAATTTTGAATTTTTTTGTTTTGCTTAGATTTAACTGGTGTTTCTTGGTCTATCTCCTTAATTTCTAAACCATCTTTGCCACTATATTTTAGGTGTGTGTGTGTGTGTGTGTACATGTGTGCATGTGTGTTAATAAAAAGTATGTAGATTTTATTTTAACAGCCATTTTTTACTATTTTTTTTCTCCGGTTTGGAGAAAATGGTCTGTTTCCTGTCAGTATAAGGAGTCATGTTTATTCATTCCATCTAATAGAGTCCATCTAATAGATTACATTTACTTAAAAAATTTTTTTAACATTTTATTTTATTTTATTTATTTTTTTGACAGACAGAAAGAGACAAAACATGAACAAGGGAGGGGCAGAAAGAGGGAGACACAGTATTCGAAGCAGTCTTCATTTCAGGCTCTGAGCTGTGCACACAGAGCCAGCCACCGGGCTCCAACCCACAAACTATGAGATCATGACCTGAAGTTGGACGCTCAACTGACTGAGCCACCCAGGCGCCCCAGATTAAATTTACTTTGCATTAGTCTTCTCTGTTTCTAGTTCTACTTTTTTTTCTTTGCTAGTTGGATCAAATTATTATTCTTTTCATTTATTCCTCATGTTTAGTGAAAGTCCTGCCTTACTCCTCTGTTCTGTTAATATCTACCTTCCCCCTCCCCACTCTCGTAACCACACCCATATCTTTAATAGTGTTTGAAAATAAAATACAAATGCATTCTCCCACAACATAAACTATCCCCCATTTCTTTTGAACACAAATAAGATGAGAGATCTGTAAAGTATTTTTACTCTCCCCTACACCCCTTCCTTCCCACCCCCACCTCAGTCCACCAAGTGTCTTTCTTCTCTCTCCAACCTCACCCCCAATTTCTACATTTTGCTGAAGTAGATTAGAAATCTTTATTCTAGAATGTTTGGACTATATCAGGATTTTCCTTACATCATTTTTCTTCCAACTCAAGATTTTAAAGATTTTATATATAAGTTTATTCTTGTTAGTGTCCTCTTTTGGATCAAAATACCTATAGTCCATATTAGCTTTTTCACTCGGACTTAAAAGTAGAGGGGAAGTGAGTTTCTCTTAGGGCACATGTTTCCAATACTTTTATTTGTAAAACATTGTTTTAAATGTGAAGTATCATTTCATGGTATATACCCATTCTATTGTATATTCCGATCTCATCACTATCTAACATGTTTATATTTCAGTTATTTATCTTGTTTATTGACCCTCTTACTCTGTGAAAAGGGCCTCATATAAGGTCCATTAAGACAGAGATTTTTGTCTTAATTGTTCACTGCTGTATCCCTAACACCTGCCACGGTACCTGGCACATATGGGAACTCAGATATTATTTGAATGAATGTATAAAATAATTGAATGTGTATCAAAGTGTAGATACGATTTTTTCTTTTTCTTTTACATGTTTTTAAAGTGTTTCTAGGGGCGCCTGGGTGGCGCAGTCGGTTGAGCGTCCGACTTCAGCCAGGTCACGATCTCGCGGTCCGTGAGTTCGAGCCCCGCGTCGGGCTCTGGGCTGATGGCTCGGAGCCTGGAGCCTGTTTCCGATTCTGTGTCTCCCTCTCTCTCTGCCCCTCCCCTGTTCATGCTCTGTCTCTCTCTGTCCCAAAAATAAAAATAAACGTTGAAAAAAAAAAAGTGTTTCTAAAAGAAATATTTGTAACTTTAAGAAATCAAAGTAAACTTTTTTCTTCTTCCCTCCTTTTCTCCCTTTTTTCCCTCCATCCCTCCCTCCCTCTTTCCCCGCTTAATGGAATAGACTTCCTACACCAGACCTAGATCTGAGGCTAGGATTTGTTGGATATTACCTGAATGTTTTTAGAGATATCACTTAACTTCTCTAAAAATTTTATCCTATAAAGTAGAGATGATAAAAAGTGCTTTTCCATACCACAAGGTGGGTGTGCATACCAAATATAACAATGCATACAAAAGGACTTTTAAATATATCGTTGTCATGCATGCCTTAAATATCACACCCTGATTGGAAATTTCTTTTGTTGCATGTTGGTGAGAATCACAGGCACAGCCTAAAATGTATACTACTTAAGGGATAGGGAAGATATGTTGGGTTTATGAAGTGATTGGGAAATGCTTTTCCTTCAGCCCAGATTGTTCTTTCCCAAATATTCATAAGGCTCACTCTCTTACTTCATTTGGACCGTGTTCATATGTCTCTTCAGAGAGGACTTTTTTTTTTAACACAGAAATCTCTTCTGGTCAATCTCTATCACTTTGCCCCGTTATACATTTTATGATAGTACTTAACACTTTTTAACATATTATATAACCATTCTTTATTGCCTTCCTCATTCACTTTGATGTAAACTCCAGAACAGTACATATTTTTACTTTTTACTCACTGTTGTGTTCCCAGTGCCTAGAATAGTGCCAAGCAGGTGGGGATCCTTTAATAATTTTAATCAAATGAGTAATTTAGTAGTTGAAAAAACCATCACTAACTAATGAATAAGTTTAATTTGTCTCAGTTACCCAAATAACTTGTTTATTTTTGCCAAGACTTGTTAGAAAAAAGAGAACTAACAATTTTGAAGAAAACAGAATTCCTGGAAAATTGAACTTCCATATTAGAAAAATTTTTAAATAGAAAACCGTTTACTTGATGCTTATTTTGTTTTATATTTTCCTGAACTTTTATTACTTTCAATAGAATCAGTTGTTCAAAATGAAACAAAATTATTTCAATTTTACATCTTTGTAAGAACTTTTCCTATTATATAGTATGTATGCATATATATATATATTGTCATACCACATGTCATGAAAAGAATGGTTTTTCAGATTTTTGCCAGTCTCATCACATTCATAATTTTTGGCCACAGCCACCTACCTCTCACATGTCATTTTAATTTTCACTAATCCAACTTAAACCAACTGTCTCTACTATTTTTAACTTATCCTTATCCTCAGTACTAATACTTATGAAATCTCAAGTTTGATTGTTATAATTTTTAAATATACAGTAATTTAAATATATGGTTATTAAAACAAAAAGCTCTTCTATGTATGCCCCAGTTATGCCCAGTGCAGTAGAATTTGTGACAGAGTAATGGAGAATATGGCAATGGATTATAGCAGCAAGTGAATATCCATGTGTCAGTGAAAGCTCTCTGTGGCTTGATTTATTCATGTGAAAAGTGAGAGAATGAAATGGGTGGGCACTAAGTTCTTGGTTTTCTTCTCATAGCCTTTCTTCAAACAGTGCTGACTGGATCTAAGAAGACTTCCCAGGAAAGACTGAAGCTAGTTTCCTGGCACCCCAACTCATCCATGAGTAAGGAAATTACTCCCCAGGACAAGGATAAAATAAGGATTTTATTATGGAATTCCAACTAGATCACGTAAGTATTAAGTACATCTGCACACGTAGAATGAAACAGAAATACAAAGCAATTAACTATTATTCCTACAACATACCTCATTTCTCTGGAAATTTTGTTATACTTTTTGGGAGGATTAAATTATCTGGATGAGCATTTTCCATTTACCCCCTACTTATTAGAACCACTTGATTTTAGTGAAGTGTTCTCAACTAGAACATTCCTGAGGACCATATCCAGATCAAGCAGCCAACCAAGGGCATTTTCACATGCAACAAAAACTGTGCTAAATGCCATCAAGGGCACCAATGCTATTTCTAGGACTTATGCTGCGCTGGGGAAGGTGTGGCCATCCATAAGCACCTCACAATCATTGCAAAGTTTTCATAGGAATGACGATATTGAAACCACACATTTTTATACACTTGTTATTTGATATACTACATAAACGGACATACTACTCTTTGATATCTATATCTATATCTATATCTATCTCTCTCTATATATATATCTTCCTATTTTTACAAATGCTATTTAATTTTTGCAACAATTCTGTGTGGAAGAGTAGCTGTCATTAGCCCCTTTTGTGCTTTAGGATTTGTAAAAGAATAGTGCAAGTTCCAAAGTAACTATGGGGCAATTTGGTTCTCATTGGTGTCCTTCAGCCCAATGGGCATAATACTGTTTATTTCTAGAATATAAGTAATAAAGTATAAAATATGAAAATTAAAACTATATTGATAGGGAAAATAGGAGGAAATACTTGAAATAAAACTGTCCTAGGAATTCTGGTGACCTGGTTGTATGGCTGCTACTTAGAGAAAGATGGGCAAGTGGGATTTAGTGCTTCCATGATTCTATTAGTTTCCTGATCACTTAGTTGAGCCATTTTGTTTACAAGTTTCAGAGCTAATTCAAACTAGTTTATGCAGCTAATAAGAATAAAAATGAAAATAAAATAATTTATTAAGTCACGTAACAGAGAAGCCCATGGGTAGGGCTGGTCAGGCAGGTTAAGTCCTGGCATTCAAATATTATTTTCAGGGCCTTCTCTCTCTCTCTCTCTCTCTCTCTCTCACACACACACACACACACACATCCTCATAAGCAGGCCATCTTCACACACTGCCATGAGCAGCTAGAGATTATATAATCTTTTATCTTTAACAAGGCCATCAGAAAGTTTATCTTTTTAATGCATAGATTATATAGATAAAATTCCTGGAATTCTATTGCTTGAAAACAATATAGAATCTGTGCAACATAGAACATAGCATAATCCCTTGAACAAAAGGGTTGGTAGGTGTCATCTATTTTTCAGCTCAGCCACACGCACTGACACTAGGTGAGGGAAGCATCCCTCAAAGCACATCAGAGTGCTTTCACCAGAAGAAAGGGGAGATGTGTGCTCTCAGATAAGGTAAGACAAAAACGTGTCCAGTAGGCTTGTGTTCTGCCAGTCACTGAGGGTTGGTGGAATGTCCACAAGCAGTTACAACTCCAGAGGGGAATCCCAAACCTCAGAAAGCCTTGAGTAGACCATAGAAAATTCCAGAGAATATAGCAAATATATTTTATAACTTAGGATTTTTATCTTCATACCTTTGAACTTACTTCTTGAAAAGAGAAGTTCTACTCTATAACTGCCCCAAGGGCTCTGTGTGGATCATGCTGCGTGCTGTCCCTAGAAATGGTGCTAGGAGAGCAGGGAACAGGCAAGTGTCCTTCAAGGTAGGATGAGTTGTTGCTGCCCCGGAGTTTGGTAATGGAACTCACTGCTAGCGGGACCCATTTCAGAGAAGAGCCCTTGCAGATGGGAGCAGCTGTTGGGAGCCTGTGCTGGGAGCCACTGCCAAGAAAAATTGCCAGAAGGAGCTGCTGGGAAGCCACTGTGGGAGCAGAGGGAATTGTCAGGAGTCTCAGCCTTCTTCATCGTACCATTGGAAGTAACCACAGAGGTCAAGCAAGAAAGTGATTGTGTTTCTCTCTAAATACCATGTGTGTACATCTGTATCTACATTGACATTTAGATATAGATGTCAATATCTTACATATGTCTTTGTGTTCCATTCCACAGTAGAGGATCAACTTTGTTCCTTTCATTTCTTACTTAGTTAATATTTATGTATGCCCTCTCTGAAAAAGATGAAATAAAAAGAAAAATTTCAGAGGTGCCTGGGTGACTCAGTAGGTTAAGCATCTGACTCTTGGTTTTGTCTCAGGTTGTGATCTCACCGTTGGTGACTTCAAGCCGTGCTGACAGTGCAGAGCCTACTTAAGACTCTCTCTCTCTCTCTCTCTCTCTCTCTCTTTCTCTCTCTCTCTCTCTCTCTTTCTCTCTCTCTTTCTCTCTCTCTCTCTCTCTCTCTCTCTCTCTCTCTCTCTCTCCCTCCCTTCCCCTCCCCTGCTGGTGCTCTCTCTCTCTCTCTCTCTCTCAAAAATAAATAAATAAACTTAAAAAAAAAATTAACTTTGTACTGTTGTGATTGCCATCTAGTGGAGAAAAGAAGTATGTAAATAAATGTTTAGAATGCAGTGTAACAGGAGTAGTTACAAATGTCTTTGGAAACCCAAGGGAAAAGCTGCCTTTGCCTGAAGGACTTCAGTAAGGCTTTATGGAAGAGGACACATTTCAACTGGGTCTTATTGAATGGAATGCCCAGAAATTCTAACAGGAGTACAAACCTGTTGTAGAACTAGAAACCAGGCTTCTTCATGTTTCAAAGTGTCACCTAGGGAGAGATGGTTGTGTACATCACAACTTAAATGAAGAAATAAAGTAACTAGCTCTCAAAAGCATAAAGGTTAAGTGCCAGGTAAATATTTTGGAAAATATGTTTCATGGAGTAAAAGAATATTTCTAATGTTTGATATGTACTTCATAATACATAGTTTCCTCCCAAAGTTTGATATGATCTATTCCTAGATAAGGTGGATTAAAATTAATAAATATAATTGATTTTACCTTATTCTTTTCTAATCCCTATTCCTTCTCACTCACATCATTTTTCTAGTTTTCTTCTCCAGAAGCAGGAAAAACATGGCCCCATCGCCTGATTGTTATCTTTTAAGAAACTACTATTTAAAAATTTTTAAATATTTATTTATTTTTTAAAAAATGTTTTATTTCTTTTAAGACAGAGAGAGACACAGTATGTGTGGGGATGGGGCAGAGAGAGAGGGAGACACAGAATGTGAGGCAGGCTCCAGGCTGAGCTGTAAGCACAGAGCCTGACGTGGGGCTCGAACTGAGGAACTGTGAGATAATGACCTGAGCTGAAGTTGGACGCTTAACTAACTGAGCCACCCAGCTACCCCAATGTTCATTTTTTTTTTAATTTTTTTTTCAACGTTTATTTATTTTTGGGACAGAGAGAGACACAGCATGAACGGGGGAGGGGCAGAGAGAGAGGGAGACACAGAATCGGAAACAGGCTCCAGGCTCTGAGCCATCAGCCCAGAGCCCGACGCGGGGCTCGAACTCACGGACCGCGAGATCGTGACCTGGCTGAAGTCGGACGCTTAACCGACTGCGCCACCCAGGCGCCCCTGTTCATTTATTTTTGAGAGAGAGAGACAGAGCACGAGCATGGGAGGGGCAGAGAGAGAGGGAGACACAGAATCTGAAGCAGACTCCAGGCTCTGAGCTCAGCACAGAGCCCAATGTGGAGCTCAAACCCATGAACCATGAGATCATGACCCGAGCTGAAGTCTGGCACTGAAGTCCACCCAGGTGCCCCAAGAAACTACTATTAAATAACAATAGATCTTCAGCATTCAATTAAAGTTATGTCAAAGACTATGTAATTTATAGCTATTAAGTTGCTTGATCCTACCTTTAAAATACTACAAGGATTGTAGCATCAGTAATCTCTTCTTATAGTAAACAAGCTCAAGATTTACAATTTTAATCAAGTATCATGATTGGTGACAATGCTACCATCCCAGCTAGGCTCTCTAATTTCAAATGATCCAACACTAAAGTAAAATAACTAAAAATCAGAGAAAAGCAATTGTTTTAAGGATGTCTGTTTTAAGATGACTATTTTAGTACTTTCTTAGCTTGAGAAAAATAATTTTGTCCTCCCAAATATGTTTCCTCATTTATAAAATGATGGCAAATGTCTTACTATCATGATGTCTCATGCTTTCTTTTTTTTAATTTTTTCAAACGTTTATCTATTTTTGAGACAGAGAGAGACAGAGCATGAACAGGGGAGGGGCACAGAGAGAGGGAGACACAGAATCTGAAATGGGCACCAGGCTCTGAGCTGTCAGCACAGAGCCCGACGCAGGGCTCGAACTCACAGACCGTGAGATCATGACCTGAGCCGAAGTCGGGTGCTTAACCGACTGAGCCACCCAGGCGCCCCTCATGCTTTCTTTATCCAAACATCTAAAGACAAGACTGAACTAAGGTCATGCAGAAATATTTTTAGTGATTCACAAGTCAACATAGATCTCAGATAACCAAATACCAATTCATCCTGGAGAAGAACAGGTGCATTCTTTTTTTTTTTTTTTTTTAATTTTTTTTTCAATATATGAAATTTATTGTCAAATTGGTTTCCATACAACACCCAGTGCTCATCCCAAAAGGTGCCCTCCTCAATACCCATCACCCACCCTCCCCTCCCTCCCACCCCCCATCAACCCTCAGTTTGTTCTCAGTTTTTAAGAGTCTCTTATGCTTTGGCTCTCTCCCACTCTAACCTCTTTTTTTTTTTTTCCTTTCCCTCCCCCATGGGTTTCTGTTAAGTTTCTCAAGATCCACATAAGAGTGAACACATAGGGTATCTGTCTTTCTCTGTATGGCTTATTTCACTTAGCATCACACTCTCCAGTTCCATCCACGTTGCTACAAAGGGCCATATTTCGTTCTTTCTCATTGCCATGTAGTACTCCATTGTGTATATAAACCACAATTTCTTTATCCATTCATCAGTTGATGGACATTTAGGCTCTTTCCACAATTTGGCTATTGTTGAGAGTGCTGCTATAAACATTGGGGTACAAGTGCCCCTATGCATCAGTACTCCTGTATCCCTTGGGTAAATTCCTAGCAGTGCTATTGCTGGGTCATAGGGTAGGTCTATTTTTAATTTTCTGAGGAACCTCCACACTGTTTTCCAGAGTGGCTGCACCAGTTTGCATTCCCACCAACAGTGCAAGAGGGTTCCCGTTTCTCCACATCCTCTCCAGCATCTATAGTCTCCTGATTTAGAACAGGTGCATTCTTGAATGTGGAAGCTAAACCATCTTGGTTGTTGGTTTGTAAGCCTTTTCAACTGCTTATTAATTTCTTCCAGTTCATCTCCAGCCTCATAAAGTTTTATAAGCTCTAAGTGAGCCTTTCCAAACACTGAAGAAACTCTAGAAACAGAATTCCATCTCAGTCTTAAGTGCTTTTATTAACATGCAATAAAATTAAACACCATGTAATCTCGTTTATATGTAGAATCTAAAAAAAAATGAAATTAAAAAACCCAAACTCACAGAAAAAAAAAAGAGATCAGATTTGTGGTTACCAGCAGTGGGGCTGGGGGAGGGGTAATCAAATGAAATTAGTCAAAGTACAACCTCTCAGTTACGAGATAAATAAGTACTAGGGATGTCATGTACCACATGATGACTGTAATTAACACTGCTGTATGGCATATTTGAAAGTTGTTGAGAGAGTAGATCTTAAGAGTTTTCATCACAAGGTAAAAAACCTTTTTTTTCTTTTTTTCTTGTGTCTATATTAGATGATGGATGCTAACTAAATTTACTGTAGTATAATCATTTCTCAATATCTGTAAGTCAAATCATGCTTCTGTACACTTTAAACTTACATAGTGCTATATGTCAATTTTACCTCAATAAAACCAGAAAAATAGAACTAGTTTTACCGAGTAGCTGATACAGGAAGAGTGGATGGGGGATCTGCTAATTAGGTCATGAGCTATATATAATATGACAGTTTATCTGGTTTAATAAAGTATCTTATAAAATAATGTAACAGTTGGTAGGTCTCATTCCAACTCCCACTCTTATATTGGGCATTACAGCTTAAAGCTAAACACTTTAATGCTTCCCAGCTTCCTTATTTAGTTGACTGCCAACCAAGTGTTGAATAGACATGGCAAGCAGACACAGTGGTCTAGCAACGAGAATTGTGGGGGTAGACTTAGGAAAAGTAGAGGTCCTGTCCAGCTTTGGCTGGTTTGCTGTATGCACGGTATTGTTGGGACAGAAAGCCTCTCTGAACCTATCAGATTCCTAGTCTGTAGAAAGTGACTGGTGATCCCTGCCATCTGTATCCCTTATGAGACTAAAGCGTAGTGGTTAAAGTCAGAAGACATCACAGTTATAAGGTGTTCATTTTTTTCTTTTCCCAATGGCCATAAATAACTGCAATTTATCCCTCTTTCTTGATCAGTGCAGATTCTCTGAAAAGGTGTTGTAAAACCATTAATGGTATTGGTTATCAGTTTCTTTGTAAGAAATTATCACAACCACAACCATCTATTATTTCACATCTTTCTCCAATTATATGATTAGGAAAGTCCTTGGTACTATTTACCTTGGTTCAGATAACCCCCACAAAAGTTACAATTAACCAAAGTCAGTTATCACAAGTGACTGAATAGGCCATTGCAAACTACAAAAGCCCAAATTAAATGCATACCCATCTTTGCCAACCACTGATGAAACAAATGACAAGGCAGTTTGTACACTCCATTACAATATTTTACATGTATCAAGGCTCTGCTCCTCAATGGCACCACCTCCAACCTTATGGACTTAGATACTCCTGGGCTTGGAAGTGGTAGAGTGTGGGTAGAAGAAAAAACAAACACCTGTAAAACAGAATAAACCCACATGTACCTGAAGGATGACAAAAAGGTGATTTGCTTTTAAGTAAGTAATGTTCTCAAACTATGAAGAGTTTATTATTCCAAATCCCAAATTAGAGCTGCAATAACTCTGACCTTCTGATGTTCCTAGAGTTGGGTTTCAGAGCCAATTATAGAACTCTGGCTTCTGATGCTATTTGAAGAGCTCTTTGTGTCTGTAAAGCCTAATAGACTTACCTACTGAGAATAGATACCTGAATGTTTCGTAGGAGTCTATTCTGGCAGTTCAACCTTTGGTTAGCATTGGAACTTTGTCAGCACATAATAATAAAGGTTCCTTCCTTGACTAAAACACAAAAATAGGATTGAGCAAAGGAGGTAAAAAACATAGACAGTATTCCTATCTTCGGACACCAGCATCGCTTTATTTCCTGTGGGTCAGTCTCTGATAGCGACCTACAGTGAGGTTTCCTAATATTTAATAAGTGAAAAGTCCTTTGGGATTCTGACAGCTGGTTGACTGACAGTCCTCATTTTTGTTGCTTTGAGTTTTCTTTTTTTTTTTATTTCTCTAGGAGGTATTTCAATAGGAAATTGGAGAGGCTGCACTGTAAATGTCTTCTTCAGTCAGCAAAGCGTGTTTAAAATAAGTACCCCTCAAATGACCTCTCTAACCACAGAAACAAAAATAAGCAAAAAATCCTCTGCTGGAGGAGAGACACCAAAGAAACAAAACCAAAACAGACATTTGGAGAAACTAGAAGAGAGAAAATTACAGCATGATTTTGCACCTAGAACAAGTACTGTCTCATGAGATATATACATGAATTAAATTTTACTGCAACAGTGTGATGAAGAAATGGCTGTAATTGGAGAGAGAAAATAAAAAAAGGAAACAAGAGACTGGAAAAAGGGAAAACATCAGCAACATCAGGACACAAGTTGTAATGAAAACAAAGGGAAACAGATTCATTGACAGCAGATGGAATTAATCAAACATTTATCAGGCACCTGATAGAGCAAAGAAATGGGCTAAAAGGCCCAGAGCTCTAAACTGATTAAGGTCTACTTTCTTATAACAGCTACATTTTATTGAGAGCTTACTATGGACGAAAACGTTACACACTTTATAAAAACATTTTCAATATCTTTATTTATTTGGTAGAAAAATTTCATGTTATCAGAGAGGCAACTGAAATTCAAGGCGTGTAACGTTCTCAAGGACACAACAGCAGTAAAGGATATAACTAGAATTCAAAAATGGATTGAATTCTAAAATCCATTTTCTCTCCAGTATACTCTGTGAACTTCTCAAAGTCAGGAATCAGACAAGTTTACAAATAACACAAGAAGTGATCATGGGAATCGCTGGAAAGAATCAGGAAAAAAAAACAAACAAAAAAAACTAACATGAATATGGTACCTTAATGGTAATACTAGTGTTAGCATAAATGTTTTTCAATATTATCCTGATCTTACTGAGGCATAGTCAATAATTGATAGTTATCATGATAATCCCAAACCATCAAAGAAAAAAAGCTCAGTTTTGTTTTATATGCTCTATTTCCTAAAGAATAAAGTGCAAGATAATTTAGAACTTCCTGTAGAATTTCTTCAACTTCCCACAATCTCACCTGCAAACATATCTAAGTTTGAGTTTGTCACTATTTCTTTTCTCACCTACGAGAGGAAAAGTTTCCTTCCTCATTCATTACCTAAGTCAGTAATTATTTGTTGAGTCCATGCCGTGGTCTATGCTGGACTCTAGGGAGAAAATGAAAAAAGAGAGACAAGATTCCTGTCCATATGGATTTACATACTAGGAGGGATAGTTAACAAATAGATGTTATATATAATGTTTAATTTTTATTCATTTTGAGAGAGAGAGAGAGAGTGAGCATGCACAAGTGGGAGACGGGCAGAGAGAGAGAGGGAGAGAGAGAGAGAGAGAGAGAGAGAGAGAATCCCAAGCAGACTCCACACTGTCAGCACAGAGCCCAATGGGGAGCTCGATCTCACCAACTTTGAGATCATGACTTGGCCAAAATCGGTTGCCTAACCGACTAAGCCACCCAGGCGCCCCCGCAGATTATATATATTATATAATATAAATGATATCATAT
This sequence comes from Puma concolor, assembly GCF_028749965.1. Taxonomy (NCBI): domain Eukaryota; kingdom Metazoa; phylum Chordata; class Mammalia; order Carnivora; family Felidae; genus Puma; species Puma concolor. The sequence goes on from NC_141667.1 coordinate 69,667,388, forward strand.
AAATGATAATCATAACTATTATATATATATATTTAACATATATATCTACATACGTCTAGATGATTGTTATTTATAGCATACTGTATTTATGATACTTATATACCTAATTTCTAGTTTTAGCAGACACAGAGGATATTAAATTATATTAAGTATTTTGCAGCATGCCTGGATGAACCAAGGAGCCAGGCTTAGAGGATGTGCAGTAAGGACTAACACACAACCCATGCCATGCCATGGCTTTATAAGTGATCCCAATGTGCCACCACCGGAAACTGACACCACAGTTTACAACAGTGATACTGTTTCATCATCACTATTCCTGAAAAGCAAAACGTTCTGGTTATATCCTCACCAAGAGATGGATTTTGTGGTACTCTTTCATTTTCTGATCTGAAGTTTCACACAGGCACATTGACTGCAAATTCTAAGTCACATGTCTCTCTGTCTTAGATGCAAGAGATCTTGGCAAAGTGAGTTCTGGCTTCTGAATCTTGGAGAGATGGGATTCAGAAAGTGGGACATTCCACAAATACGAGAAGGTTATCAAAAGACACTGAGCGCCCTGTAAAAAACACAGCTGTGACAGGCGCTCCTTGCTGTGTCCCCAGTTCCCAGGCTCGTCCTTTCCTTAGTAGCCAAACTCTTACTAACCAGACTGAGTGCCAATGTGTTCCACTAACAGTACTTCCTGCTTCCCCCAATTCCTTGCAGTGAGGAGTCACCATCTGACACATTTGGAATTGATGAGTAACACGGAAAGTCTTTGGGGGATTTTAGGAAAAATATTTCCTTTCTTTATGCACATAATGCCCCTGTTAATTTTCCTCTTCTTTTTGGATCCACCTTGCAGCCATGACCTTAGATATGGGATTGCTGAGTCAAATAGTAAATGCGTAAAGTCTATTCCGAAAGGGTTGTACCAGTTGAATATCCATGAGAAATGCACCAGAGTATCTGTTTCCTCATTATCTAGCCAAAATATGTCAAACTTTTAAATTTCCCTTAACCTCATGGGTGAGAAATAGTATCTATGGTATAGTTTTAATTTGTGTGTTTGTAACTATGAGTGAGAGCAAAAATTTTATCCCATACTTAAAGGCTATTCATATATCTTTTTCACACTCTTTCTGTGTCGTATCTTTGCCATTTTTCTATCAGGTGTTTTTGTTTGTTTATTTTTGTTTTTGTTTTATACTTAATTCCACCCATTTTTAAAAGTATTTCATATATTCTGGATAGAAGCATTATGTTGCAAATATTTGCTTCTAATGTCAGTTGTCCTTTGAACGTGTTTATGGGTTTTTTGTTTATTACGATTGTTTAAAATATGCTATATAGTCATGTTTATTGACCTTAAATTGTATGGTCTGGATTTTCAATCATAGCTAGAAAACCTTTCCTACACCCAGGTTATAAAGAAATTCACCCCTTTGTTTTTTTTTTTTTTTTTTTTTGTGGTTGTTGTTTGTTTTTTTATTACTAACGCTGTTTGCTTTTCCTTTTTCCTTTTTGACATTTAGATTTTTGATTCATTTAGAGTTCTTTGGTAGCTCTGAGGTATGTATTTAATTTTGCCTTTTTCCAAGTAACAAAACTATTGTCTAGCACATTTTATTTAAAGAGTATCTTTTTCTCCTGCATTGATTTGAGATGCTACCTTTATCACATGCTAAATTTTCATATGCACTTGGATCTATTTCTGACCTTTATATTCTGTTCTTTTTGTTTATCTATTACTACTCTGGCCTACGTTGTTTTAGTTACAGAGATTTCACAATGTATTTTAATGTCTAGCAAGACTACATGTCTCTCAAGAGTTTTCTATTTCAGTTTTGTCTTGGCTTGCAAATTTGTTTTTTCATACCAACTTTAGTATTAACTTGTCTAACTCCATAAAGTCTTATAGGTATTTTTATTGGGATTGCGTCAGCTTTATAAGTCATTTAGGAAGAATTGACATTATGATGTTGAGTCATCCTATCTAAGAACAGAAATCTTTCCATTTCTTTAAATATACTGTACCTTTGTATCTTTCAGCAGTGGTTTAAAAACTTCCCTTAACCTATATGGGTTTTCATATTTTTGTTGATTTTGTTCCTAAGTATTTAATCTTTTTTTTTTTACTATTGAAAAAAGGATTTTTCTCCCTACCATTATGTCCTATTATTTGAATATAGAAAGGAAATTAATTTCTGTGTATTAATTTTTATCTAACTATTACTAAAATTTCTAAGTCTTATTATTGATGCATTAGGATTTTCTAGGCATACAAAAATTTTATCTTCAAATAGGGGTAGTTTCAGATTTTTAAAAACAATTTTATGTCTCTAATTGATTTCTCTTGTCTATTTGCATTGGCCAATAACAGCAGTACTAGGTAGAATGGGGTCAAGATTGTGGGCATTGTTGTTTTGTTCTTACTCTCAGTGGAAATATCTTTCAGGTGTATTTAGTAAGTAAGCCTAACTTGGGTTTATATATGTAGTTATGTTAAGAGAGTATCCATCAAGTTCTTTTTTCTTGATTTTTTTTGTTGTTAGAAATAGGTTTTTGTCATAGGATTTTTCAACATGAATAATTTCATGTTTTACTCCTTACATCTATTAAAATGGTGTTATGTTGATGGTTTTAGAATACAGAACAATCCTGCATTCATGTAATAAATTCCACTTGATCATGGAATTTCTTTAATGTGGTTTTTGTCCTCTGCTAGTAGTTTATCAAATATTTTACATTAATATTCATAAGTGATATTGATTCATAATTTTTTGTACTATCAGGTTCAGTTATTTTTGCTATATAAAAACAATTAGGAAGCTGTCCTTCACTTGTAGTGCTCTAGAACAATTTACAGAGCATTGTGACTACCTATGGTTTTGGGGCATTTCTTAGAAATCTCCTGTGAAACCATCTGGCCGGTGCTCCTGTGGGTTAGTTCCTTGATACCCTTTTCGATTGCCTATACTAAAATTAGTCTAAGTTTTCATTTTCAAACATGCTGCTTTTGTTCATCTATATTTCACGAGTAAATCATTCAAATACATTTGCATAGAGCCCTGCAAAGTGGCCTCTTAGACTTTCTAAAATTTTCTGCATGTCACTGTTTGCCTCTTATTATTTCTTATTTTGTATATTTGTGCCTTACCTTTTGCTTCTTGATCAAATTATCTTTTGGTTTGTCTACTTTGTTAATCATTTCAAAATTATACCTAATCTATTTCTTTTCTCTACCTCATTAATTCTGTTTTATCTAAATTATGATTTCCCTTTAATATTTTGTTTACTTGCTTTTTTTAAGCTTGGAATTTAATTTTATTTAAATTATTTGATTTAATTGATAAAAGTGTATAGTACTATGAATTTTCCTCTGATCACTGTTTTATTTAATTAAAAAAATTTTTTTAACATTTATTTATTTTTTGAGAGACAGGGAGAGAGAGAAAATGTGAGTGGGGGAAGGGCAGAGACAGAGGGAGTCACAGAATCTGAGGCAGGGTCCAGGCTCTGAGCTATCAGCACAGAGCTTGACATGGGGCCCGAGCTCACAAACTGGGAGATCATGACCTCAGCCAAACTCGGACGCTTAACTGACTGAGCCATCCAAGCGCCCCTGATCACTGTTTTAGACGTATCCCATAAATTTTGATATGTAGTATTTTGTTAGCATCATTTCAGATTTTATTTTCTTTTTTTATCCAGACCTATTTAGTAGAAAATTTTATTAATTTTAATTTTTTTTAACGTTTATTTATTTTTGAGACAGAGAGAGACAGAGCATGAATGGTGGAAGGGCAGGGAAAGAGGGAGACACAGAATCGGAAGCAGGCTCCAGGCTCTGAGCCATCAGCCCAGAGCCTGACGCGGGGCTCGAACTCACGGACCGCGAGATTGTGACCCGGGTGAAGTTGGACGCTTAACCGACTGAGCCACCCAGGCGCCCCGAAAATTTATTAATTTTAAATGAATGAATCTTTAAAAATTTTTTAAAATAATGTTCTATTGCATGGTGGTTAGAAAACATTTTATAATATTTCTACATTATAGAATTTACTAATGTTGACTTTATTGTGATCAATAATATGATCAATATTATTATTGTGATCAATATTTTGTAAACATTCAATTAATATACCTTGTTCCATGGTATACTTAGAAGAATATCTATTCTGTAGTATCAGAATAAAACATTTGATATATATCTATAAAGTCTGTATGATTGTTTATGTTGTTTAGATCTTTAATGTTAACCAGTATTTATTTTTGTCCACTTTATCCATAGTATACTGAGAATGACATGTTAAAATTTGCTATCATTAGCTTATATCTTTTTTTTTGCGTCTTGACTCCTTTTTGCTTTAAAAAGGTAGTTGCTGATGTTTGTTGCATAGACATTCACAAATGTGATATATTTTTTGTGACTTTTTACTCAACAGTTGAAGTTTCCCTTCTATTTATGAGTTTATTTTGGTATAAATAAACATATAAGAAGAAAAAATTACTCATGTAATTTCCAATCAGTAAATGTAAAAGGAAATATAGGAATATGAAATCACCACTGGGCTTACATCACAGTAACAATTTTTGCAGGCAAGATATACCAATGTATATTGAATATTAAAATTAGTGGATAAAAATTTTAGAGTAAATACACTTTGCATAGTTACAAAGTATCTCTTTCAAGACACTTATATTAAATACGAAGGAACATACAGTAACCTTACAGAGGAGAAGCCCAGCAGACACCATCTAAGCAAGTAATTAGGGTTAACATCACCAGTAACGAGACATGGTGACATAAATCCCTTGATAAGAAGGAAGCCACAATGCTATGTTTATGAGATTCTTTCCAGACTCATCACCTCGTTTCAACCATGAGAAAACTTAAGACAAATCCAAATTAAGGGACAAGTTACAACATGACTAATCAGCACTCTTCAAAAGTGTCACGATCATGAAAGATGAAAAACAAAAAAGACTGAAATTTTTACAATTAAATGCATTGTGAGACCCTGGATAGTATTAAGATACTATAGAAAAGGACATTCATGGAAAAAAATGGTGGAGTTCAAATAAAGTCTGTAGTTTAATTAATATTTCCAATGTTAATGATCTGTTCTTGGTAATTTTACCATGGTTATAAAAAATATTAACATGAGAGAAAGCACTTTGAGGGATAAAAGGAAATTATTTGTATTTTACTTAATTAAGAGACTCTTTTGTTTATTTTTATTTTTTTAATGTTTATTTTTGAGAGAGAGGGAGAGACAGAGAGAGAGCATGAGCTGGGGAGAGGCAGAGAGCAAGGATCTGAAGCAGGATCTGTGCTGACAGCGCAGAGCCGGATGTGGGCTCAAACTCACGAACTGTGAGATCATGACCTGAGCCAAAGTCAGAAGCTTAACCAACTAGCCACCCAGGCATCCCAAGAGACTTTTTTAAACAACAGTTTTAGATTAAAAAAAAAAATTGAGCAGGTAGTGTAGAGTAGTATAAAGAGTTCTCATATATTTCCCCTCCCCTCTGTCCCTCCTTGCATTAGTGTGGTACATTTGTTACAATTAATGAACTGCTACTGATGCATTACTATTAACTAGAATCCATACTTTAAAAATACTTTTTGTGTTGTACAGTGTATAGGTTTCAACAAATATGTAATGTAATGCATCCACTATTATAGTATCATAGAGAATAATTTCACTGCTCTAAAAATCCCCTGTGCCCCACCTATTTATCTTTCCTCTCTTCCCCATTCCCGATCCTCTGAAAAGCACTGATCTATTTAGTGTCTCTACAGTTTTGCCTTTTCTAGGATGTCATATCCTTGCAATCATAAAGTATGTAGCCTTTGATACCTTTTTTTTTTTATCACTGGATCATATTCCATTGTATGGATGTATCACAGTTTGGTTATCCATTCACTTATGGAGGGACATTTCCATTGCTTCCAATTTTTGACAATTATGAATAAAGCCACTATAAACATTTGTGCGCAGGTGTTTGTGTAGACCTAAGTTTCATCTCAGTTGGGTAAATACCTAAGAGCATGATTTCCATGATGGTATGGTACAACCATGCTTACTTGTGTAAGAAAACTGCCAAATAGTCTTCCAAAGTGGCTGTACCATTTTGCATTCCCACCAGCAATGAATGAGAGTTCATGTTGCTTCACATCCTCATCAGCATTTAGTATTGTCAGTGTTTTGGAGATTAGTTATTTCTAATAGTTACACGATAATACAAGATCTAATAGTTACATAAACAAGAAAATACTGTTTTAGTTTGCAATCTCTAATGACATATGAGGTTTAGCATCTTTTTATACGTTTTCTTTTTTGCCATCTATATATCTTTTCTGGTGAGATGTCTGTGTATCTGTCCAGATCTTTTGCCCAATTATTAATTACTTTTACTTTTTTAACTTTTAATCATTTTTAATTGAGTTGTTTATTGTCTTTATTGAGTTCTAAGCATTCTTTGTGTATTTTAAATGTGAGTCCTTAATTAGATACATATTTAGCAAATATTTTCTCCCAGTTTTGGCTTTTTACTTTATTTTTTGAAGGTGCATATTTTAATAAAGAGCAGAGATCAGCAGAATTATCAAATGTTGCCCTTTTTTGCTATACATAGATAGATGTCACTATAAATATTCAAATTTTATTTTAAGTGGGATTAGATATTTTTACAGAACTATCATCAACAGAGTTTTTTTGTTACCCTTGGGAAAAGTGTAATTTAGCTTCAGGGTGTAATTCAAGAAAATGCTACATCCAAAGTTATATAACAGGCAATTTTTCTATTTACTTTCCTCCTCGGTTATAAAAGACTGGGAATGATGTCAATATTATGGATTTTTCAGTAGCAGTTAGGGCAAACTTTGTAATTGAGAATGGACTTCTATTTTATTTAAATTTTTTTTAATGTTTATTTGTTTTTGAGAGAGAGATAGAGCATGAGCAGGGGAGGGGCGTAGAGAGACTGGGAGACACAGAATCCAAAGCTGGCTCCAGGCTCTGAGCTGCCAGCATAGAGCTGGTCGCAGGACTTGAACTCAAGGACCACGAGATGGTGACCTGAGTCAAAGTCGGACATTCAACCGACCAAGGCATCCAGGTACTCCCCCCTCCCTCCGCCCTGGCCCCTCTTTTTAAAAATTTTTTATAATGTGAGAATGGACCTCTTCTATTAACCAAAGCTTGATGATGCCAAGTTTATCTTTCCTCCAAGATCAAGGCCATAGATCTGTCTTTTCACAGAATGACTAAAGCTAGCCCAAAGAAGTCATCTGCTTACTAGTTGTAGCACATCACGGGCCTTTTTAAAGAAATAAAATGTACTTGGGCCCCACGTTTCCATTGTTGGATGCAGAGATCTTGTGATTATATCAGTAATTTAAAGAAGTTGACATTTCAAACACATATTTTCCCTGGGCACTAGGTGTTGGAGGGAGGTATGGAAAGTTTTGCCCTGTCAACAGATTAGATCAGATGAACAAGATTTCATAACAGCCAAATATAGGCTATATTTAGCACCCTTTATGCTTTTGTTTAAAAACAGTTTCAGATTCCAGTAGAATGATTTGAAGGTTGAGAGATTTTTCTAAGTAGTCTTAAAAGTCTAGGTTTGTTCTGAGGCTCTGAGCCAGTCCTCAAAATAAATCTGTAGATAGACTCCAGCCTCGGAGCTAGAGCTCAGGCTGGCAGGTGTAAGAGTCCTAAACTCATTTCCTAGATATGACAATTTGAGATTATCAAAAGGGCCTCTTCTACATTGTAAGATTATTATCTTAATAAACTACTTGCCTATAGTAAATATAGTTTATATTTTCTGTAGTTTATAGTTTCATATAGTTTATATTTTATATAGTTTATAGTTTTAGTATTTTTCAGTACTTACATATGTACCAAGAAATATTCTAGGTGCTGGAATGGAATGGAGTGGTGAATTTATTCTGAATCTTAAGAAGTCTGTTCAGGAGGTAATAGTAGTAAAAGTCTGTAATTAGCCTGCTAGGGGTTCTGCTACTTTGGGTGACTTTCACCAAGTCACAAACATTTTTAAACTTTTATAACATGGCCCATACTATGCTATCAAAATTTATAAGGAAAGAGAGAGAGAGTGCCATGCATGTGTGAGCGGGTGAGGGAGTGAGGGGCTGAGAGAAAGAGAGAGAATCCCAAGTAGGCTCTGAGCTTATCTTACAAGTGTGAGACCATGACCTGAGCCGAAATCAAGAGTCGGACACTCAATCTATTGAGCCACCCAGGCACCCCTGTGTATGTATATTTTGGAAGTAGGGTCTATCAAGGGCCACAGAGCTCACTTTCGGATGTATATTTGTGTAGATAATGTGTGGCTAGAAAGGAGAGAGGGGGTGAATGGTAGGGGAAGATGATGTAGGAGAAAAAGACTAGACCAGGAATGCGAAGACCTGGATTATGTCTCCAGCTCTGTGATTCTATGAACTTAGTAAAATCACTAAACATCTAGAGGACTCATTTTACATCTTTGTGACATGAGAGTTCTAGTTAAGACGATTTCCAAAGGTCACTGTCAGTGTTGAAATTCTAAGCTAAAAAGGAACATTTCAAAATATACAGAAAAGGTTGGGTGCACAGTTTTATAGATTCATTTATTCATTCAACATGTATTATGTCATGTAATTTATTATGTCTATGTATGTGTTTGTGTAGTGAGAGTGGGAGAAAACATATCTATGATACAGATACAGAGGATTTAAGAGGTGCTTGCACAAAACTACGAGGTAGAAAGTCCATAAGTCACCAGAAAGAATGAAGAGGCTATGGAAGCCTAAAGAGAGAGGGAGATGTTTCCAGCCTAAGAAGGGAGGGAGATGGTGTGGACTTGGAAGGATCTCCCAAAGAGTTCTTCTATTATAGACCCAGGACAGATTAAGCTAAGAAGCGATCCATCAATTCGTGAGAACCCTGGTGTCCTTTAGTCCTTCTACTGGATGTCACTACTTAAAGCAAGGCCAACTTTGACCTCGTGACCAGCCAAGGAGTGCAAGAATTGAGCAAGTCCTGGACCAAATCCTAGTTATTCTTCTTCCTATCTGTATGATCTTGGCTTAACCTCCCAGCTGCAAGTCCTGCATCTGTAAAATGAGGATACTGTTAGACCTACTTTATAAGGTTGTTGTAGAGAATTTGTAAAATAACACATTTATTACTGATCCAGTCATTATAGTAAGTGCTCAAAAATGTTAACTACTATTCTCTTCCTAAAGAGCAGATATTATTTGACCATCTATTCCTGACTTTGAGAGGTCCTATTATGGTAGGACACTGAACTAGATACAAGACTAGGTTCAATTTCTGGCTTTAGTTAGTTGCTTTACTTTGTGGATTGGCTGTGTGTTAGAGTACCCCTTTAATTCTTAGGTCGTTTGCAACTGACTCATCCTTTCTTCCTGCTTGCACTGAGCTTATAGTTCATCTGAGGGTCTTCTCAGTTCTTTTCTGAGCATGCCTCCTGTCGTGAGCATGTGCGTGGCTTTCTAAATTCCCTAGTATACATGATGACTTTTGAAAACCCCAAGGCAACTCTCTCCCTGGCCTTTCCTTCTTGGCTTTATAGACAGTCTTTTGTTATGTCTCAACTGTAATTCTTTGCCCTAAATGGCTAAGGTTTTTCTGATCGCCTTAAAATGTTTTCAAGGGATTCCTACTATTTTTCTTGCCTGAGTGGAGGTCCAGTTAGGGAAAAAAGATGAGAACCTTGCATTAGTTTTTCAGGTAGCCCCTAGAGATGTCAGTATGCATAAACACAGTAACTTGCAAATAGCATCTCCTTTATTCCTTCCAGGATCAAGGACTATAGACTGTTCCACAGTGGTACAGGGGCTCCCACAGATACCGAGAGGGCAGTGGGGGCAAAGGCAAGCAAGAAACAGCACAAAGTTTTCCTACCATTAAGTTGCCTTTTTCTTGATTCTGCGTTTTGTTGCTATAAACTTTTCTAGAGTTCTGACAAAGTTGGTTTTGAGTTTCTGGTTGTTTTTTTCCTAAGTTTCTACGGAGGGACACGTTTGAACTGCATACTTGCCATCTTGCTGTCATCACTCCCCTAAGTTACTTAACACTAGAGAGGTCACAACCTCTCTGTATCTATTTCTTCTCTCAACAGAACTTCTCAGAACATACCCGAGGGCTGTTGTAAGGATTAAATATGGGAATGTGGAAGACATTTACAGAATATAATGCATTTGAAACCTTATTTTAGAAAATATGTTACTTGTTTCGTGAGCCACATCACAGTTACATCAGAAAGACTTTTTAAGTGGTGGGGAAAAAAGTTCAACTTCATGTATTTTTCCTGATCTTCATTTCTACCTACCAAAATAAAACTTTTCCTTCACCAGAAGCCTCAGTAGTTCTCTAGCATCAGGAAGAGAAAAATACTGTTTTTATTTCAACATTTTATTGAACCTTTTCATATTACACAATTTACTGAAAACATTTAAAATACTAGACAAAAACAACTTAAACACACACACACACACACACACACACACACACACACACAAACACCTTATCTAGCTGAGGTACTACTGTGTAAGATTCATTGTTAAATCACAAGTTTTTGTTACTCTGCTATACAACTTGGTATCATATTAGTGATACTCAATGACTTGAAAGACAGTACACATCCAGTTTATATTAGAGAGAGCAAGAGAAATGCGCAGCTACTTTAAAGAGAAGAGAAAGCAGATATGCCAAAATATCACTCAAATTCTATTGCAGTGTGGTTGCTACCAAGGGGATTTATTTGCTTACATGTTATTGAAAGTAATTAATTCAACCCTGAATATCTTTTCAGGAGCTGGCAAATAGTCTTTCATGTTCCAAAAGATCTAATAAGCAAGCTGAAGGCAAATACCCTCCACAATCTCAGTGGAAAAAACAAATAGCAAAGCAATGTATTTTATTTTCTAAGCAGATGTATGAATACACAGAAATATTGAAGCATTCATGCCAAGTCAGTAAGGTGAATGTGCAGTTGTAACAAAGCCAGTGCTGAAAAGACAGCTGTGAGTAGTCAGGCATGTTTGCAAAAGTGAGACTTCTCTCTCCAGTTTTGTTTCTGAAAATACTGGCTGAATTACCAAACCTCCCAAACCACAGCCATTTTGAAATCAGATTGATTTTTACTATTTCATATTTAAAACGTCTAGTGCTGGGAGTTTGGAAACTTCAATAAATTTTATAAACCTAGGGATTATTTTTCAAGGGTGCATAAAATAGAGAAAGGTAGCTCAAGGGAAAGAAATTTACATGCAAATGTACTAAATCAATTCATAAATTCACATAACATACTCAGTATTTATCAGATTTTTCAGTTTTAACTCAATCACTTACACACTATTTGACTCTGATTAAGAAATCCTACAGAGTAAAGCAAGCATATCATATCTGAGCTCCATGGCCAAACCCTGGCTTATGTAAGAGGACCGCTGGGCCTCTGGAACATTTTAATAGGATCTTAGTCATAATACTATTAACCATACTGAATTTTAAAATATTCTGAGCTACTGTCATCTTAAAAAAGATGTAGCCAGTGGATATTTGACTTTGGTACCTATATGCTAAAGAAAGAGAGCAAATTTTAAAAGGGAAAGAGTGTGTCTAATGTGTATTTCACATATTCCTTTCTAATTTCATTTAAGCATATTTGGACAGCATTTAAGTTCTTGAATTTTAAGAATTTTTATATTGCAACTAATTTGGAATGGCAGTAAGAACAATTAGTATTTTACTTGCCACATTCCAATCTTAATTTGCATTCTTTCTCCAAAGAGAAGATCAACCTTGTGTACACACAAGTTCAGTCTATCAGTCTTATAATGATTCTATGAGACAGTTTTATATAACTGAATCTTTATACTTCCATCAAATAATCTTGAAATATTTGATTTTTAACTAGATAAAGGATCTCATGGATTTTCACTAGTTAATACTTGATTCCATTCAGATTCTGTTCTTGTAGAAATTTTCTGAAACTTGGTATTTTCTGAAGTTTACTCTTATTTGAAACATCTTGATTACAATAAAAATGATTGGAAGTTGGACAGTTTATAAACATCTAAAAATTTATTTAGCAGTTCAAAGCATTGGAAATAATTTAGGTGTCATAGGTAAGGCAAAGTAAACCATAACCCAAAATATTAACTGCAAAGTACAACACGTGATCAGTGGTGTTTTATTTTCCCCTCTTGGTGGAATTTAAAAAGGGAAAGCTTATAGTTTAAAAAAAAAAAAAACATACACACCTACCACATGAGATTGTAGAGAAAATTGCTACTTACATACTGTTTGGCACTTTGGGGATATCATTTTTTGGTTCTAAAACTATTAATCACAAAAAGTAACTATTTTGCTGACACTTAGCAAGTAAAGTCTGTATACCTTCTAGATTGGACAACACCAGTGCAGTCACTGCGTTTGTGTGCTAAACAGTTTGTAGTAAAACTGTGATCATTCATGTGAGGAAATGAAACTTTAAAATGTTTAAGTTTGGGTCAGTCAAATGCTTATTATTTTATTATACAAGCACCTCACCCACCAACTTCAATTTAACAGGAAGATTTTTTTTTTTAACAAACTGATAACAATGTTTTTGCTTACTATTTTTTGAGATTTACTTCTTTTCCTCATTCATAAAAAGCAAGAACAAACTTCCTTTAAAGTTTTTATTTTTCCTTTGTTATTCATCCAAACAAGTTTAAATAAAAGGTGATAAGGATAAACTTGCTTTTCCCTTTATGTAGATCTGGTTTGGAGAATGGAACTACAAACAAAAACTAGAATAAAATAAAAACTGAAGCCATTATTTAATGATGACTATACAAAAGGCAAGAGGCACAAATTCCCATGTGAATTTTAATTGTCTCTCCTCTAAGACAAATCATTCAGAAATATAAGGCAAGGAACATTTCTTTCAGTACACAATCAGTAAATGTGCAAACAGTAATAGTTGTCATGATTATTTTCTATTCTATCTTACGAGTGGTCTAAAACCAGACTGATGATTCACATATCTAGGTAAGCAAATCAAACTTTATAAACATATGACGGATGTTTCAGTTGCTGGCATTGAAACGCTGGGTTTGGATATGGACAAGTAGGTTGTTTGCCTTACATCTTTTGGGTACCTTGTCTTTTAATGTTTTCTTCTGATATTCAAGCAGTAAGTATTCATTTTATGAAATAAGCTGATCTAAGAGTGGAAACTTTATAGAGATGAAGGAAATTCCGAGTTACATGTGTGCACATAAATGGCTTTATATAATAAATATTCAGCCATTAAAAAGTTGTACAGAGACAATGCAATTTAAAACTCTTCAAGTCCTGCTTACACACTGCCAAATCTAGTCCTTCTCATCTTTACCACAGATGACACAGTTTATTTGTTTAAAGGTAAACTATCCTGATACTATACACTAGATTAAGGATGACATACCAATGTCAATCTAGAAGGTGAAATAAATTTCTAATAAATATTGAAGTCAGATGGAATAAACTTAGCTCTGTGAAATATTGTTTTACGTTTGCTGACAAATTTTTGCTTCTGCCCAGGGTCTTTTTAGTTTAGCATGAGTGCTACATTAGCTAGAATTCAATTCACAAGTGTTACTTTCATTGAGTTTTCAAATTTGGGATATTTTCCATCCAAATATATACCTATACCTTTTAAAAAAAGAAGGGTCAATATAATCAGCATGGGCTTTTTTTTTTTTTTTTTACCAGTTTCACTTTCTAATCCACTTTCCCCCAGTATTTCACTTTTATCCCACATAATTTCATAACAAAGTACCCAGATTATGTCTTTTAGACTAACCAGGAACTGAGGTCTCACACACTATTTTGAAGAAGGGTAGAGTAAATAATTTTGGTAATCTGTAAAACAGCTGCATGCAGTGTGTACTGTATTATAACAGCACCAAACCCTTTATAAAAACCAAGCATTCCTTCCTCCTGCCTTATAGTATTGATACAGTCTCTCATACCCTCGTACTGTGTATTAATTGGAAGCACTTCATAGCCAAGGTCTGTATTGTCAATGATTGTGCGTGTTCCTTGAATGTGAAGGCGGTGCAAAACTGTTTCCAATGGGTAAAGTATAACATCAGAGCAAAGACTGGCAGCAAAGTTAGCAATAAGTTCTGGAAAATAAGCATCCAACATACTCTGCACCGGACTAGTGCTCTCAGCTAGATGGCTACTATACGTCTTTCTCTTTAGAATTAGCAGGACAAACTTCTGAATGGCTGAGCTGATGATGTAATGCAGAACCCCATGCAGCACAGTGGGGAAGATCAAGGAAAGAAGCGGAAGCAGTCGTTTGCTATGAGGCACCCCTAGGCCCATCACTCTTCCAATTCCTTCTTTAACACATTCCAAGATTCCAGTGTTATCTCGTATTATCTCACTCTGAAATAAAAATGATGAAATGTGTAAAAATTAATACTTGCTTATTTTGCCACAAGAAATGATTTGTTTTAGGTCCCTTCTTAAATCCTAATTTATTGACCACAGAGGGAAAACACCAATGGCTTGCAAACTTCAAGTGTTACCTAGGTATTAGATTCTTTTTTCAAATGAAATTCCATAACAGAGCAGTGAAGCTGGGAGCTATTCTTTTTGGGAAGGGAAAGGAGAGGAAATGTGGACAGGACATATGTGGTTCCCCCACCCTCAAGAACTCAAATGAGTTCTTAGGACTCATTTTGAAAAGCAACAGCTAGTGGACATCTAAAGAGTTTGTATGGTGCTTGGAGTTTTTTTTTTTTTTAATGTTTATTTATGTATTTTGAGAGAGAGACTGTGAGGGGCAGAGAGAGAGGGAGAGAAAGAATCCCAAGCAGGCTCTGCGCAGTCAGGGTAGAGCTCAATGTGGGCCTTGAACCCATGAACTGTGAGATCATGACCTGAGCCGAAACCAAGAGTCAAACGCTTAACAGACTGAGCCACCCAGGCGCCCCTGGTGCTTGGAATTCTTAAGTACAGGTTTAAACCCTGCATCCACTACCTACTGCTTATATAACTTTGGGCAAGTTAGTTCTCCTAAGAATCAGTTGACCATTCTATAAAAATGGGATTGGTACTACCTAGCTTTTATGCACATGATTGCTGGACATATTAAAGGAAAAAAGGCCTGGCTTCCAGAGGCACTCAGTAAATGTTAGTCATTATCATCTACAACGTCTCTGCCTTTCTACAACTGATCTTAGGAAATATGATTCAACACAGATCTTTAATTAGCAGAAGGGTATAAGCACTGCAACTTGAGAACAATGGCAGGAGTGTTCAGAATGACTTTAAGATGCAGCGGCTAGATCAGGGATTTTTAATGAAGACAAGAGATCACTACTAAGTTCATATTTAAGGGCTTCAGGAGAAGTTCTATAGGAGATCTATATATAAATGTATATTTTCAAGGGAAAAAGTATTCTCAGAATTCTGAGCTGGGTCCCCAGAAGGGGAAAAAAAACCACTGAATATGAACGGAGTAGGAAGAGAGAAGCTAATGTAGTAATCTGAGGATGTGGCATTCAATGAAAGGATAATGGTTGCCTCATAGTGGGAAGAAACAGACAAATCTCAGACACTTGCTAAAGTCAGAAAAAGACGTATGTCTGATTGGTTATAAAGGATGACAGAAACATAAAAATCAAGACTCCTTAAAATTAAAACTAAAATTTTAAGTCTTCAGGGTAAAGACAACAATAGTACCACTAGCAGAAAAGGAGAAGAGGCTCAAAAGAAGCTAATTGTCAGGGTAATAAGATGAGACTGTTTACATGAGTTGAGTTTGAGATGGAGATGATTTAATTCAGCTAGAGATTAGAGTTAAAATGATTCATGAGAATAAATGAGTTCTACCAGATAGTGAATATAGGATAAAAAGCAGAGACTACAGGATAAAAAGGTTACACCTTGGAAGGCAGCAGAAGAGATGGCAAAGAGGTTATTGAAGGAAGAGGAAAACGTTCAAGAGAGAAATACTCTAAGAAGATAGACTTTTAAATTTTTTTTTTTTTCCAACGTTTTATTTATTTTTGGGACAGAGAGAGACAGAGCATGAACGGGGGAGGGGCAGAGAGAGAGGGAGACACAGAATCAGAAACAGGCTCCAGGCTCTGAGCTGTCAGCACAGAGCCCGACGCGGGGCTCGAACTCACGGACCGCGAGATTGTGACCTGGCTGAAGTCGGACGCTTAACCGACTGCGCCACCCAGGCGCCCCTAAGAAGATAGACTTTTAGAAAAACCAGACGAAAGGAGTCAAAAGGAGTTCCAGGTGGAACCCAAAGCAAGGGAAAGCAGGGGCTGGATATTGGGTAAAAAAACCAAACTAACTTACAGCGAGCTGGGCACTTTACATAGACAACTCATCTCATTGTTTTAACTGTTATTAAAATACTATTCCCATCTTATGGATAAGTGGAAAAGAGTAATTAGAAAAGCAAAGGCTGATCCAGTAAGGTTTTTATAGAGAGGAAATCCATACACACTGAAGACAAAAAATAAGCCAGAGGACCTAGTGTTGGAGACAGAAAATAGGCGGTATACAATTAACTGGATTTTGTGTATCAGTGAAGTTAAAACTATCTTCATCTTATAGTTTTAAGTGTAGGAAGTACATTAATACACTGCACAGCCAGGCCCCGTTTGCTGCCCAGGCTCCTTTTCACTGTACACCCTGTCCTCACCGCTGGACCCCTGCCTCCCCATTATACCCCCACCTTCCACCCCCTGACACTGTCTTGCACCTGCTCAGTGGCCATCGTCGTAAGTTTCCTCAGGGCTATCAGCCCCCTCCTTCTGCCCACTGCCCCACCAACCTGCCTTCTGGCACCTGCTCTATGGCCAACCAAGAGAAGCTTTCACAGGGACACTGAGTGTGTTTGGCTCTTCTTCTGGTCCTATAATCGGTGCTAGGTTGATCCAGTGAACAAGACTGAGGTTGGAGGGGACCTTGGATGTCACCTTTCTCCAACATTCATTTCAACAGGTAACCTTCTGGGGAGAGTTAACATGGCAGAGAAGTAGGGGGACCTGGATTTTCCTTGTCCCCCAAAGACAGCTGTATTGAGGTCAGATCACTTGGAACACCCAGGAAATCAATCTGCGGAGTGGCAGAAGGATCTCCACAGTTGGAGGGAAACAGCTCGGCAGGACCTATGTGTGTGTATGTGAATGGGGGAGATAAAGCAGCAGAGCTATGGAGGAGAAGGAACCCTTTCTGTGGAGAAACAAAAAAGAGAGAAAGAGAGAGGGGTTGTAAAAGTGTGGCATCAAGTTACCACAAGAGGAAAACCTCTCTGGACTATGGACTGGGCAGAAAAAAGCACGGAGTGTCCCAGTTCTTTGTTTGCAAACAGGCTTTGGAGCTGAAACTCCAAGGTTCAGGAAGTGCACAACTTTGTCTGGAGCAGAGCCATGGGCCATGCTCCTAGAGAGGAGAGAGCTGGCCCTGGAGCGCATAGTGTGGTGTGGCAATTTTGGGGTGCACTGGGAGAGAACAGTCCACTTCCTGGAATACTTTCGGAAAAGGGCTTATTGCCTCCCCAAGGACAAAAGACCCCACAGGAGTCAGCCAAAGGCCTTTCATCAGCTGGGTGGAGAGGCTCTACTCCAGAGGATGGGAGTAGACTCACATGGTGCCAGGTCCTTCAAGACATCAGGTTTGAATCCCAGCCGAGTGCCAAAGGAAAGGCTCAGGATGACTGAGGTGCAGGGTAAGCTGACGGTCCTCGCTATTCTTTAAGGGCTGCCTGAACTGCAGGGGTTGAGATCCCCAGTCCAAGAACGAGAGATTGGGGTGATGCCATCTTTCCTCCAATACCAAAATGCTGGGACTTCAGAGAGCAACCCAAATTCTGCCCCTCCACGTCTGGCAACTGCTTATTTACTGGGGCAAGACTGACTGACCCAATGCAGCCGGCCTCTCCTCCAGACCAGCATAGCCACCAGCCCCAGGAACTAACAGACATTTTTTTTTCTTTTTCCTCTCTTTCTTTCCTTCTGCTTCTTTTTTTCTTTGGAATCAGGGTCACAGGTTCTGATTAGTTTTTTGTCATTTCTTATTATATATATTTTTTGATCAGGCTTTTTAAAAAAATTTATTCTTGTTCTGTTCTCCTTTCTTCTGCTTATTTTTCTTCATTTTTTTTCTCCCTCTTTCTTTGGAATCAGGCTTATGGTTTTTTGATTCTCTGTTTGGCTTCCTTTTCTCCCCTTTCCTTTTTCTCTTTTTATGGGATCAGGCTCCCCCACACTTTTTTTTTCCCCATGCTACCTCAACAAACAAATCACTGCACACCTAGTTAAAGGTCCAAACACTCCACCACTGCCAGCAAGGTGGAGCTCTGTAGAGGACTGACAAGTGGGATAGAGCAGCCAAAATGCAACAGCAGAGTGCATGCAACATATACCAGACACACTTCCTGGAGTGCCAGGCCTGGACTGTGTGCAATTCCTTTTTCATGTAGCAGTATTCTTAGGTGCAGGACACATAACAAGCTTGTAAGACAGAAACTTAGCCAAAATGGCAAGACCGATGAATTCTCCCCAAAAGAAAGGTCAAGAAGAAATCAAGCCAGATACTTGCTCAAAACAGAAACAAAATATTTGAACAATAATTTAGAACAAAAGTCATATGACTAATAGATGGGCTTAGAAAAAAGCAGAGAAGACACCAGAGAAACCTCTGGTGCAGACCAAACACCTAAGAAATAGTCATGAATTAGAAAATGCTATAATTGAGATGCAAAAAAAACTAGATATGGTGACAGCAAGAAATGAAGAAGCAGAGGAGAGGATAGGTGAAATAGAAGATAAAATTATAGAAAATAGTGAAGCTGAAAAAAAGAAGGAAAGGAAATTATTAGATCATGAGGGGAGAATTAGAGAACTAAGTGATTCCATGAAACCAAACAATATCCATATCATAGGAGTCCCAGAAGTAGAGCAAGAAAAGGGGCAGAAGATTTATCTGAACAAATAATTGAGAACTTCCCTAATCTGGGGAAGGAAACAGACATCCAAGTCCAAGAAGCACAGAGAACTCCCTTCAAACACAACAAAAACAGGTCAACCCCATGACATGTCAGTGAAACCTTCCAAATATAAAGAGAGAGAATTCTGAAAGCAGCTAGGGACAAAAGGTGCTTTACCTACCAGGATAGACACATAAGGGTCCAGTAGCAGACCTGTCCACTGAAACTTGGCAGGCCAGAAGGGACTGGCAGAAAATATTCAATGTGCTGAATAGGAGAAATAGGCAGCCAAGAATCCTTTATCCAGCAAGGCTGTCATTCAGAATAGAAGGAGAGACAAACTTTCCCAAACAAAAACTAAAGGAGTTCATGACCACTAAACCAGCCCTGCAAGAAATTCTAAGGAGGACTCTGTGAGTGGAAAGCAGCAAAGACTACAAAGGACCAGAGAACATCCCCATCAACATGAAATCCACAGATAACACAATGGCACTAAATTTGTATCTTTCAATAATCACTCTGAGTGTAAATGGACTAACTGCTCCAATCAAAGATAAAGGATATCAGAATGGATTAATAAAACAAGATCCATTTATGTGCTGCCTACAAAAGACTCATTTCAGACTTGAGTAAACCTGCACACTGAAAGTGAAGAGATGGAAAACCATCTATCATGCTAATGTAGAACAAAAGAAAGCCAAGGTAGCCATACTTCTATCAGACACTCTATTTTAATCTTTAAAAAAATGTTTATTTATTTATTTTTGAGAGAAAGAGAGAGAGAAAGAGGATGAATGAATGAATGAATGAATGAATGTGGGGGAGGAGCAGAAATAGAGGGAGACACAGAATCCAAATTAGGCTCCAGGCTCTGAGCTGTCAGCATAGAGCCCGACGTGGGGCTCGAGCTCATAGACTGCAAGATCATGACCTGAGCTGAAGTCAGATCCTTAACCAACAGAGCCACCCAGGCACCCCAGACAAACTCGATTTTAAAACAAAGGCTGTAACAAGAGATAAAGAAGGGCATTATATTACAATTAAGAGGTCTAATCATTGAGAAGAGCTAACAATTACAAATATTTATGCCCCCAACTTGTATGCACCCAAATATATAAAACAATCACAAACATAAGCAAACTTATTGATAATAATACCATAATTATAGGAGAATTTAGTACTCTTCTTACAACAATGGACAGATTATCTAAGCAGAAAATCAACAAAGAAACAATGGCTACTAATGACACACTGGACCAGATGGACTTAAGAGATATATTCAGAACATTTCATCCTAAAGCAGCAGAATACACATTCTTCTCAAGTGCACATGGAACATTCTCCAGAATAGATCACTTATTGGGTCACAAATCAGCCCTCAACAAGTACAAAAAGATTTAGATCATACCATGCATGTTTTCAGATCACAAAACTATGAAACCTAATCACAAGAAAAAATGTGGAAAGGCCTCAAATACATAGAGTTAAAGAACATTCTACTAAAGAATGAATGGATTAATCAGGAAATTACAGAAGGAATTAAAATATACATGGAAGTCAATGAAAATAAAAAATGACAGTCCAAACCCTTTGGGATACAGCAAAGGCAGTGCTAAGAGAAAAATACATTGCAATTCAGGCCTATCTCAAGAAGCAAGAAGGGTCCCAAATAGACAACACCTAAAGGAGCTAGAAAAGGAGCAGCAAATAAAGCCTAAAGCCAGAAGAAGAAGGGAAATAACACAGATAAAAGGACCCAAATAGATAAAATCACAAATGAAAGAGGAGAGACCACAATCAACACCACAGAAATACAATTATAAGAGAATACTATTTAAAATTATATGCCGAGGGAAGATGGCGGCGTAGGAGGACGCTGGGCTCACCGCGCGTCCTGCTGATCACTTAGATTCCACCTACACCTGCCTAAATAACCCAGAAAACCGCCAGAGGATTAGCAGAACGGAGTCGCCGGAGCCAAGCGCAGACGAGAGGCCCACGGAAGAGGGTAGGAAGGGCGGCGAGGCGGTGCGCTCCACGGACTGGCGGGAGGGAGCCGGGGCGGAGGGGCGGCTCGCCGGCCAAGCAGAGCCCCCGAGTCTGGCTGGCAAAAGCGGAGGGGCCTGACGGACTGTGTTCCGACAGCAAGCGCGACTTAGCGTCTGGGAGGTCATAAGTTAACAGCTCTGCTCAGAAAGCGGGAAGGCTGGAGGACAAAGGGAAGGAGAGCTGCTGAGCCCCCGGACGACAGAGCTCAGTTTGGTGGGGAACAAAGGCGCTCGCCAGCGCCATCTCCCCCGCCCATCCCCCAGCCAAAATCCCAAAGAGAACCAGTTCCTGCCAGGGAACTTGCTCGCTCTGCGCAAACACCCAACTCTGCGCTTCTGCGGAGCCAAACCTCCGGCAGCGGATCTGACTCCCTCCTGCTGCCACAGGGCCCCTCCTGAAGTGGATCACCTAAGGAGAAGTAAGCTAAGCCTGCCCCTCCTGCCCCTGTGCACCTTGCCTACCCACCCCAGCTAAGACGCCAGATCCCCAGCATCACAAGCCTGGCAGTGTGCAAGTAGCCCAGACAGGCCACCCCACCCCACAGTGAATCCCGCCCCTAGGAGAGGGGAAGAGAAGGCACACACCAGTCTGACTGTGGCCCCAGCGGTGGGCTGGGGGCAGACATCAGGTCTGACTGCGGCTCCGCCCACCAACTCCAGTTATACACCACAGCACAGGGGAAGTGCCCTGCAGGTCCTCACCACGCCAGGGACTATCCAAAATGACCAAGCGGAAGAATTCCCCTCAGAAGAATCTCCAGGAAATAACAACAGCTAATGAGCTGATCAAAAAGGATTTAAATAATATAACAGAAAGTGAATTTAGAATAATAGTCATAAAACTAATCGCTGGGCTTGAAAACAGTATAGCTGACAGCAGAGAATCTCTTGCTACAGAGATCAAGGGACTAAGGAACAGTCACGAGGAGCTGAAAAACGCTTTAAACGAAATGCATAACAAAATGGAAACCACCACGGCTCGGATTGAAGAGGCAGAGGAGAGAATAGGTGAACTAGAAGATAAAGTTATGGAAAAAGAGGAAGCTGAGAAGAAGAGAGATAAAAAAATCCAGGAGTATGAGGGGAAAATTAGAGAACTAAGTGATACACTAAAAAGAAATAATATACGCATAATTGGTATCCCAGAGGAGGAAGAGAGAGGGAAAGGTGCTGAAGGGGTACTTGAAGAAATAATAGCTGAGAACTTCCCTGAAGTGGGGAAGGAAAAAGGCATTGAAATCCAAGAGGCACAGAGAACTCCCTTCAGACGGAACTTGAATCGATCTTCTGCACGACATATCATAGTGGAACTGGCAAAATACAAGGATAAAGAGAAATTTCTGAAAGCAGCAAGGGGTAAACGTGCCCTCACATATAAAGGGAGACCTATAAGACTCGTGACTGATCTCTCTTTTGAAACTTGGCAGGCCAGAAAGAATTGGCACGAGATTTTCAGTGTGCTAGACAGAAAAAATATGCAGCCGAGAATCCTTTATCCAGCAAGTCTGTCATTTAGAATAGAAGGAGAGATAAAGGTCTTCCCAAACAAACAAAAACTGAAGGAATTTGTCACCACTAAACCAGCCTACAAGAGATCCTAAGGGGGACCCTGTGAGACAAAGTACCAGAGACATCACTACAAGCATAAAACATACAGACATCACAATGACTCTAAACCCCTATCTTTCTATAATAACACTGAATGTAAATGGATTAAATGCGCCAACCAAAAGACATAGGGTATCAGAATGGATAAAAAAACAAGACCCATCTATTTGCTGTCTACAAGAGACTCATTTTAGACCTGAGGACACCTTTAGATTGAGAGTGAGGGGATGGAGAACTATTTATCATGCTACTGGAAGCCAAAAGAAAGCTGGAGTAGCCATACTTATATCAGACAAACTAGACTTTAAATTAAAGGCTGTAACAAGAGATGAAGAAGGACATTATATAATAGTGACAGGGTCTATCCATCAAGAAGAGCTAACAATTATAAATGTCTATGCGCCGAATACCGGAGCGCCCAAATATATAAAACAATTACTCATAAACATAAGCAACCTTACTGATAAGAATGTGGTAATTGCAGGGGACTTTAACACCCCACTTACAGAAATGGATAGATCATCTAGACACACGGTCAATAAAGAAACAAGGGCCCTGAATGACACATTGGATCAGATGGACTTGACAGACATATTTAGAACTCTGCATCCCAAAGCAACAGAATATACTTTCTTCTCGAGTGCACATGGAACATTCTCCAAGATAGATCATATACTGGGTCACAAAACAGCCCTTCATAAGTTTACAAGAATTGAAATCATACCATGCATACTTTCAGACCACAATGCTATGAAGCTTGAAATCAACCACAGGAAAAAGTCTGGAAAACCTCCAAAAGCATGGAGGTTAAAGAACACCCTACTAACGAATGAGTGGGTCAACCAGGCAATTAGAGAAGAAATTAAAAAATATATGGAAACAAACGAAAATGAAAATACAACAATCCAAACGCTTTGGGACGCAGCGAAGGCAGTCCTGAGAGGAAAATACATTGCAATCCAGGCCTATCTCAAGAAACAAGAAAAATCCCAAATACAAAATCTAACAGCACACCTAAAGGAAATAGAAGCAGAACAGCAAAGGCGGCCTAAACCCAGCAGAAGAAGAGAAATAATAAAGATCAGAGCAGAAATAAACAATATACAATCTAAAAAAACTGTAGAGTAGATCAACGAAACCAAGAGTTGGTTTTTTGAAAAAATAAACAAAATTGACAAACCTCTAGCCAGGCTTCTCAAAAAGAAAAGGGAGATGACCCAAATAGATAAAATCATGAATGAAAATGGAATGATTACAACCAATCCCTCAGAGATACAAACAATTATCAGGGAATACTATGAAAAATTATATGCCAACAAATTGGACAACCTGGAAGAAATGGACAAATTCCTGAACACCCACACTCTTCCAAAACTCAATCAGGAGGAAACAGAAAGCTTGAACAGACCCATCACCAGCGAAGAAATTGAATCGGTTATCAAAAATCTTCCAACAAATAAGAGTCCAGGACCAGATGGCTTCCCAGGGGAGTTCTACCAGACGTTTAAAGCAGAGATAATACCTATCCTTCTCAAGCTATTCCAAGAAATAGAAAGGGAAGGAAAACTTCCAGACTCATTCTATGAAGCCAGTATTACTTTGATTCCTAAACCAGACAGAGACCCAGTAAAAAAAGAGAACTACAGGCCAATATCCCTGATGAATATGGATACAAAAATTCTCAATAAGATACTAGCAAATTGAATTCAACGGCATATAAAAAGAATTATTCACCATGATCAAGTGGGATTCATTCCTGGGATGCAGGGCTGGTTCAACATTCGCAAATCAATCAACGTGATACATCACATTAACAAAAAAAAAGAGAAAAACCATATGATCCTGTCAATCGATGCAGAAAAGGCCTTTGACAAAATCCAGCACCCTTTTTTTTTTTTTTAATTTTTTTTTTTTTTCACCCTTTCTTTATTTTTGGGACAGAGAGAGACAGAGCATGAACGGGGGAGGGTCAGAGAGAGAGGGAGACACAGAATCGGAAACAGGCTCCAGGCTCTGAGCCATCAGCCCAGAGCCTGACGCGGGGCTCGAACCCACAGACCGCGAGATCGTGACCTGGCTGAAGTCGGACGCCTAACCGACTGCGCCACCCAGGCGCCCCTCCAGCACCCTTTCTTAATAAAAACCCTTGAGAAAGTCGGGATAGAAGGAACATACTTAAAGATCATAAAAGCCATTTATGAAAAGCCCACAGCTAACATCATCCTCAACGGGGAAAAACTGAGAGCTTTTTCCCTGAGATCAGGAACACGACAGGGATGCCCACTCTCACCGCTGTTGTTTAACATAGTGCTGGAAGTTCTAGCATCAGCAATCAGACAACAAAAGGAAATCAAAGGCATCAAAATTGGCAAAGATGAAGTCAAGCTTTCGCTTTTTGCAGATGACATGATATTATACATGGAAAATCCGATAGACTCCACCAAAAGTCTGCTAGAACTGATACATGAATTCAGCAAAGTTGCAGGATACAAAATCAATGTACAGAAATCAGTTGCATTCTTATACACTAACAATAAAGCAACAGAAAGACAAATAAAGAAACTGATCCCATTCACAATTGCACCAAGAAGCATAAAATACCTAGGAATAAATCTAACCAAAGATGTAAAGGATCTGTGTGCTGAAAACTATAGAAAGCTTATGAAGGTAATTAAAGAAGATTTAAAGAAATGGAAAGACATTCCCTGCTCATGGATTGGAAAAATAAATATTGTCAAAATGTCAATACTACCCAAAGCTATCTACACATTCAATGCAATCCCAATCAAAATTGCACCAGCATTCTTCTCGAAACTAGAACAAGCAATCCTAAAATTCCTATGGAACCACAAAAGGCCCCGAATAGCCAAAGTAATTTTGAAGAAGAAGACCAAAGCAGGAGGCATCACAATCCCAGACTTTAGCCTCTACTACAAAGCTGTCATCATCAAGACAGCATGGTATTGGCACAAAAACAGACACATAGACCAATGGAATAGAATAGAAACCCCAGAACTAGATCCACAAACGTATGGCCAACTCATCTTTGACAAAGCAGGAAAGAACATCCAATGGAAATAGACAGTCTCTTTAACAAATGGTGCTGGGAGAACTGGACAGCAACATGCAGAAGGTTGAAACTAGACCACTTTCTCACACCATTCACCAAAATAAACTCAAAATGGATAAAGGACCTGAATGTGAGACAGGAAAGCATCAAAACCTTAGAGGAGAAAGCAGGAAAAGACCTCTCTGACCTCAGCCGTAGCAATCTCTTACTCGACACATCCCCAAAGGCAAGGGAATTAAAAGCAAAAGTGAATTCCTGGGACCTTATGAAGATAAAAAGCTTCTGCACAGCAAAGGAAACAACCAACAAAACTAAAAGGCAACCAACGGAATGGGAAAAGATATTTGCAAATGACATATCGGACAAAGGGCTAGTATCCAAAATCTATAAAGAGCTCACCAAACTCCACACCCGAAAAGCAAATAACCCAGTGAAGAAATGGGCAGAAAACATGAATAGACACTTCTCTAAAGAAGACATCCGGATGGCCAACAGGCACATGAAAAGATGTTCAGCGTCGCTCCTTATCAGGGAAATACAAATCAAAACCACACTCAGGTATCACCTCACGCCAGTCAGAGTGGCCAAAATGAACAAATCAGGAGACTATAGATGCTGGAGAGGATGTGGAGAAACGGGAACCCTCTTGCACTGTTGGTGGGAATGCAAACTGGTGCAGCCACTCTGGAAAGCAGTGTGGAGGTTCCTCAGAAAATTAAAAATAGACCTACCCTATGACCCAGCAATAGCACTGCTAGGAATTTATCCAAGGGACACAGGAGTACTGATGCATAGGGGCACTTGTACCCCAATGTTCATAGCAGCACTCTCAACAATAGCCAAATTATGGAAAGAGCCTAACTGTCCATCAACTGATGAATGGATAAAGAAATTGTGGTTTATATACACAATGGAATACTACGTGGCAATGAGAAAAAATGAAATATGGCCTTTTGTAGCAACGTGGATGGAACTGGAGAGTGTGATGCTAAGTGAAATAAGCCATACAGAGAAAGACAGATACCATATGGTTTCACTCTTATGTGGATCCTGAGAAACTTAACAGGAACCCATGGGGGAGGGGAAGGAAAAAAAAAAAAGAGGTTAGAGTGGGAGAGAGCCAAAGCATAAGAGACTGTTGAGAACTGAGAACAAACTAAGGGTTGATGGGGGGTGGGAGGGAGGAGAGGGTGGGTGATGGGTATTGAGGAGGGCACCTTTTGGGATGAGCACTGGGTGTTGTATGGAAACCAATTTGACAATAAATTTCATATATAAATAAAAAAAAAAACCAAAACAAAAAAAAAACAAAAAAAAAACAAAAACAAAACAAAAAAATAAAATAAAATAAAATTATATGCCAATAAACAGGACAATCTGGAAGAAATGGACAAATTCCTAGACACTCACACACTACCAAAACTCAAACAGGAAGAAACAGAAAATTTGAACAGGCCCAAAACCAGCAAAGAAATTGAAGCGGTTATCAAAAATCTCCCCCAAAACAAAAGTCCTGGGCCTCATGGCTTCCCAGGGAATTCTACCAGATATTTAAAGAAGACCTAATACCTATTTTCCTCAACTGTTCTAAAAAACAGAAAGGGAAGGAAAACTTCCAAACTCATTCTATGAAGCCACCATCACCTTGATTCCAAAACCAGACAAAGACCCACTAAAAAGGAGACTTATAAGCCACTATCACTGATGAAACTGGATGCAAAAATTCTCAACAAGATACCAGCAAATC
The DNA here is from genome assembly GCF_028749965.1 of Puma concolor. Taxonomy (NCBI): domain Eukaryota; kingdom Metazoa; phylum Chordata; class Mammalia; order Carnivora; family Felidae; genus Puma; species Puma concolor. The sequence goes on from NC_141667.1 coordinate 69,694,884, forward strand.
AAATTCAACAGTACATCAAAAGAATTATTCACCATGATCAAGTGGGATTTATTCTTGGGCTTCTAGGGCTGGTTCAATATTTGCAAATCAATCAATGTGATACATCACATTAATAAAAGAAAGAATAAGAACCACACAATCCTTTCAATAGATGCAGAAAAAGCATTTGACAAAATACAGTATCATTTCTTGATAAAGAGCAAGTATACAAGTAAGTAGAGATAGAAGGAACACACCTTAAAATCATAAAAGCCATATATGAAAGACCCACAGCTAACATCATCCTTAATGGGGAAAATCTGAGAGCTTTCCCCCTAAGGTCAGGAACACGACAAGGATGTCCACTGTCATCACTGTTGTTCAACATAGAACTGTAAGTCCTAGCCTCAGCAATCAGACAACAAAAAGAAATAAAAAGCATCCAAATTGGCCAGGAGGAAATCAAACTTCCACTCTTCGCAGATGGCAGGATGCTCGCTTGACTGGGAAAACCCAAAGATTCCAACAAAAAACTACTAGAGCAGTAAAGTCACAGGATATAAAATCAATGTACAAAAATCGGTTGCATTTCTATACACCAAAAATGAAGCAGCAGAAAGAGATATCAAGGAATCAGTCCCATTTACAATTGCACCAAAAACCATAAGATACCTACGAATAAGCCTAACTAAAGAGGTAAAAGTTCTAGATGCTAAAAACTACAGAAAGCTTATAAAAGAAATTGAAAAAGACACAAAGAAATGGAAAAATAATCCATGCTCATGGAAGGACAAATATTGTTAAATTGTCAACACTACCCAAAGCAATATACACATTCAATGCAACCTCTATCAAAATAACACCAGCATTCTTCACAGAGCTTGAACAAATGATCCTAAAATTTGTATGGAACCAGAAAAGACCCCGAATAGCCAAAGCAATCCTGAAAAAGAAAACCAAAGCTGGAGGTATCACAATTCCAGACCTCAAGCTGTATTACAAAGCTGTAATCATCAAGACAAGTATTGGCATAAAAACAGACATATAGACCAAAGGAATAGAACAGAGAACCCAGAAATGGACCCACAAACATATGGCCAACTAATCTTCAACAAAGCAGGAAAGAATATCCAATGGAAAAAAAGACAGTCTCTTTAGCAAATGGTGCTGGGAGAACTGGACAGCGACATGAAGAATGAAATGGGACTACTTTCGTACACAGTACACAAAAATAAATTCAAAATGGATGAAAGACCTAAATGCAAGACAGGAAACCATCAAAATCATAGAGGAGAAAAGAGGCAGCAACCTCTTTGACCTCGGCCACAGTAACTTCTTATTTGCCATGTCTCTGGAGGCAAGGGAAATGAAAGCAAAAATGAACTACTAGGACCTCATCAAGATAAAAAGCTTCTGCACAGCAAAGGACAATCAACAAAACTAAAAGGCAACTGACAGAATGGGAGAAGATATTTGCAAATGACGTATCAGATAAAGGGTTAGTATCCAAAATCTATAAAGAACTTACCAAGCTTAACACCCAAAATACAAATAATCCATTGAAGAAATGGGCAGAGGACATGAACAGACTCTTCAAGAAGATATTCAGATGGCTAACAGACACATGAAAAGATGCTCAACATCACTCATCATCAGGGAAATACAAATCAAAACCACAATGAGATAACACTTCACACTTGTCAGAATGGCTAAAATGAACAACTTCAGGAAACAAAATATGTTGACAAGGATTCAGAGAAAAGGGAACCCTTTTGTACTGCTGGTGGGAATACAAACTGGTGCAGCCACACTGGAAAACAGTACGGAGGTTCCTCAAAGAATTAAAAATAGAACAACCCTATGACCCAGCAATTGCACTAATAGGAATTTATCCAAATGATACAAAAATGCTGATTCAAAGGGGCACATGCATCACAATGTTTATAGCAGCACTATCCGGAGCCAAATTATGGAAAGAGCCCAAATGTCCATCAACTGATGAATGGATAAAGAAGATATGGTGTATATATGCATTGGCATATTACTTGGCGATCAAAAAGAATGATATCTTGCCATTTGCAACAATGTGGATGGAACTACACTATATTATGCTGAAGGAAATAAGTCAGTCAGAGAAAGATAAATGTATGAGTTCACTCAAATGTGGAATTTAAGAAACCAAACAGATGAACATGAGGAAGGGAAGGAAAATAAGATTAACATACAGAGGGAGGCAAACCATAAGAGACTCTTAAATACAGAGAACAAACTGGGGGTTGTTAGATGAGAGGTGGGTTGGGGGATGGGTTAGATGGGTGATGGGCATTGAGAAGGGCATCTGTTGGGACGAGCACTGGGTGTCATATGTAAGAGATGAATCACTGGTTCTACTCCTGAAGCCAAGACTACACTGTATGTTAACTAAGTTGAATTTAAATTAATTAAATAAATAAGTAAATAAATAAATAAATAAATAAAAGAAGTACATTAATACAATGTGTTTGAAGCACCACCATGTGGTTAGAAATGGTAAAATGCTGTAAAATGCTGACAGGAGACTGCTTTAGCTCTGTAGTACTTAACATGCCATGGCATCAAATGTTCCTTAAAAGGCATATTTAAAAAGAATACTGTTAGTAGACTACAAATGGGACTACCTGATCACTGTTAGTATGATTCTCCAGCATGTTTTATGTTCAGGTAATTAGCAATTTACTGTCCAGTGACAAGCCATAAGCATTTGAGTTGTACATTAAGTGTCTTAAAAGGTTGAAAAAACAAAACAGAACAATCCCTATAAGTTCTTTGTATTCAGAGTAAGTCATAGGCTGGGGTCTGAGACAGTTGAATGAAGAGTACAGCTGCCTATTGAAAGGATAAAAAATTAAAACTACAAGTGTGAAGTAAGTGTGCAAAGGAAAGATCCACACCAACAGTGTGCCTAGAATATAATCTCTGAGATATGTGTGCTATCTGTGAGATACAAATTTTAAAAGGATACTGTCATAAGTTTGTCTGGTATACAATCAGAATCTGATATAAATAATATATTGAGTATTCCAAAAAATGTTTTTAACTAAAAAATGACAACGAAGAGTAGCTCACCTGTACTGTTTCAATCAGACTTGCTGAGTAAAAAGGCATTGCCACCATGTAAGTGAGGCTGTAGAAATTAAAACAAATTTATCAGTACACGGAAACCACATGCTTCCACTACATGTTTAGTATCGACTGTAATATACCAACATAATTTATATTCAAGCCTGAATATATTTAAGGGTTTCAACAATTAATATCTATAGCCTGTTAGTATCTACTTCAACTATTAATATCTATAAGATGCCTTATTCAACAGCTGGCAATGAAGATTTAAGTATTAAATTTTACACAGGGAAAGGCTGCAAGGAAAACAGATTTTATTTTAAACCAGTAAAACGTATGCTTAGTTATGATTCACTGTCCAACCTGCACATAGCTAATGTAGCCTTGTTGTCTACCTGCACATAGCCAATGTAGCCTACAAATCTGATACTTAGAAGTTAGGATGAGGGATCCATTCCATTGTCTGCTTTTTTAGTGACATTTGAACAAGTAAACTGTTCTGCTATTATCCTATATATTCTCATTATCCATTCCCAGATTTCCCACCCAGCAGAGCTAAGCCAGTCTTCAATGGTGAGTCAAGTCCCCTTTTATTATTAAAAAACAATATTGTACAGCTTTGCAAAGTTGTTTCTTATCACCACTATTTAGACATAGTAATATTACAACTTTGCAAGCCTGCAAAATATAGTTATTTAAAATAATATCAAGGTGGGACTTACCTAACCCTATGGGGCCAGGTCCTGGCAAGTAGTAGTTTTCAAGGTGAATGGAACATCCTAAGTAATAATGTGCTGGAATGTCCCACAGAGGGAGCCAGCAAGCTGGGGGATTTCCAATTCACAATCTTCAAAAAAAATTAAAAAGTGAAGAGTAAAATTCTAATCTACAAAAATGGTCAGTGTTGTAAAATCACTAAGTGACTTTAGGACTACATTTTAATAACGCTAAGGTTTGAATTTGCTCATCACTTTACAGATAAATTTTTGTCTCTGCTTAATAATTAAATGATAATTTTTCCGGCAATTTGGGTTAAACAAACTGAAGACCTTTGCTAACTTCCTAAGAACACAGATAAAAATTAGGTTGTGATTTCAGCCTTTCAAATTAGAAAGATTATTTTAAAGATAATGTATGTATTTCAGGATTTTATTCTTCATTCATTCCTGTTATTTGCCTTTTTAAGTTCTAGTCCCACAAATATCTTATTGCTCTTTCTTCACCATACTAAGATTTTTTTTCAGTCCTAAACACTATAAAAATTAATGGAAATTTTCAATATTAGTGCCACTTTTGATACTTACGATTTCAGTAGAAGGTGTTCTCCTATTTGTTTAGGATTCCATTTATGTGAAATCTCTCTAAAAAATAAATTTGAATAAAACAAAAGCCATGTTATTTGAAACACCTTGAATCGGCCTGATTTTCAAAAAGGAAATCCATTTTAATTAAAAAAAATCTGTAGGAGAAATATATTCTAATGTAAACATTTTCCTTTCTGGCACACACTTAAACAATTATGTTGGTTTAAAAAGAAAAAAAAAAAAATCCCAGCTGTTTTTCTATGTGCTGCAGGAAGGGGCTGACAGAGGAGGAAGAGCTATAACTGATTATAAAAAATAATATGAAAACTTAAAGAAGGAGATATAAAAATGACAGGCTGAGGAAGAAAGAATTGTTGGGGAGAGGAGGAGACAATGAATAGGCTAAAGGAAGAAAAAGCTTTAAAAAATAACTAAGAATGAGAATTTAAAAACAAAATAAAATCAAGTAACTGTAATGCAGAATGAATGACACAACCTTTGCGTAGCACTGAATTTCCAAAGTGTCTTGCCTTACTCTGATGACATTAATTGTGTGACCTACTGTATGCCAGGCACTGTGCAAAGTGCTTTGTGTGAATTATTTCTGACTCTCACAATGACCCTGTTATCCCCACTTCATCGATGAGGAAATAGGCTCGGAGAGGATTCATAACTCACCCAAAGCCATACAACTACTTAGTGATGGAACTGGGTTCTAAACCCAGGTCTCTGGGACTTGAAGTCTGCACACTCTGCCAGCACTGCCTGTCATCTCATTTGATACAAGAAGGCATCCTGTGACGTAGGCAGAACAGTGGTGGTCCGATTTGTTTTACTTATGAGACAAATGAAGGTAAGAGGACCCACGGGGACATGATCAGGAGCCAGGCAAAACACCAGGTCTGGAAGTAAGGTTGAGGACTGTGTGCTTCCTGCTATTTAGGTTACCCGTGGAAACCAGAAAAGGAAAAAGAAAAATACGAGAGGTGAGCTACAAAAACAAAAAAGGAGAAAGCTGTTTCAAGAGAAAAGTCAAAAAGGAGAAAAGAATATGGAATGAGAGCAAAAGGGAAAATCAGTGAGGAGGCAGAATAAAATGAGAAGGCAGAGAGAGGGACAGGAGACGGGGAGAAGGGGGCGAGGCAGGAGAACAAGAAGGGGTTTGCCATGTCAAAATAAAGCATGAAACAAGGAGAACTGCTGTCTGCAGTTCATCTTTTTTATATTTTTCATCTAAATCATTGGTGGTCATTTCAGCTATATTTTTCTGTGGTTGTTCAGGCCTAATATAATAGTCTTAGTATTAATTTAATCACAATGTGACCCATTCCCCTGAGGGAATGGGCACCCACTGTACCACGGCCATGGCAGGAAGCCGAGAAAACATTTTCTATTTGAAAGGAGTGAATATAAGGAGGTAGGAAATAAATATATTTTATATTTAAAGGTGTAGAAAATAATCACTAATAAGTCTTCTAAAAACAAAGTCCATACAATTATAACATAGGTGGTATGTGGACTTTTTAAGAAAATGAAAGATTCGCAGAAAAACTTTTAGAAAACAGCCCAACCACCTCTGATTAAGAAGACCTTAGAGAGGTTTCTGGGTCACATTCTGATTAAATTAATACTAAGACTATTATATTAGGCCTGAACAGCCGCAGAAAAATATAGCTGAGATGACCACCAGTGATTTAGATGAAAAATATAAAAAAGATGAAGCTTCCCAATTTTTGACAGAGACTTTATGATTGTAAAACAATATATGCTACGTGGTTTGTAAATCATCAGGGCACTGCTATTACTCTTATCATGGCCTCAGAAAGTATCAAAGGGGATTATAACACTGATTTTAAGGATGAAATCATCATTAACATTATAGACAGATGGGTCTGTGATCTGTATTTCTGTAAGGACTGGGCTACTTCTCACCTTTGAATACAATACTAATCACTATTGCCAATTCTTAACATCAATAAGACTAGTAAAAATGGGGAAAATGAAATTTAGAATCAAGTATGTATCTGTGGGTAAAACTTATTGCCACAGCTCTAGAAATCTAAATTAGTACATTTAAATGCTTCAGGAAAGACAGTAGTATAAAAATCTACTTGTGATTACACTTCTTTCTATTTCATTACCAGAAATACCAGAAGATGAGTAAATATATTTAACTCACTATTTTCACAAGCAAAACCTCCCCTTGAAAAAGAGCAACAAAATTAAGAGAAATGACTTGCTTTTTCTTAAAATAGTTCTCCATCTGACAGATTGATATACATGTTCCCATGCATAATCAATACACAAAAGCAACAGAATTTTAAATAACTATTTTTAAATAGCCTTTACTTACCATTATCTCTTATTTTCATATGTTCAGATAGCTGACCTCCTAAAAAAAAAAAATCTTCCCTCAACCAAACCCATCTTTCAGCTACTTCTCTTCACCTTTCCTCTGCACAGCCAACTTTCTAAACTTGCTATTTCCACATCCTAAGCTCCCCACTCACCCCTGAACCCACTCCAAATTGGCTTCTACTCCATTATTTTACAAAAACAGCTCTTGTCGAGGTCCTCCTTACCTCCATGCCACTAAACCCAATGGACATTTTTAAGTCTGAGGGTTGCTGGAGGGGAAGTGGGCAGGAGGATAGGTATTAAGGATTGTGATGAACACTGGATGTTGTATATACCTAATTTGCCCTTTCAATGGCCATCAGCCCCGAGGTTCTTCCCTTCTTCTTGAAGCCCACTGTCCCTGTATTCCACTATCCCACCACAATCTTCTGGATTTTTCTCCTCCCTTCTAATCTCTACTTTTGACTCCTTTGCTGAAGTATTTTCTTAGTCCAGCCACCTATTCTAGAGTTCCTAAATGATCAGGCCCTCTTCTTATTTTATATATTATGCTCCTTCCTAAGGCAATGTCATCCAAGATGATGGCTTCAAAAACCTCCCAAATCGATTACCTTCAGTTTAAATTTCTCTACATCAACCATGTGTATCATCTGTCTCCTGATAACTCTCCCTGGATATGGCAAAGCATCTAAAAATGAACTTGTCCAGTAACAAGCTTATGATCTTTCTTTCCTACTCTTAGACTCTACTGTGTTCCCCAACTAGAAACTGTTAATCAAAGGGAAATCTCCTAATTGGTGAAAGATTTCATTGTGTTTAAAACAGAATATGTTCAAAGTTAGTGAATTCAGAGGAATGGTTAAAAGAAACAGATAACATAAGCAGAAACTGTTAGGTATTTATATTGGTAAAACTACAAATAATGAGTCAAATGAAGTTGGAGATCAACCAAATGGGTTTTGTGAAAGACTGAACTACACAGGTAATCTTGGTTACAGGTGGTCCTTACATGAATATGAGAAATCCTACAGGAAAGTAAAGGGTACTTCAGGGTAGAGTAACACATAGTCTCACTCACTCCACCTTGGAGAAGATCTATGGGAGGACAAGGGAGGGATCTGGGCACTAGATAAAGAAAGAGATCACAGATGATGATCCTGAGTTATATATACTTTTTTTTTAAGAAGTAATACTGCAAAACTCTAAGCTTGATGACTTAATGGACACTACAGATTTGTTCTTTTTCTCTCAGATGGATCAAAATGAGTATAAAAATATAAATATTGGTGAATCCATACTGTCTCACTTGTTCTATCTACTGATCACTGTACAGTTAAGGCACTTCAGTCTAGGAGAGCCCCAAAGCTCATTCCTCTCGTGTGAATCAAATCTGTGAATCACTTTGGGTTACTGCTTTGCTTCCTTGTCTGCTATGACTAAGCTTTCCCCTAAGAAAGGTCAACCCTGCTCCAAAAAAGTTAGAATTAAATAAAAAAATATGCTGTACTTCCGAGAATGGCTTTATTTGACATCTAGTTACATAAGCCAAAATCCTAGGAGTCATTGAGGATAGCTCCTCCTCTATCACCTACCATCCCTAGTCTATCACCAAGTTCCATCAGTTTTACCTAAATGTATTGCAAAAGTATCCACTTAGATCTATCTCAGAAGATGCCACCCAATGGTCTGAGCTACCATTATTTGTCACCTAGATTAATGTTATAGCATGTGAATATGTATCCTTTTACCTAGTTTGGTCCTCCTATAATATTTTCATCTCCATTTGCAATGATCCTTTAAAAACATAAATCCGATAATGTCACTGACCTCTCTTCATGTCTTTAGGTCATGTCATTGACCTAAAACGCTTCAATATTCTTAAAGTGGCCTAAACGTCATACACTTGGGTCTCACCTCCCTCTTCAGCATTCTGTCACACTGCTCTCTCTTTTGCTCTCTGAGCTTCAGCCATTTGAGCTTTCTCTTAATTACCCGAATTCTCCATGTTCTCCTTGTGACAGTGTCTTCACACAAATGGGCCTCAGCCTCCTAATCACCATTCAGATGTCAGTTTATGTGTTATTTTATTAGGCACACTGTTCCTAAACCTTTAACATTTTCACAGATCCTTTTCTTTTCCTTCAGGGAACAAATCTCAATTTGTAGTTATTTATTCATTAATGGGATTATTTTACTTAATGTAAATTAAGATTATTTTACTTAATGTAAATTAAGTAAAATTATTTTACTTAATTTTACTTAATGTCCCTTATATTACTAGATTCTAAGCTTCACGGTCTCAGGTACCTTTTGTTTTTTCTCCTCACTGTATACCAGATTTCCAGCACAGGACCTAGCACATAGTAAGTAGTCAGGAAATATTAGCTACATAAATAAATTAACAATTGGCATTTATCAGAAACATTATCCAGGGGCGCCTGGGTAGCTTAGTCAGTTAAGCATATGACTCTTGGTTTTGGCTCTGGTTATGATCTTACGGTTCCATGAGTTCGAGCCCCACATCAGATTCTGCGCTGACAGTGAGAGGCTGCTTGGAATTCTCTCTCTCTCCCCCTCTCTCTACTCCTCTCCCACTCGTGCTGTCTCTCTCTCAAAATAAACAAATTAAAACAAAACAAAACAAAACAAAAAACCTGTATATCCAGCTCATCCCTTTCTGTTCTTTTCCACACTTAAGACTTCTCAGTCTGGCCTAGATTACTGTAACAGTTCTTTACAAGTCTCTGGATACACCAGTCACCCCCCCGCCTTTTTTTTTTTTTAACACCGTCACTTGAGTAAATCCTTGACCAAAGAACACATAAACTGAAACAAACACCTGAGATTCCCAACTCCATACAGAATAAAGCCACAGTCCCTTACAAAGGCACAACCACACTTCAATCGAGCATCTCAGCCTCTCTTCCTGTTATTCCACCCCATAAATGTCTAATATTTTAAGCACAAGACACTTATTACCCAGACCTTCCGACATCCATTAAATTGGGTTTGCTGTCACCTCTACTTGGAATGTTCTCCCTCTCTGACAAATCAATTCCTACTCATAATTCAACATACAGCTCAGATTTCAGTTCTTTTTTTTTGAAATCCTTGCCAATAACTTAATGCAAAGTGTCCCTTGGGCACTAGAAGGAGTTTGTTTAATCATAGTACTAATCATGATGTACTATAATTTGCTTACATGTGTCTCCTTTATCCAAGTGGCTACTTCAACAGTAAGAACTGCTCATATACTCATATTTGTTCCTCAGTAGAGAGTTGCTGAAACAGCAGTAGGAGCTGAATGACCAATCTCAATAGATACTAGACCAGGAAGCATTTTCTTTATCATATACTCATTCAATAAGATAGAACTAATTTTAGTCTGTTTCTTTTCTTAGCTACTTTAGACAACTTTTCAAAGTCAAGGTATTTTTACAAACTATCATATTTTGTCAAAATTTAATATGAAACTAATATTGAAAAGATGCCAAAAAGGTACCTTGGTAAAGGTGTGAATTCACTGATTATTCCCTCTGCTCCAAGCGTGACTCCCTGGACGATAAACGTGCTGCCCATTCCTTTCCAAAGGGCCCTTGGTCCCTAAAATGAACAAAATTTATTGTTATTTCGTTAGTGCCTGAATAAGAGACAGAGAGGTCTTAATAAAATTTGTCATTGAATGTTTACTAATATATGCCAATAAAGCATTATTCTAAGACATTTTAGTAAAGAACTACAACTACATTAACTCCTATCATTTTAACATTTGTCCAGTGGCCTACATTTAGGCAAATCTGAACACTCCAATTAACTAAATCCCTAATATTGATTAAATATCCCTAATTTTTAATTAATTTTGGCAAAGACGTGAATTTATTGATTGTTCAGTGACATTAAAAGATATAATTACTACGTTACATTAAATTTTAGTACAAGAGTTAAAATATTTTTATTAACTAAATTAAAAGAAATTATTCTTGCTGTATTACAAAGGCCAAATGGTACTTACATTATAAATAACTTTAATAGAACCTACAGACTAATTCTTACCTGAGTTTTGTTGAAGCTGTACATAATATTGATGACTGTAAATGGAGTGAGATGGTAATGCCGAGCATGATAATTAACCTATAAAAAAGATATTTAGTAATTATTTTTTGTTAGTTTTAAGAAATAACCAAGCCATAAAAGATATACGATGGAGTCACAGTATAAACAAAAGTTCAATTCTAAAGTCATCAGTAATTACACATAAACAAAATTACTACTCTTAAAAGTACATGGAATAACTTATTACAACTACAGTACATATGGTTATATATTATATATATATACACACACACACAACCCAGAAAACCAACACACAGTATACACAGTAACGTAGAATATATGATAAAGAAGCCCATGCTGTTTGATATTTATGTTTCCATAAACACTAGAATTACATTCCATGTAGCAAAACATTCATGCCTTTTAACACACATGAACCATGAAGAATTCAGGAAACAGGAGACTCATGTCTCCTAATAGCAAGGATTTTTCATACTATAAGCTATAAATAATTGATAAATTAGGAAATCAGTAAAGGGGGTCAGAACCAATACTTACTAAGTGAAATAACAAAAAAGAAAGTATTAGAATGCATCACACATTCTAATGGTATTCCATAAAACATTTTTTTAAGTTACTCATATAGATGTATACAGTGGATCACAATGTGACACTGCTGCTTTGTAAAACATGTCTGAAATCCAGTTTTAGGGGATACACACTGTCCATGCTGTTAATGACTATTTTTGAGGGGGGGGGGGGTTCTAAGCATGAACAGTTTAATCTGTAATTATTTATATCTTTCTAACTCAATTTTCACAGAAGATTAAATTAGGTCATAGAAGCTTTTTACCACAGTGTTGTCCACTCACCCCCTGGGGCCTTGCAGGGGATTTACAAGTTCAAAATTATTTTCTTAATGACACTAAGGCATCATTATTTTTATTGTGTTGATATTTTCAATAATAGTGCAAAACAATGGTGGGTGTTGATATTTTCAATAATAGTGCAAAACAATGGTGGGTAAAATTGCTAATTCCTTAGCGTGCATCAAGGCAGCTGGCAGCAAACTATATTTTTGTATGTTTTGTATTCTTCATCCCACTCACTTGGAAGGAGAAAAAAGCCACTTTCACTAAAGAATGTCTGTGGCGAAACAGTAAAATATATTAATTTCATAAAATCTTGATTCTTGAATTACATCTTTCTAAATTAATATTCTGTGTGTTGATCATAAAGTAAGATGGCTTATGGCTGTTGTGAGGAAAAGCACTTGTCTGATGGAGTTGCAAGCTGAACTAGCCACTTTTTTCATGCAGCAGCATTTCTTCTGGAAAAACTGACAGACGATAGTTACTAACACTTGAGACAGGCATGTTTTTATTCTATTATTTTTTTTAAGCTTATCTATTTATTTTGAGAGAGAGAGAGAGACAGTGTGAGCAGGGGAGGGGCAGAGACAGAGGGAGAGAAAGAATCCCAAGCAGGCTCTGCACTGTCAGTGAACAGCCTGATGCAGGGCTCAAACTCACAAAACCAGGAGATCATGACCTGAGCTGAAACCTAGAGTCAGATGTTTAAATGACTGAGCCACCCAGGTGCCCCGAGACAGACATATATTTTTTAAAATGCACACAGTGGGGGCGCCTGGGTGGCGCAGCCGGTTAAGCATCCGACTTCAGCCAGGTCACGATCTCGCGGTCCTTGAGTTTGAGCCCCGCGTCAGGCTCTGGGCTGATGACTCGGAGCCTGGAGCCTGTTTCCGATTCTGTGTCTCCCTCTCTCTCTGCCCCTCCCCCATTCATGCTCTGTCTCTCTCTGTCCCAAAAATAAATAAAAAACGTTGGAAAAAAAAATTTTAAATAAAATAAAATGCACACAGTGGGCCTGTTGATTTAAAAAAAAACTGACACTGTTTTGCCAATGATAAATTTGACTTCACAAGCAAAAATTAGAATTGTGTAAAACCTGCATCTACCATGAAGAACTTACCAATACTGGAACTCATTTCTGGTGGGATTGGTAGTGATTTAATGACGATTTATATATATATATATATATATATACACACACACACAGTATAATCCAGATATCTTAACATTTAAAAGATCTAAAGAACTCAGTAAATTAGTATTTTTCAAATAACCAACACATGATGTTATAGAATCATAAATGGATAAAAAAAATCCATTCAACATGCAGTATAATCAACAGATTTTAATGTTAGAGTACAAAAAGTTAACTTATACCTCAGATTTCTGATTGTAAATAACCCTTAATATATTACTACTTATTAAGTTTTGGTGTACTAACAAACAACAAAATCTGCCAATTATCTAAAAAAGATATAAAACACTCCATTTTCAAATACATAATGTGTATAAGTTTAGACTTTCTTCTTTCAAAACCAATGTACCGCAACAGATTTGACTACAGAGGCAGATATGAAAATTTGGTTGTCTTCTATTATGTAAGATAGGAAAGATATTTACAAAACAGTACAAGTTATTTTTTCATAAAACTGTTATTTATGTTAATATCTAATGGGTTTATTAGTTTTTAATGAAGTCAAGGAATATATATTAAAATTTTCCCAGTTTTGATTTCTGAAGTGGTAAATATTGACTGATAGATATTATTCATATAAACAAAAGTTCTTTGGAGACCTCAGTAATTTTTACAACCCAAGGGTTTTCAAGACCAAAATGTTTGAGACTGGTATATTGTAGATTCTGGTACATTTCACATGGAATAATTGTTACATAGTCTCAGGCATTTATCTGAGCTCTGTATTTTAAATCAGAGTTGGTATTAATGTTTAGAAGGTCAAAGAAAAGTACATTTACCTGACATTGGCGGCGCAGGACAATGCAAGGATGGGCCAGTACATTTTCTGTAAAGAGACTATGAAAGAACAATTTATGTATATGTGTGTGTGTGTGTGTGTGTGTGTGTGTGTGTGTGTGTATGGCCAAAACTTAATTTATAACATGTATCTGAAATTATTCTTGCTTGAAGAATCACACATTATTATGTTTCCCATGCTAAAAGTAAAAATAATAATAATTAAAAAAAAGGCTAGACATGCTTGCAAATCATTCTACCAATAATAAAATTCAATATGAAAAGAATTAAAGACAGATCTGCAAACTGGTAAGCAAAGGAAATAACATAGAATATTGATATGTATAGTCTAAAAATGAAACTACATGTCCGTATGCTTGATTTCGCAAACTCCTTTCCTAGACAACTTAAATGCTTTCCTTTTTTTTCCCCAGAAAATGTCCTATGAACAGAGTTCCTATCAGAAGAGTCATCTATTCTTCATTAGCCCCATTCTGTAAGTTTTAGTTTTGAGGTACACTATATTTAAGTGATAAGGATTTCAATGACTGTTAATTGACTACTATTTTGGGTATCAAATATTTCTTTGAAAGAATCACCACAAAATAAGTACAACTGCGGGCTAACATACTAACAATGACAGAGACACAGCAGGTATGCACACACACACATATATAAATAATACATCAAACGAACAACAGCTTTAAGTATAAATACTGAGTCTAAAGAAAAATTAACTATAGCAGAAAGAAAACTTTAACACAGTTTTGTTCCTATTTACGTTAATGCTCTAATTATGCAAATAAAATCATTTTTTTCTTGGTTAAAATTTTAAAACAATGAGTTATTCTGGCATGCAATAAACTCTTTGTGCAATTCTGATGTATCTGGAATAATATTCACTAAAGATCACATAGTCAAGATTGGGGGCTTTTCTTTCACAAAATGATCATTAAAAAAAAATAATGGTATTATTAAAAGCTGATTGTAAGCAAGACCTAGACTCTATGTTGCTAAATATCATATTATATTTAGAATGTTTAGGGACAGTTTCAATGCAAAATTACTTTGTCTTGGAGGAGATTAGATCAGATTTTTTGGATAGACACATGAAAGTTGTTACAATATTACTTACAAAATTATTTTCTGATTACAAAATTGAATGACTATTTTCTATTCTTCCTCAAAACAAATCAAGCTGTAGATTTTAAATAATAATTTTTCTGCAAAATATTATTCAACATTTAATCAACTGCTCCAAAGAATCTGAAGGAAGCAATACTAATCATTTAATATTATATATTACAGAAAACACTTGAAATAAAAACTTAAATTAAAAATCTTTAGATAAAACATTACCTTGCAAGGCCAATACCAAATCCAGCAAATCTATTCAACTGCTCTAAAACAGAAGAAATAACATTATTCATAACCAATATTTAGGTTAACTGTAAAAAAAAATTTCTTTTATTAACACAATATTTATTTAAATTCCACATCCCAAAGTCAAATTCTGATATGGGCCAGGGAAGCTGTGGGAAATTAAAAGGCAGAACCACTCTTCAGCTCCATTTCATTGTTGAGATGTGGGACTGTGGGCCCAGGGTTTCTAAACTGTCATTTTTCCTAAAACAGTATTCTCGTTTTTACATAGTATCTTCCAAATTTAAAATATTCGCAACTATTTTTTTTTTTACGTTTAACTTATTTTTTGAGAGCCATAGTGAGACAGAGCACAGGTTGGGGAGGGGCAGAGAGAGAAGGAGACACAGAATCTGAAGGAGGCTGCAGGCTCTGAGCTGTCAGGAGAGAGCCCAACATGGGGCTTGAACTCACAAACCATGAGATCATGGCCTGAGCCAAAGTCGGATGCTTAACCGACTGAGCCACCCAGGCGCCCATGGGAGGGAGCTATTTTTAAAAGCACTAACATACTGGGTAGGCCAAATCAAACATGTCTGCAGATAGAATTTAAGGACTACCAGTTTTCAAATTCTAACTAAAAACAATTTAATTTTTTTTCTAAATAAGGTTCTGATACTATACCAGCCAACAACTTTACCTCGGGTCTTGTAAAACTAGTCATTTACTATTATTGGTGGAAAGCATCTATGTTGAACCAACAGTCGCAAGTGAAACACCTCAAAAGTATTAAATTAACAGTACTTAGGGTAATCAAAAGAGGTGAATAAGGGTCTCTTCTTCTCTCTCCCCAGGTTTTAAATATTTTGAGAATAGCTGCTTAATTAGGTCTCTGCAACAGGCTACTGGATACATATGTGCTACTGCTGATGGCATTTCTATCATCTTAGAAAAGTTTACAGCTGGAAACATTCCTATGGATATGTCAAAACAAAAAACTTTCTCCTTGGCTAAGCAACTCAAAAACATGATGGTGAAATATCACAATCTCGAGGGACTAGATATACAATTTCTACTATAATACAATATTCACAAGGGATAATTTTTGTCTCATCCTCTTTTCTCTCTCTCCTCTTTGCTCTTTGAAATGAAGCAATACCCTCACTATTTCGTTAGTTAGAATAAGGCCATGTAAACAGGTCCCTGGGCAAACTATGTGGTTAGCTATTGCCTTGAAAAATGTACAAGCCAGATGGAAGTTTCTTTTGCCAACTCAGATACTTTCTTCTTTCAGCTTTTTCCTTTTTGCGTGTACAGATCATCCCCAATATTAGCAGAAAATGCCACTGATATTTTCTGGGAAGTGTTAGAAATGTTTATTTTCGTTAGCTGTGTAAGTCTCTTAGTCTTCTACTCTTGCAGAGTTATCATCACCAGCCTCTTAACTGCTGCAAAACACCCCCCTGGTTTCATTAAGAGTTCCTCCTCATTGTAACCATCAAAGCATGAATTATGAAAAGATGAAAAACCCTCAGCTTTGCTGCCTTAGAAGGTGACTGTGTAGCAATCATATGTGCATTCTGAATTATTTAATTTATAACTTCCCAGTACTCCTTTTGGGACCTACAGAAAGAAAACGAGACAGGTTGAAAAAGCAAATTGTATGACACTGTGTAAGTCATGGATCTTCTTCCACATCCTCATTTGCTCCTAGATGATATTTAAAGTCTATTCCTCTCAGTTAACACAAATCAAATAAAAATTGTGGCACTCTCAAATTAAAACCAAAGAAATGAGAATAAACATATCTAAAATATACTTAATATTTAATGATTTAGCCTATTATTCTAATGATTTCAAAATGGGGAGAGGCAGTTATTATTTCCATTTTATGTATTAAAAAGTTGAGAATATTTAGATCAGTGTTGTAATTATAACACTGGTCTTCTGACATCCTGCAGAGATTAATTAGGTCTTGATTCCAAAGTCTTGAAATGGTCTCAATGTTTTTTACTATTTAGTGAAGTTTGTAGGTGAGAAATAGGAAAGCAGGAGGTGGAAAACATAGTAGTTTCAGCGTCTAGAAAATAGACACAATTCCTATGATTAAAAGATAAAGGAAAGGAAATGAATACTTTTTAGCCTCCTATATGCTCAAACTGTACTAAGCATTACTTACACCTCATTTAACACTTAAATAGAGCCAGGTTTGAATCCAAGCCTGTCAGTGCTGAAAAACTTTCCTGAACACAAAGCACAATTCAAAGAAATAAAGCTGTCGGTAAATTAGGTTACTGTTCACACAATTCCCAGTGAACAGTAAATAATTTCCTTCCTTCTTGATTTAGGTCATGGGATGGAATACACCCAAACCCTTCGAAACTCCTACTGCGCAGACCAGAGCTAAGGCAGGTGTCTTTTCTGGAGGTGATCCCGGAATAAAGGTTTCTGCAAGGGAGAGGGAGCAGGCCCACTGCAGGGGGCAGAGGACGAAAGGAGGGCAGAGGGTGTGGCGCGCGATAGGCCCAGCGGCACCGAAGGCGGCACCCTCCGCGTGGCTTCCGCGCTTTGCAGGCCTCGAGCCGCGGCTCCGCCACTCCACCCACCCCTGCCTTGCTCCCACGTCCCTCACCGCTGCTCTGCCCCTGCACGCCGCCGCCGCCGCCGCTGCTGCCGCCGGGAAACGGTTCCTCCGCGGGGCCCTCGAGCGGGGTGGAGGGGGCGGGCGCGCCGTAGGGCGGGCTCTTCTCTCCCCAGTGCAGGTTGCGGCTACCGGGGATGTCTGGGGGAGTGGTCACCCAGTGGCTCAGGTCGGACCCGGAGCTGAAGGACCTGGCAGGGAAGGCGCCGCCAAAGCCCTGCTCATCCCGGGCACCGCCTCGATAGCCCAAGCCATCGAATCCGTCCGGGCGCCGCGGATGCATCGGAGACGGGGCAGGATGAGGCGAGCCCCCCGGAGCCCACCACCACTAGGGCCACCGCGACCTCGGGCCACACGGCTTCTTCGTCGCCGTTGCCGCGTCTGGGGAAATCTGACAACCGGAAGTCACGTTGCAACCCCGGAAGTTTGGTGAGCACGTGATCTTAGGCTTTTCCGGTGATTTATAGAGGGATGGTTGCTAGGGAGACGCGGAGGCAACCAAGGACCGAGCCTTGAAACGGTCTCTGTGGAGGAGGTGGGAAGAGGACTGTGGAGTTAATGGAACATTGTACCAAAGAGATACCGTAAAGGAATTGGAGTGGGAGGGACGGCTTGGATGAGCGGAGGTCGAATAAAGACGTTTGTTTTACCGAGGGACAAACGCATCCCTGGAGCTGACTCACTGAGATCTCAGCCAGAAATGTTCTGCTGCACCCCAAGGCCTCAGATCTAGGTCTTTTCTTTTCCTTATTGGTCTAGTGCCTCACCCGCTGCGAGAGAGCTATTAGAGGTTAGAGTTGTGGGGTGTTGGTAACGTTCCCTCTAGTTTCGCCTCCCGCACTTGCCGTTTTAGCTAACATCTATTGAGCGAGCTGGTTCTGCGCCGTGAACCCAAAGGTAGTATGGACCGCCAGACCAAGCATTAGAAAAGACGGCCGGTGGAGAAAACCCTCTGACCCTCCGCTCCTCCCAAGAATGTAAACTGCTCTCGGATTTAGAAATTAAGCATTTTGCTTTTCTAAGGCTACAAATAGTTTTGTTTGTTTGTTTGTTTTGCTGGTACACCCAAATCACTCCGTGTATGTAAAGCGCAGTGATACTGTTCAAAATTGAGACCCTGGTTGAACAATCAAGAGGACTTGTGAACAGAGTCCTCTACTACCTGTTTGCATCAGTTCCATGGGCTTTTCGGGCAGAGTTGCTCTGCAGAGATCTGAGCAAGTCTTCCATGGGTTCTTCCTGTGTCTGTTCTTCCCACTGGACGTCCAGGATTCCGAGGGCTTTCAGAAGAGAATCATGACGTGCTATTCTTAATCTTCCAGACGAGACCCTTTCCTTAAAGTGATAACTTCATCTTGAGGGGATTGATGTTCTTAAATTGGGTTGATATGTGGCTTAGGCAAGTGTTTTGAGTCTCTCCTTTAATAAGTGTATCCAGTATTACTCGAGTACTAATACCAAATTACCGGGCAACTAATATCAAATTAATTACTGAGCATGGCAATAAAAACGATTTCTCTGTTCCTTAGAAATGATTGGATTAAAGATGTGATTGGTTCAGGTCTAAAACTTGTTTCTTAAAAGGAGACAAAAAGGCGTCTGTGTGTGTGTGTGTGCACTTCTAATGTAAAAAACAATAACATGTCACGATTTCACATCCACATCAGAAGAAAAGATGAGTTGGTAAAAGGATAGCTGGGTAGCCAGCCAGTTGAGGGGAAGGAACAATAATAGCCCCACCTCGCAGCTCACCCCCCACGTAAATTCCAGCTGCAATGTATCATATTTTTTTCTTTATTTTTAAAAAGATTGAACATTGGGAGAAAACAATAGGTGATTATTTTTCCAATAATATTGGTAAACTTTCTAAAAGTGACAGTAAAGTCAAAAACCATGTAGGGAAAGGCATCAATATGACCACAAAAAATTTAATTTTTCTATATGCAAATAAAAAAGGAGAAACATAGTAACCAAAATTAAAAGAAAAATCACAAACTGGACAAAATTACATTTTAACATTATCAAGACAATTTGTCACTTTATTGTAAAAAAGAGCACTTAGCACGAGTAAAGGTAATTCAATAGAAATTTAAGCGAAAAACATGACAAGGCAAGTCGTAAAAAAAATACAAATGGATAATAGTTATATGAAAAAAAAGTCTGCCCTTTAGTAATTGAAGAAAGAAAATTTAATAACTATCTTACCCCGATTTAAATGACAGTGTTTAAAAGGGAAAATGTACATTGTCATGCAATGTGAAAAGAAAGTAGCTGTCATTCATTTCTGGAGTGGCATGAAACATAACAGCTTGTTCCTGGAGGGCTGCTTGGCAATATGTATTTAAAAGCCATGAAAATAATCATCTCTTTTGTTTCCTAACTCTTAGGAAACAAATATAAGGTGTATACATTTACTTATGCACATATTTATGACATAATTGCTCATAACAGGAAAAATTGGATAAAACAGGATACTAAATATCAAGTAATTATTATCCATTACTTATTAATTAAAATGATTCATCTATATGATCCTTTAAGCAAAATATATTTACTGAGCACCCATCCTGGTTATAGTTACTGTACTAAGCAATGAAGTTAAAATGATAAGTCAAAGTCCTTGCGTTGTTAGAACTCACATTCTAGTTAGGTGATAAATAATGAATATGTCAAATAATGAAACAAACATATAATGCAATGTCAATGACATGTATTATATATATTTAATAAAATCGAGCAAGTGATAGAGGCAGCATTTTTAGATTGTTTGGTCAAGGACATCCTCTTTGAGGAAATGATCTTTAAACAGACGTAAATGAAGTGAAGGAATGAACCATGTGTGAATATTTGGAAGAAAGATTTTCAAGGCAGGATGAAGTCTAAAGTGCTGATGACGAGCTAGGTAGGTAGTCAACGTGCAAGGGCTCACTGAGAGCTGAAAGGGTAGGGGACAGATTTGGCAGGACTTTGTTGGAGATGGACAAGAACTTAGATCTTTTAAGAGCATAATGAGGCGACCTTAATGATATTTTAGAAGGACAAACCCGAGTTCTGGATGGGGCAAAGGTGGAAGCCTCCTCTACTAGCAGACCACTGAAAGCAGTGTAGTGCCCTCTAATCTATGGTTTCACTTTCCCAGGTTTCAGTTTCCTGTGCTTTTCAGTTGCCAACAGGAAACTGCAGGCTGGAAGCAGATGATTCTCCTTCACAAGGATAGTCAGAAGACCAATAGTTGCCTAATGCTACGTCACAATGCCTGTGTCATTTATCTCACTTTCTATCATGTAGGCATTTTATTATCTTGCATCCTCACAAGAAGAAGAAGAAGGATGAGTACTGGACAGTTAGATATTTTGAGAGAGAGAGAAAGAGAGAGACTATATTCACAAAATTTTATTATAGTTTATCACTATAATTGTTCTGTTATTATTCATTACTGTGCCTAATTTATAAATTAAACTTTATCATAGATATGTATGTATAGTAAAAAATAGCATATATGGGGTTTGGTACTGTCTGCAGTTTCAGGCATCCACTGGTGGATTGAGCTCAGAGTCTCTCATGAAATTGCTGTCAAAACTCCAGTTTGAGGTACAGTTATTTAGACTTAACTGGGCTTGACTGGGACTAGAGGATTCACTTCCAAAATATCTCACTCAGCTAACTGTGGGAAGAATGCTTCTTTTTTTGCTGGTTTGCTGTCAAGAGGTCTAAATTACTTGCCACATGGAGCTCTCCATAGAAGTCTTGGAGTGTCCTTCTAATGTGACAGTTGGCTTTGAGAGAGAGCTAGGAGGATTCTACACTATCTTTATGACCTAACCCCACTTCATCACTTCTGTCACATTCTGATCTCTAGGAGTGAGTCACTAAACCCACCCCACACTGAAGTGAAAGGAATTTGGCTCCATCTTCTGGAGAAAGGATTACCTAATAGTTTGTGGTCATATTTTTAAGTAACTACAATTAAACTGTTACATAATAATGATTTATAGAGGCATACAAATTTACTAATCAGGAAAAATTCCACAAAATTATGGTGTTTATTTACTTAATTTGGGTGGGGAAGGAGAAGGAGAGAGAGAGAGAGAGAGCGCGCGCGCGCGATGTGGGGCTGTATCCTGCATCCCTGGGATCGTGACCTGAGCCGAAATCAAGAGTCAGATGCTCAACCAACGGAGCCATCCAGTTGTCCCCCAAAATAGATTTGAAGGATTTGTTTGCTTTGAAAATAATCACATGATAGAAATATTTGTAATCATGAAATAGTTTCTTAAATATTTTTAAAAGTCTAGCCATTCAGTTAAAGTTGAAATAAAAATGAAGAGTAGCATTCTTTTTGATCGCCGAGTAATAGTCCATTGTGTATATATACATCTTCTTTATCCATTCATCAGTCATGGACATTTGCACTCTTTCCATAATTTGGCTAAATGCTGCCATAACCATTTAAAAGAATGAAATCTTGCCATTTGCAAGAATGTGGTTGGAAGTAGAATGTATTATGTTAAGGGAAATAAGTCAGTCAGAGAAAGACAAACGTGTGGTTTCGCTCACATGTGGAATTTAAGAAACCAAACAGATGAACATGGGGAAGGGAAGGAAAAATCAGATAAAAACAGAGAGGGAGGCAAACCGTAAAAGACTCTTAGATACAGAGAACAAACAGAGGACTGCTGGAGGAGCCAGCTAAATGGGTAATGGGTGTTAAGGAGGGCACGGGGGATGAGTACTGGGTGTAATGTGTAAGTGATGAATAACTAAATTCTACTCCTGAAACCACTAAAAATAATAATAAAAAAAAGAAATGAAGAATAACAGATTATTTTGACAGTTTTCCAAGAACTGGCACAAAATGTATTACCTGCTCAATGAAAGTACAAAAAAAGCAAGTCATTCATTTATATCAATATTTTACTCAGAGACTCTTACAATGAATGAATTTAGCTCCCAGGATAAAATGAAAATCATCTATGCAGGAATGCACCCAGCAATATTTATTAAGCACTAATATATGGAAGTCACTGTATTAGTTACTAAGATGTAGCTATATATTTTCTCAAGGATGGAATTTGAAGATACTGAAAATATTTATTTCTCATGCATATAGGGACCAAGAAAAAGTTTTCCAAATAAATTTTAATATGTAATAAGCCACGTCCTCCTATACTTGCTTCTTTTTTATAATTTTCTTGGCTAATCTGCCATTTAGTCTTCCAAATGAACTTTAAAAAAACATTTAATTCTTCACTCTCATTCTTCTAAACACACACACAGACACACACATTTTGGGATTCAAAGTGTACTCACAAAATTTTTATGGTTAACTTTAAGATGCTAGATTTTTTTCATATTCTTGAAATATTTCCTTCAGTGATTCAACGATTTCATTTGCTTAGGTCTATATTTATGCCAATCAATGTTCTGTTTCAAAAACATATTATATATTTCTATTTGTTGAGATCCAACATTTAGTTTACAATCTGCTTTGAGAATCTTACTGAATTCCTCCACCCCACAATAGCGTAACATCTTTATTTTACACTTCTTTATGAAAACAGAAGCGTCCCTACTCCTTTCTTGCACGTCAATACTTTAACTTGGATTACAGAAGCTATAAACAAATCTCTTTCAAAATTTTTTTTGTGATTTCGTTTTGTGGCCAAGGGAAAGTTTATTGTTTAGTTATATCTGGTTTCAGAGCTCAACATCAGTTTTTTCCAGTCACAGCTTCTGCATTTTTGAGTTCTTAACTTTGATTAATGTTTGGGTGATGTGTTCTTTGAGTGGTTTGAGTAGTTTAATCTTAAAGTGGAGGAGGAGGAAGGGAAGAATTTGTGGAATCTCCCTTATATAAACATGTCCTTTAGTTGTCTTCCCTATAGAATTCATGAGTAGCTACTTTTTTTTCCTGAATGCTCTGCAGAATCAACTGATTTTTATATTTGAAGAAGAATTTTTATCCAACCTTTTATTTTTTGTGAGTAATGTGTTTAGTACTTTGTATTTTTAATGCTTTTAATATTTTTCCTAGATCTCATGAAATACAAAAAACCCCCATCAAATTGCAGTTTTTCCATATTTATTTTATTTTGAATATGGTAAGCACTTTTTTTTTCTTATTTCACCCATCTTCCCATTTATCTCCCCTCTGGTAACCATCAGTTTGTTCTCTATATTTAAGAGTCTGTTTTTTTGTTTGTCTCTTTTTCCCTTGTTCATTTGTCTCTTAAATTCTACATATGAGTGAAATGACATGTTTGCCTTTCTCTGACTGACTTATTTCACTTGCATTGTATACACTAGACCCGTCCATGTTATTGCAAATGGCAAGATCTCATTCTTTTTTATGGCTGAGTAATATTCCCGTGTGTGTGTGTGTGTGTGTGTGTGTGTGTGTATCTTTATCCATTCATCTGTTCATGGACACTTGGGCTGCTTCCATATCTTGACTATTCTATATAATGCTGCTATAAACATGTAGTGCATATATCTTTTCAGATTGGTATGTTCATATTCTTTGGGTAAATACACACTAGTGGAATTACTGGATCATATTGTAGTATTATGTTTAATTTTTTGAGGAACCTCTATACTGTTTTCCACAGTGACTGCACCTAGTTTGCATTCCCACCGACAGTGCAAGGACTTTCCTTTTTCTCCCCATCTTTGCCAACGCTAGTTGTTTTTTTGTGTTCTTGAGTTTAGCCATTCTGACAGGTATGAGGTGATATCTCATTGTGGTTTTGATTTGCATTTCCCTGATGATGAGTGACGTTGAGCATCTTTTCAAGTGTCTGTTGGTCATGTGGATGTCTTCTTTGGAGAAATGTCTGTTCATATCTTTTGCTGATTTTTAATTGCATTATTTTTTCAGTGTTGAGTTGTATAAGTTCTTTATGTATTTCAGATACTAATCTTTTATTGGCTATGTCATTTACAAATGTCTTCTCCCATGTAGTAGATTTTCTTTTAGTTTTGTTGATTGTTTCTTTTACTGTGCAGAAACCTATTTTGATGAAGTCCCAATAGTTTCTTTTTGCTTTTATTTCCTTTGTCTCATATCAAGAAATATGTTGCTATGGCAGGAATGTGGTAAGCATTCTTAATTTGCTATCTCAACTATTTTTTTCGTCAAAAGATTTTTCCCTGCTATACTTTATTATAATTTATATCTTTGTTCTCTGTTTTTAGAACACATTCTATGTGGGCTGGGACTCTACGATCTGCTTTCTAAGATGTGTCTTTTACAGTATTTCTCAATTTTACTTTTATTCTTACCCTCAACTTACTGATCTATTAGGAGGAATGTGTTTCAGAGAAGCCTGGGATCTGATACTGTAATTTCTTAAACTTTATCAATTTTTAGAATTAATTAAAAAATTTTTTTTACATTTATTTATTTTTGAGAGACAGAGAGAGACAGGTGGGTGAGGGACAGAGATAGGAGACATAGAATCCAAGCAGGCTCCAGGCTCTGAGCTGTCAGCACAGAGCCCGATGAAGGGCTGGAACTCACCAACTGTGAGATCATGACCTGAGCCGAAGTCAGCCGCTTAATCGACTGAGCCACCCAGGCGCCCCTATAATTAATTTTTTAAAAAGTCTTTATTATTTTTCAAGCAGTTTTAGGTTCATGCCAAAATTAAGAGGAAGGTACAGAGATTCCATATACTCCCTGTCCTCAACACATGCAAAGCCTCCCCGATTATCAACATCCTCAACTGGAGTAGTAATTTGTTACAGTTGGCAAACTTGGACTGACACATCATAATCATCCAAAAGTCTGTGGTTGATGTTAAAGTTCACTGTTGGTGTTGTACATTCTATGGGTTTGGACCAATATTTTCTGTTTTAAATATCAAAATGTACTAAAAAATCAAAAAACGTATTTGGTGCTTATTATGAACAGAAATAAATCAGGATTGATGTATTTCAAGTTTACATCAGTTACATTCTCTTTTGAAGTTTTTGATTTTTTAATTTTTTAAAATTTTTATGAAGTTTTAATTTTTTTAGGCAGTTATTTCACCAGGACAATACCTGCACATTAGCTTTGAGTTTAATCAGAATTGCTCTTCCACATAGTGAAACACCTGTGAACATTTGTAGAATATTTGAAGTTCCTCATCCATTGGTAGGTGGGAATCTTATAAGGATTCAAATTAATTTTATTGTATCCTATCTTTAAAAATTAATCATTCTTTTGCATTTAAATTCGCCCTCTTGTGCTTAGTACATACAAAACACCCTGGATGCTTTGTTTACCCACTATCCGAAATAAAGAGGACATTAGCAGATTTAGATTTTCTATGTAAAAGGCGCTTAGGAACAACAGTTTGACTAGAAGACATAACCTTCTAACGTACCCTTATACAGTAATCATGCTGTTTTTATTTACTTTATTTTTTTCATGTAGATGGGGGGCATTGGGCCAGATTTGGGAGGAGGCAGATAAATGTTGAGGAGACCCAAAAGCGCTGCCAAGCCTCTTCTCACTGCAGCTACTGGCTGCATATCCAGCATACAGTATTTAAAACGAATCATTAGCATGTGCTTTATCATTGTATTTTAAAGCTAACAAAAGTCTTTCACGCATCATTGCATCTATTCGTTGGAAACTAAACACAAACGTGGTGAAGGAGGGGAAAAGAATGTGGAATTGCATTTATAGGTCCTGATTGGCTAAGCCCTGGTCAGCAGCTAAAAGAGCATACTTCCGGCTCTAAAAGTGAATTCCACAGCGTCCTTAGCAACTAGTCTCGATCCCCAGCGACCCCGAGCACCACGGTGAGTCCTAGTTCTGATGACTTGAGAACTAAAGTTGCCACGTCCACCATGAGGGCAGCCGGGAACCCCATAAAGACTCCAAAATGGGAGCGCGGAGCGTCGTTCTAAGATACCATAGCTCTGGCTGTAGGAAACAGCCTCCGCTACTCGCGCCCCTAGCCCAGGCTCACCATCCCCGCCTGTCTAAGAATCTAAGCAGTACCGGGGAAACTCCCTCGAGGGCAGGAAGGGTGAAGGTGGGGTCAGCCACCGGGCCTTTTGACAGGGAAATGGCTTTTTTTTTTTTTTTTTTTTTTGGCTGGGAGACTAAAGGAGATGTGGTAAGTTCCCTTGGTATCAATGGGAAAACTCATAGGGTATTTTCTCTGGACTGGGTTTGTGTGTCCGGGCAACCCTTAATTCAGAACTCTCCTTGCGTTGTTGGAGAGTCTTCAAGTCTTTGTATAGTTGGTGAAATTACACTCACCTCCCATTTTTTTGTATCCAGACTCTTGAACTTCAAAAGAGAAAGTTTAAAAGTTTGGAGAAGAGTGTAGATGTGTGTGTTGCGGGGGTGGGGGGGGGGGAGGGGGGTGCGTACCTTAAGGATGTGAAATAAAAAGATTTTTAAAACGCAATTTATCTTGGGAAAAAAGGTATGAGCTATCGATTAGGAAAAAATCTGTGTGTGTGTGTGGTGGGGGGGGGGGTAAAGTGATGGTAGGATCCCTTTACCTTATCTCAACAATATATTTGAATGGATTCTATCTTTTTGACAGTCTTTGATCAATTTATCTTTTGATCTTTAAGGTTATAGTCTAAATCTTGCATTCTTTAAATCAAATAACCTACCCAAAGACTCGATATAATTTTAACATTGTCTAGTTCTCAGAAATTGTCTTTTAAAGTGTACTTTTCCAACATTGTTTTCATTGGGGCTTAAAAAAATACACTAGGGCTTAAGGTTAATTTTTTTTTTTTTTTAATCTGTGCCAAGTTGCAGGTGAACTGCCAAGCACCCAGGCAGCTTGCTGGAGCCATTGTAGGAGCTGAAACATATCTCTCCAATGTGTAAAGACTTTTTGTTTTGCTGCCCCACATAAATCTTTAGATTCAAGGTGAGTACCAGATTTTTGTTTCAGTAAGAACTATTCTGTATGCTCTCTTCTTATGGAACATCTGATTCATTATTAGGATCATTCATTAGCATGATAGACTTGGTAAGTGTTTTTCTCTTCAAGTTCATTGTCCATCCAGAGCTTCTGGTAAAGTGCATGGTCACAAGTGCTTAGTAGACAGTTTAGTGCTATCAGTTAGAATTTTCCAAAATGTGTCCTGCATGTGACTCTAGGTGATAGTATCCTAAAGGTTCCTCCTGGTCAAATGTAAAAATTATACATTGTACTGCTGCTCAGGGAAATTTGCAGTGCACAGGAACATATTAACCACTCCTAGAGGTCTTAGGATATGCAAACCTATTTAATTTTGTTTAGTGTAGTATTTCCCAAACTTCACAACAAAAAGCTTTTAGGACATAACTACATCCCAAGAATCTGTATTTCACAAAACATATTTGAGAATTACTGTTCAAACCTAAACAGTGTACTCTTTATTTTTGCTTATATTTCCATCAAAACAATTAGATTAGTTTTTTTATTAAAATTTTTTAACGTTTATTCATTTTTTTGAGAGACAGAGACAGAGCGTGAGTGGGGGAGGGGCAGAGAGAGAGAGAAATAGACACAGAATCTGAAGCAGGCTCCAGGCTCTGAGCTGTCAGCACAGAGCTCGATGTGGGGCTCCAACCCATGAACTGTGAGATCATGACTTGAGCTGAAGTTGGCCATTTAACTAACTGAGCCACCCAGGTGCCTTCGATTAGTTTTTAAAATGTAAAACTATCTCTATTTGGAGATGTCATGATGGTGTATGTAGAAAATGCTAAAGAATCGACTAAAAATGTATTAGATCTAATAAAAAAGTTCAGCAATGTTGCAGCATATAAGATCAATATACAAGAATCACATGTAAGAGAATGAAGTTGAAATCCTATCTCACACTACATGCAGAAATTAACTCAAATGAACCTCAATGTAAGAGTTAAAACTGTAAAACCCTTAGGAAAAAAAAGGCATAAATCTGATTTAGGGAATGGTTTCCTAGATATGGCAACTAAAACATACAATCAAAGAAAAACAGACCCCAAGGATTTCATCAAAATTATAAACCTTAATGCTTCAAAGGGCGCCATCAACAAAGTGAAAACACAACCCATAGAATGGGAGAAAAATTTTTGGAAATCATACATTGATATGACTTGTATTGATGTGATTTGTATGTATGTATGCATGATTGATATGATTTATGTCTAGAAGATATAAAAATAATCACAACTCAATAATAGAAGACAACCCAATTAAAAATGGGCAAAGGATCTGAATAGACATTTCTTTATAGGGGACACACAAATGGCTAGTAAGCACATGAAAAATGCTCAATATCATAAGCCATCAGGAAAATTCAAATAAAACCTCTTCATACCCTTTTGAATATTTGTAATTAAAAAAGTGTTGGGGTGGCTGGCTGGTTCAGTTGGATGAGCATGTGACTCTTGATCACATGCTCAAGCATGTGTTCTATACTCATGCTCAACATGAGTTCTAGCCCCACATTGGGTGTAGTAGAGATTAGATTACTTAAATAAATAATTTAAATAAAAATAAAAAAACAAATGTTGGTGAGTATGTGGAGAAATTGGAGCCCTTACACATTGCTAGTGAAAATGTGAAATAGTGCAGCTGCTTTGGAAAACAATCTGGCAGTTCCTCAAAATGGTTAAACATAGAGTTACCATGTGATCCAGTAATTTCGCTCCTTGTAAATACTCAAGAGAATTGGAAATACCTGTGCACACATAAGTTTGTACATGATGTTAATGGCATAATTAGGACTGATCCCATTCAGATCTTGGATTCTTGGATCTCTGTCAGCAAGTCCATGGTTAAGACAAGTTTATACTTACATTTATAGAATGTAAAATTTCATAGCCACGTGTGTTATCACTAATGTTACATTGTGTGTGTGCATACAGAGGTTTGGGTGGGAACAAATACTGAAATCATTACTTTTTACAGGAATCCCAGGAGAGGATATAGAGCAGTTGTTGAGAAGAATAAATTTTACAGTTTTCTTCTAGCGCAGATTGCCTAGATTGCATGTAATGACTTCATGCACCTGATATGAAGTGGTTATTCAGCTCTTACGTCACTCAAATACTTTTCAGGCTTTTCAGACTTTGCTTGGTGATGCATGCACAAATTGTGTATATCCTTCATATACTGTGGACATTGGGCTTTTCTATTACTGCCAAGTTCACCCTATAACATTAGTACCCTAGGAAGAGCCAACCAGTGCTTAGGGTCCTTAAAAACCTGTGGTCTTCCTTTCCCCAGCCATGGTTAAATTTCTTCCAGAAGGTAGCAACAGTACAGAATCTTTCATCAGGTTCAGAACTAAGGTTTTCATCAGATATCACCTTAGGAAATTCATCAATGTAACTTTTAGAAATCTTTTCATGAAGGTATTCAGATATTTTATACCATGAAGCTGTTTACATTTCTATAGTCAATCTTCTGAATATTGGTACTCATGTTCAGTGTTCATTTTTTCACAGTCAATTCTATCCTGTTTATTGAACCACAAATCAGTCATTTCCCCTGTTTGGAAAGTTTAGCATCATTTTATATGTTTTATATACTCATCAGTCACTTGCTTTTACTCTTCATAGCCCTGGTTATTTATTTTTTTTTTTTTTGGCTCTCTCAATCCAAAATTTGTCTTTTTTTCAGGGATTTTATTCCATTATTTCTTTGATTTCTGTTTCTTCTCTAATGATTCTTTTGCTCATTCAAGAAATACCTAAAGATTTTGATTTATGCTTGTTTTAAGTTTCTAAAAGAACAATTAAAGACTACCATATTTATGAAACTGCCATTTCATAGTTTGGCGCTGAAAGAATTCTATTGTGTTAAGTACTTTCAGTTTTTAAGTATTCTGCTCATTAGATAAAGATACTTACATTATTTGAATTCAGGGCCAAAATAAAGAGTCATGTTAAGAGACAGAGAGATGGAAAACATATTTTACTCATATTTAAATTGAAAATTTGACTATTCTCTAGATCTTGTCATATATTTATAGAATGTCATATTGACAAAATATTTTTCTTGGGCATTTTTTGTCCTCCTAAAATAATCTGGAGTCCTATTATGGACTTCAGCATTTTGAAATGTGATAATGTTGGTTTGTAGACCTGTCTTTTTCTCCAGATTATAATTTCTTGAGGAAGAGATTATATTGTAATTAATTTCAGACACAGGAAGCTCAAACATCATTAGCACTTTTATTTTTGTGAAAACTGAATCAAATTCCCTAAATGTAACCACTAACAATGAATAATGTATTGTTTGATAGTGCTAAATATAAAATGGTCAAAAACGTTCTTTTATTTCTAGTTTATATGTAAGTATGTGTGTGAGTGTCTCTGTGTGTGTGTGTGTGTGTGTGTGTGTGTGTGTGTGTGTGTGTGTGTGTGTGTAGTTTTATTTCATTTTATATGTCGAATGTTGCAAATGAATAAAAAGTACTGGCACACAACATAAACCCAATAAAAAAGTTCATGGACAATTGCATCCATTTTTGCAACTTCTTCACAGACCATTAATCACATTAGTAGTTTGTACTGAAGCCAATCCACTTCCTATGGTGAATATCAACCTAAACAAAGAGGAAAACTGAGGCAAGTTTGAATGATCAGAAATCGAATTTATTCAGGGATAGCACAGGAATTGCAATTTGGGAAACACAAACTATAGCAAACTACAGGCAGATTTGTTGAAGGTTTGGGGTGGGCTATATTTATGGGAAAGGAGTGCAAAGAAGGGGGAGGTCCAGCCAGAGTCTAGGCAGTAAGTTCATTGGCTTGAGGATGGGGGAAGATTCATGGTGGATGTTCAGTGGTGGGAAAATAAGTCCCCATATTCCGTAAGTCAGGCATTTCTATAGTTGGTCTCTTTATTTCATGACTTTCATTTTCCTAAGGGTGCATGAGTGAGATTCTCCATTCCATATCCTCTGGTTCCATTTCTGATTTCGCAATGAGTGAAAGATATGTAAGATATTTAAGTCAGAAGAAGACTTTATCACTTAAGGGTCAGATCATTGCAATTTTCCTGAATAAATGAGTGAATAGGTGATTGATGGGTGATGAATGAAAGTAGTACCTGTTTAAATTTTAATATTTTTTAGTTCATTTTCCTCATTGTCCAAAGGTTTGTAAATCATCTGTAAAT
Organism: Puma concolor; assembly: GCF_028749965.1. Lineage (NCBI taxonomy): Eukaryota > Metazoa > Chordata > Mammalia > Carnivora > Felidae > Puma > Puma concolor. The sequence goes on from NC_141667.1 coordinate 69,726,647, forward strand.
ACTTTAAACACTTCAGTTTTCAGTATTTTGAATACTCCTATTTCATATTAATTATGAATAATTATTTTACTTGCTACTACAAAGTTAAAATAGATGTACTAGTTATGAATCATAGTCAATGGACTTATGTATTGCAAGAAATATTTCTGTACTTTAAACTATTTATACTCCAAGCTTCTGTTCTGCTTGACTGGTTAGATATTCAGTCTTGGTTTTGATTAGTCTTGCCCCTGCCCTGGGGTTATACAAAGGTCCTTGATACTTATGTATCTCTAAAACATTGGAGGTCACCATGGGGCATTGGGGCAATTGTCACGTCTATATGGTCCTCTGTATTTTGGCATACCTTCTGGGCCATAATGAGACTGGGAGAAGATTTTATGCCTCTGCTATGATGGGGGGTTCAATCTCACAAGATGCAATACACAAACATTTCTTCCATGGTAGTGTCACCTCCAGGCGATATTGCTACAAGAAAGGAGATGACTCTGAATGACCTCTGTTACCTTCCAGTCTCAGGAAACATCTCTCTCCACAATCCCCAAAGCTTTTTTCCTCCCTACAGGGGTGTCATCTCTTCAATGGGTTTAATTTTTTGTTTTTTCTTTTTAAAGATGGAATAGAGCCAGAGAGTAAAGGCAGTTTTAGCTTTCTGCTTTGGAGAAATTCAGGCAAGGAAGAGCACCTGAGTATATATGACTCCACAGAATAGAGAAGTACAAACCAAAAGGGAGAGTTCTTAAAATAAATAAAGCCATCATACTTAAGAGGCGTCCATGAGACTCAATCACTCATACTTCTCTTTTACAAACTGGACATTTTTAATCTTTTAATCATTTCCAAAAGGTGACATGGTTTTTATATCTCTTCACTTATCCCCTCATGCCACTTGGTAAAATAGATCACTTGGTTGTCTTTTAATGTAAGTATAGGAGCCCAGATGGATGAGATAATTCAGTTCCCATCATGTTTTGCACAAAATGTTTGTAATTGAGATTTATAACTGATGCACATAATTTAATTTTGCAATGGCAAATAAAAAATAGCTATTTAAAAAACACAGTTGATATCAATATAATCCATATACTCAAACTTTATGCTCCAGCAATCTTAAGAGTCCCTACCCTGAGTTTGGATTTTATTGTAGGCAGGAGGGCTATACTAAAAGCTCTTAAACAGGATAGGGAGTCTAGGGGAAGAGGAAAAGGCTCAGATGATGTATTTTTGGAAAAGTTACTCTGGCAGTCATCTAAAAGATGAGGCCAGAGGAAAAGAGATCAGAAGGAGACTGGAAGATAAGGAGTTATGGTATTAGTCCAGGACAAAGATAATGGCATCCTGACCTGGGAGAATGGCAGAAGGCATTAAAAGGAGGCTTAATAGGGGTGCCTAGGTGGCTGAGGCTGTTAAGTGGCTGACTTTGGCTCAGGTCATGATCTCACGGTTCATGGGTTCAAGTTCTGTATCAGGGTCTGTGCTGAAAGCTTGGAGCCTGCTTTGGATTCTGTGTCTCCCTCTCTCTCTGCCCCTCTCCCACTTGTGTTCTGTCTCTATCTCTCTCAAAAATGAATAAACATTAAAAATTACTCTTTTTAAATAAAAAATAAGGAGGCTTGATTAACAGATATCCTCTGAAGATGGGAATCAATACAACATAATGACAAATAGTGTCTCCCCATTGTTTTGATGCTCTGCAATCTAGTGAAAAACCTGAAGCAAGGTGAGGCCTGACAATGACCATGAAAGGGAGATTTAGATGGGGCCTTGGTTTCTTATGATTGTGAAGCTGTAAAACAGATCCTAAATTGTCTAGTTTTGGAGTTAAAAGAGTATTTAACATCAGAGAAATATACTTTTTTATCTGGTTTGAGGCATTGTCATTTTTACTTCTGTTTTATATCAATAAATTTAATTCTAATACCATATATTCTCCTACAATCGTATTTTTATTGAAGTAAAAATTGCATATAGTGAAATGCATGAATGTTCATTGTACAATTCAATGAGTATTCTGGGTATCTATTTCTAGAAACAACCATTTTAAAACTTAGTGACAAATAATTTTTTAAAAATCAACTGGAGTTGATTATACACAGTTGGGTAATTCTCATTATGGGTCTTTCCTTTGATTTCAGTTAGATGTCAGGTGAGGCTCTAGTCATCCAAAGGCTTGGCTGGGTTGGACATCCAAATGGCTCATTGCATGGCTGGCAGTTGCTGCTTGCTGACAGCCTGGCTGGGTGCTCAGCCGGAGCTGTTAACCAGAGCTCTTGTTGGTGACTTTCCATATGACTGTTGGCCTCCCGGCACAGTGACTGGACTGTGAGAGAACATGCTTAGGAGACCTACTGGGAAACAGCAAGGCTTTTTTACGGTCTAGCTTCATTGTCCCAAAGTGTTACTTCTGCTACATCTGGTTAGTCTAGCAAGTAACAAAGTTGGGCCCAGATTCATGGAGAGAGTAAATTAGACTCCATCTTTTGTGAGGGAGATACAAGGCCACACTGCAGAACAACATAGAGTATGGAAAATACCGTTGCTATACCATTTTTAACAACGTGGTCAGCTACAGTGAGCTTTGATACATATTCACACTCATGTCAGCACCTCCAATATATAACATTTCCATCTGTACCTTCCATTCAATCTCCAGCCCCACATTCCATCCTCCCACAGATCATCACCACGTAATGGCTTTGCCTGTTCTTAAACTTCATATATTTGGAATCATACAGTATGTACACTTTTGTGTTTGGCTTCTTTCACTCAATTTTTGGAGCACGTGACATTAGTTTGCTTGTTAGTACTGAGAAGAATCCTGTAGGTTTTTATATGCAATGTTTTTATTATAATTTAGTTCTAAGTATTTTGAAATTCCTTTGTTATTTCTTCTTTGATCCAGAGGTGACTTAAAATTGAGTTTCCTTTTTCTTACTATATAGAGGGCTAATTTATCTTTTTATTATAATTTTCTGACTTATTCATGTTTTGATGCCAGGAAATATAATCTACTTATGTAGATTAACTGCTTTTTGTAATTTATTAAGACTCACTTTCTAGGCTAGAATATGATCAATTTTTAGAAATTGTATTCGTGTGCTTGGACAGAACGCCATGTTCTTTAGTGATGGAATACAGAATTCAATTTGGTTTGTTTGGTCCATTATATTAATTATATTGTTTAAATCTTCTGTACCTTAGCTGATTTTATTTCTCGTTGTTGACTACTTGACATATTAGTAGTTAGGAAAGTGTGGCTTAAACTACTTGTTCTTAATTTATTTTCTCAGAGCCACACTGCTTACGTCTTTCTCCACCTGGCATAGACCAGGTAACAATAGCCCTTCAGTTCCCCAGTAGCTTAGCTCAGGGTTTTTCCTCTATAATTTCTTGGATTTCAAATTTCTTAGTGCTGCAAAGTTGTTTTTAAAGACAGGTAGCTAAAGCCTGTGTTAATTAGTCAACTTTATTAAAGGTATTGAATCCCACATCACTATTTTTTTATACTGTTTATTCCAAAATCTTTTTTTTTATTGGACGTAATCTACTTTTTTTTGTATGTGTAGATTCTTCTGAGATTTTTAATGTATTTTTCAAATAAAAATACTGCCCCTTTCCCCCCATATTTATACTCCTTTTTTCTTTTTCTTATACAGTATTTTTGTTGGCTAGGACTGCCTATAAAATGTTGAATTAAGTAGTAAGTACATACTACTTTTATTGTTCTTGGCTTATTGTTCTTTTTTATTGTTCTTGGCTTTTCAGATAAAGCTTCTAAAATTTTGTTGTTAATTTTGTTTCTTTTAGTTTTTCTTAGGTAGTTTAAATTAAAGAATACTGACATCCCTTGCTTGCAGGGTTTTTTTTTTTTTTATATATAATCATGAATGGAAACTGGATTTAATTGAATTAATCTTTGGTGTATATAAAAATATTTCCTACTTTTTTGTCTTAAATCCATCAATGTTATGGTCTGTGATAATAGATTTTTATAATATTAAATCATCCTTGCTCTTCTAGACTAATTCATCTCAGTTATAATGGATTATTTTTTATTGGTATTGCTGGACTTGGTTTCCTTGTTCTTTTTTTTTTTTTTTTTTTTTTTGGAAGTTTTGCAGCTATGTTAATAGGTGAGATTTTCCTATTAAATCATTTTCCCGTACTGACCCAAATCCTGTTACCTTTAATGGTCTAGAAATTTATCTCTTTTGTATAGAATCTCCTAAGATTGGTGAAACTAAATAGGCATAAAAATAATAATAAAACTATGGAAAACCTTCAAAGGTATTCTGGGGAGAAATAATAAGAATAGAAGAAAATGATAAGTAAATTTAAATAATTGTATTAGCAATTAAAATTTTTAATGTTTATTTATTTTTGAGAGACAGACAGATAGAGTGCAAGCAGGGGAGGGGCAGAGAGAGAGGGAGAGAGAGAATCCAAAACAGGCTCCAGGCTCTGCACTGTTAGCACAGAGCCCAACGCTCTGCTTGAACCCATGAACTGTGAGATCATGACCTGAGCCAAAGTCAGCTGCTTAACCGACTGAGCCACCCAGGTGGCTGTATTAGCAATTTTAAAAGTAGTTTTTAAGTGTTCTGTTTATTCTTTTGGTTATCATAATGTTAGATATTATGTCTGTTTTGAGGTTGATTAAATGATTAGAGAAAATCTTATATTTCATATTTGTCTATCTATATGTCCTCGTGACTTTTTAATTAAATGCTGAGAAGAAATCAATTAAATCTATGTAAGTTTGAATCAAAGCTTTAAAACGTGATATTATAAAAAAAACTTCAATCAGAAAAGTTGGGAGATTAGTAAATGAATCCTCATTTACTTTTAGCTCAGATTTAATAATTATCAGTTAAGTTCATACATTGTGATGTGTTAGTTATATAACATTTTTATGCCTAACGTGTTTATTACTTAATGCATTTATATGATTAGTTAGAAGAATATTATAGAAAGAACAAATAGTAAGTAATGAATATTACTCTTCACTTGGATAGTAATGACCCCTTAACAGGAGATACTACTCTAATCCCTATTCATAGATGAGGAAACTAAGGTAGTTTAATTAATTTGCGGTTAAGTAATTTGCGCAGTGACGGAGTTGTAATCTGTGCTGGAGCCAGAATTTAAAGCAAGCTGTTGATTCCTGCACGTGCATGGTTCCCTGCTACACCACATAGGAGTGAGAGATGGAGACCTCACAGAAGTAAGGTGATAAGGCAAGGGAGGAGTGTCATGATAAATGAAAAAAGAAGACACTTATTTCTAGAAGGGGTGGTAGGCAGAGTCAGTTACTATAGAGGGATCAGGTGAGATCAGTACTGAAAAACGCTTAGTGGGATTGTTCCCTTGGAAATCATTGTCAGCCTTGGGAAGATTATCTCAGTGCCAGGACAACAGAAACTACGTTCCAGATACTGCATTTTCTGCACTGCGATAAATTCAAGGGTAAATATAGCTTAATGTAAAAATCATATCTGATATAAGCTAAAGGTAAAATCACACTTTTTGCCTGCTTCAGACAAATATGCAAGGTAAATCTGTGGAATTTACTTAAATTATTGGAAACCATCCCTGGAAAGTGGTAGAGAAAATATGAGTTATTGTAGCCCATCCTCTATGGTGGAGAGCTGTCTAAATGAAGAAAATTAGAGCAAGTGAAGAGGTCTGTCTAAGAAGTAGTTGCTGTCAAAAATGATTTTTTTTTTCATTTCAGTATTTGAAGGAAGTCTTTATTTAAAAATTCAATCTTAAAGATCATTTTTATTCACTTAAGATTTTGTTTTCATTTCAATCCACAAATTCAGTCAGCACCATGTGTTTGGGTACTATAGAGAATACAAGGATATTTAAATTTTGAAGATCTATTTAACTTATAATAAAAAGCCAATTTAAAATTTACATCATGTTTTGCTGATTCAGGGCAAAATGGCTATTTCTTGACAATGATGTAAAAGTAAAATGATCCAATTTAACAAGGCCATTCTAATCTCTTTGCATTTAATTATTGCGATTTCCCAGCAGCGTAAAAGAAATGTGTCTTGTATTTGATAGCAGAAAAAGAAAAATTTTTGTTCTCATATTTTCTGTTCTTGTTTTAAGGTGGTCTGGTGTTAATAAAGAGCATGATGTATGCCTCTATCTGTCCCTTTTCATTCAATTCACCAGTCAACATCCCTGCATGTAACTGTCCTGAGAAGGAATAAAATGGTACAAACGATTCCCCTAGTAGGTTCTAGTAAATGGTTCAACAAAACCCTTCATCAAATAGTGTGTTAGAACCTGGGTTTGTTGTCCCTAGTAGTGGTTAGTACGCGTAACTCTAGTTATATTAATATAATGCAAAAAGGCCCAACTGTACACACAATAATAGTAACAACAACAACAACTCCTTGTTGATAGCTTCAGGTTTGGGATTCTACTGAGAAATTGATGAAGAATATTCTTATGAAAAAACTAAAAATTTTGTTACAGTTGATACCATTTTTGGATTTTCTATTTTGAGATATTTTTGGGGGGAGGGGAGTTTTCCTTGTTTATTTACCCCATTGAGGATTTAATCCTAACATCACAATGGGAAAAATTTTTGAAGGTATTCATCATTTCTTTTCAGAAACTTGAGTTTATTTGGTTGTTTTAGTCAAAAGCAATCCTAACTAATAAAATACACTGGGGAGTCACGTCTCTCTTCTACATGTTTAAAAAATTTTTTTAACATTTATTCATTTTTGAGAGTGAGAGAGATGGAGTGTGAGTGGAGGAGGGGCAGAGAGAGTGAGAGATACAGAATCAGAAGCAGGCTGCAGGCTCTGAGCTGTCAGCACAGAGCCCGACGCGGGGCCTGAGCTCACAAACCACGAGATCATGACCTGAGCTGAAGTCTGATGCTCAACCGACTGAGCCACCCAAGTGCCCCCATATGTCTCTCTTCTATATCACAATGCTATTCAAATAGTATTTGAATAACAAACTAGTGTTGATTAAGCCCTGGCACTGTTACTCTCAAGATAGGTAGATACTCCCAACATAAGGCAGAAATAGAGAGTAAGAATATAGAAACTTCTCTAGCAATTTGACATTTTCAACCCATCCAATCTGGGAGACCCAACTCATCAACTGTATTTTAGAACTTGCATGTTGAGCAGACAGCTCAAACACTTATCACTAGTACCAGCAGATGTGTGGGATCTTTGGAAAATAGGTTCAATGATTAAGAGAGAATTTCTAAAACAGTCTCCAACTTCTTGAAATCTCAAAAAAATATGACTAACTGTAGTCAGTCATGTGAAGTATATCACAAGATGGCTAAGAGCTCTAGGTCAGTATGCTTAACACATGCAAACAAAGATCAGTTTGCTTTCAGTTTCCCTTCAGTTATTTTTCTTAAGTGGCCTGTATTTTTTCCTTTCTATTAATTCGGAATTAAATTTTTAAAATGAATTTATCTTAGAGTATGACTGACTCAAATTTGTGTTTCTAAACTCTATTTCTGAAACATGTGATGTTTTATGAATGATGGGTTTCTTTTTGTCTTAAAGACTGCCTTTAGTGGGGTTCCTGGGTGGCTCAGTCTGTTGTGGGTCCTACTTTGGCTCAGGTCATAATCTCATGGTTCGTGGGTTTGAGCCTGGCCTAGAGCCTGCTTTGGATTCTGTGTGTCTCTCTCTGCTCCTCCCCTGCTCATGCTCTGTCTCTCTCTCTCTCAAAAATAAAATAAACATTAAAAAAATAAAAAAAAAGAATTTGTCTTAGTGTAATTAAACATCTTCATATTTTTACATGACTCACAATAGATACTTGCCAAATATAATACCAACATAGTGAATTTCCAACATTTGTTGCTACATTTATCTAATTGTTTTGAATATCCCTATGTCTTTATTATTGTTGTTCAGTGCTTATGTGCACTTTATCACGCATCATTAATAATTGTTTGTAGCTATTTTATGGAGTTCCTTTTAAGGTGGAATTACCCAATGTGGAGACAATGTGCTGTTGTTAACTTTAAAAAGTTAAACTCCTAAGTATATTAGTCCTGTTTAGGAATAACTTGTATTTTAAAGTTAGGGCCACTCTAAATGACATCCCTATATATAACCCAGTATGGCTGCTGACTTAAAAATACATTTGTAGCGTGCCTGAGTGGCTCAGTCTGTTAAGGATCTGACTCTTGGTTTTGGCTCAGGTCATGATCTCATGGTTTATGAGATGGAGTCCCACTTGGGGCTCTGCACTGACAGCATGGAGCCTGCTTGCAATTCTCTCTGTCCCTCTCTCTATGCCCTTTCCCCTGCTCACACTCTCTCTTTCTCTCTCAAAATAAATAAATAAACTTAAAAATACATTTGATTTACACTCTAATGGATATAGATTCTTAGAAGCAGAACTTGCTACAACCAATAGCAATAGGTAATAACATTGTGTGTTTATAATCCATTTTGTGCTGGATATTTTCCCACTGCTCTTCCAGATCCACTTTCTACCCTTCTTCACTCTGCCTTACACCTTCTCTGGCTTCTAGTTTGGCTTAGCTAATGGGAAGCACAGGTGGGTGATTGGAGTGGAGGACAGGAGAGTGAGATCAAAGTTCCTATTCTCCAGGATCCCTCTTAGCAGGCAGCCTCAGATTGGTTGCATGTCTAGACCAAAGGCCAATGTTTTCTATTAAGCACCACTTTCCAAAGCTATTCTTTCTGGGTCCCTCTTCTTCTCAGTTCTGACGGTGGTGTGTCACCCCCTTCTTCCAGACCCTGAGAATGGCACCATCTTGGGTTTTATTTTATTGTATGTTTTTTTATTTCAATAACTCTACATATGTCTTTTGAGTCTCTTTATTCATTTACTCCATTTGAGTGTGCCATCTGCTTCCTGCCAGAACCTTGACTAATATAATGATCAGTTTTAAAAATTAGCTAGCTTGAAAATGAAGTGCAAAACAATTCAATGTAAAACTTGACTACCTATTTCATTACTTCATTTGCTATTTAAATGCTCTACCAAACAAAAATAGTATGTTCTAATTTGGGTCATACACTCATAAAATGTATTCAGATGTACCGAAAAAGGAAAATACATCTGGATTTGAGAGCAAGCAGGGAAAACATAATCTAAATGCTAAAAAAAAGACAGAGGACAGAAAAATTTGCAAGTAATTTTAAGAAATAGAAAGCATAGTGATCTAATAATGATCACAAGCCTGTACAGAAAGCTTCCTATATGCCATGCTCAATTCTAAGCAATCTACACTTATGCACCTGTTTATTTCCTACAGCAACCCTGTAAGGAGGTAGTATTCCCATTGTACAAGTGCAGAAACTGAGGCACAGAGCAGTAAAGTAAATCAGTTTGATTGTATCCTCTGAACTATGATGCCATGATCTTCCAATGGTTTTGCTGATAAAACAGCTGAAGTATAATGAAAGCTAAATATTATATGAAAGAATAAGTTTTAAATAGTAACATAATAGAAAGCCCATGGGTTTTCAATTCAAAGTTGGGTTTGATTCCTGGGTCTGACATTTTAAATTAAATTTAAATTCTTCCTTAATGTAATTTCTTTCTTCAGCCTGATTTTCCTTCTTACCACCCTTTTCCCCACAAATCATGAATTTGCATGTAATGTATTATTTGGTACTGTGAGTGCATTTGTATTTTAATACAAAGTTTAATATTTCTGTTTAGGTTTATGATCTGTGACTATGCCTGTCAACAAATCACCCATGATTAGTAAATTAGCAGTGATATCTTCCTCTTATCATGAAAAACTCTTGACGTTGAATTTTCAAAATTTAAGGAAAAGAAGGAGTAATAAATCAAAGTAAGTTTGAAAAAGTTTTCATGTTATTAAACTAGCAGACCCATATGCTTTGTAGAATTTAGAAAGTACAAATTGTTATGAATAATTTTTTAAAAATCACCTATAATTCCATAACTAAGGATAAAAATATTAAGGTTTACTATTTTGTAAATAAATGGATTGATAATTTGCAATGATCATATATTTCTAAAATTTTGAATTGTATACTTTTTGTTTAAAATAAGCATTTTTCCTATAAACATATATGTCTGCTAAGTTGCCATAATAATCTATGAAGTGCAAAAGAGAAAGTATTTAATAACTACTATATTGTGAAGCACTTCAGTTATTTCTGTGTCCTTTGCTATTTCAAATTAAGCCAAGAGAAAATTTATTTCTGCATTTCAAACTATTTCCTTGGGGTAAAGTTTCTAAAATGAAGTCACTAGATCAAAGTTTGTTGATAATTTAAAAATTGTGTGTGATTTTAAGAAAATTTTAAAAACTTGAAAGTAAAGAGAATTATAGAATACATAATAAAACTTGCATGGTGACATATGGTTACATTTGTTTCAAATACCTTTCTTTAATAAAGAATAGATCAACAAACAGATAAACTTGAAAATCTTTGACCACGTGCCCTCCCAACTAAAATAATTATGCTAGATATCATTTCAGTTCATTTTTTGATTTTAATATACATGAATATAAAGTTGCATTTTCCAGATAAATAAAAATGTAATTATACTTAACTCATTTATCTCTGGTTGGTTTCTTAAGTCAGTGTTATGTTTTTAATTCAATCCGTACTGATAATTGTTTTATTATTGATAATTATTTCTTCATTCCTTTTTTTCCCCTCAGCAGATTAATGTCCTTCTACTCATAGCTTCTATTATTGCTGTTGAGAAGTTAGGTGAAATTTGATGCTATTTCTTTCATATTAATCTGTGTTCCTCCACTTATATGCTTTCAAAATTTTCTTGTCTTCCACTTTCTGCAGTTTACTATGGTGTGTCAGAATGTAATTTTAAACAATTATTCTGCTTGGATCTCTCAAACCTTTTAAATCTGTGGACTGTATCATAATTCTTAAAAAATTATCTGATATTGTTTCTTTAGAAATTACCTTGACAACTCATTTTCTCTTTTTTCTCCTTCTGGGAATCTTGATTACATGTATATTAGACCATCTCATTGTATATTTCACCTTTCACTCTTTAGTCTGTATTTTCCTTTTTTTGGTCTCTTTTTACTGTAGTGTTTGGAACAATTTATTCTGATATGTGATCTGTTTTCCACGTGACTACTTCTCTTGTTACCATATTTACCAATTGAGTTTTAAAATCTGCCTGAAGTATAAATCTGCATTGAGACTGATCTCAGCAGCATGCGCGCGCGCGCACGCACACACACACACACACACACACACACACACACACACACACTTTTTTTTTTCCTTTCTCTTTCTTTCTCTGCTGAGCACCAAGGCAGCTTCTTTACATATCCCTGGAGTTGGGAGAGAAAGGATTGGGATTAGTTCTGATTGCTTTTACCTCAGGTATTTAGTTAGACAATGTGAAGGGAGTCCAAGTTTTCTGTACCTTGGAAGCTCTGGGTTTTTCGTACTGCACAGTCACTTAGAAAACATACTTGGTCTTCTCTCCATGACCCCTTGTACCAAGGGAAACCAGATTCTGTTCCTGGCACAAACTGTTTGAGATGAAGCAGAGAACTGTCTTGTGTGAAGGGACATCACTTTTGTTTTCCTTCTTAGGTGTTACGTGAATTGTCATATGCCTCATATCGTATTTGTTTCACTTATTCTTCCTTAGAAACATGAATTTTTGCAGGCCTAGTGTGGATTCTGTTAGAGACACATTTAGGGCTGCATGTAAATCTTTCAAATGAGGTACTGAAGTCTATTCTGGACCACAGAGAAAAATCACACAATCTTACAATGGATTACTGGTTCAGAGTATTACTATTTTGTCACAATTTTCTTTTATAACTAAGATTATTTTATTGTGTATAGTCTGTTTTGCTTTTTCTACTTCATCTCAGAGATGGTGAAGACCAGAAGATTTTGAAGACTTACACCAAATATATACATTTATTTTAGGTGACTGGAAAGAATTAAAGGGAATGTAAGTCTTACATTAGGAAGATTTAGTCAAGCTATTAGATTATTTTACATCTTTTTCATAGAAATATTTTTTATATCTGGAAGGCCAGAGTCTTCAGTTTCCTAAAATGTTAATAAGCCCCCAATTTTTTCTTTTTATTAATGTTTTTGACACTTTTATAGATAGTAAAATGTGCTCTACAAATACATGCTCTAAATATTTAAAAATACTATACATGTACCTATCTATATAATATTTCTGATTTTTAAAAAAAAATTTTTAACGTTTTATTTATTTTTGAGACAGGGAGAGACAGAGCATGAACAGGGGAGGGTCAGAGAGAGGGAGACACAGAATCTGAAACAGGCTCCAGGCTCTGAGCTATCAGCCTGACACGGGACTCGAAGTCATGGACCGTGAGATCATGACCTGAGCCGAAGTCGGATGCCCAACCGACTGAGCCACCCAGGCACCCCTAATATTTCTGATTTTTATAAGTATACATTCATAATACAATTTAGCTTTATAATATGGGCTCTAAATATGTGTTGTCAACAGCAAGAAGAAACTTTTCTAGACTTAACATTTGTATTCTGATCATTTGTTTATTTTGTCTATAGGCTTTGTTTTTCATTTATCTGAATTATTATAAGCCTTTAAGTAAAATTCTAAATTTTAATTAGGCCTGTTAATTTTAGCCTGAGACCTATATATTGTAGCATTTGAGGATGACTATAGATGATTTAGCCAAAAATATGGTGACAGGATCTGGATGGCCATAAAGAGCATGAACCCATGTAATTATGTATTAAATGTAGCTTTTTAAAGAATGTATTACCCCTATTCTTCACAGAGCTAGAACAAATAATCCTAAATTTGTATGGAACCAGAAATGACCCCAAGCCAGAGCAATCTTGAAAAAGAAAACCAAAGCAGGGGCATCACAATCCCAGACTTCAAGCTATACCACAAAGCTGTAATCGTCAAGACAGTATGGTACTGGCACAAGAACAGACACTCAGATCAATGGAACAGAATAGAGAACCCAGAAATGGACCCACAATCATATGGCCAACTAATCTTTGACAAAGCAGGAAAGAATATCCAATGGAATAAAGACAGCAAATGGTGCTGGGAAAACTGGACAGCGACATGCAGAAGAATGAATCTGGACCACTTTCTTACACCATACACAAAAATAAACTCAAAATGGATGAAAGACCTAAATGTAAGACAGGAAGCCATCAAAATCCTCAAGGAGAAAGCAGGCAAAAACCTCTTTGATCTTGCCCGCAGCAACTTCTTACTCAACACGTCTCTGGAGGCAAGGGAAACAAAAGCAAAAATGAACTACTGGGACCTCATCAAAATAGGAAACTTTTGCACTGCGAAGGAAACAATCAGCAAAACTAAAAGGCAACCGACAGAATGGGAGAAGATATTTGCAAATGACATATCATATAAAGGGTTAGTATCCAAAATCTATAAAGAACTGCTCAGACTCAACACCCAAAAAACAAATAATCCAGTGAAGAAATGGGCAAAAGACATGAATAGACACTTCTCCAAAGAAGACATCCAGATGGCCAACCGACACATGAAAGAATGCTCAACATCACTCATCATCAGGGAAATACAAATCAAAACCACAATGAGATACCACCTTACACCTGTCAGAGTGGCTAACATTAACAACTCAGGCAACAACAGATGTTGGTGAGGATGAGGAGAAAGAGGATCTCTTTTGCATTATTGGTGGGAATGCAACGTGGGGCAGCCAATCTGGAAAACAGTATGGAGGTTCCTCAAAACATTAAAACTAGAACTACCCTACGACCCAGCAATTGTACTACTAGGTATTTATCCAAGTGATACAAGTGTGCTGTTTCAAAGGGACACATGCACCCCTATGTTTATAGCAGCACTATCAATAATAGCCAAAGTATGGAAAGAGCCCAAATGTCTATCAATGGATGAATAGATAAGGAAGATGTGGTATATATATACATATATATACAATATACATATATATACATATATATACATATATATATACATATACATATATATACATATATATACAATATATATATATATATATATTGTCTTAAAGATTTCCACTCACTTTCTAAACATTAACTCTAGTGATCTCTTTGTCCTTAGTTTTGATTCCCTGCAGATGTATGTTTGGTCATCGTCTTATTCTACATTCTGTTCTTTGCTGTCTCAGTCTAGAATTGCTTGTTTGCATGGAACAGACACAACATCAAATTAACTTAGTCAAAAGGAAAATGTAAGGGAAGGATACAGGGTTGTCTGGTGGAACCTGAGAGCAGAAGGCATAGCCAGGCGTCATTCATTCATTCATTCAGTACTCATTATGTTCTCTAATTGATACAAGAGATAAAATGGTCAACTTGACAGATGTAGTCTGCATCTATACTAGACTAGAAACATGAAAAAGATAGCGGCTCTGGCTATACATTAGTAAATAATCTAACAAACATTGATTGGGTGCTCCAATGGTGACCAAGTAGCTTTCTGTTTTGGTGTGCTTTGTTGTCTTGAATGGCCTCTCAGCAAAAGCCACCTCTTGGCTCTACAAGACTCTAACATTTCTGTTCTGCTCTAACATCAACTAATTAAAGTATCAGGTAATTATTTAAAATCCCTGTAGAGAGGATTAGAGTGGCCTAACTTGATTCAGACAGGTGATGTGACCCAATCAGCTACAGTCAGGGAGGTAGGATCATATGATACTAATATAGAAGCTGGACTTACTGATTCAGTAGGGACTATAAGTAATGGACAATTCTCAGAGAAGGAATTTATACCCCAAATTATACACATATTTGAATTCCATTGTAGTGCTCCCCTGAATCTCCTTTTATTATATTCACTGTCTCTTCTTTTCTTCATGCCTCTAACTATGGAATTTGTCCAAAGATCTCCCTTGACTCTTTTTTTTTCCTCAGTACTCTTCCTCTTGAAATTTTGTGGCTTTGAATATCAGTGATAGTAGTTGAATCTGAAATCTTCATTTCCATATCCTATCCACTTCCTAATACCTGCCTCACAAGTCTGGATCATAGACCTCTCCACTTGGATGCCTCACAGGTAAATCATAATCAGTTGTCCAGAACAGCACAGATCATCTACCCTTATTCCTCCATCTTATTGTCCTAATGTCAGCTCTCTACTACTGATTGTGTAGGCTCAAAGCCTTGAGATTATCTTACCTCCACTCTCACAATTCTTCTCACATCCTGTTAGTCATCAAGCCCTATTGGTTTAGCTTCCACCTAATCTTTCATATTCATTTACTCTTCCTCATTTGTATTGCCCAAACTGTAGTTCAGACCTTTTTTACTTCTTACCTACATTGTTGAAATAGTTGCTGAGTGGCTTCCCAACAGTGACTCCTCATTTAAAACTATTCAACATATGACTTTGAGTTTAGACATCCTAAAGTACAGTGTAATCTCCTAATTCTTCTGCACAATAGTTCCTTTTTATTTATTAAATAAAACTTAAAAACCTGTGCATAACGTAGAATTAGTGCCCACTGCAACTAAGAATATCATAAATAGCAATGCCATTTAAATAAAAATAAAATTTATTTCTCTGAATGTAGTCAGTCCAGAGCTGGTATGGTGATCTGGAACCTAGGTTCCATCTGTCTGCTCTGCCGCACATGGCTTACACATAAGGCAATCTCATGGGTTTATCGTGCTGCTGAAGCTCCACTTATCACAGTCATGCTTCATGCAGCAGGATAAAGGGCAGAAGGGTCTGTTCCCCCTTTTTAGTAAACTTCCCAGAACTACTATCTGAATTTTACTTACATTTTACTGACTGAAACATAGACATACAGGCATATGTAACTGCAAGAAAGAATCTTTTTGTAAGAAAATGAGAACAGACACTAATGTAGGAAGCTATAAATCTCTGCCACAGACCACCTTTCAATGCCATTTATGTTTTTCCTCAACCCAGAATTTCCATCTTCATTTCCTACCTTGATTTTAAGCATTCTGTCTGTTTATGCTGGGTTAAATTCTTTATTTTTTCTCTTTGTTCCCATTTGCAATAGTTAGGGTAAATTGGAAACAATTATAGAAAGAGGCCACTAATTTCAGTGGCTTATGTAAGATAGAAATGTATTTATCTGACATAAAAAGTCAGTGGGTCTAGGCTGACAGGACAGCCCTGCTTTTAGTGAGAAAACTCAGGACCCTCATTATCTCACAGGGTGTTGTACTCATCTGCCTAATCAAAGCTGATTCAGCGCTATATTTGTGTTCCAGTCCACCA
This sequence comes from Puma concolor, assembly GCF_028749965.1. Lineage (NCBI taxonomy): Eukaryota > Metazoa > Chordata > Mammalia > Carnivora > Felidae > Puma > Puma concolor. The sequence continues at coordinate 69,742,901 of NC_141667.1, forward strand.
GAGGGAAAAAAGGTATAATTCTAGAGAAAATGGTGTGCCTTCAAGTTAGAGGTGACCTGAAATTTGCATATATTACATTTGCTCACATCCCATTAGCTTGGCCATATTTCCACATCTAGCTGCCAGAAAGACTGGGAAATATAGAGTAGCTAGGTGATCATGTGCCAAAGAAAAGTCAGATAAAGAATTTTGAAAGGACAGCTGCTATTCTGTCACATTCCAGTTCCTTTGTATTCATGTTACAGCTTAAGTGCCATTTCTGCAAAGAAGCTTTTTCTGGATCTTTAACCCAAAACAGTAATGCTTATAACTAACAGTTATCCAGCACTTGATATATACTGGGAACCAGACTGCAATGATACTTTTCAAAATTCTACAAGATGTTGTCCTCATTTCCACAGGTGAAAAATGATAGTTCACACAGATTAAGTGATTAAACCAAGATTACAGGACTAGGAATTTATTTCTACTTCTAAACTCTCACATGATTTCATTTCCTTTTTTTTTAATGTTTATTTTTGAGAGGGGGGGAAGAGAGAGAGAGAGGGAGGGAGAGAATGCGAGCAGGGGAGGGGCAAAGAGACGGGGGGGTGGGGAACAGAGGATCCGAAGCAGTCTCTGCACTGACAGCAGAGAGCCTGATGCAGGGCTCAAACTCACGAACTGTGAGATCATGAGCCAAAGTTGGATGCTTAACCGACTGAGCCACCCAGGTGCCCCTCCTTTATTTATTTATTTTCTTAGTACATCTTTTTGTTGCATCTCACTTCTTTCCCACATTGGGAACTTTCTGAGGCCAAGTCTGATTCCTCTTCTAGCCCTCTCTGTATATAGCAAAATACTTTGTATGTAGGAGACTTCCCTTAAATATTTACTGAACAAATGAATTGTCAGCTAAAATAATTCTGAATTCACAGGTAACATAAATAGTTTAGGTAGGGTATTCATGCCAAGTATATTTTCTGTATATGTAAAATTAGAATGATCTTTATTTACTTCCTTTTCCATACAACTGCACTTATATACTTATAATAGATTACATTTATCTTTGAAGAAATTAGAATGTGGGAAGAAGTTGGAGTGTGGGAAGCTAAAGCATATTTTCTTTTCAAATGCCTATATTTACTCTTTTTTAAATTTATTTACTTAAATTTCAGTTGTTAACATACAATATAGTGTTGGTTTCAAGTATAGAACCCAGTGATTCATCACTTACGTATACTATGGGGATAGATAAATTAGAATAGTGTGTACCTGTTAAATATCAGGCCATGTACAAGGATTTAAAAAAAATTTTTTTTTAACGTTTATTTATTTTTGAGACAGACAGAGACAGAGCATGAACGGGGGAGGGGCAGAGAGAGAGAGGGAGACACAGAATCGGAAGCAGGTCACCGTGAGATCGTGACCTGAGCTGAAGTCGGAGGCTTAACCGACTGAGCCACCCAGGCGCCCCATGGATTTTTTAAAATTATGGCATCAGGGGCGCCTGGATTGCTCAGTCGCTTAAGCATCTGACTTTGGCTTAGGTCGTGATCTCATGGTTTGTGAGTTCGAGCCCCACGTTGGGCTCTGTGCTGACAGCTCAGAGCCTGGAGCCTACTTCAGATTCTGTGTCTCCTTCTCTCTCAGCCCCTCCCCCACTTGTGCTGTGTCTCTCTCTGTCTCTCAAATAAAAATATAAAAAAATTAAAAAAAAATAAAATTATGGCATCAGTTGGGTGGACAAAATTATACAGGAAGTAATGGGATGTCAATCAATAAAGGAATTGTTGCATTTGTGTATATCCATATTACTGCATATTAGCATCATTTGAACTTGAGCCATGTCTAATAAATTTAATGAAGAAAGAATGCTACAGTGCTATATACATGGTTCCATTTATTTAAATATAATTATTTATAGGTCTGTTTATGTTTGTGAACATTGAGAAAGGTATGCAAGGATACGCGCTAAACCATTGATCTTGGCTATTTCTGATGGGTATGACCGGAGGCAGTAATGTTGGGAGTCTAAGTGTGTTAACTTTTTCTTATGCATCCCTTCGTGTTTGGTTTGTTATGAAAAGCACTGTTATGTTCATATTTTAAAAAAGATAATTTCTAATGAAATTTATAAAAGATTAACTGCATAAAGGGGATACCTTCTTGAAATTCCCATAGCATTTAGTACACATGTGAAGATTAGAGCTATTTTGGAGTCTTCATGTGGATCAAAGATATGTCATCCTAGATGACTATTGAGAAAGAGTTTTCAGCCAACCTTCACTGTATTTATCTAAGCAGATTGTCTCCAAGATGGAGAGTGAAATAGAGAACACAAAATCAAGAATGGAGTTACTCATTTCAGAATGCCAATGCTACCAGAGTGCTAAACCTGAACTCTTCCTCTATTTTACTGTAAGCTCCTTGAAGGCAGGGCTTTTTATTCCATCATTGTATCCCCACTTCCAAAATTAACAGGAGATGGTCACTAAATGCCTACTGAATGAATGACCGAATAAATGCACATTTTAGGATGGCAGTTAAAGAGTTGGTTATTTCATTAATTGTTCTTCACTGGGATATCTATATTTGGTTCTGGTTTATAGGACACCATGCCATTACCTCTCCTCATCCTGTGATCATAAGGCACTGTCTTTACTTTTACATATGTCTGTCTCCTGAAAAGGGCTGTGACCACGAAATTCTGAACATGGTAGTTCTTGAAAAATGTGTTTTTTTTTTTCTTCCAGATCACTCCTTCTAATGGCATGACTCCAACAGTTATTTGGTCACACAAATAAAGAACTCATTGATTCTATCAGCTATTCATCATTCCTCTGATATCACTTTTGATCCCATGCTCATCTTAAATCTTATGGTATATCATTATAATCACTCTCCTCATTCTTTTGCATACACCCTCAACTTATTTTTCCCACTTCTCTTTGAAATGCTCATCTATTCTCTATGCACTCCCACAGGGGTTCCTTTTCATTGGCAAGACCTTAAATACCATATGTGTATTTAATGACTCAGTAATGACTCCAAAATTGATGTATCTCGCCTGAACTTTTCACCTGAAATTTGAACTCCTATGTCTGATTGCCTGTTCCATGTCCCCGCCTGGATGGCTATGGCCATCTCGAACACGATATGTCCAGTATTGAATTTATTCTCTGCCCTCACCCCAAACCTGCTTCTCCAGCAATCTTCCCCATCTCAGAAAATTGCAGTTCCGTCCTTCCAGTTATTCAGTTCAATCATGAATTCTTTTTTTTCTCTCATGCCTAATTTCTAATTCTTCAGGCAGTCTTGCTGGAACTCATGTCAAAATATACCCATCATCCAAACTTTTCTCTTTACCGACATTGCTCTAATCTGATCTAAGCCACTGTTATCTCTCACCTAAGTATGCATGTGCCTCCTCCCTGGCTACCTCCCACCTTTCCACACTCCAGCTCTCAATATGACATTGGAATGATCCTATTAAAACTTAAGTTAAATCATGCCACTCCTCTAATCAAAACCCTGCAATAACTCCCCATCTCATCCAGAGTTAATCTGGCTACTTGTCACCTCTCTGACCTTACCACATACATCTTTCTTCCCTCGCCCATTTTACCGCAGCCACAGTTGGACTGATTCTACTTGCATGGAGGGAATAAAGGTTTAGCTTAAATTGAACCTACACTGATATACATGAAGAGATAAATTAGTCTTCAACATAACTGGAGCTGTGCTGAGTTTTACCTATGAAGAAGGCATATATCAACAAGACTTCTGGCAACCATTTCAGAAACTTTTTTTTTTCAGAGACTACAAAATTCTTTGACATTATGAGAATTCCGTTTCTCAATCTAAGATCATGATTAGATCAGTCTAGGAGGTCTGTACACATATTTTCTTTTTATTTCACTGATTTCTATATGTGTGTATGAAACATTTTTATTAAGGTAAAGTACTTTTTTAAAAGAAAAGTGTTACACCCAGTCCCTGGTAGTCCCAAATTAAAATTTGGAACTGTTAGCTATAATTATTGATTTGTTTGGTTTAGGCCATCATTTTCAATCACAAAAGAATTCATCTTGAGATTCAACGAAACAAAAAATCCAAAAGAGAAGGAAGAATTGTTGGATCTAGCTAGAAAAAATATCCTCAGATGTAAGGTAATAGTACACTCTTTGATTACTTAATATATGGACTTTCTGTTCTAGTTGGTGGGTGGTTACATGTTCCAAAATACTGAAAGGAAAAATAAGAAATACTTTTTTAAAGTTATAAGTAAGCATAGTTAAAGATACTAATGCAAAATAAAGTTAAAGCTTATAGCCAAATAATTCAATGTCAAATGGATTTTTAGGTGGAGATTATCCATAAGTTAAAGGGAAATGTAGCTGTTGACACTTGACCAAGGGCTCGCCACAAAGTATGAAAGTCTGGAGAATAAATTTTTGATTATGAAAATTCCACTTTTTTCTAAAAAAAAAAAGGTTGACTGAGATATGAAGTGTCCCAAAGAAGAAAGGAAGATTTCCTAAACCTTCACTATACATGCCCGGAATACTCTATTCTTTCTGTGTAACAAACTATTCAGAATACTCTATTCTTTCTGTGTAACAAATTATTCACCTAACTTGTAGAAAAGAGATTCTTTAAGAGTGTGCCATTAATTTCCAGATTTTTAAACACATATCAAAACAGAACAAGAAGTGAAATAAGTCTTTGTTTTACTTTTCTTACATTAGATCCAGTTTGTTTGAAAGAAACTAATATACCTGTGATTTTGCTTTAATACAAAAAAAAAATCATGCAATAAAAGTTGCACAAAATTGAAGCATAAATTAAGCCATCTTTTTTGTTGTGGTGGTGGTTGTTATTTCCCAGTATTTCAGTTCACTGTTGCTCATATTTTTTAAAATTTTGAAAAAAATTGATTAGAAAAATAATGTACTTCATGCCAAGAGGTGCTAGCAGGTACATTCATCTGTGAGCTTCTCTCCAATTGGCCAGCTGCTCCCCAGGGCAGTCCTAGGAGTGGGACCATTAAGAAAAGACTGGTCATCTTGGTATATATCTCATGTTCATTAATTTCAGTCCATTCACAGTGAAGTAGCCAGGGTTTTCCAGCAAACTGGCTTCAAACTACTTTCTGTCGAACTGCATTTGTTCAATATACTTCTCCTTCTAGAATCAGAGATGCTTTCTCTTGGTGGGGAAATGAGATAGAAGGAATCCTTAGAAAGTAAAGAATAAAAGAATTATTTCTAGCAAATAACTAATGACATAACTCAGAATATTAGCAAACGTTCCTTACATTTTAGCATTAATAACAATTTACAGAAAATGTCAAAAAATAAAAATAAGAAAAGCAAAACAAAAAGTTTTATACATCTCTGGTTGTAGAGCATAGCCTCCTAGAGTGACCTTCAGAGTATAATTAAATAAACACATAAATTTGTAAGAAGCTGTACATTTTGGTTTGCCTTTTTTCATGCTTTCCCATAACAGAGAAAATTGGGTCTCAAAACCTTGGGCTCTGGGAAGCATGTTCATCTTCCTACTGCATGGACGGAAGTAATATATCTGGCTCAATGCAAAGGAGAAATCCAAGATGGTATGTGCTCTAACTAAGCTCTTTTTAGTTACCTCAAGTGTTTTCTAGATTAGCAGAGAAGGTATAATTTGTGAACTTTAACATTTGAAAACTATGCAGGAGCCAAGGAAAATTCGCCTTTCTGTATCAAAATATCTGGTAATGTTTCATTAGGAAAGCTCCTTTTGTAATTTTGAATTCATGAATTTGTTCAACATTTTAATTACAAAAGTGTTTTAGAACCTTTTGCTCTGGCTAGTTAAAAAGTAATATAAAATGTCATTTAGTGATTTTGAGTTACAATAGGCACTATACTTTAGAGAAACTTGTTTTGGACTTTTATAGTTCTTACTCATAAGACGTTAGCCAAATGGTTGTTTGTTTTTCACTTATTTTAAACAGCCATTTTACTCATTACCTTTTCATTTATCACTTCTCATTTATATGTCTCCTTTTAAACCATCCTCCAACCATTCTTAAAAAAGAAATTAAAAAACACTATTTTTAAGGAGGTAAAATTCCTCCTATCGTTATCCTAAATTTTATGTGTATGCCTTTTACAATGAGTTTTAAAATGTTAACCATATGAGGTCAGAGAGTATTTTCCTATGTAAATTGGGTTTTGTAGTGCTATCTGGGACTTTTCAAGCAACAGGAAGAGTAAGAACAATTTTGTATTTAACCTACCTATATGGCACTTCATCACAGTGCTATCCACAGCCTGACCTATACTAAATTTTTAAATGATATTGAAGTAAACAACCCTAGCTTATCAGCAACCAGCAGCTGCTTGCTTTTCTTTGTCCATTAAACCTGTTTTGTTCAGGTATCCTTCAGTCACGTGATTCAGAAGACTGGCGCTTCCCAGCCTGGGCATCCGGGGGAGGTCATAGTTGATCTAAACTAATCATGGCCATTCTCTTTTGCTTCCAAGTGATTACATGACCTGATTAGGAGTGGTCACGTGACCTGGTCCTGACCAGAGATATAAAAAATAGGTCTATTTGGAGTACTTTTTGTTGAATTGCTTTTGAAAAAATATGCCTGGGGAGAAAGCACTTCTTCCTTTCTTATACCTTTTGATTCCTCTGTAAATGAGTTGGTAAGAAAATAATGCATGGAGCTTGTGTGGTCGTCACAGTCAGCATATATATCAGAGAAACTGGAAGGTGAAAGAAAAATACATACCCAGGGCAGTTAGATGAGCCAGCCCTACAGTATTTCCAAATACGATCTTGGGAAATAATGAACATACTTATTTTGAAGACACGTCTTTATATTTCCTGTTACACACAGTCGAAAGCTTTTTCACTCATCAAGATATTGAACTCCAAATAAAAAACCTAAGTATGAATTTGTCTTACCAGCTCCACAACTGAAAACCCTCCACACCTGTCTTGTCTCTTGTCTGCTCCTCATTCTATAGTCCATCCACTTTCCATGCAGCGGTGACCATTCCAAAGCTTAAATCATTTCTAGTGCCTTTTGATTACACTTAAAATAAGCCCCAACTACAAGGTTCGTTATGATCTGGCTCCTGGCTGCCTTCCCTACTTATTCATTCTGCTCCAGCTGTACTGTTCTCCTTCTTATTCCTTGGATGTGTCAGGGCTTTTTCTTCCTCAAGTCCCTGCATTTGCTGTTCTTTTCAGATATTTACATGACAGCTCTTCAAAATCTTTGTAATAATTTGAGGTGTAATTTCTCTGGGGCCTTAGCTTGATATTCTTCCTCACTCATCTCCCCTGGGTCTTACTTGCTCTGCCTTGATTTTCTAGTTTTTCACTCTTTATAGTACTTATCTTTAGCACTGTCTTCTGTTATCCAGTTCTGTCCCATTTCTCCACCATCATTTGTGTGGCCTGGCGATCTACTTTGTGTTGGCTGGAACAGCTGGAGCTCCTTGGGCATTTCTCTGTCTCTCTTCTATCTCTATCTCTGTAGTCTCTCTAGCTTAGTGACTTCTGAGTAATTAAGACTTCCTACATGGCTGCTTAGGGTTCAAAAGCTAGCATCTTGAGAAAGAGATCGGAGTGGCAGCTGTATTGCCTTTTCTGATCTCGGTTTGAATATCATGCAGTGTCACTTCTGCTGCATTCTATTGGTTGAAGCAGTCACAAGACCTACTCAGGTTCAATAAATGAAATAAAAGGGGTGAAAAGGGGAAAGGGGTGTAGACTTCACCTCTTGATGGGAGGGGTGTCAAAGAATTTGTAAATATTTTAAAACCACAATCTGGCTTTGGTGACAGCAAATAGTTAATTGTAAGACTTAATTGTAGCATGCAAACAGCATTGCTTATGAATTATGATGTTTCCAACTTTTAATATTTCAGAAGCTTTAAATATGCTTTATGCTTCCCTGGACCATGCTTCCTTTGATTATGATCATCTGCCTGCATTATTTTTTGTTGCGGAATCAGTTTTATATAGACTCTGTTGTGATGCATTCCAAAAGGCATACTTATATTCAATTGAAATAAAGCTGGCAAAGGTATGTTTTAAAATATTTTTAATGTGTTTTAATTGCTACACATACTGCATGAGGTCACATGACACCTGTTTTAGGACCTAAACAGGCCATTTTGTTTCATTATGGAATATTCTTTTGTTTGTTAATTTATTTTAATCTTTTCTAAATGTGGATAATACATTGTTACTTGATATCCAAATGGAGATAGTTTGAGGACATATAAGTTCACCAACTATGTAAGAAAATAATAATTAAAATCAAGTTTAATTTATGTCTAAATATATATAGCATTTTTCCTTTCTATTTTAAGAATTTTTAAATACCTCTTTCCATTTTAAAATGTTGACAACCTTAAATAGTTGCCCAATTTGAGAAGGTGAATTGTTCTCTCAGTATTCTGTGTCATTTAGAGCCATCAGATGGGAAACTATCTTCATGTGGTTCATGTTTCATAAGGTCCTGGATGTCATATGGGTCTACTCCCTGTGATGATGCTGGTTGCCTGCTGTAAAATTTATTATTAGTCAAAAACACTTAGCTTAACTGGTAGTTTTATTGCAAAGAAGATAAAGAAAAACTAGGAGAAAAAATTCTTTTTTTTAATTTTTGAATTTTATTTATTATTGAGAGACAGAGAGAGACAGAACATGAGCATGGGAGGGGCAGACACAGAATCCGAAGCAGGATCCAGGCTCTGAGCTGTCAGCACAGAGCCTGATGTGGGGCTCAAACTCACCGGCCGCGAGATCATGACCTGAGCTGAAGTCGGACGCTTAACTGACTAAGCCACCCTGGAGTCCCTGGGAGAAAAAATTCTTAATAAATACATACTCTTAAAATATGATATTTTAAGAATTACTTGCAAAAATTATTATTATTTATTGCAAAAATAATTTCTTATTCAGTTTTGACTGTGAACTGTAGAAATCAACCATGAAAATATTAATGAATTAGCTAGGGCATTTTTAGAAGATATGATGTTTCAGTCCTTAGAAATCAAGCCTAGATCCTCTCAGACATGTTTGGGGGTAAAAGACTTAAAGAGACCAGGCGAGATTCAGAGAACACATAATAGAAATTGGATGTGCAAAGAATCGAAGCTTTGCATAGAGGGGCTGGGAGAAGAGAGACAAGATTTTACCAATGGCTGTCTTTGGGTGGTAAGATTATGATGACTTTATCTTCTTTCTTTTTCCTCTGTTCCCAAAACTGTCCATTATGGAGATATAGAAAAGATTATGTAATTATTGAAGAGATTTAAAAAGATATCTACGTCTGTACATATTTTATAATGGAAAAAGAATGGAAGGAGAAACATAGAGCAAGTCTGGCTTTTCTTCCTTTTTCTTCTCATCCCCTTTAGGGACATATTCCGTTCGTTGCCTTTTATATTTCTGCTAGCAATAAATGACTATAAAATAAAGTTTTAGCCATTGTACAAATTGCTTATAATTTATATATACTATGTCATTTAATTTTAAAAAGATTCCTATATCTTCTCATCTGACAGTTTAGACAATTTGCACAGGTTCATAAAGCAGCTGTGAACACTTGCACAGAACTTGAACAATGATTAGCACTTCAGATGTATTAGACATATTAACTTATTTAATCTTTAAAACAATTTTAAAAGATAGATGCTATTGTTAGCCATTATTTTACAGACTGTGGCATAGAGAGTCTAAGTGAATTATTCAAGGTCTCAGCAGAGAAGGTTTTGAACCCCAGAGTCCATTGGACTGTCAGTCATAATGCTATACATTTACCTTGCCTCTCAGATTTGCGAATTTTAAAGCTTACTCCTTATTCTTCTAGATAATATAAATGAGATAGTGGAAATAAGCATGCTCTATAAATACCTTTGATTTCAGGCAAGAAGCCATTTCAGATATACTCCTCTCCCTTTGTAGAATTTTCATTATATATCTGACAGTCAGTTGGAAACCTCCCTTTTGATCTCTTCTCTTTGAAAGTATGCTGTACTGAAAGGTATTGCCAGGAAAGCATCACCCACCTTCATATGCACCATTTTGTTGTTCAGTAATATTTGGCCCAGTGTTGGGCAGTACTAGAAATATTCGATACCATAATATTATTTACTTTCAGATTTTGTGTGCATTCTTTCCTTGTTATTCATCTATGTGTGTAGAATCATCTGAAGTATCAAAGTCTACCACTGAAGTGTGGAGAATAACATATAAGGAATAATAGTTTGATATAGTTTAGACATAAATATAAAGTGTTCTTCAACCTTCTATAAAAAACATGGAACACATAACCAACTATTAAAATATAACACATAATAAATATTATTCAGTATTTTTATTTTGTAGTTAGATAACAGAATCAGAGTAATGAAGAGAAGAAGTGATGGAAAGAGAAGGAAAGAAGGGGAATAAAGAACAAAGGAAGGAAAGATGGGAGGGCTAGGAATGAGAAAAATGACAAGCAGAGAGATTCAGCCTAGGAGGCAAAGTTCAAGCTGTCAAGCTACAGAAAGAATATGTACACAAATAAGACATGAGGAAAGATGCACAGAAGGTCCCAGAATATTCTAGATGTATAGAAAGGCAGATTTTTAAATAAAAATTTAGCCTTTTATAATATGATAGATGAAAGCTTATCAAATCATTTTGCCAAGCATAGTTATTACTAGGGATAGCCCAGGGTCAGGTGAAACTCATAACCAAATTGGGGTATAATACAGTGATTATTCAAACTGATCTGTTTTTCATGAATTTTTCGATTTTCTCCGACATGAAATTTTTGAACATTAATTTTCCTTTCAATATCCATCTCTAATTCCTTGCAAATTATTCCCCTTATTATTTTTTCATTCAACGTCTATAACAATAGGTATTTTGATTTTAATACTCCCACTTAGAATGCTGCAATATTCTTTTAAATGATTTGACAACTTCCACTTCCCATCTAACTTCAATCTCTTAGAGAAGTATAGTACTATATCAAAGTGGTCTATATGAAGAGATTCCTTGGGTATGCTTTATACACATTTTCTTTTTATTTTTTTAAGTCTATAGATGGTGCATGTTCATAATTTATAGATACATATATAAATACTGATGGTGCATTCTCAGAATTTATTTTATCAATAGAATTTTGTGATAAAAGTATTTGGAAATCACAGCTGTAACAGAAAGTTCATGACTTTTGGTGCAACGCATAGTCTTGGGTTCAAAACCCAGTGTTGCCACTTATTTGTTAAATTGTCTTGGTTGAATCACTGCCACTGGGTAGATTCATCCTTTTTATTTTATTATTATTTTTTTACATGTGGATCTGACACTAGCCTGCATCACTATTAAGAGGATTTGATTTGAACTATCTATATCTTGACAGTGATACTGTTTTATTTGTTTTTTTTCCCCAAATCTTTTGATTTAGCAGTTAAGGAATTTGTGTTCCATTTATTTCTATCGTTTGTGGGGGTTTTCTCTCATTTTCTGTGAAAACTTGCATATCATATATTTTTGCAGATATTCCATTTTCCATATTCAATGTCAAACAAACTTGCTCTACAGGAAACTTGATGGAGGTAAGAGGGCAGTGTTTTTTCAGCAATGACTTTTTCTTCATAGGGGAATTGGGATCTCAGTGTAGCATAGTATGCACCAGCAGAACATTTCTCAAAATTATCTAAAGAAATGTGTTTAAAACTGTTTTGGCTGAGACTCATGGGAAGAAATATCTTCTGCATTGCAACCCAGCACACACGTAATACTCACTGATTTATATACTGAACTGTGCAATGTACTATGATATTTTCTCTTCTCTTCTATTTTGTTTAAAAATCCCCTCTCAGTTGATTTCATGACTCAGTTAAGGGGCATGACTTGTGATTTGAAAAATACTGTTCTATAGGACATAGAACAGAATAGCAGTCAGTACTGGTCATTATATATAATGTAGAGACGATTTATAAAAGGTTTTTGGCTGAACCAGTCTTTCAATCTTGATATAAATGTCTTAAAGTTATTTCAAAAGCACATAATCTCAAGTGAGTCTGAAATTGTTTCATCAAAGCAAATGTAACAATAAAATGGTTTATTTTCCTCATAGTTTTTACACATTTATTGATGCAGCACAAAAATACTTTTTTCTTTTTCTTTTGACAGATTGGCTATTTGGTCTTTTTACGACTTTTTATATATTTCCTGCATGGTCACCTAGGAACTTTTAAACAACATTTACTTAGGCTTCAACCATATTTATACGGTAGACTATCTTTTATTTTCTACACTTAATAAATGTTTTATGTTATAGTTTGAGAAGCTCAGACTATCACTATAAAGAACATAAGCTGTATTTTATTTTTCATGAAAGATAATAGGTACAGTTTTGCAGAACACAGCTTCTGGGCCAGATTGCATGGGTTTTAACTTTCCTACTTAAATACATGACCTTGTCTGTGACTCAGTTTCCCCATCTGTAATCATGTCTACCTTTCCAGATTTCAAGAAAGTTAATTTTATATTTTAGTAAGGTAACATTGGTGGCAATGTAGATGCTGAACTGGAGTAAAGAGAGAGTGGATACAGGACATCAGTTAGCTATGACATTAGTTGGGCAGGAGATGTTAAAGATTATGAACTTTGAAAATGGGAATGAAATAGAGTAAAATTGTTTTGGAAAATGTTTAGGAAAAAAAAGACAGTGGATTGGGTGATCAATTGGATCCAGACTGTATATAAGGGAAAATGAGGAATTCAGGCAGAATCTTAAATTTTACATATTGACAAATAGAGTCAAGATAATGGTATTCTAAACTGAAAAACATTTGGAGAAACACTGGACATATTGAGTTTTAAAGGTCACTCAGGTGTATATACCCAGTGAGCAGTTGGAAATATAGACTTGGAACAAGGGAAATAAACGAAGTCTGGAATTCATTTATCTCTTGGATATTAACATACATGATTTGACAGTCATCCATGTTAACAAGGCTGAAATAACCTGGGGGGTGGGAGGTGGTGGTAGTGGGAAATTAATTCTAGGAATAGATTTGGGGAACATAAACATTTAATAAATTATTGGGGTGACATATGTTAATGAAGGGAAATAAGAGGGAGTGATGACATAGAAATCCAAAGAGGGGAGGTTCAAGAAGATCAACATTATGAAGAGCTATTGAAGTATTAAATGGTAGGAGGTCTGAAAGTTGATGGCTTTCTGTAAGCATAAAGTCACTGTTGATCTTGGGAGCATTCCCAGTGGAGAGGTGGAAGCAAAATTCGGATTGTAGGTAAATAAAGAGTGAAGGGAAAGTTTAAGCATGAGACAGAGATAGTGAACTATTACAAAAAGTTAGCTATAAAAGAAAGAGAAATATGTCAATAGTTTGGATGAAAAAACAAGGTCAAAAGACAGTTTCACTTCTTCCTTTCCAATTTGGATGCCTTTTATAAATATGATGTTAACTGTGGCCTTGTCATATGTGGCCTTTATTATGTTGAGTTACATTCCCTCTATACTGGCTTTGTTGAGAGTTTTAAAAATCATAAATAGATGTTGAATTTCGTCCAATGATTTTTCTGCATTTATTGAGATGATCATATGATTTTTAGCCTTCATTTTGTTACCCTGGTGTATCACATTGACTGATCTGAGGATGTTGTACCATCTTTGTATCTCTGGAATAAATCCCACTCGATCATGGTGTGTGATCCTTTTAATATATTGATGAATTTGATTTGCTAATATTTTTTTTTGAGGATTTGTGGATATATGTTCATCATGGATATTGGCCTGTCATTTTCTTTTCTTGTGGCATCCTTGTCTGATTTTGGTAGGGTAATGTTGGCCTTGTAAAATGAGTGTAGAAGAGTTCCTTTGTCTTCCATATGTTTTGGAAGAGTTTGAGAAGGATTTGTATTCTTTTTAAATATTTGATAGAATTCATCAGTGAAGCTGTCTGGTCTTTGTTGGGAGGTTTTTGATTACTGATTCAATTTCCTTGTCAATAATCACTTTGTTTATATTTTCTCTTTCATCTTGATTCAATCTTGGTAAGTTATATGGTCGTAGGAATTTATCCATTTCTCCTACCTTATCTAACTTGCTGGTATATAATTGTTCATAGTAGTCTCTTAGGATCCTTTGCATTTCTATAGTAGCATCTACTTTTAGTTATGATTTTACTTATTTGAGTCCTCTTTTTTTTTCCTTGGTGAGTCTTATCAATTAATCTTTTCAAAAAACTTAAAAAATTTTTTTTTATTTTATAATTTAACTTTATTTTTTAAAACTTACATTCAAATTAGTTAGCATATAGTGAAACAATGATTTCAGGAGTAGATTCCTTAATGCCCCTTACCCATTTAGCCCATCATCCCTCCAGCAACCCTAAGTTTGTTCTCCATATTTATGAGTCTCTTATGTTTTGTCCCCCTCCCTGTTTTTATATTATTTTTGTTTCCCTTCCCTTATGCGCATCTGTTTTGTCTCTTAAAGTCCTCATATGAGTGAAGTCATGATTTTTGTCTTTCTCTGACTAATTTCACTTAGCATAATGCCCTCCAGTTCCATCCACGTAGTTGCAAATGGCAAGATTTCATTCTTTTTGATTGCCAAGTAATACTCCATTGTATATACACACCACATTTTCTTTATCCATTCATCCATCGATGGACATTTGGGCTCTTTCCATACTTTGGCTATTGTTGATAGTGCTGCTATAAACATAGGGGTGCATGTGTCCCTTCCAAACAGCACACCTGTATCCCGTGGATAAATGCCTAGTAGTGCAATTGCTGGGTTGTAGGGTAGTTCTAGTTTTAGTTTTCTGAGGAACCTCCATACTGTTTTCCAGATTGGCTGCACCAGCTTGCATTCCCACCAACAATGCAAAAGAGATCCTCTTTCTCCTCATCCTCGCCTACATCTGTTGTTGCCTGAATTGTTCATGTTAGCCATTCTGACAGGTGTAAGGTGGTATCTCATTGTGGTTTTGATTTGTATTTCCCTGATGATGAGTGATGTTGAGCATTTTTTCACGTGTCGGTTGGCCATCTGGATGTCTTCTTTGGAGAAGTGTCTACTTCTTTGGAGAAGTGTCTACTCCAAAAGACTCATGTCTTTTGCCCATTTCTTCACTGGATTATTTGTTTTTTGGGTGTTGAGTCTGAGCAGTTCTTATAGATTTTGGATACTGACCCTTTATCTGATATGTCATTTGCAAATATCTTCTCCCATTCTGTCGGTTGCCTTTTAGTTTTGCTGATTGTTTCCTTCACAGTGCAGAAGCTCTTTATTTTGATGAGGTCCCAGTAGTTGCTTTTTGCTTTTGTTTCCCTTGCCTCTGGAGACATGTTGAATAAGAAATTGCTGCGGGCAAGATCAAAGAGGTTTTTGCCTGCTTTCTCCTTGAGGATTTTGATGGCTTCCTGTCTTACATTTAGGTCTTTCATCCATTTTGAGTTTGTGTGCATGGTGTAAGAAAGTGGTCCAGGTTCATTCTTCTGCATGTCACTGTCCAGTTTTCCCAGCACCACTTGCTGAAGAGACTGTCTTTATTCCATTGGATATTCTTTCCTGCTTTGTTAAAGATTAGTTGGCCATACGTTTGTGGGTCCATTTCTGGGTTCTCTATTCTGTTCCATTGATCTGAGTGTCTGTTCTTATGTCAGTCCCATACTGTCTTGATGATTACAGCTTTGTGGTATAGCTTGAAGTCCGGGATTGTGATGCCCCCTGCTTTGGTTTTCTTTTTTAAAATTTTAAATTAACTTTTTAGTTTAAGTGGATTGAATTAAAAAAAAAGTCAAAAGTGGAAAAGACTAGTGTGTTGTAGGGTAAGAGATTAAGAGACTCGAGATACAAGAAAGGGGATATTTGTGGAAAAAGTCATGGAGGAGGGAATAGAAGGTAATGGTGGAAGTGCTTTGGACAGTGACCAGTATGCACCACTACTACCAATTTGGACAGGGCATAAAACCAAAGTAAGATTGTAGACTAGCAGAGCAAGAATTCCTGGCTAGAGTGCCACTTGTTTTGATTTCTTCATACATTATAAATCCTCTTTCAGCTCCTCACTGTGTTCAGCATAGTGACTCAACAAATAATCAGATGATGGTGGCAAATAAATTTTGAAAAATCATTTGCATAAAACCTCAATTTATCACATTAGCTTGTTCTTGTAGATATATCCTGAGAAAACCAACATCTTTGTTCCATATAAGGATAAAAGCCCCAGATTTTGCCCTGCTCTCAAATACTGTTAAGTAGAGCCTTACATATGCTACATCTTTGTCTTCAACAATAGAATTATTTCTACCTGGGGCCATTAGGAACTGCTTCCTATTTATGTAGCCACCCAGTAGAAGAGTAGTTATTACTAATTTTTCCACTCTCAGTAGATTGAAACTCAAAAATTGTCCAGAAGTTTATAAAAAGAACAGCATAAATATGGTTCTGTTAAATACCAACATAGTGTTATGTTAAATGATAGTAATTGTTGCCGTATTTAAAATATATTTTCTAAGAAATCAACAACAATAACATCTTGAAAAGAAATAAAACTGGAGAATGTAGGGTTAAAAGCAATGACTTGGTTTCTTTGTAGGATTACAGTTTCAAAGTATCCATTATGAATAGAGTATATGTTATAAATGTATTTATTTTCACCTGGAAATTTCAAAGCATTGTTGTACAGTAACTGTACTTAATTAGGTGTTCAACCATTATACCAATTGCTGTTCTGAATTGTAAACTGTTATGTATTAATTATTTACCTTGCAGTTTTCTATTATACCACCAGGGGTCATACATAACATTAGAAATCTTGAAGAGATTCGGAAATGGATAGCAGTTTCATCATCTACATACTTAAGTTTCATTATATTTTAGTAACTGAAACAAAATGAAACATAATGCAAGATATTAATGACATAATTATCACAAATTATTTTTCTTACAATAGCACTTTCTTTCTCTGGAGGGTCATATTACAAGTATCCAAACATCTTGTCAAATATGCAATTCATTCTGAAAACCATGGAAATAATATGTAAAAGAGAACTCCCTTCTGGATCAATTTTTAACCCTGTCGAAAACAAGAAAAGCTATAAGAACATAGATTCGGATATGGTGAGTATATCCTAGTGTGTAATGAATCAGATAGCATATGATGAAATAATTGTGTGTGCCAATACAGTAACATTGCAGAAGATGAGTTTAGCTGGAGGTGGGGCCGGGGAGAGGAATGAACAGCAAAAACACTAAACCATATGCACATTTCCTGGACAGGGGAAATGTAGTTAATAAGATTATTAGGCATCAATATGCAGCACCACTACTTTAAATAGAGTAGTGTCATAATGCCTTTTTCCTTATAGATTCCATCTCAGCAATTTAATTGGAAATTGCACCCCAATTTAGATTAACTTATAATGAGGATTTTAAGATACTACATTTACATTAAAAGGAAAGCACATAAAGTACAGGCTATTAATGAGAGCATTTGTAGTATTTTATGCTGCCATAATTCATATGTAATAACATTTAAAGTGCTATTTAAATCAATTGAAATGTTTTTAAATGGTTCAAAATTGAGGAAATAAAATAATTCCTATGAAAATATGAAAATATGAAAAATTTTCTTTTAATTTCTAACTCGGACATTAGTGATTAACATTAGAGAAAACTATCCCAATCATATAATTGCTTGGTCTCTAATAAACTATGTATTATGCCAACAGAACTACAGTGAACCATATAATTTGTTCATATATGTTATAGGCTGATGTACGTCAGAAGACAAACTTCAATCTCTGGGGCTCATAATATATTTCCTTTTCTCACATATACTCCAAAAGAAAGCAGTGAACACTTTAAAACCTTGATTCTTTTGTTATTTTATTTTTTGTTGTATAGACTTATTATTTCATAGTTTACAAACAGAAAATTTGTTTTTCTAATAATTTCTTAAAAAGGAAAAAATATGTTTAACATAAGAGAAGTTGAAACCACTAAAAATTTTTGAGAAAGACTATTTTTTCAAATAGTTGCCTTACAATTTTCCCATGCTTCCCTTGGGCCTTTTCTAAATTTTTGTTTGTTTGTATTTGTTTTTGTTTCTTAAGAGAGTAAAGTTTGTTTGTTTATTTATTTAGAGTGTGTATGTGTGTGTGTGTGTCCGTGTGCAGGTACATGCTCACACAGGAGGGGCAGAGACAGAGGGAGAAAGAGACTTCCAAGCAGGCTTCCCACTGTCAGTGCAGAGGCTGATGTGGTACTCGATCTCAGGAACCGTGAAATCATGACCTGAGCTGAAATCAAATGTCAGACACTAAACTGACTGAGTCACCCAGGTGCCCCTCCCTTCGGCCCTTTCTAAATGTGTGTGTGTGTGTGTGTGTGTGTGTGTGTGTGTGTGTGTGTGTTTAAAGTTTATGTATTTACTTTAAGAGAGAGAGAGCAAGCTGGGAAGGGGGAGAGAGAGAGAGAAAGAGAGAGAGAGAGAGAGAGAGAGAGAATCCCAAGCAGGCTCCACACTGCCAGCATGGGCCATATATGGGGCTTGAACTCATGAACTGAGACATCATGACCTGGGCCAAAATCCAGAGTAGGACGCTCATCCAGCTGAGCCACCCATTGGGCCCTTTCTAAAATCAAGTCAAATATAAGTATTAAAGGAAACATATTTAACCACATCTATGTCATCATTCTAGCTTTAGTGTTGCTCCATCATTGACATAGAGTGACATATGCTAAGTAATTTGAACCTTTTGGTTATAATTACTAATGAACACCAATTACTTCATGAACAAAAGGGATCTTGTTTTTAAGTTTAAAAATGTTTTAACAATAAATATATAATGTAAGATATGGAACAACTGTAAGAACACTGATCATGAAGAGTTAAGACCTGCTAGCAACTGACTGATTCGGACGAGGTCTGTTGGGCTCTCTAAACCCCCAAATGCTTATCTTTAAACAAGACATCATCACCATCAACACCATCACCACCACCACCATCATCATCATATTCACTCTAATCTATGGAGTTGTGAAGATGTGCCTTGTAAATTAGTGAGTGCCATGAAAATGTAAACAATGATCACTGAACATTGTATTTAGGAACTCACTTTAATTTAGGCAGTTAAATACAATAATTTTCATCTAAGGGCATGATTATGCTGATTAAATAATTGTTTTACAATGTGGTTAGTTGTGCTTAATGGAGTGATTTGAGTGTTTTTGCTTAAAAAAATAAGATATTGTGAAATCTTGACAATATGAGTGTTCTGGTTATGAAGAGGCAACCTTCAATGTTGATTCTGCTTCTCTTTAAGAACCTATCCGTTCTTGCCACTCTTGGTGCACAAATGCCACAAGGAAATGGAAGCTTACCACTGGTACAGCTTTGACTGAGCTGGAAGGAGCAAGGTGTTAACACATGAAAAGAATGTTAACTGCTGAGAGTGGGACAAGTCACTAAGTCTTTGTTCCTTTTTCAACAGAGAACAAAGAGCTTTGTTTCAATCTTTTCTGTGTTCTATCTCAGCTCTATAACTGTGATTCTGTGAGGGCATTAGAACAGCTTTTAGCCTGTCAGATTTATTCCCTCCTTTTACCCCCTCCCAGTGCCACACCATATAAAGAATAGAAAAGGTAGGGGCGCCTGGGTGGCGCAGTCGGTTAAAGCGTCCGATTTCAGCCAGGTCACGATCTCGCGGTCCGTGAGTTCGAGCCCCGCGTCAGGCTCTGGGCGGATGGCTCAGAGCCTGGAGCCTGTTTCCGGTTCTGTGTCTCCCTCTCTCTCTGCCCCTCCCCCGTTCATGCTCTGTCTCTCTCTGTCCCAAAAATAAATAAACGTTGAAAAAAAAATTAAAAAAAAAAAAAAAAGAATAGAAAAGGTAGTGTAGCCACAGTGCTACTACAACTTCTGGTTCAGCTAACTGATTCAGTGCTTGATTGCACGTTTGAACATTGCTCCCCAGTTTCAGCCCAGTGTCTTCAGCGTAGCTTTGTCTAAGTCAGCCCCTCCAGTTCAGTTGAGTCCTTAGCCATTCAATACCCATCTCTCTCACCTACTGCGAGAAGACCTGGGAAACGGAGAGGAAAAGGGAATATAAACAATACATCTGTATTCGACCCTCTCCCTTCTTTGTTATTGGCACACCATAAGAGACAGCCCTCATCTTCCAATAATGCTGAAAGGTCCATGCCACCATATTTTGGTCCCTGCAACATATTTTGTTTTTAATATGTTTATGAGCATTGGAGAAAAAGCATATTTAATTTGTTTTCCAAGTACTACTATAACACTGCTGAAAAATAAAGAATTCTGTAGGATATACACATTATATACACTATATAAGAGTATAGAAGTGTATTATATACACTATATAACAATAGGAAATTTCCCCTCCCTGCTTCTAGAGCCCATTTCTCCTTTTAATGTCCTTTTAAGCTGATTCAGACGCAAGGTTCCCATTGACTTTGACAAATGGTGCACTTTAACTAGCTCTGTGGCATGCAGAGCCAGAACACAGGATTGAGTTCTCTGTCTTTTGCTCACTAGCAGAGCCGAATTTGCTGAGTACAATTGTCACATGATAATAACAACATAGTGTTTTGGAGATGGTAGATTAAAACGCAACCGAAATGCAGTAGACCCTTTACTAAATAGTTGTAGCTATCCTAAAGTACAAATCGTTTTCTAAAAACTAGGAAGCACACAGCATTTACATTCACATGTGGTTAGCAATCTCATCCTTTAATGTACTAGCAAGCCAAAGGCACTATCAAATTTGGGACATTTTGTGCTATAGTGTAACCGTACATGGTTACTAGGAAATGGGTTAGATTGAGACACAGATTCTTTAAAATTAGGAGCATTATCTTATGATTCATGTCCTATTATTGAAGTAGGACATTTGTGTTGAGAGGTCCTTTAATGGCAATGTCAACCATGCACCAAATGACGGAAAGCAAGGATGAAACTCCAAAAGCTATCTCTTAACCAGCCACAATACAGCCTATCCTTCAAAGCTCATTTCTGTTATAAAAGAGAGCCTGGTCAGACATTCAGAGCTTGTGTACCAAATTTGCATAAAATTCAAGCTGATGTGGTTATCTGAAATTTCAGCCAACAGTAGATTAACAGCACTTTTGTGAGTGAGCTTCTCAAAATAGGTATTGTACAGCTGCAACCGATAGCTTATTGGAGGACATAATCAAGAGGATATGGCCACTGGTAGACCCACGAGCTGGCCCTGGGCAATCTGAGGCTCCTCACCCCCTTCCCTGTCCTTGGAATCTATGTTCTGCTCACTGTTCCCACAGCTGGAACCATTTTTAAGTATGCAGCCTTGAGAGAGCAGCCCATCTCTTCCTTTAATCTCAGCTGGATCTCTGGGTACAGGGTCCAGTTTGCAAACCAACATGGTCCAGTTGCCCAGCTTTAGACTATGGAAGAGACAAAAGAACTATAGGAAGGAGTCATAAAGCCAAGAAAATAAAGGAAAGAAGGAAGAGAGGAAGGAGGGAGGTAGGGAAGGGGGTAAAAAGAAAAAGTTCTCTGGGAGTCATTTAATGCACTGCTCAGTGTTTCTCATACAATCTGTGTTAAAAAAAAAGGGCCCTCTCAACTTAAAAAAAAAATTCCAAACTATCACAGACTGATAATTTTGTAAACTACATTAATAATGAATTACTGAAAATGAAACAAAAAAGATATAAAAAGAGGAACATTAATTTTTTTATTAGACTGAAAATATTTAAAATTAACTGTCAGATTGTTATAAATGTTTCTAAATATGTATTCTTTATTTCTGTACTGTAGTTAACCATTTGCAGATGGCACTTATCTGCCAGCCACACCTTGAATAGGACTGATTTAGTGTAAAGGTAGAGAACTCTACACTACCTCATACCTTCAAGAGCATTTCTCCCTCTTGTCCTACCGCACTGATAATGTACATGGTAATTGTATTAAATCACTTCATCATCATCATTATATCAATTCATTCAAGTTTGGAAAATATATTTCTTCTTTTGAAAAAGAGCAAGGATGAAACTTTAGCAAGATTTCCATGCAAATGCTTGAACTATATAAAATGCATGAGAATAAGTGATAAGCCTCACTAATCTGGAGAATTCATGGGTGTGGCAGGTTTAGTTGCTCTTGGTGATGTGGATGCCCTTATGCCAAAGACCACCAGGGACACCTGCAATTAAGCTAAGTGGGTTCCTTATTTGTTGCAGAGAACACATAACCAAGGAATTAGGGGATATGCCAATAGGAAGGTGTTACATTGAACCTACTATAGAATTTGGACTTTGGGTGATTTGGCGGAAGGTCTAAAGAAGCAGATTTGATGCTGTCAGAAAGTAGGGGCAAATGTGTGATTGGGTATTTTGTGAGTGGTACAGTGAGTTTTGTCTGTGCTTAGAAAAAATTTACCAAGTCTTTTTCTTTTTTAAATTTATTTAGCGTGGTCTCAGAATAATATTGTCTGAGGTTGATATTCTGTGAGTTTATATCTAGCAATAAAACAAAATGACCAGGCTGTGAGCGTCAGACTAGCTTGTAAGAATATTGTTGTCAAATCAGCTCTGGACATCAGAGGCTGCTTTTTCTTTCTCAGGGATGAGTGAAAATGGTATCATAGAAAATTGAAAATAAAGTGTAAATCTTGCTCATTGTCTAATCTTGACATTTGGGAATTGTCTCTGGTGATAAGTGCATAAGTTTGTTACCAATAATTTTTGACTTAACTGAATAGTCTATGGAAGTATGCGGTGTACATGATTTTAAAAAAACACAAAATATTGACCGTTAATTAGTCAAGCCATTCACAGGTTTCACATAGCTACTTACATATTTATTCGGAATAAGTTTGCAACAGGAGGGCTGTCAGGCATCCGGGCTGAGACAGAGCAGTTTGAGAAAAGAATTTCATTTATAAGATTTTTCCATTTTGGGGTAGGCTCTCCTGCAAGGCAGAAAACTGAGTTACTTGGATAAACTGTGTGCATTTACTGAAGTCAGTACATCTCAGTCTTATGTCTTATATTACTTTAAAATAAAGCTTTTCATGGAGTATTCTAATATTCTAAACATTGGCTTGTTTTCATTTGCTTTTCTGAATTGTTGTTCCCCACAGTCAGTAGCCTTATGTAGAAGCTTTATCTTACTCATGACTTTTACCGCCAGCATCCGAGTTCTCAACATAAAAGTAGATCAATACATATCTATGGGACTTAACTAAACAGTTTACCAGAAACTCAAAATATCTTCATTTAAAATTTGTGTATGAACTTCTGGCCTTTCAACTTAAGAGTACTTAACATGAAAGTTACCTTTCAATTGTAGATTTATTACTGTTTGTATAATAAATGAGAGTTATAAAGCATTTTGGAGGCTTTTTAAGTGTTTCTTTGGGGCATACATTAAAGAATGAAATATCACGTGATATTGTGTACACATCACAAGATGTGTATTTGAAACAGTATTGTTGGCGAAAATTCAATGAGAGTGCTATTTTATCACGTCTAACAATAAAATCAGGTTTCTTTGTACCAGTTACTCTAGTAGACCAATTAATCTATGAAACTGTTAGGAAGCACTTTAAGAAAAAACTAACAGGTAAGAGCCCATTTTTCCCCCCTGAATTTGTAGGCTTTTAAAATAGTTACTAAGCAGACATTGACCATGTCTAACCAGGCACATATATTTGGCCCTTAGTGGAAATCCACATTTTAAAACCTGATTTGTTGTTTGAACGTTGTTCAGACTTTCTCCTGTCCTCTTCTCCTCGGGTGTCAGGGAGAACTAAATTATATAGGGTCTAAGAAGCACAGTTTTGTCTAATTATTGTCCCTTAGAGATTATGGGATTTCTGTCGTAGTGTAAAACTGATGTCACTGAACACAAGGGACCCATGTGAAAATCAATTAAGACATTAGGTTCAGGTTAACAATTGAAGGGAAACAAAATTCATTGCCCCCAAATATGCTTCTTTAGCATAAGGATAATTTTAGGCTGGTTATTTTTAAGAAATTGCAGACACAGGAGAAGCTATGAAAACTGAGTAAAAGTTACTCTTTTTGTAAGAGATATTTACATTTTAAGAGAAATCTCCATTTGTAAGGTGTCTCCCTCTCTGCACCAGGAAGACAAGGATGACTCTAGATATATAGAAACTCTTATCAGAGGAGAGGCAGTGACAAATCTGCATATCAACCTTACCCTTGTTTACTGTACTTTTCCTGTTAACCTTCCATAGCTGCCCCTCCCCCCTTTATGTCTTTAGCTAGAGATGTTATATGAAGTGGTGACTTGGGCCATTTTGAGGGGATTCCTGGGTGTCTCCCGTGGGTACAGGATGTATACACATTCTTAAATTTATGTTTGGTTTTCTCATGTGAATCTTTTTATTAACAGGGGTGGGGAGGTCTCATCCAGGAACCTGGAAGGGTAGAGGGAAAATTATTTTTCCTTCTCCATACTGTATGTACTTATAAAACTGTACTTTAGTAAATTGCTCTGTATCGTGTAACATGAAGTTTAAGAAAGTAATGCGTTTTCATTTGTATATTTTCATGTTTATTCAAGTCAAATAACTCTTTTCCAGATATATTTTTATATTTTAATTCTAGGAACATTTGCCAGTTAATCAGGGAGGACACGAAGTTAACCACCTGCTCTGGCACTGTGTGGCTGCCTGGTCATGTGTTCAGAAGAATAGTCCTCGGTTGAATAAGGTGCTCGAACATCTCATCTTTCATAAAATGCAACTTCAAAAGAAATGCTGGTAAGAGGGATTCTATAAATCCAAAGTAATTCATGGAGAAACCTTTGTGTTTAAATGTTAAATAGCCTTTGTACTTAAATGTTAATCACACCTTAGTTGACTATGAAAAAAATTTATGATCTCTATTCCAAAATGCTAGGGCAATTTATATATTTTGTATTAGTTCATTTCATCAATAAATTGTTCCTATCTTTCATTTTTTTTGCTAATCTGCATGCATGCATTGCATAATTTATCTTTATCAAATGAAATTTGTTATTGATAAAGAGTGCGTCCCCACATTTAAAACATCCTTTATTTTTTGAGTTGTTAAACAACAGCAGTGAGGCACAGTTTATTATTCTTGGAGGAAATATACTGAAATTCTGTTACTTTATGCCTTACTTGTAAAGTATAACAAAAATAAATCTTGACTGATAAGTGTTAATTTCCTCCTGTACATATATTAATTTGAGAAGGAAAAAGAAGTCGTAAATTACTACCAAAGAGGACATGGGTTCAATGGAAGAAAGAAGAATTTTAAAGGAGTATTTCTGAGACAAGTGATCAGAGATTTCCCTTTTCAATATTTGAGGACAGAGTTTTGAATTCCTCTTCCATTGCTATTGGAATAATAGTAATAGTAATATAATAATAATAATAATAATAATAATAATAATAATAATAATAAATGTCATGCCGTAACAAGTTGCAAATTCAATTGTCATATATTTTTCTTAAAATTAGTTCCTGTTTTTATGTCTCTGGCTTCCAGCTCTATACCAAAGGTCTTTGTATATGTAAATTATAAGAATCTGGAAGATTCCTTGTGAAGGAAAGGTGTTTTCCTAGTTTCATTTGGAAGTTTCTGGGATCCTAGATCAAGTAAAGATTTCTGGAGGATGGCTTAGATTTTGTTTAATTTCCTAGAAATAGCCTAGTGCAGAAGACATTTCATCAAGAACTTGTTCTGTTTTGTCCTGTAATGGGAGAAATCTATTCAGTATTGCAGTTAACAAAGATTGTGATTCCTTCATGTTTTAAACCTAAGGATAATATCTTTAAATAGGAAAATTACAATGTAAATAGAATGTAAGTATTCAATAAGTATATATTAATATAGAGCTGATAAATACAACAAAAATTAGAGATTCTCACTGGTATAAAGTAAGTTATGCTGAAAGCCATGGTGATTTTTTTCAGACCACTCTTACTATAGGAAATAAATTGTTAGGGATTCAAATACACACTTTAGTTTTCAAAAGGGGCTAGAACTACGTTAGCTCTTGGAAGACTCTAATAATTACCAAATAAGTATGGTATTCTATACCATAATATGGTATTCTAATAATTACCAAATAAGCAAGTTTAAATAAATATTGAGATAATAGAAGTGGCTAGTTAAGAGTAGCTAATTCTAAAGTCAGGGAATTGTTTCTTTACCCAATTTTCAGTTTTACTGTACTGCATCAACATCGATTTAATTTGTTTATGATTTGTCTTGTTAAACAAACAAACACACCACGGGCCCCAAATGGTGCACTTAGACTGAGTTCCCAAACTGGTGCATAATACATAATCTAAGTGAAGTTTTAGCTACTCCTGGAAATGTAGTCTTAAAAAGGTCAGCTAGGAATTTTTCAATCTGCACCAATGAGTCTGCTACTTAGGCCCTCTCCATTCCCCTAAAAACATGAGATAATCAGCATAATAAGACACTTTGCTTTTCTCCCTAGAATGCCATCTTTTTCTTTTGCTAATAATGACCCTCCTTCTATAAAACTCTTCTAACTCCTTGAAGCTCCCCTCTACTTGCTAGATGGGGTGCTTCATGATTCATGAATCATTTAATAAGCCAATTAGACCTTCAAATTTACTTGCTTGCATTTTGTTATTTAACAGTCTTTAAGATAGTTTTTTCCTAAGTTTATTAATTTATTTTGTTGGGGAGGGGCAGAGAGTGGGAGAGAGGGAGAATCCTAAGCATATTCCACACTGCCAGTGCAGAGTCCCACCCGGCCGAACCTACAAACTACAAGATCACGTCCCAAGCCAAAATGGCGAGTCAGACACTCAACTGACCGAGTCACCCACGAACCTTGGTAGTTATTTTTTTATACTTAGTATTTTACAGATTTGGGGGCATTGGAGATCATACAGAACGATTCTTACTTTACAGATGGAGAAAGCAAGGCCATGTTTATTAAACTTACTCGTCACTGGAATGACATTTTTAGGGCCCCAGTATAGCACGCTTCGTTCTGACTGCATGAGGGAGATAACTGTTCTGAAGCATCTTGTCACTGAAGATGCTTGTCCTGACTTCTCCTTTTCTGGGAAGACATGGTGAAGATCAAGTGAAGGCGGGGATGGCAGTGTTTAGATAATAAGGAATGACCAGAGGGGTAAATTGAAAAAAATGATAAACATAGTAACTGCTTAAAATCAAAAGGAAAAGATAACTGCTTTAAAAAACACTGGCAAATAATTTTGATTCTATTTCTTATGTTTACTGGTTTTTTAAAAGAGGTTTCAATGTTTTTTTTTAAAGTGATGACTCTAGTAAACAATAATCCATTTACATTAAAATATTAATTTTTAATTTTTTAATATTTATTTATTTTTGAGAGACACAGAGCACATGTGGGGGAGGGGCAGAGAGAGAGGGAGAGAGAGAATCTGAAGCAGGCTCTAGGCTCTGAGCCCCTAAAAGATTAATTTTTAAGTTAGTTAGCAGTTTGATTAACTTCTGTTAGTCAAATTTTCTGTTGTAATGATAACACTCATTATGGCAAATATTAAAGAATTAATTTTTCTTCTTACAAAATATTTATTTATGTAATAGCCTACAAAGCTATCAAGAAGTCATTATTCCAGATAAGACAAAACAAACTGTGATGTAATTATCAAAATCAAAGCAGAAATGCCTTCCATTTCTAGGGAAAATTGAGTGTTTGTCTTACATACTCCTAAGATTGGGTACATGTAAAAAATTAAGAAAATGAACAATGCATTTAGAATGAAATACAAATATTGAGGCATCAGGCCTTGATAGTAAATTAAGACATTGTCATGATTTGCTGGACCAGGTAGCCTTGGAATTTTGACACTTGGTGGAAGATAAATTTGGTTTCGCACTTGAAATTTAATGCCAAGTGACTATTAAGAGGAGTAACCTGAAAAATTTTGTTTGCCGCACATATCAGTAAAGTCACCATAATGATGAATCAATGTTCAGGGATTTAAAATGCAGAAAGGAGACCATTCAACTGAATGATCAGAAGAAATTTGATTAATAGTGGCAAAAATTTCTTGTGCCCATACAAGTGAGTGGTTCTCATCTGCCCATTTCTGATGCTATCCATCAGTAAATAATTCATCATTGTAGATCCCTGCCTTGCTTCTTATAGCCCCCTTTATAAAGATCATACAATAGAAAAGGAAAGAAATTGACACAAGTGGTTTCGGCTGAGCCTAAAAAAGAGCAGGCCTGGAATCCATGAAAAGACTCAGGGAAGGCATCGCAGAATTAGAGTAACCTCTTTGCTCACTAAGGGACAGGGAAAAAAAAAAAAAGAAAAAAAAAACAAGGTGAAGAAATGCACTAAAGACAATAAATTATAAAACAGGGTGAAGAAGCAGAGAAAAAGAGACTACATGAACCCCTCCTAGCTGTCATGCAGCAGCCTTTATCTGGGAAGTTGAGCTGCCCTGAACTGCAGATAAGCAGTTTGCTGTAAGGCAGATTTCCATTTAATGTGGTTAAATTTTATATGATGCTTTATACTCTCAATGCTCCACCCTGCGGTTTGGCCTTTTATAAACTGCCCCATTTGCTCTGGGAAGATAGCTCAAGCCAGTGCAAAAGGCTTTCTAATCTAACATGAAAATAATGAATTGTGTTTATAATTGAATTATTAGCCAATGAAGACTGCTGAGAAATGCAGTATGGCATTTCAGTGGAGCAGTATAACATATAAAATTATATCTCCCAAAGCAAAATAGCTGATTTAATGCACTCCATGAATGTATTCCAAAAAAGCTTGACAATTTAAAATTATATAGATAGGGCAAGTGTTTTCCAGAGGTATAGTATTTGTGTTTGCATTGAAATGAATCAGACAAAATCAACTTCTTTGTATAGGCTGTAA
The DNA here is from genome assembly GCF_028749965.1 of Puma concolor. Lineage (NCBI taxonomy): Eukaryota > Metazoa > Chordata > Mammalia > Carnivora > Felidae > Puma > Puma concolor. The sequence goes on from NC_141667.1 coordinate 69,771,862, forward strand.
GGCCTTTATTTCTGTCGAGATCACTGATATCCCCATTGCCTATCTCCTGAACCCCAGCAATTATAATGTTCATGGGACAGTCTGACCCAAACCATTCAAAGAAGTTTTTGTCGATAGTCCTCTGCCTTCTTTATGAGCTGAGATGGCAGTGTAGGTCCTCACTCTTCAAATTCATATCCTGGATTTTTAAATTCATCCTTTGATCCTCTGGGCTAAGTTTAACCATTTAGTATACATCAAGGGTATATGTGTAATTATGCTTTGCTAAGTTATGGTGCAGTAAGAAAACATTCAACCTCAAATCAGAAGACCTGAGTTTTAATCCTGTCTCTTGCTACCTGTCTAATTTTGAATGAGTCATTTAACCCCTACGAACAGAGTCTGGTTAACAGATAAATAGAGACAGTAGCCATCTCAGAGAGGTTTTAAGAGATTTAAATAAGTAATGAGAACACTTTTTTATACTTTGATTCTCCCCTAATACTTCATACCCTACTAGTTTATTTATTTTATTTTATTTTATTTTTTTTAATTTTTTTTTTCAACGTTTATTTATTTTTGGGACAGAGAGAGACAGAGCATGAACGGGGGAGGGGCAGAGAGAGAGGGAGACACAGAATCGGAAACAGGCTCCAGGCTCTGAGCCATCAGCCCAGAGCCCGACGCGGGGCTCGAACTCACGGACCGCGAGATCGTGACCTGGCTGAAGTCGGACGCTTAACCGGCTGCGCCACCCAGGCGCCCCGATGCCCTACTAGTTTAGATCGGAATTATTTTTTTCCTAGAGAGGCTCCTGCCCGCTGAATTTTGATCTTAATACATGACACGTGTCCTCTCCTCAACTTAACCAAATTAGACACCCTAACTGCTACATTTCAGAACTGTTCTGCTCTCTACCTGCTCTGTCACAACCTTGGTTTAGGCCCATATTGTCTCATGACTCTTGTAGCTTTTTAACTGGTCTCTTTGCCTTAAGTTTTCCCATCAATAATTTGTCATACTCTGCTGCCAGCGCTACAACCTAAATGGGATTAGACCACTCTCCGGCTTAAAATTATTTAACAACAACCATCTTTTAGGTCACAGGGTCGCATCAGGGTCTTATAACTTGCCATGATTAGAAAAAAACAAGAAGAGCAAAAACAAAGACTGAAAGATCCTGCTGCTGGGATTAATCACCACCAATGAACCAAACAGATGATGTGCCTGATAGGACTGGAGGGGGTTGACAGTCAGTGACCCACCTGCCTTTGCCTTCTCTGGTGAAGCTGCATTCCTGGCTTGTCTAACACGCCAGCCCTTCATTCTTTCCCACTGTCATCCTGGAGCTCTGAGAATGAAGCTCTGTAAGCAAGAGAAAGAACTCTTTTAGCAGACATGCTAAAGACTAGATTTACATGTCCATCTTTTCTAAGTAGTATCAAAAATCAGACAATGGCAAGAGACATGCATTCTTCAAATTAGTTTTCGTAAATGGTCAAAACCAAGAATGAAATCCTGATTGCCCTCTTCTCCATTGCAGTGAAGATTGAGACGAATTTATTTACTTTAACCCTACCTTCCTAGACTGTTAATATAATCTGGAGTTTCTGATAACATTAAGGCTAAGTCACTCTTTAAAATGTTCTAGTCCCTCCTTATAGAATGAGTTTTATATCTATATTTAATTTTAAGGTGATATTTATGATATTGTTTTGACTTATTACACTTTATTTTTCCCACCTACTATCAGCCACTTACCACTACAATTTCTCCTTCTTAAGCTGTTAAATAATATTTAAATAAATAAATAAATATATTTTTTTTTCTTTTAATTTTTTTTTTTTCAACGTTTATTTATTTTTGGGACAGAGAGAGACAGAGCATGAACGGGGGAGGAGCAGAGAGAGAGGGAGACAACAGAATCGGAAACAGGCTCCAGGCTCTGAGCCATCAGCCCAGAGCCTGATGCGGGGCTCGAACTCCCGGACCGCGAGATTGTGACCTGGCTGAAGTCGGACGCTTAACCGACTGCACCACCCAGGCGCCCCAATAAATAAATATTTAAATAAATAAATATTTGGTTGGTTTGAGTATATTCTAGGTAGGAACATAGGTTATATCTCTTGCATTAGGTGAGCCCTTGATTGTATACAACTCTAGGCTGATTATAACATTTGTTACCATTCATTTCCCCCTAAAAAGTGGAACATACATTTTGTCTGGAAATAGACTTCTGTGCTCACAGTTTTGTTTTGTTTTTTCCTAATTCTCACTTTAAATCACTAAATGTTGCTATGCCATTTCCTAACTTATAGCTGTGATTAGATGTTCAAAGCCAGTCTGCTTCTTTTATCTTTTTTATTTTCAATCCAGAACTTTTAGGAACATCTTTGTGATTGGGTAGCCAGGATATAAAAGGCATCCTCTCTTATTTCCCTGGCCATCTTCTGAAGGTGTAAAGGCGAATCCTTCACTTCACTTAGAGAAAAGTCCTGCTATGTGAAGCTTTGCACAAATGCTGTGGTGACAGGTCTATATATCTTGAAGGCCTTCCATTGATTATTCATTGTTCACATGCTCAATGCACAGCTCCTGCCTGTCTGTGCTTAGATTATACATTATGTTAGGGTGGAAAACCCATATATGCCTCACTAAATTTTAGATTTAATTTTTGGCTTCTTGGCATTGGAAAGGTTTTCCTTCATCTGGATTCCATTTTCTTCATAACTTTAAAATCTTTAAAGTTCCTTTATTTTTTTTCCTTTCTGTAGTACTACAGATTTCCCCCGTAGATTTAGTTTCTTTGGTTGTTTCAGTGGGAATTAGATACTCTGGGTCTCAATTTGCCAGCTTTAAATGCAGTTGACTTCCTCTAAATTATGTAAGAATTTTCCAACTTTTCTCCTTCCAACCAACTTTTACAGTTAGCCTCCTCATCATGGATTTGAATTTTACATTTGTATTTTAATTTCTTTGCAATCTCTTGCTTTCTTACTCTATTACCTTTCATCTCAGTATCAAGGCTTTTCGTGGTCTTTTCTTCTTCCTTGGCTTTTTTTTTTCTAAATTTTTTTTTTTCAACGTTTATTTATTTTTGGGACAGAGAGAGACAGAGCATGAATGGGGGAGGGGCAGAGAGAGAGGGAGACACAGAATCGGAAACAGGCTCCAGGCTCTGAGCCATCAGCCCAGAGCCTGACGCGGGGCTCGAACTCACGGACCGCGAGATCGTGACCTGGCTGAAGTCGGACGCTTAACCGACTGCGCCACCCAGGCGCCCCCTTTTTTTTTTTTTTCTAAAATTTTTTTTTTCAACGTTTATTTATTTTTGGGACAGAGAGAGACAGAGCATGAACGGGGGAGGGGCAGAGAGAGAGGGAGGCACAGAATCGGAAACAAGCTCCAGGCTCTGAGCCATCAGCCCAGAGCCTGACGCGGGGACCTTGGCTTTATTAAAGATACTTAAGAGTCTTATAAGAATAACTTCTGGTCCCTCTAAGAAATCATTTTCAGAGATGTGATCCTGAGTATTTGGACTTTAAGCCTCTCTGAGTATTTCTCTTTAAGCCCTTGCTTTAATATATTTTTCATCCGTCTCAGGTAGGATCCCCTTCTCTTTTCTATTTTTACCTACCTTATTATCTAGGAGAAATCTACAAAAACTTGTTATTTTAAATGAAGAGGTTTGTCTTCACAGGATCCATAGCAGAGATGTTAGATGCTACAACGCTCAATGTGCACTATCATCAGGGACCTTCCTGTGTTCCTCTTCCTCTTTGATGTTTTCCCTTTGGGGAGAAAACGCCCTCCAGTGTTCCTGGCATAGGGTTCCTCCTCTCTCCTGCTCCCCACCCCCACACACATTCCCTCCTCTTTCCTACACACATATTGTCACGAGCATGGTTTTCTACCCTTCTTGGCATCTAGAAATTTCCATCTCTGAGTAAGTATAGAGAAATGCTGATGAAGCACAGAAATAATACTCTGGCTCCTTTAAAAAAAAAAAAAAAACCCAAAAAACAGTACTCCCAAAGTAAGGGACTGGCTTTACTTTTTCTGAACTATGACAAACACTGTGGATGGTAGAGATGTCTTTTTTCCCCCTTTTATTCCTTTTAACTTTCTTTGAGGAACCAAGGCTGCTATGTTTCATGAAGCAGCATGTGTGCACTCCTTATTGCTATTCCTAATCCAGCTCCATCAATTTTATGGTTTGTGGAAATTCCCTATAAAGTTGCTGCTCTTGGTGACTTTTCTTTAACTCTTAGTCTTTCATTTTTAGGGTCATGTGGATTTTTGACGTTGTCAGTGTTTTCCTAGGTATCTATTGAAAGGTTGAAAGAGCCCTGTGTAAGGGTCGTGACTTGGAGACATTTTATTTTTTAAAAAGTTTATTTGTTTATTTTGAGAGAGAGAGAAAGAGAGCATGCGAGCGGAGGATGGGCAGACAGAGAAGGAGAATTCCAGCAGTCTCCTCCCTGTCAGTACAGAGCCTGATGCGGGTCTCAGTCTCACCAACCATGAGATCATGACCTGAGCTGAAACCAAGAGTCAGACACTCAACTGACTGAGCCTCCAAGGCACCCCATGACTTGGAGACATTTTAGTTCCATCTTTTAAAAGTGCAGTTTGATCACTGAAGAAATCTATATAAAGGAGTAAGGAGAATCTAGGAAAACAGTCTTGAATGCTGATGTTCCTAACCTTTTTATAAGGTTGTATGTAAATAGCTAGGTAGCTTTTTACGAAGCCTCCTGTTATTGTATTTTAGCTGATTTATTTATCATCTATCGGTCTATTTACCTATCTATATTTGTTTATTATATTTTAGCTGATCTATATTAGTGTAGAAGGGATGCTGGGCTGGAGTAAGGCTAGCTGAAGTTCAGGCCAGATCTGGTACTATTTCCCTGTATACAGTGATTCACATTAATTTTAAAAGTGAAAAAAAAAAATTGGGGCGCCTGAGTGGCTCAGTCGGTTAAGCATCCGACCTCGGCCATGATCTTGCAGTTCACGAGTTCGAGGCCCATGTTGGGCTCTGTGCTGACAGCTCAGAGCCTGGAGCCCGCTTTGGATTCTGTGTCTCCCTCTCTCTTTGCCCATCTCCCACTCATACTGTCTCTCTCTGTGTCAAAAATTAGTAAAACAGTAAAAAAAAGTGAAAAAAATTAAAAAGTAAAATGAATCAAGTAACTTATTTTAGACAAGCCAGTAAACCTCTGCATCAGTTTCTTTATTTATAAAGTTAGGGGGAAATCTATAATATTTATAAATTACTTTATACATGTTTAATTTCACAACATTGTAAAACCAAGTTATTCTACTAATAATTGAGACCTGGTGAGTTCATAAAGAAGCTAGGGCAAAATTTCTGACCTAATCAACCTTGAATTCAATGTACATTGATTTTCAGTTTTGATTTTTAACAAACTCCCTATTTGTAAGTAAGTATTGGTGTTTCTATCCCATTTTTGGCAGAGGCATTTTCACTTAAAGAAAATTTTGCAATCAGCATTTATTGAAAATAGTGTGCTTGTGTTGAAGCATTTTTCTACCATAGGTGGCTGACACTGATGGATCTTTTTTCATCCATATTTTAGTGAGTGCCCTAGGTTAGTTATGATTTTCCAGACTTCAAAGAGAGCAGACAAACCAAAATATTGGGACTGTGAGGTATGTTCAGGGACAAAGACATTTTGTCAACTCTGTGATTATGCTTTGCTTGACCTTTTTGTGAAGTGGGGTGAGGAGTACTCTGAGAATGACTCACTGGTCGTTCACCTCAGAGGGCATCTGGGCCTTAGTCACTCTAGGACTTCACAGAGAAAAGGTATCAAACTCATATCCTTTGACTTTGAAGGAATAGTCTTTTTGTAATTCGATTTAGGTCAGCATTTCGAACCTGGCCATTTTACATGGAGTATTTTATTTAAATTTCACAATAGTCTCTGAAATGTAGGTTTTGCTATCTATGTTATAGATGAGGAGATACCTCCCTAAGACTAAAGGAGAGTATGCAAATTGCCCTATGTCATATACTTAATTAGTGGTAAAGATTCCATCTATAATTTTTCTGACTCCAAGTTCATGCTTGTAAACATCATGTTGAGTCTATCAGTTAGGATTCAGTTCTTCTGCATGTTAACAGTAACCTAACTACAATTGCATTACTAAATAGAGCTTTAATTACTGCACATAACAAGCAGTACACCATTAATATGCAGATACTTAAGAAAATCAAGCTCCTTCTAGCTTCCTTTTCTTCCATTGTTTGTATTGGACTTTCATCCTCATTGTTGCAAGACAGCTGCTCAACCTTCTGGTGTCATGTATGTATTCCAAGCAGGAGGGAAAGGATGAGCAAAGGAGAAAAAAAAAAAATCACCTGCTATCTAAATTTAATCTTCTTCTTCTTCTTTTAAAAAATTTTTAATGTTTATTTATTTTTGAAGGAGAGAGAGACAGAGTGTGAGCAGGGGAGGGGCAGAAGAGTGGGGGACACAGAATCCAAAGCAGGCTCCAGGCTCAGAGCTGTCAGCACAGAGCCCAATGCGGGGCTCGAACCCATAAGCTGTGAGATCATGACCTGAGCTGAAGTCAGATGCCCAAACTGACTGAGCTACCCAGGTGCCCCTATCTTTTTCTTCAGCAGAAAAATAATAGCTTACCTGGAAGCCTTTCATAATACACTTCCATTTGTATCTCATTTAGCCTTAAATCTACATTTATGGCTATTCCAAGCTTCAAGAGAATGTGGGGATTCATATTTTAAGTCAAAATTTATTAAAATATAATTTACATACAGTAACACTCACACATTTTATGTATACAGATCTATGGCTTTTGATCAAATACATACACCTGTGCATTCACAATCACGATTATAGAATATTTCCATTTTGAGGAGCAGTGTTAACTGAGCATTTTGCCATCTTGAACAAAACTGAGGTTTAGTTCTGAAAAGAAGGAACAGACAATATTAGGTAGGCAGCATTGTCATACTAAGGTTAAATTTTTCATTGAGGAAAAATTGACATATAATGTTGTATTAGTGTCAGGTGTACAACATAATGATTCAGTGTTTGTGTATGTTGTCAAATGATCACCACAATGTCTAGTTTCTGTGTACTTAAATAATGGTTTGGAACAGCAGTAGAGGAATACCCATAAGTGAAAGAAGACTGTAGTTATCATTAACCTAGCTTGAAACAGGAACTTGGGTAAATCTCCAGATCTATTTATGTCTCAATTTTCTAATATTTAAAAGAAAAGCTTTCAAAAAGATCTTGAATGTATCAAAAAGTGGGGTTCAATGAGTGAGATAATTTATGTGAAAGCATACTGAGATCTGTAAAGCTCTATCCAAATATAAAGAATTGTCTTTTCGCCCACGATTAGAGGTGTTTCCTTTTATAATGATGATGAACTTGACTTACTGGCCTGAAATATCACAGTTGTGAAATTCAAATGTAATTGTAAAATATACTAACTCTTTAATTTATCAGTGGCTTAGGAATCAAGACAATATGCAGCTCTAGGTAGAGTCAATTTCACATTTTCATTCTTACCAGTTCTCTTTCCAACTATATCTTTTTCAATTGGGTAAAAATAGCACTAAATGTATAATTTCCTGAACCTATCAAGTATATGTACATTTATAACTAATAAATTGTTGTGTGACTTTTTAGTTATTATTTAATATTTTAAAGATAAATCTTGACAGTCTTCTAATCAAACTGAAATATAGATTTTGAGAAATTATACTTTTTGTAAAATCAAATAATCTGAACTGTTGGAGTGTTTAGGAAGACCATTTTTAAATTTGTTCTCTTTTTGTTTTAGAGGAAAACACTTTTTAAATTCACCTCTTGGAATCAGGTGTAAAAAGTTAAAAATCAAAATCTATTATGACACTTGGGGGATACTCTAGAATCAGACCTCTTGATTGCTTGTTATGCAGGATCTATGAAGAAATGTGATCTTTTGTAGTATTTATTACTCTCAGAGTTTTGACATAACACTCCTCTGAATGTGAATATCTTTCAAAATGTGGCTCTTTCCTATAGACTTTAATCATGACTAGTGTCAACCAATACTGGCCTTTATTAAAAGTAAATGTATCTGATAACCTGGGATACTCATTATCTCTGGCCAATTACTCTCTTCATTAAAAAATTGTTTATTATTATTTTAATTAAGGTCTTTGTTGTTTTGTTCACCAAATTCCTAGGTTGGATTCAACACTGGCTTTGCTGGTCCTTGGGGAGGCTGCCAAATTAAACATGGCCTGCTTGAAAGCTTTAATGGAATTAATGAGAGATTTTCTTTTAAGCATTATGTCTGTTCAAAATCAGGTAACAGTATGTTGTTGATTTATGTGTGCTAAAAGACCTGAAGAAAAACAAATTTTATTTTTGTCACTATTTAAATTGAATATAATATTAGGGGTTATAATGAGCATAAATTTTTAACAAAATTTTTAATTAAATATAAAAGTAAATGCACATTTACCATATATCCCACTATGGATAGGTAGACAGATGGGTATAGTTAAAGATGTAGAGGTACGGAAATAGATTACACACACACACACACACACACACACGAGAGGGACTTTATTTTTTTTAATTTTTATGTATTTTGAGAGAGAGAGAGATTGAACATGGGGGAGAGGCGAGAGAGTGGGGAGAGAAAAAGAATCTCAAGTAGACTCCACGCTCAGTGCAGAACCCAATACTGGGCTTGATCTCATGACTGTGAGATCATGACGTGCGCCGAAATCAAGAGTCAGACACTCAACTGACTGAGCCACCCAGGCTTCCTTACATGAGAGGAACTTTAAATTGTATTAACAAACTTGAGAACATATAGTCATACATGGTTTAGTTTCCTTTTTTAGAAAATTTAAAGTATATTACAAAAAACACTTTTTATTGTAATTACATATTGTTAAAACTTACATTTTAGTCTGCATGAGATAACTTAACAATTTCTTCATTGTTGAACAGTGAGTTTGTTTCTAATTATTCACAGTTAATTGCAAACAATATTGAACTGGTAAATCTCATGAATAAAATCTTTATCTGTGTTTATGACTATTTCTTCAGAATAGATTCATAAATTACTGAGTGATAGACTATGAACTTTCTTTTAATAATCTCAGAAAAGATGTTCAAATTCCTCTCCAGAAGATATAACTGTCTTGCTTTCCTATGAAAAATGTATAAAGTGCCACACATAAGAACTGAGCTTTATATAAAAATATATTCTTTTATAATATGATATGGAAAATGCTATCTCAGGGGATTAATTTACATTCTATTGATTACCAAGGAAATTGAAAAGTTGTTCTTTATAAACTTTTTAGATATTTGTAGTTTTTATTCCTTGAAGTAGATTTTATGCAATCTACCCACAGAAAACCTGTTTTTCAATTGAGTACATTTTAGAAATATTAGTTGGTGATGGTCTTTAACAGCTCTGTAAAATTTGAAGATATTTCTTACCATGAGTACAGTATGTAGTTTTAATTATGACAGAGCGTATCTTGATTATCTAATAACTATTTTCTCATTTTAGGAAGAAAGCTGCAAGGTAGATGATGTTTCCTGGGCCTGGAATGTCATCTACATATACACAACAATTCTTGCAGAAATTTGCTTGTATGCAGCCACTTCTAATTTGCGAAAAACTGCTTTTATTGGTTTCTGTGTCTGTACAAGATCACAAGAAGACATTTTACTCATGGATAAATCAGAAGAACCACCTAAATGGAAGGAAGCAAGTATTTTAGGTCTTTTGGACTATTTCTCTTCAAAAATGTCAGATAATTGTAAGTAAATTATTTCTCAACTTGTTGAGAAGCACTTCTTAAATGTCTCTATCTGCATATAGCAATAAGTATTTTATATTTTATTTTATTTTATTTTATTTTATATTTTTACAATATAGTGTTTTATTAGTTTCAGGTATATAATATAATGATTCAACAATTCCATACATCACCCAGTGCTTATCACAAGTGTGCCCCTTAATCTCCATCACCTATTTAATTCACCCTCACAACAATCTCCCTTCTGGTAACCATCAGTTTGATCTCTATACTGAGAGTCTGTTTTGTGGGTTTTTTTTTCTCTCTCTCCCTTTTTCCTTTGCTCGTTTTTTTGTTTTTTTTTTTTTTTTGTTTGTTTGTTTCTTAAATTCCACATGAGTAAAATCATATGCTATTTGTCTTCCTCTGACTTATTTCACTTAGCATTATACACTCTAGCTCCATCCATGTCATTGCAAATGGTAACATTTCATTCTTTCTTATGACGGAATAGGAATAATATGTATATATACCACATATTCTTTATCCATTCATCTATTGATGGACATTTGGCTGCTTCCATAATTTGGCTATTGCAAATAATGCTGCTATAAACATAGCATGTAACCCTTTGAATTAGTGTTTTTATATTTTTTGGGTAAATACCCAGCATTGCAATTATTGGATTGTGTGGTAGTTCTGTTTTTAACTTTTTTTTTAACGTTTATTCATTTTTGAGAGACAGAGAGAGACAGAGGTTGAGTGGGAGAGGGGCAGGGAGAGAGGCAGACACAGAATCCGAAGCAGGCTCCAGGCTCCATGCTGTCAGCACAGAGTCCCAATGTGGGGCTCGAACCCACAAACCACAAGGTCATGACCTGAGCTGAAGTCAGACGCTTAACTGATTGAGCCACCCAGGCACCCAAAATTTTCTTCATCTTTGTCAGAACCAGAGAATGTACACCCTCTGGAAATAAACATTTGATCTCCTCCTCATGTTCATACAGGATTTTTGGCTTTCCTGTATCAGTCATTACCATATGTTCCTTTGCTTTACATGATGGTACAAATGCCTAGTCAACTATTTTTACCATCAAATGATAGGTTTTAAAAACTGTGTTGATGTGATTCATTATACCTTGATTCTTACAGCATCACTGATTGATTTTTCCACATGAGGAAAATGATTTTGTCTGGGTTGTCCTGTATCATTGATAATGATCACCAGTTTTGTAAGACCACAGAAGAAAAAGCTCCAAAAGTAGTATAATCTGTGCAGGCATTGTCAAATGATTACTGGGGAAAATAGGTTTGTCTTTTTTGGAAAGTGACTTAAAGAACCTGGAGCTGTTGCTGTATTTAATTGAAAATGATTTTTTCCCATACTTTTATCTTTCAAGTAAGTAAATTTTTTGTTTAGAGTGAGAGAACTGGTCAGAAGTCACACAGATTTGTATTTTAATTCTATAATTTGTATCTTGGAATCCTACATCAAATTATTTAATTTTTCTGAATGATTACTCGATAATTATGATAAGACTACTATTCATATCATAACACTTTTTATAAGAAAAAAATATAGAAACATATAAATGCGTGGCATAGTACATTGTGCATAGGAAAGGTTCAATAAAGGTTAATAGTTGTTATGGTTGTTAATGTAGTTGTTAATATTATAGTGAGAAAACATCAGTGAGGAGGGATTTTTTTTCCTAACACTTAGTACTATGTACACTTTATATCCTGGGGATGCTGTTTTATTTATATATAAAGATATAAATGACAGTGAAAAATATTTTAAATGGTATATATAATATATAAATAGTCTTTTTACTAATAAGTCAAATCGTGTTATCAAGGCTTTAATAGGAAAAAACCTCAAATCATAGTTGTATAAAGGCAATGTTATAGGACACTAAAATAATAATTTCCTTGAAGATAATTTCCTGGTGATCTCATCTGATATGGGAGCAGAACTTAAAGAATCTAGAAGAATGACTATTAAGCATGTTCCATTTTCATTCTGTGATTTTGTGTCACACAAGCTTTTCATAGAATCAGACATGTAATAAGTCTAGAGTGAGGTCTCTGGCCAGTGATTGAAGTGCTGCCTTTTAGTTGATTGAATAGAAATTTCTATGTATGCTTATAAATACCAATTGTACATTTAACATTTGCCACTGTGGACGTAACTGTGTCCCCCAAAATTCGTATCTTGAAACCATAGCCCACAATGTGACTGTATGTGGAGATGAAATAATGATGGTGGGGCCTGATATGTTTGAATTTGTGTCCTTGTAAGAAAAGACACCAGAGAGCTCACTCTCTCTACTATGGGAGGACACAGTAAGAAAGCAGCCGTCTAAAACCCAGGAAAAGAGCCCTCACCATAAACAGAATCAGCTGGCACCTTGATCTTGGAAATCCTAGCCAAGGATTTGGCTAGAAAAGAAATAAATTTCCCATCTTTAAGACTCTCAGTCCACGGTTTTTTGTTATGGCAGTTCAGTTATGCCTCCCAATGGGTGTTGTGCTGTAGGCAGATCTGAATATGCTCAGGTGCCTGACTAATCCTTATCTGAAACACAAATTTTTGCAACAGAGACTCCATTTTATTTATTTGCTTGTTTGCTTATAAGTTTTTAATTCCACTTAGTTAACATAGTGTTATGTTTGTTTTGGGTGTACAATATAGTGGCAGCATAGTCTCTAGATGAGACAGTTTTGAGCTGGAAAAACATGAGGGAAGGTGATAAAAATTAATTTATTTAAATGCACAGAATTTTTGCTTGATCCCTGTTGAAATTCCAGTTTTGGGAATCATTTGGCCTTGATGGGTCATAAAGGATGATAATAGTTAATTAACATTTATTGAGCTCTTACTATATGTCAGGTATTATTCTAGGCTAATTCATTAATCATTACAACGAGACTCTACTTAGATATTCATATAATCCTCAATTTACAGATGAGAAAACTGAAACATGAAGAGTTTATTTGTCCAAGGAAATATATTTAGGAAACCGTACATCTGGGACTTAACCCAGGCAGTCTGGCTTCAGAGTCCATACTGACTACCTCACTATGCTGAACTAAGTAGGTTAGTTGACCTGCTGAATGAAAAATTTTAAAAATCATCCATTTGCATGTTGAAGAATGTGAAGAAGACGGCTGTGAGAAATTCTGACAGTCATTATCCTACAGCACTGTGTGTAAAAGCATTTTCATAGACTTTGTGTCATGTGTGGTCTTTATTTCTAATCTGAATTCTTAGGACTTGTTCTAAAATTTTGAATCAAAAAATCCTAAAACTGGAGTGTAGGAATCTGTATTATTAAGCCTACAGAAAACCTAACCTATAAATTTAGCTGTTAAACAAGCTGCTAAAATGCTGTCCTAATCATAGAGGAAAATATCTCTCTTACTTGTTATTGCAGACCTTTATGCATCCAATTGGAGGCTATTTATGTCAGGTGATTTATATATAATTTTACAAAGAGGGAAACATAGCTTTGTGTTGTACTGTATATTTTAAACACCATCTTCTGTGCTCCTACTTTGGTTTTCAGAGTGTTAAAATGATAGTTTTTTTTTTTTTTTTAATTCATGTTAGTTAACATATGATAAAATGAGAAGCTTTTAACAAGCCTTGATTATCTGGAATATGTGTTGTGAAATTAACACCTGAAAATGGTGTATTCTGTGAGAAACCTTCAGACACCGATTTAGTGTGTCTTGTCTAAGAAACATAAAATGAATGAAAGAATCAAATATATCATAGAAAAGTAATTCTGTCTCTCTCTGTCCCTTCCCTGCTCGTACTTTCTCTCTCTCTTTCAAAATAAATAAATAGACATTTAAAAAGAAAAGAAAAAAAAGTCAGCAGTGATCTGGAACTCCCTATCTACCAAAGCAGGTCATTCCACTTTTAAACACTGTAAACAATTCATCCTTATATTAAAATGAAATCTATTTTTCTAACTTTGGTTTAGGTTTTGCCTCCTGGAGGCAATAAGAAAAAAAAAGTCTATTGCATTTCCCACATGCAAGCCCTTCAAATATTTGAAGATAATTGCATTGGTTCTCTTTCTCCACCTCTTCACTTTGCCATCATCTCCCATCTCTGCTTACTGCCAAGGTCCTGTGCAAACTTTTCGTAATACATGAAAAACGTATTTCCAATATGGCTTATAATTAGCCTCTTAAGTTTGCTAGGAGGTCATAATGTTGTTAACTTAGAATTTGTAATAATTTATTCCAGTGTATAATATGATGGGAGACCCAAGTATTTTTTCATTCAATGTTGTCTATGAATGAAAGAAAGTAAATATGACATTCTTCTTTTCATTCTTCTGTTGAGAATTATTTTCTTAATCTGGTTATGCAATGATAGTGGTAAATGAAATATAGGTCTCAGTTGTAAAATAACTTTTTATGCTATATTTTGATTCATTTTAACTTGGTTTTGAAAAAACATTAGCACAGAGCAATAATTCCTTTTTAAAAAGCAAATGTAAGTGAATTGGAATCTTAGAAACAATTGAAACTCTTAATGGTACTGTATTAAATCTTCAGCATAACTTTTACCTTGGTGAAGGCTATTCAGAAAAGTATACAGTAACAAGGGTGTATTTATTATACATGGAAAATATTTAACTCCTTTAAAAATCTACATTCATGTTAGTGATAGAATTCAGGCAATCTTCTTAATTCACAACTTTTTGTGTTGACAAATCTAAAATTACCACCGAGTATTTTATATATATATGGAAGTTAACCAAATGTATCTATTTGTCATTTTCTTTTTTAAAAATAATTTTATTGTGGAAAGAGCACTTTACATGAGATCTACCCTCTTAAAAATTTAAATGTACAGTTCATTATTGTTGACTCTGGGTACATTGCTGTACAATAGATTTCTAGAACTTACCTTGTTTTTTTTTAAAAAAATTTTTAAATGTTTATTTATTTTTGAGAGACAGACAGAACATGAGCGGGGGAGGGGCAGAGAGAGAGGGAGACACAGAATCCAAAGCAGGCTCCAGGCTCTGAGCTGTCAGCACGGTGCCCTACACAGGGCTTGAACCCACAAACCGCGAGATCACGATCTGAGCCGAAGCCGGACACTTAGCCGACTGAGCCACCCAGGCGCCCCTAGAACTTACCTTGTTTGATTGAAACTTTATGCCTCTTGGTTAGTAACTCCAATTTCTCCTTTCCCTCACTTTCTGGAAACCGTACTCTTTGATTATAGTCTTCGATTTTATGAATATGACCATTATAGATACCTTATGTAAATGAAACCATGCAATATTTGCCTTTCTGTGAGTGTCCTCTTTCACTCAGCATGATGTTCTCAAGATTCATCCATGCTGTTGCATATGATGGAATTTCCTTCATTTTTAAGGCTTAACAGTATTCCATTGTGAGTGTATACCACATTTTCTTCATCCACTGGCTTTATATTAGTTATGAAATTATAAAAATGAAGAATTATAAAACAGCTATTTAAAAAACTAATATGGAACCACAAAAGGCCTTGAATAGCCAAAGTAATTTTGAAGAAGAAGACCAAAGCAGGAGGCATCACAATCCCAGACTTTAGCCTCTACTACAAAGCTGTAATCATCAAGATAGAACGGTATTGGCACAAAAACAGACACATAGACCAATGGAATAGAATAGAAACCCCAGAACTAGACCCACAAACGTATGGCCAACTAATCTTTGACAAAGCAGGAAAGAACATCCAATGGGAAAAAGACAGTCTCTTTAACAAATGGTGCTGGGAGAACTGCACAGCAACATGCAGAAGGTTGAAAGGTCTCACACCATTCACAAAAATAAACTCAAAATGGATAAAGGACCTGAATGTGAGACAGGAAACCATCAAAAGCCTAGAGGAGAAAGCAGGAAAAGACCTCTCTGACCTCAGCCGTAGCAATCTCTTACTCGACACATCCCCAAAGGCAAGGGAATTAAAAGCAAAAATGAATTACTGGGACCTTATGAAGATAAAAAGCTTCTGCACAGCAAAGGAAACAACCAACAAAACTAAAAGGCAACCCACGGAATGGGAAAAGATATTTGCAAATGACATATCGGACAAAGGGCTAGTATCCAAAATCTATAAAGAGCTCACCAAACTCCACACCCGAAAAACAAATAACCCAGTGAAGAAATGGGCAGAAAACATGAATAGACACTTCTCTAAAGAAGACATCCGGATGGCCAACAGGCACATGAAAACATGCTCAACGTCGCTCCTCATCAGGGAAATACAAATCAAAACCACACTCAGATATCACCTCACACCGGTCAGAGTGGCCAAAATGAACAAATCAGGAAACTATAGATGCTGGAGAGGATGTGGAGAAACGGGAACCCTCTTGCACTGTTGTTGGGAATGCAAATTGGTGCAGCCACTCTGGAAAACAGTGTGGAGGTTCCTCAGAAAATTAAAAATAGACCTACCCTATGACCCAGCAATAGCACTGCTAGGAATTTACCCAAGGGATACAGGAGTACTGATGCATAGGGGCACCTGTACCCCAGTGTTTATAGAAGCACTCTCAACAATGGCCAAATTGTGGAAAGGCCTAAATGTCCATCAACTGATGAATGGATAAAGAAATTGTGGTTTATATACACAATGGAGTACTATGTGGCAATGAGAAAGAATGAAATATGGCCCTTTGTAGCAACGTTGATGGAACTGGAGAGTGTGATGCTAAGTGAAATAAGCCATACAGAGAAAGACAGATACCCTATGTGTTCACTCTTATGTGGATCTTGAGAAACTTAACAGAAACCCATGGGGGAGGGAAAGGAAAAAAAAAAAAAAAGAGGTTAGAGTGGGAGAGAGCCAAAGCATAAGAGACTCTTAAAAACTGAGAACAAACTGAGGGTTGATGGGGGGTGGGAGGGAGGGGAGGGTGGGTGATGGGTATTGAGGAGGGCACCTTTTGGGATGAGCACTGGGTGTTGTATGGAAACCAATTTGACAATAAATTTCATATATTGAAAAAAAAAAACTTTTGCCGTAATCATCTTTTACTTACTGCAGGATAAATTATATTATTTTTAGTGCTCTAGGTAGGATATGTTTGGAGATTTATATTTGATCTATTCTCACATATGCTATCTCTAAGTTTAGTCTATATCTTTATAAAACACAGTTGTATTTTTAAAATGAAGGAAGAATTCAGAAATCATCAATCTGAAGATCTACATGCCCTGCTTTCTTTTGGATGTATTTGTAGGTCTATAACTTATCCTGCTGGGTATATCATTCTTTATTTCTTTCTGTCATCCTTTTAAACAAACTATAGTTTTCAAAAGAGGTATCACTGACCTCACTATTCCTGAAAAGCCCTATGCATCCAAAACAATCTCATACCTTGTTAATATAGGTGACAGGTGCTACTTAATGCACCAAATATCAGTCACTGAAAATTAGTTAACCCCTACTCGGATAAAATTGCCACTTCCATCAGGCTTGTGAGATTAAAAAAAACAGAATATTCAGTTGATATCATGATACTGACAACATGAAATGTACCTGTTTGTTCTTTATTTGCAGGAAAGTATAGAGAATATTATAAATGGCTTAAAGAGCAAATAGATAATCCAGTCCAATTGAATAAGGATATTAGATATTTATTCTCTCTGCCTCTCATGTTTCTATATGCTATCTGTTGTGGAACATATAAGATAAATATATGGAACAGAAAGTCTAATTTACTAACTTTTGCAAGCTTCAACACTAAACCTTTAATCTTCCCTAATACCTAGACTCTTTGCTTATATGTCACCTCATGTTTTTCTGAACTTTCTTTTGTACCTTTCCAGTGGACTTGGTCAAATTATAGCTTGTATTTTTAATAATTGTTTTACATCTCTTTGTTTGTTAGCAGTAGACTTGGCTACATGTAGTAAAAAATACATTAGATTAAACAAAATGAAAATTTATTTTTCTCCCACATAAAATAAATCCAGAAATAGGCAGTCTAAAGTTGGTTTTGGGATTAAGAGGTTCTCAGGGAGGCAGGTTAATTTTCTTTGCTATTCTGAGGGTTTAGAAGGGAATAATAATATCCATTTTCTACTAAGTCTTCTTAATAGAAAGTACACATAGCATTACCGCTGTAAACTCAATGGCTTAAATGTAATCATATGGCCACACCTAAGGAGAGTTTGTTTTGTTTTTTAAGTTAAGTATCAATAAGCCAAGCTAGGGTAGTGATTCATATTACTAAGGAAGAAGGGGAGAATGAATATTGTGAAGAAACTTACAATCTGTGTAAAGCTTCTTTTAGCAAATTTTGTTCTCTCTTAGGTCAGAGAACATATTTTAGGCTTTCATGCCTCATCGTATATTAACTAAAGCATTGACTAAGAGTAGCCTCTAAATAAACAAGTATTGAATATTGAATGGATGAAGAAAAAGACATGGATACTGTATTGAGATCTAATTATGAGATGACATTTTCAATCCAAAATGGTTATTAAACACCATCTTTACCCATTGTATGTGTATAAATGTTTCATTTTTTCTCATTTTTTTTTCCAAAATATTTAGCACAAATTCTTTTCAATCCACAAGAAAGGAGTTGTTTTTGTTTACTCATTATAATGTGAATGTGTATTCGGTGCATCATTCTAGACTAATGACTCATGCAACATCAAAACAATTTAAAAGCAACTTTGGATAAACATGGGTATCATGTGGTTATGGAGAGTAGGATTTCAATCTGTAGTTTGAAGCGGCAATTTTGCTTACTTCTGAATTTGGAGAAGGGAAGAACTGGGGATGAGGCAAGTAAAGATGGTGAGTGCTAAATAAGCATGAATAGTTAATGAAGCTATTATGGAAACCAGCCTATCAGAAATGGATCCTTGGTCCTGGAATCTAAAGTGTAATATACACAGTAATAAAGGCATTGGATTTCAGGATGAATTTGTATTTCTCTTTAAACATTGGACGTTTCTGGTAGCATTTGACAAAACTTTCATGTGAAGAAAATTAATTTGGACATCAGAATATCTTGACTTGCAAAGTAAACACATCCTATCTACTCTTATCTTGAACATTTGGAATTTTAGTTCACTGAAGGTAGGGCTTATTGTGATGATTATGGATTCCTACTTCAAAAATGTCATTAACTTATCTGTAGAAAAATCTCCTTCAATTTCCCCATGAGCACAGGTTTATTTACAGAGAAACTAATGACATTTAACTTTGAGGATATTTTACCACATAGGACCCTTTTATTTTTTATTTTTTTAAAAATGTTACTTAGTTAACATACAGTGCAATATTGGTTTCAGGAGTAGAATTCAGTGATTCATCACTTACGTGTAACACCTAGTGCTCATTACAAGTGCCCTCCTTAATACCCATAGGAAGGACACTTGGAATATCTCTTCATAGAAAAATGTCTTTTTTTTAAACTTGCAAAAATAAGAATTTTTAAAAATGTTCATGTATTTATTTTGAGAGATAGAGAGAGAATATGCACGAGTAGGGGAAGACCAGACAGAAGGGGAGAGAGACAATCCCAGGTAGATTGCACATTGTCAAAGCAGAGCCCAACATGGGGCTCGATCCCACAACTCTGGGATCATGATCTGAGTCAACATCAAGAGTTGGACGCTTAACCAACTGAGCTACCCAGGTGCCCCAAGAATTTTTTATAGTTTTTGTAAAAGAGGGCTTCAAAATTATTTATGCTCTTATAAAATCTAAATCTGCCTCACTCACAGGTTGGAGTACCTTAAATACTAACAACTCATAACCATCCTGCATATTAATATTAACATTGCTCTTTACATCCAGTAAGCATTCTATCAAGTTTATGTGTATTTAATTAAACTTAATATCTTCCAGCCTGTTAGGTAACTGAGAAAGACCATTCAATGTATTGAGGATAATTATAGTTAGCAAAAACAATTATAAGTAGAGTTGAAGAGTAATTTAATAAAGTTATTTTTAAAATTATTTTTGAATCATAATGAATATCTCTTTCCCTCTCAAATGTTCTAGAGTGGTTGCTGGTCCCAAACCTTGTCATTAAAATATGGTTTATTCTGGGTATCCTTACAACCAGTTATCAGGGAAAAGTAATAAAATGTATATTAATACAGAAGAATATTTACTTTTTAGACAATTTTACTTTCAATTATAAGATGGAAGAGCTCTTGACCTCTTGACCTGTTGCCACAGGTCAGTGTTATCTTTATATACCTGCATGAACATACTCAAAATATATCTAGCATTAGGTGCACGATTAGAATGTACTGGGCAAATTAAACTCACAATACTATATTTAGGAATAATTTGGAGAATAATTTCTAGAATTCAAAATGTGTTCTCTCCCAATTCCTAAACTTGGTGAAGAGAATATTCATAACATACCATTCTGTCTTATGAATGCATGTACATGTACAAATCCTAAGTGAAATACCAATAGACCAATTTCAGCAGTGTGTTAAAAGAACAGCATACCATATTTATTCTGTTCATTCTAGGAATCCAAGGAGAGACCAATATTAGGACATTTAAATATCTTATAACTAAGGAAAAAGGAGTCACTCTTTTTTTGTTTATTTATTTATTTTTAGAGAGAGAGCGAGAGCAAGCATGAGTAGGAGAGGTGCAGAGAAAGAGAGGGAGAGAATGAGAGAGAGACAATCTGCTGACAGTGCAGAGCCCGACAGGTGACTCAATGTCACCAACCATGAGATCATGACCTGAGCTGAAATCAAGATGCTCAACCAGCTGAGTCATGCAAGCACCCCAGGAAATAAGAGTTGTTCTTCATAGATGCCAAAATGGAATTGATTAAACTAAAAACACATGCCTGATTTTTCAAAAAAGATAAAGCAAACAGGGTAAAAACAAGAAATATAAGGGTACTTTCTTAAATCGATGTGTATTCCTCAGAAACAAAAATTAACATTATTCTTAAGAATAACTAAAAATAATCCCATTTAAATTAACTGAAAGTCAAAGATTTCTATATTAATTGCTTATATTTTACCACATTCTGATGTCCTCGCCAATATAAAACAAAAAGAAAAAAGCAAGTATAATATTGGAAAAGCATTTATGAGTGATCCCAATGTCTATTTTGAATAGCCAAAAGTATGAAAATATTAGCACTAATTAAATAAAGTGGTTACTTACAAGAAACATTATTGTCAATAACTTTACAACATATCAGTAATAACTAAATAGGAAAAAAAACCCTCTGATAATAGTGTAAAAACAGCAAAATTGTAAGGAATTATTATATGAAAGAACAAATCCCATAAAAGAAGACTTGAAATAAATGAATATAAATTTACATATTATAAAGAAATAGACTCTTCCTAAATTAATCTAGAAATTAAATGTAATTCTAAGAGAATAGTCAAAAGAATAGAAGTTGGCAAGTCTATTCTATAGAAAATCTGGAGGATTATAGTCAAGAAAACTTAGAAAATTAGCAGGCATTTTCTTGAACATAAAACAATATAAAATTCTCTGTATTCTATTAGTAAAATAACTAGTCTGTCTGGATTAATAGATTTTCATAACAGAATATAAAATATCTATATATTTGTATTTGTATCTGTGACTATGATATTTACCTTTTGCCATATTTTTTGCCATATTTTTTGATATAGAAGATGCATTAGTATATAAGATGTCTTAGTTTTATAAGAACTATTTTTGAAAATATTAATTACTTTTATCATTTGGGCACATTTTAAAGTATCCCTGTATAATTAAACCCATTATTTGTGAATATAATTAGATTACATTAAATACTGCAATCAACAGGAAATCATAAAAACTGGAGATGCAGTCATATTTTACTAGAAAGTATGAATGAAGTTCATTAAAAGTAAATAATGTTCCACATTTTAGTTAACACTGAAAACTAACAAGAACACCATTAAATTTTTAAAAAGTGGGTAAATTCCTGAAAAACACACCACAGTAAAAAGCATGTAGCAAAATGATTTTTGGAAGGAATTTCCAGATAATTCTTATACATGAGTAAGTATCTTACTGAATGTTAGTATACAGGCAAACACAGGTGGGAAAGGGATGACAGAGATTCTAATAGGAAGCTGCCTTTCAATAAATTTCCTTCTGGCTTAGTAGGCTGCAAAAATGAAAATAAGTACTCGTAATTGTTTCAATTTTTATTCTCAAACCCCAGAGGATCATTATCTTTTAAGTTAGGTAAATCATGATTCCAAAATTTGAAAACCCTTCATCCCTGCCGAGATCCAGAAGATTGTCTTCATTGCTGACATTTACTGTTTTAGGATCTGATGGTCATCAGAGTCATGAGACAGCACATTGTCCTTAGTACTACAAAGGACATATCTAATTCCATTTTTAAAATGATTCCATTGCTATTTTTTGTTTCACTCCACCCTATGACATTTAACACACTTCAACTTGAGTAATTGTTTAGGTCTTTTCCTTTATTTATTATTCTCACCTCAAAATTCGGAACTGGTATCTATCCATATTACTCATCCTTCCTTCAAATACCTTATTGATTGACACATCTAAAAGCAGAAATTTTCTGGTCAGCTTGGTGGGTAGTTAATTCTCTCCTTAACAAATTCTATTATGTGATGCCATTTTTCCTAATAGCCCAAGGCTTGGACAACACTTGTCTCATGATCATTCCTTCCTCACCCATCTGATTTTTACATTAGACTAGGGTAAACAAATCACTTAACAGGTTGGAAGCTATTTATTGTCTTGCTTAATGAAGAACACAGAGACTTTTATTGGTTCACAGATGTCATAAAGAGTCTGTCTCTCTATGTCTTTCTATTCTACTTCTCAGGGATGTTGGATTTTTATTCCTATGCTTGTTATCTCATTATTAAAAGAGCTTTCTAGCTCTAGACATCACAGACTCACGTAGCATTGCAAGGCAAGAGGAAAGAGAAGGGATGATACTGGCTTTTTTTCTAAAGAGTCTGTCCACCTTATAAAACAAAAGATTTCCGGGAAGCACTCCAGAAGACTGTCTCTTGCGTGAAACTGACAGGATAACTGGTTTCATGACTAGCTACAAGGAAGGCTGGAAAAGTAAATGCCTGGTGAAGAGAAGCATTTGTGATGGCTCTAGAGAATTCATTCCCATTATCTGGGTACAAATAGGGTTCTATTTTTAAGAAAGGGGCAAAATTTTGCTGGTAGGTCAGCAACTACCTACAGTGTTTAAAAGTTAGAAAAGATGGAAAGTTTGTGCCATCCGCTCAACATACTAACACAACTTAGTAATGTATTTTATGATGCATAAATTTTAATAGTCATGGTGTTAGCAATTTGAATAGTCAAAGTGTTTACTCCTTTGGAGTTTACCATCTTGTTTGATAATATATCCAGTGTCAGAAACACTTTGTATTTGGTTGGTATTTATAAAAGTGGAAAATTAGTTTGTCACATTATTAGTCAAATACCAGTAAAACATATTTTATTTTTGTATTCACCTGGTGTATTTTTGTGCTATTTTTGTTTTTACCTGAATATATAGTACATATATTCTTAATAAAAGTGATGCTCCATTATGTTGATCCTCTAAAATTTTTGATAACCCCTGTCCTTGTTATCATTTAAAATTGATGAGTTGTCTCTTTTTTGATACTGAATTACTTTAGTACATTTGTATATTAGTACTTCATGGTGGGGGTGGGAAGGGGTTACACCTGGATATGTTGCTAGGCAACTGGCCCTGAGCCTGGGATCTCAGAGACTGCGGGGAGCTGAGAGAGGAACTGCTACAGGTACTCTATTTTCCTTCCATTTAATGTAGCCTTTGGCTGAGCTGCTGTCAGCGCCCTTGGGGATGCAGAGATGAGGGGGTTGGTGTGGGGGGTGGGGGAGGCAGAGGAAAATGGCTTCAGTTCATAATGTGTGAGAAGAGCTGAGAACTTTAAGTATGAGGTGAAGGAAGAAGAGTCCCTGTGGTCAAATATTTCCTGGATATGAGCGATATTTTGTGATCTAAGATTACTTTATACCCAACAAACATGGGAAAAGTTAATCATTTTCTTCTCTGTCAATACTGTCTCAGCAATCAAAACTTAATCTGTATGGATTGTAGAAAATAGTTTTTAATTGTAGAGACAAGACCTAATCTTCTAACTTTATATGAGGATCTTCATAAAGCACATATAACTAGGATAAAGGGTTACCATGATTTTTGAAAGTTAAATGTTGCTACTTTTTCCAGGAAGTTTTGCTCCCATCCAACAAATAAATCTTAATCTAGCTCTGTATATGTTTAACTAAAAGATTCCTATTTCCTCATTCTGTTTATTCCCTTTTGGGTTGCTACTATTTCTTTTGGTTGGACAGACTAAAACAACATGCTGGACTTTTCAGCCAAAAAGCCTTTGACTGTGTAAAAGTCTTTACTTACTCAAACAGAGGAGCTGAAAATCTCATGGGAACATTCCTCACATTTTTGAAGCATAAATACAAAGGTATATCCCATTTGAGCCAATGGTCTAAAATCCATCTGTGGCTGAACATAGTGAAAAAAAGACCCAGGAACTAGAAATCATGCGAGATTTTGTAAAAGTATTAATGGTGTTAAAGTATGTTACAATGTGCAGTTTTAGAAACCAATTTTTGTAATAATATGCCTTAGCAGGGAATAAAAAGAATAATATAGTTGTTGGCTTTCTATGCAAATTAATTTAGAAGCAAATGTATATACATTAATGAAAATAGCTCAGTTAGGTACTTGTAACTTCCTTTGTTATACCAGCCAGAATTATATTAAGATTCTCCAGAGTTTTTTGATTGATTCTTTTCTGTCATTAATCTGGTCCAGAAATGAATATAATACCCTAGAGTCAGTTTGCTTTTTACCCCTCACATCTATCAAAAGTAACCTGATAATATGTTCATGGGTACAGAGGTCTCTAATCTAATACATTATTCCTATGTTTGATCCAGGTGTTTCTTACTGTTTTGAGTGAATAGTTCTTTTTAAATACTTGCTAAGTAGTTACTTATAGGAAGAAATAATAGAAGCCCCTCCAAAAGGGTGAAGGATGAAAAAATTAGGTAACAGGAGGAAGAAAAACAGCACCAAAATGGCTCCATTATAGATGAATATATGTGCACTGAACTAGACTCGGTGTCAGAAATTTGGAGTGTCAGAAGTTTGGGATGAGTCTCAGCTCAGCTGTCATGTACTAGATTATGGTAGCTGGCTATACCTTTCAGAATCTTAGTTTCTTCAAGATTATGGATTTTAAAAGAAATTTGCATGTACCATGCTTATAAACGTAAAGTTATTCTTTTTTTTTTTTAATTTCCAAAAGAATCTTTATTATTTTCTTCTTTTTCTTTTTTTGTTTGTTGCCCCTTGGATACAAAAACCTGTGAGGATTAACTACTTCCATAGAGATAATCTAAAATCTAGGTGATATTCTTTAGTTTAATGAAATTGAAAATAAATCCATAAAATAGAAATGTGATGTTTCTTTAATTGATTTATAAGAATCATAGTTCTTGAAAAGCAAATGAACCACTTTCTTCTTTGGTTCCCAGTTAAAACTCCAGAAGATAATTATTTTTTTTTTCTTTCTTTTTTTTTTTGAAGATAATTATTTTTAATCAACAATGCAAATTACTTGACAATGCAAAAGATCATAAAAGTTAAGAAAGGGAAATTCTACTCAGTTCCTTAAATGTCTATAGTCATTTTGGCATCCTATTTGCCATCACGTTTCAGTTAACTGCCCCATGCTAATATAGGAATCAGCTGACTTTTGCTTTTTGTTTTCTATATTACCTACAACAAACACTGAGTAAGTTAGTAATACTTTGGTTCTCTTTAGTTTATTCTGTTGGGTATTTGTTTAATATGCATAATGATCAAATACGATGATATATTCAAAATAATTTTATCCACATTTAATATGTATGTGGATTTAGATACATAATTATTTCTATAGTGTAACTTTCTGAAAACAAAGAGTACCTTGGAATTCCTATTTATTCTACTAGTCATCCAAAATATATCCCCCCATCTCTCTTGTTATTTCCTATGAAGTTCAGGAGTCTTCAACACTACCCTCACTTCTGAAATCACCTATGAGTTTGGGCATCCCCAAGACAACCCTCAGGTTTGCTAATTTGTTAGAAGAACTAACAGAACTCAGCAAAGACATTTTAGTCATGGTTACAGTTTATTACAGTAAAAAAATAAAGATTAAAATTAGCCAAGGAAAAGGTACATAAGGCAGAGTCCAAGATAGTTCCAAGCATTGAGCTACCCATTGTCCTCTCCCAGAGGGGTTGTGCAGAGACCATTCACTTCTCCTGGTAGTGATGTATGACAATTTGCATAGACTATTGTCAACTATGGAAGGTCATCACGCTTTGGTATTCAAAATTTTTACTGGGGCTCATTCGCGTGCACATGGCTGACCCTGGTCTCTGGTCCTTCCAGAGGCCAAATTGATACCATGGCCTAAGGCTCCTAGATAAACAAAAACATTCTTATCAGACAGGACATTCTAATGCCTAAGAGTCAGGCAATGGCAAAGGCCAGCCCTCTCTTTGGACATTGTTAATTCTTAACTGAACAACTCCCAAGTCCATGTACTCCTCACTTTTCTTCTAGACTACTGCAAAAAACTAAACGTCTCCCTGTTTCCTTAATGCTCCCTAGAACCCATTTTCCATCAGGAAGCCCAAAAGATTTTTAAAACATGAAGCAGGTTTGTTCATCTCAAATGCTCTGTTAACTTTTCATTACACTAAGAATAAATTCCAAACTCCTTTCCATGGCTTACAAATTGGCCACGATCATTCAGAGGATGCCTCTGCACTCACAGATGCTGCATTTCCTCCCGCTCCTTGGATGGTTAACTTTTTAAAAATGCATTCGATCTTGTCTTGAATATGATGTCTTCATGGTGGTCTTTCTCTCATTGTGTCTATAGTTTTCTTCTCTAGTCACTGTTGAACACATTAACACCTTCTGTTATTTTCCTAACACTCATTATCAACTGACACTGTCCTGTTTACTTTTTTAGTATCTGTCTTTCTCTACTAGCATTAAGTGTCCTGAGAGCAGTTACACTGTCTTTTTTTTTGGCACATTAGAACAGCAGTTGGTACATAGCATTGATTCAGTAAATATTTGTTAAATGCCTGGCTTGCTGACTGGTTCTTATCCATTGGTTTCTTGGCATTGATCTAGTTCTTTTCCTATATATGGCATTTCACAAAGACCATGTTTTACACTACATTTTATATTCAGGTTACCTTTTAGTGATACATTTGATTCTGCCAAATTATATTTCTCAAAATTGTAAAGGCTGTGTTCATTTATACTCATTCATCTGAGTAGAAATACTCATATTCCACATTCACTGCATTTGTGAAATCTAAATATCTAGACTGGCCATTAAGGGATTCCCTGGAGTTCAAAACACTAAAATAAAGCATTGCTACAAAGAAAGGATCATAATACTGATTTTCAAACAGCATAGTTTCTTAATAAGTTTTCAAGATTTATTAAGAATTTTGTTTTGGTTCAGCTTTGTTATTTCCTAGAATACTGTCTGCTTAGCTGCAGACAGACACATTTTCTCTTAATATATTTAAAGGAACATCTTTGATAGCTGCCACAGGGTCACTCAAAGCAGAACAGAAGAGTGCCTTATTCTTCAGCTTGGTCCCTGGATGAGGAGTTTCATAGCAGACATGCTTCTTATCAAATGTCAAGACGTGCATATTGGACTGCATTCTACCTTTTATGACAGTTGTAACACATCTCAGCTGTCTTTGTAAGGCTTTTTTTTTTTTTTCATTAACTGTCAGTGGATTGGAACCATAATAGATTTTCCCTGCAAATATTATTCATAAGCAATACTTCACTGTAGTTTACTTTTTTAAGTTTGTTTATTTATTTTGAGAGAGAGAGAGAGAGAACAAGCAGGGAACAAGCAGGGGAGAGGCAGAGAGAGAAAGAAACAGAGGATCCAAAGTGGACTCTGTGCTGATAGCAGAAAGCCTGATAAAAGGCTCAAACTCACGAACCATGAGATCATGACCCGAGCCAAAGTTAGATGCTTAACTGACTGAGCCACCCAGGCGCCCCATTTCATTGTAGTTTAAATGAATAGGTGAAGAGCTCATTTTATTTTTAAAAAAAAAATTTTTTTTTTTCAACGTTTATTTATTTTTGGGGCAGAGAGAGACAGAGCATGAACGGGGGAGGGGCAGAGAGACAGGGAGACACAGAATCGGAAACAGGCTCCAGGCTCTGAGCCATCAGCCCAGAGCCCGACGCGGGGCTCGAACTCCCGGACCGCGAGATCGTGACCTGGCTGAAGTCGGACGCTTAACCGACTGCGCCACCCAGGCGCCCCAAGAGCTCATTTTAAAAATCAACAACAGTATTTTAAAAGTTTAGTGAGTTTTGAGAATTTAGTTACCAAAATACATTTTATGGGCTCATCACTGGTCTTGTGGATTCTGTCTATCTATCTATCTATCTATCTATCTATCTATCTTCTACGTATCTATATTTTTAGAGAGAAAAAGCGCACACAAGCAGGGGAGGGGTAGAGGGAGAAGTGGGGAGAGAGAGAATCTTAAGCAGACTCAATACTCAGCATGGAGCCCAATGCTGGCTCAATCTTAAGACTGGGATTGTGGCCTGAGCCAAAATCAAGAGTTGGACACTAAACTGACTATAACCTCTGTAACTGATAATTTAAAATATATGAAGGTAGCTTATATGTACTTATATCAATCATTCTTATTAACGTAAAGAGTTTGGGAGCCTTTAAACAAATATATAAAAAGGTTAAAATTCACAGTATGTTTTATTTGTCATATTGCTCAAAACTGCATTATTTTTGAGGTTCTCAATTCCAGAATTATTAATTTAAAACTCATAATTGTTTTGTTGCTCATATTGAGTTCCAAACTTACTTTTCTGTTAGATTCACAAATCCATAATTTCACTTTTGCTATTTCACTTAAATTTTAGCTATATTTTTACAACAAGCTATAGGCCTCTGAAAGTTAGATTCCCCTTACACCTTATTATGCTACATTTTCCAAATATTATTTTATCTCCTTTCTCTCCAAACTGGCTCCTCTACAACAATCTCTTTTCTATAAGTGATTTCATTATTGTTTCCAGTTCCTTAACTTAAATATGTACTTTTCCTCTCTACTTCATGTTTTTCTTCTCCTCCGTAGCTAAGAATTCTTATTAGATCTTCTCCATAATGTCTTAAGTTTGTCCTTTACTCTCCAAGCTCCTGCTGCTTATCACAATAAAGACCTAGATTGCCTTATAAAGCTCCCACATTGGTTTCCCAGTTTATTGCTGGAATAGATGTAACATGTCATGGAACACATATAACATTACTCTTTTGCTCAAACATCTACCACTTAATCTGATCCCATTTATCTTTAGTTATTTTACCTTATCCATTTCTTTTCTTAGATTCCATACCCAACTTGGGGCTCTAACTCATCACCCCAATATCAAGAGTTGCCTGCTCTACTAACTAAGCCACCCAAGTGCCCCCAAAATTTCTATTTTTAAAAGTAAACTCTATACCCAACATGGGGCTTGAACACATGACCCCAAGGTCAAGAGTTGCATGCTCCACCCACTGAACCAGCCAGGCACCCCTATCCATTTCTAATATGAGCTCTCTACGTCAGTTCAATTTGAGATCCTCACTATCATCCTCTACCCTCTGTCTTCTTAGAGTTACCTCTCGACGAGGAGTCAGTGGGCCTATTGCCAAAGGAATGACTAGGCAGAGTTCCTGCTGGGTCCCTAAGTGGATGGGACCACCTCCAGGACCATGGTTGAGCAGGGTGGAAATGTGATTATGGAACCACTTCTGTATCTCCAGATGTTAGGCCTGTTACCTGGGATGCAAGTAGATTTGGCCCCTGCCACATCCCTGAACACTCTCCTGCCAGGGTCTGGCAGGGTCTGGGCGGGGGGGGGGGGGGGGGGGGGGGCGGTTTCTGGGTCAGAAGAGCTGCTTCTGTACCATGGTAGAGTGAGGCTGGGGCCAGGTCACAGAGCTGCTTCAGGGCCAACAGACAGCAGGCCTGTTACCAGAGGCACCAACAGGCATGGGTTTTCCTGGGTCCTTTGCTGGAGATCCTTTGTGGATCAAAAGGGCTGGAGCCGAGTTCACAGGGTGGGCAAGGATGCTTCCAGGTCCGTGGCTGGGACCACATTACTGCCAACAGGTGTTCCACCTGGGCTGAGACTGCCTCCTCAGTCTTGTTTCCACTGGGGTTGCACAACCTCCTACCTGGGTCCCAAGGTCCTGAAAAAGGCACTTTTGTTTATGGATGGCTGCCAAGTTGTTATTTCTATGAGGGGATGAATGCTGGGGATGTCCTATTCTGCGATCTTGCTGATATCAATTCATACATGTAATTTCAAATATGGCAGCATACTAACTTTAACTTGTAAAATTTTTATGGGGAGAATTACATTTTCAAAAGAATTGGCTGCTTACCTATAGTTTACACTACCTCTTTCAAAGTATCAATAGAAAGGATGAAAGGTGCCTTAAGTTTGGAAGCTGGACATTTGCCTTCCTCCTCCCACTTGTAAAACGTGTACATACTTTCCATTCTGCCTCCTCTTTCTACCTTTTGGTCTGTTTCCTATGAATGGAATAGAAGGAAGGCAAGCACTTGTCTGAATTGGAGAGCCTATGCTGCATGGCGTAAGATTAGACTCTCCTTCACTTGGCTCTGTCACTCATCATCTGTGTCATGCTAGGGGATTTTCCTTTTTTAAAAAAATGTTTTATTTATTTTTGAGAGAGAGAGAGAGTATGAGTGGGAGAGGTGCAGAGAGAGAGAGGGGAACAGAGGATCCAAAGTGGGCTCCGTGCTGACAACACAGAACTCGATGTGGGGTTGAACTTACAAACCATGAGATCATGCCTTTTAAGTTGAAGTCTGACGCTCAACCAACTAAGCCACCCAGGTGCCCCTGCTAGGGGGGTTTCTAACCTGAGTTGAAGGTCATATGTTCCTTCTATTATGCTAAGTGTAATACGGTCATCATAGCAGGACTGTAATGAGGCCTAGAATAAGGACACATAGTAGTAGGAATGCCCAAGTTTTCTAGTTATAACTATAATAATTATTATTGGGGCATCTGGGTGGCTCAGTCAGTTAAGCATCCAACTTTGGCTCAGGTCATGATCTCACGGTTTGTGGGTTTGAGCTCTGTGTCGGGCTCTGTGCTGACAGCTCAGAGCCTGGAGCCTGCTTCGAATTCTGTGTTTCCCTCTCTGCTCTTCCCCCACTTATGCTCTGCCTCTCTCTCTCAAAAATAAAAAATGAGCATTAAAAAATTAAAAAAAATATTATTATTATGTAGCTTGGATTATAAAAATCTAGATTGAATTAGGAAAAGTTGAGGATTATCATTTTTTCATATTGTGCTTTACCTTTATTCGAGAACTGATGAGTTCCAGTGTCACACAGGCTGTCATCAGGATTTGGAGGACAGTACAATACAAAATTCAATTGACTCTAAAGCCCTTCCTGAACCTTCTCTCCCTCCTGTTGTTCTTACCTGCTTCGCATATACTCATACTCTCATGTTCCTCTTTGACTAACTTCAGTTCATATCCCCTTTGAGACCTGCTGTAGTAGTTCATTCTACAAATTTATCCCATCTCTATCTAAATTAGAATTCTCTTTTCCTGAATAGTATTATATAACACTATACCACTGAGGTAAGAAATAATTAAGATAAAGAGTAAAGAGAAACTTTCCTCCTTTCTGTATGGGAGAGGTGTATTTTAAATGTGGACCTTGATAATTTATATAAATCACTAATTGGTATATAAGTTTTAGAAAGAAGATTGTCTTAGACTTTTAAAAATCTCTTCTGGATTCATTGTTCCCTTTCCTCTGTTTCAGTTGATTTATGTCTCTATTAAAAAAAAAAAACAAAAAAAACTTCCAGCCTATAATTATATTGGCAATTTTTGTCTGCTTTTCACATTATTTTCAAGGCTTTCTTCTTGGTTCAAATGGTGTGTTTCATAGAGCTTGATTTTTCTCCTATTCTCTAATTTGTTATAAAAATTCACTATGGTGGTTTAAATATTCATATTGCCTTGAACAAATTCCTCTTTCCTTGAATTCCAAAGTTTTTTTTTTTTTTAAATACATAGTTTCTACTTCACCTGCCCAACTCTTACATTTATGAGGTATGATAATAGTTAGGTGCAGATCTTTTCTTACGACTAGAAATTTTAAAGTAAGCTGTGATCTTTTAAAATTAAAGGAGTAGGAGCTGTGAAGAGTAAAACAAATTCCAAAGCTCAGAATTTCAGACTTTACAACACCGTATTAGTAAAACTGCAAGTCTTCTTTTTCACAAAATTGTGCATTACTAAGATGAATAAGATTATGTCTTCCCAAAGAATATATCTTTTTCCACAGGTAATCCAGTGATATGGATTGGATACTATGGCTTAGTGTATAACCTGGTGAAAATGTCATGGGAACTTCGGGGAGATGATGAGCAGGATGGATTTAGAAACAAAATATTACAAACATTACAGAAGACCAAGGATCATGAGAAAGACAGGCGAATCCATAATGCAGTAAATATAGCTCAGGTAAGATAAAAGCCAGGGCAATAAATTGGTACCTCCATTATCAAGAAGTGTTTGTCCTTTCTCTCTAAGGAAAAGAGAATGTCCATATTCAGTGAGTGTCACTGACTCACAGCTGGGAAAACCATTTTTAAAATTGAATACTGATCGAGGTTTAGTTAAAGAGTGTTGGTACTCTTCTGACTAAGAAGCTTGAAGAGAGGAGGTGATTTGGGGGAAGGAATAACTTCTGCCTCAGGTTTGTGACTGTGAGAATTTTAAGTATACTGACCATGCATTCCAGTTTGCCCAGGTTAGCCTGGTCTAGGCCTAATTTTCTAGCTTTCTAATAAGAAAGTAATGGATTAATTCACTCTCAAAAGTGTCTCAATTTGGATAAGTTATTTTTAGTTATCTTATTTGTAAGTTTTTCTTTCTAGCGTTAGATAATATAAATTGCAAATCTGGATTCACTAACACTAGTCTTTTTCTTTAAAGTTAAAAATGTATTTTACAAGTTCTTGGTTTTTCTAGTTCTGTTTGAATGACTACATAATTTTTTTTCTTCACTTTCAAAGAAAATCATTATGAAATTAGCTATCCATTCTTCATGAAATGCAAATGTGATTTTCCAGTGATGCTTTATCCATATGGTATCCTATGATATTTTTAATCTCCTACCAGTTTTTTTTTTCTTTTCTATGTCTTATTTTGAGCTAGGTTAATTTGTTTGTTATCCTAAAGTACACTTTTTTTTTTTACCCTTTCATTGAAAGTTTCTGATTCTTTCTAGTGTTTACAGATGCAATTATCCTAACACCCTTAATATCCTGTTTTCTAATAATAATTAGGGATGTGAATTAATGTTAACAAGTAAGAAGAACAAATAATGAATTCACTCTGCCTAATCAATTGTCAAAGCATATGGGTGGGCCATCATTGCAATACAGAGTATCTACCCTCTAGATTCTTAGTAGAAAACAAAACCTTAAACTCCTTGCTTTTTAAACATAAATGTGATTTCGAGTAAGAATCTTTATGGAGGACTATCTAAAAATATGCATTCCTTTTCTCTAGATGTCTAATATATTTTTCACAGAGAAAGACAGTCAAGAGCTGTCCACTTGAACTACGTTGTTTTGGATTCTGTGGGCTTGCTTTTATGCAACCACGCTTCAGTTTTATCCTTACTTGTGGACAGAACATAGAAAACTTTTAAAATAATCACTACTGGATCTATTATAGTGATGACCACTATATCATCGAGTATCCTCTTTGCTGAGATTTAAGAAATAAATCTTTCTTAGTTTCATGTGCTGTCTGAACTTTATTATTATTTTGGATAAGCTGCTCAATAGAGTTTTTAAAAAAATGAGAGTCAAATTTCGGCTAGTTTTGAAATAGAAACAGAGGACGACATGCATTCATCTCACCGAGTCTTATTATTTTGTCTTTGTTTTTTCATTTTACATGAATTTTCAGTTATTCATATTATTCTTTGGTTTTGTATCTATTTTTATATGCCACTTCACATCTCAAATGGATTGTATACTGTAACCAAATACATAAGCCAACTCAAATTTGTCATTTCTATAATTAGAATTCTATTTAAATGCCTGCTTACAGGGCCATTCATTTGGTATAGGATAGTCTTCCTTCTTCAAAATTTTACTAAGTATCTATAGATAATTGCATTTGACATTCATAAGTCAGTTAATCGGACATAGCAAATATTTTTTGTTTGCTAGGTCCAAGGAAAGACCTTTCTTTACTCAAGCAGTCAGCTCTGAGAATAAAAGAATAGACAAAAGCATAACCAGTAGATGTGCTAATTAGTTTTTAATGTTTAGTTAGAAGACTTCTAAGGGATACTTTCATTCATTTTAAATAGTAAATGTATGGAAAGGCAAGTTTTCCTCAGAGAAAAATCTAAATTAGAAATTTCTAAAGGCAGTTAAATTAACTTAGGTATAGTACATATGTAATATAAGAAATAAGTTTAATTTGCATTAGATAGATTAAAAGATACAATTCACTCTAGATCTATATTATAAGTTAGGTAGAGATAGAGACATTTAGATTATTGGATAACAAAATATATGATTTATGGTTATAAGTGATAGAGTGCCTAGTCAGTGTCTTTGAAATATCACTTAATTTAGTTTGAATTCCTTTATTTAAAAATTTTTTTTTTCAACGTTTATTTATTTTTGGGACAGAGAGAGACAGAGCATGAACGGGGGAGGGGCAGAAAGAGAAAGGGAGACACAGAGTCGGAAACAGGCTCCAGGCTCTGAGCCATCAGCCCAGAGCCTGACGCGGGGCTCGAACTCACGGACCGCGAGATCGTGACCTGGCTGAAGTCGGACGCTTAACCGACTGCGCCACCCAGGCGCCCCTGAATTCCTTTATTTAATAATAAGATACTACAAGTATATACACTGAGAAATTAGTATAAATTTTTTTACCAAATTCATTAAAAAATATGAAATAAATATGTACATATTAGATCCCAAATCTATTTTGCCATGCTGAATTCTATGGAAGACACAGGAAGTCCAAAAAATGACCTTTATACAATAATTTTTACTGTCTTATTCAGAAGACAGAAGATTCAGAAGATGGAATGTTATATGTATGGCTATTCCCATCAAAGTTCATGGTACACAAGGGAGTTCAGATGTTTGGTTTCTAACTTTCTTCTTATATTAATATGGAATATGTTATTGTCATCTTTAAGTAGTACTTGAGCTGGAAACTTAAATGATGAGTTATGTTAAATGACTCGGGAGCAGCGTCAAAGAGTGAATCTCTTAGATAAGGAAATGTTGTGAGCCGAGCAGAAACAAGAACACCATGTAAGAAAAAGCCATTGGTTTACTTGCCTCGTTGGAGAAAAAGTCTTGGATTGGGCAGTAGTAGGCACTATATTTGAAAGTTATGTTTGGGTTACCAAGCTAAAGTCTTAGAGACTTAGAAATGGTTTCATAAAAATAGGAATGCTTAGTAAAACAATGAGTTTTGGGAGAAAATTGTTCTAACGAACAATTTTAATAGGTGGGTAATTTATGTTGGGTAAAATCATGTATACAATTTCTTAGATCTTTTTAAAATAATGAATAATTGCTTAGGACTTTTGGTATATTATTAGAGTAATTGTACTCATTTTATTCAAGATTCCCTATATTCACATCCTTGGCATGATTCCTTCTAGACTCAAATTCTTGGCTTCATCACATGACTTGATTTAGAAAATAAGACAATATCAATGTTATACAAATGGGAGATTCAAAAACACTTATGTATTGGGGCCTGCCCTCTCTTGTTCTCGTGGAACCCTGTAACTGCCATGTGAGCAAATCCAAATTACCCAGATGGTAAATGAGAGACCGCATTGTGCAGAGACTAGTCATCCTAATTGATCCAGTGCCTCCTCCCGAGACTAGCCAGTTCTTAACTGACCAAACAGCTGACTACAGACACATGAATGAGTCCAGCTAAGACCAGAAGAACCATTCTGCTATCTCTACCTTCAATTGTTGACCTGTGGAACTAGGGGCTGAATAAATAGCTGTTAAACCTTAAAGTTTTGAGGTGAATTGTTTGCATAATAAGAGGTTTCCGAGAATTGCATAAATGAGACTTCAGTCTGCTAAATTGTTCAATGTAAATATTGCTTTTTTTCTTTCATATTTATCATTTTTAAAAGGCACTCATAATAGATTTGTTGAACATGTACTGTGTGCCATGTGCTAAGCACTTTACATTCATTAATTATTTAATCCTCATACAAAACACATGATATTTGTATTTTCATGCTCTTGATTTTACAGATGAGGAAATTGAAACTTTAAATAAAGAATTTAAACTTTTTGAGAGGTGAAGTAATTTACCCATGGATACTGTGGTAAATTACATTGCTTGCTTTTTCTAATGTTGAAGAGTCATTGCATTCCCGGAATAAAAACACTTGATGTAATAACCTTTTTAATATTGTCATATTTGCTTTGATAATATTTCGCTTAACATTTTGCATCCATGTTCAATGGGTACAGCTGTTCTCTAATATTTTTTCCTTCAATGTTTTCTTATAAATTTTTGTATCAAAGTTATACTGGATTTATGAAATGAATTGGGAAGTGATTATCTTTTTTTCCTATTCTCTGGAAGGATTTTGTAATATGTCATCATTTCTTCCTTAAAAATTCTGTAGTATTTACAATGGAGCCATTTCATCATGGATACTTAGAGAAAGTTTCTAATTGCAGAATAATTTTTATAGTTATATACCTTCCTATACTTTAATTTTCCTTGCATTAGTTTTCTTTTCTTTTTTTTAGGAATTTCATCTGCATTTTAAAAGATTTATCGAGGTTTTCACATTATCTTTCTATGATATCTTAAGGTCTTTAGGATGTGACATGGTATTATCTCCTTCATTCTTTACTCTTGTTATTTTTGCTTTTGTTTCTTTTTAAGCTGTCAGGCCAAGGGTCTAATCAACTTCTTTGTTTTTTTTTTTTTAATTTATATATGAAATTTATTGTCAAATTGGTTTCCATACAACACCCAGTGCTCATCCCAAAAGGTGCCCTCCTCAATACCCATCACCCACTCTCTCCTCCCTCCCACCCCCCATCAACCCTTAGTTTGTTCTCAGTTCTCAACAGTCTCTTATGCTTTGGCTCTCTCCCACTCTAACCTCTTTTTTTTTTTCCTTCCCCTCCCCCATGGGTTCCTGTTAAGTTTCTCAGGATCCACATAAGAGTGAAACCATATGGTATCTGTCTTTCTCTGTATGGCTTATTTCACTTAGCATCACACTCTCCAGTTCCATCCACGTTGCTACAAAAGGCCATATTTCATTCTTTCTCATTGCCACGTAGTACTCCATTGTGTATATAAACCACAATTTCTTTATCCATTCATCAGTTGATGGACAGTTAGGCTCTTTCCATAATTTGGCTATTGTTGAGAGTGCTGCTATGAACATTGGGGTACAAGTGCCCCTATGCATCAGTACTCCTGTGTCCCTTGGATAAATTCCTAGCAGTGCTATTGCTGGGTCATAGGGTAGGTCTATTTTTAATTTTCTGAGGCACCTCCACACTGCTTTCCAGAGCGGCTGCACCAATTTGCATTCCCACCAACAGTGCAAGAGGGTTCCCGTTTCTCCACATCCTCTCCAGCATCTATAGTCTCCTGATTTGTTCATTTTGGCCACTCTGACTGGCGTGAGGTGATATCTGAGTGTGGTTTTGATTTGTATTTCCCTGATAAGGAGCGACACTGAACATCTTTTCATGTGCGTGTTGGCCATCCGGATATCTTCTTTAGAGAAGTGTCTATTCATGTTTTCTGCCCATTTCTTCACTGGGTTATTTGCTTTTCGGGTGTGGAGTTTGGTGAGCTCTTTATAGATTTTGGATACTAGCCCTTTGTCCGATATGTCATTGCAAATATCTTTTCCCATTCCGTTGGTTGCCTTTTAGTTTTGTTGGTTGTTTCCTTTGCTGTGCAGAAGCTTTTTATCTTCATAAGGTCCCAGTAATTCACTTTTGCTTTTAATTCCCTTGCCTTTGGGGATGTGTCGAGTAAGAGATTGCTACGGCTGAGGTCAGAGAGGTCTTTTCCTGCTTTCTCCTCTAAGGTTTTGATGGTTTCCTGTCTCACATTCAGGTCCTTTATCCATTTTGAGTTTATTTTTGTGAATGGTGTGAGAAAGTGGTCTAGTTTCAACCTTCTGCATGTTGCTGTCCAGTTCTCCCAGCACCATTTGTTAAAGAGACTGTCTTTTTTCCATTGGATGTTCTTTCCTGCTTTGTCAAAGATGAGTTGGCCATACGTTTGTGGGTCTAGTTCTGGGGTTTCTATTCTATTCCATTGGTCTATGTGTCTGTTTTTGTGCCAATACCATGCTGTCTTGATGATGACAGCTTTGTAGTAGAGGCTAAAGTCTGGGATTGTGATGCCTCCTGCTTTGGTCTTCTTCTAGCCAAAATTACTTTGGCTATTCGGGGCCTTTTGTGGTTCCATATGAATTTTAGGATTGCTTGTTCTAGTTTCGAGAAGAATGCTGGTGCAATTTTGATTGGGATTGCATTGAATGTGTAGATAGCTTTGGGTAGTATTGACATTTTGACAATATTTATTCTTCCAATCCATGAGCAGGGAATGTCTTTCCATTTCTTTAAATCTTCTTCAATTACCTTCATAAGCTTTCTATAGTTTTCAGCATACAGATCCTTTACATCTTTGGTTAGATTGATTCCTAGGTATTTTATGCTTCTTGGTGCAATTGTGAATGGGATCAGTTTCTTTATTTGTCTTTCTGTTGCTTCATTGTTAGTGTATAAGAATGCAACTGATTTCTGTACATTGATTTTGTATCCTGCAACTTTGCTGAATTCACGTATCAGTTCTAGCAGACTTTTGGTGGAGTCTATCGGATTTTCCATGTATAATATCATGTCATCTGCAAAAAGCGAAAGCTTGACTTCATCTTTGCCAATTTGGATGCCTTTGATTTCCTTTTGTTGTCTGACTGCTGATGCTAGAACTTCCAGCACTATGTTAAACAACAGCGGTGAGAGTGGGCATCCCTGTCGTGTTCCTGATCTCAGGGAAAAAGCTCTCAGTTTTTCCCCATTGAGGATGATGTTAGCTGTGGGCTTTTCATAAATGGCTTTTATGATCTTTAAGTATGTTCCTTCTATCCCAACTTTCTCAAGGGTTTTTATTAAGAAAGGGTGCTGGATTTTGTCAAAGGCCTTTTCTGCATCGATTGACAGGATCATATGGTTTTTCTCTTTTTCTTTTGTTAATGTGATGTATCACGTTGATTGATTTGCGAATGTTGAACCAGCCCTGCATCCCAGGAATGAATCCCACTTGATCATGGTGAATAATTCTTTTTATATGCCGTTGAATTCGATTTGCTAGTATCTTATTGAGAATTTTTGCATCCATATTCATCAGGGATATTGGCCTGTAGTTCTCTTTTTTTACTGGGTCTCTGTCTGGTTTAGGAATCAAAGTAATACTGGCTTCATAGAATGAGTCTGGAAGTTTTCCTTCCCTTTCTATTTCTTGGAATAGCTTGAGAAGGATAGGTATTATCTCTGCTTTAAACGTCTGGTAGAACTCCCCTGGGAAGCCATCTGGTCCTGGACTCTTATTTGTTGGGAGATTTTTGATAACCGATTCAATTTCTTCGCTGGTGATGGGTCTGTTCAAGCTTTCTATTTCCTCCTGATTGAGTTTTGGAAGAGTGTGGGTGTTCAGGAATTTGTCCATTTCTTCCAGGTTGTCCAATTTGTTGGCATATAATTTTTCATAGTATTCCCTGATAATTGTTTGTATCTCTGAGGGATTGGTTGTAATCATTCCATTTTCATTCATGATTTTATCTATTTGGGTCATCTCCCTTTTCTTTTTGAGAAGCCTGGCTAGAGGTTTGTCAATTTTGTTTATTTTTTCAAAAAACCAACTCTTGGTTTCGTTGATCTGCTCTACAGTTTTTATAGATTCTATATTGTTTATTTCTGCTCTGATCTTTATTATTTCTCTTCTTCTGCTGGGTTTAGGCTGCCTTTGCTGTTCTGCTTCTATTTCGTTTAGGTGTGCTGTTAGATTTTGTATTTGGGATTTTTCTTGTTTCTTGAGCTAGGCCTGGATTGCAATGTATTTTCCTCTCAGGACTGCCTTCGCTGCGTCCCAAAGCGTTTGGATTGTTGTATTTTCATTTTCGTTTGTTTCCATATATTTTTTAATTTCTTCTCGAATTGCCTGGTTGACCCACTCATTCGTTAGTAGGGTGTTCTTTAACCTCCATGCTTTTGGAGGTTTTCCAGACTTTTTTCTGTGGTTGATTTCAAGCTTCATAGCATTGTGGTCTGAAAGTATGCATGGTATGATTTCAATTCTTGTAAATTTATGAAGGGCTGTTTTGTGACCCAGTATATGATCTATCTTGGAGAATGTTCTATGTGCACTTGAGAAGAAAGTATATTCTGTTGCTTTAGGATGTAAAGTTCTAAATATATCTGTCAAGTCCATCTGATCCAATGTCTCATTCAGGGCCCTTGTTTCTTTATTGACCGTGTGTCTAGATGATCTATCCATTTCTGTAAGTGGGGTGTTAAAGTCCCCTGCAATGGCCACATTCTTATCAATAAGGTTGCTTATGTTTATGAGTAATTGTTTTATATATTTGGGCGCTCCGGTATTCGGCGCATAGACATTTATAATTGTTAGCTCTTCCTGATGGATAGACCCTGTCACTATTATATAATGTCCTTCTTCATCTCTTGTTACAGCCTTTAATTTAAAGTCTAGTTTGTCTGATATAAGTATGGCTACTCCAGCTTTCTTTTGGCTTCCAGTAGCATGATAAATAGTTCTCCATCCCCTCACTCTCAATCTAAAGGTGTCCTCAGGTCTAAAATGAGTCTCTTGTAGACAGCAAATAGATGGGTCTTGTTTTTTTATCCATTCTGATACCCTATGTCTTTTGGTTGGCGCATTTAATCCATTTACATTCAGTGTTATTATAGAAAGATAGGGGTTTAGAGTCATTGTGATGTCTGTATGTTTTATGCTTGTAGTGATGTCTCTGGTACTTTGTCTCACAGGGTCCCCCTTAGGATCCCTTGTAGGGCTGCTTTAGTGGTGACAAATTCCTTCAGTTTTTGTTTGTTTGGGAATACCTTTATCTCTCCTTCTATTCTAAATGACAGACTTGCTGGATAAAGGATTCTCGGCTGCATATTTTTTCTGTCTAGCACACTGAAAATCTCGTGCCAATTCTTTCTGGCCTGCCAAGTTTCAAAAGAGAGATCAGTCACGAGTCTTATAGGTCTCCCTTTATATGTGAGGGCACGTTTACCCCTTGCTGCTTTCAGAATTTTCTCTTTATCCTTGTATTTTGCCAGTTTCACTATGATATGTCGTGCAGAAGATCGATTCAAGTTACGTCTGAAGGGAGTTCTCTGTGCCTCTTGGATTTCAATGCCTTTTTCCTTCCCCACTTCAGGGAAGTTCTCAGCTATTATTTCTTCAAGTACCCCTTCAGCACCTTTCCCTCTCTCTTCCTCCTCTGGGATACCAATTATGCGTATATTATTTCTTTTTAGTGTACCACTTAGTTCTCTAATTTTCCCCTCATACTCCTGGATTTTTTTATCTCTCTTTTTCTCAGCTTCCTCTTTTTCCATAACTTTATCTTCTAGTTCACCTATTCTCTCCTCTGCCTCTTCAATCCGAGCCGTGGTGGTTTCCATTTTGTTATGCATTTCGTTTAAAGCGTTTTTCAGCTCCTCGTGACTGTTCCTTAGTCCCTTGATCTCTGTAGCAAGAGATTCTCTGCTGTCAGCTATACTGTTTTCAAGCCCAGCGATTAATTTTATGACTATTATTCTAAATTCACTTTCTGTTAATATTATTTAAATCCTTTTTGATCAGCTCATTAGCTGTTGTTATTTCCTGGAGGTTCTTCTGAGGGGAATTCTTCCGCTTGGTCATTTTGGATAGTCCCTGGCGTGGTGAGGACCTGCAGGGCACTTCCCCTGTGCTGTGGTGTATAACTGGAGTTGGTGGGCGGAGCCGCAGTCAGACCTGATGTCTGCCCCCAGCCCACCGCTGGGGCCACAGTCAGACTGGTGCGTGCCTTCTCTTCCCCTCTCCTAGGGGCGGGATTCACTGTGGGTGGGGTGGCCTGTCTGGGCTACTTGCACACTGCCAGGCTTGTGATGCTGGGGATCTGGCGTCTTAGCTGGGGTGGGTAGGCAAGGTGCACAGGGGCAGGAGGGGCAGGCTTAGCTTGCTTCTCCTTAGGTGATCCACTTCAGGAGGGGCCCTGTGGCAGCAGGAGGGAGTCAGATCCGCTGCCGGAGGTTTGGCTCCGCAGAAGCACAGAGTTGGGTGTTTGCGCGGAGCGAGCAAGTTCCCTGGCAGGAACTGGTTCTCTTTGGGATTTTGGCTGGGGGATGGGCGGGGGAGATGGCGCTGGCGAGCGCCTTTGTTCCCCACCAAACTGAGCTCTGTCGTCAGGGGGCTCAGCAGCTCTCGTTCCCTTTGTCCTCCAGCCTTCCCGCTTTCTGAGCAGAGCTG
This sequence comes from Puma concolor, assembly GCF_028749965.1. Taxonomy (NCBI): domain Eukaryota; kingdom Metazoa; phylum Chordata; class Mammalia; order Carnivora; family Felidae; genus Puma; species Puma concolor. The sequence continues at coordinate 69,814,430 of NC_141667.1, forward strand.
TTAACTTATGACCTCCCAGACGCTAAGTCGCGCTTGCTGTGGGAACACAGTCCGTCAGGCCCCTCCGCTTTTTGCAAGCCAGACTCAGGGGCTCTGCTTGGCCGGCGAGCCGCCCCTCCGCCCTGGCTCCCTCCCGCCAGTCCGTGGAGCGCGCACTGCCTTGCCGCCCTTCCTGCCCTCTTCCGTGGGCCTCTCGTTTGCGCTTGGCTCCCGCGACTCCGTTCTGCTAATCCTCTGGCGGTTTTCTGGGTTATTTAGGCAGGTGTAGGTGGAATCTAAGTGATCAGCAGGAAGCGCGGTGAGCCCAGCGTCCTCCTACGCCGCCATCTTCCCTCTCCCTCCAACTTCTTTGTCTTTTAAAAAGCAGCTTTTGATTCTCTTGATACTGATATTCTGTATTATGTTTTCTCTAATTTTTAATATCTTATATTAGATTTATATTTTCTTCTGATAACTTCCTTTCATTTAATGTGTTGCTCCTTTTCCAAATTTATTAAACCATATTTGTCACTGACTTGCAGCTTTTTTCAAATATATGATTTTAATACCTTTAGTTTCTCTCTACATGTTAATTTAGATGTAACCTGAAAGTTGTGATAAATAATATTTTAATTATCATCCAATTCAAAAGAGTTTCTAATTTCTACTATTATTTCTGTTTTGAGCCACAGATTATTCAAGTTCACCACTTAATATTCACATATAGGGAGATTTTGCTATTACACTTAGGTTTTTGATTTTTGTTGAATTCTATTGTGCCCAGTGACGATGCTCTTATTATTATATATTGTATTATTTCATCCTACCCCTTCATTTGTCTGGTGGTTACACCTTTTACTTGTTACCCAAGATGTGACAAAGTGAATCCTTGTGGTATTGAAGTCTAATATAAAAAATTTAATATTTTCGTAGACCTTAAAACAGCCTTAAAATATTTTAGCTCCATTTATTTCTCTTTACTTACATAATCTTCCTGTTGAACATTTTAGTTGTGTGTGTGTGGGGGGGGGGTGTTTGTGTGTGTATATGTGTAGGTTTATAGATATCCGTATATTATTAATATGTTTTACAATCAGTATTCTTTAGATTTACCCACATATTTACATGTTTCTTTTCTTACTCTTCCTTCTTAAATTTGTGGCCTTCTCAATGGGATTATTTTTATTTTGCTCAAAGAAAATCCTTTTGTATTTTAATAATATCTCTTGTTGGCTAATTCTGTCAATTTTTATTTACTTAAAAAGGTTTTTATTCAATTTAATTTTGAAGGATAGTTTTATTGGCCAAGAATTCTAGGTTGGTATTAGATATGGCATAAAGTTAAGTGTCTAATCAATTGCTCTGTTTATTCTTCTCCCAGGCAGTGGTTTTCCTTGCCTCAGTTTTATGACTTTGGTCATAAAAGTTTTTTTTTTTTTCAGTTTATTATTAGCTGGTATTTTTCTAATGTCAGATTGCATATTAACATGTCTATAGTAGGTTTCAGGAATAATGTCTAGACCAACTCCTTTAAATTCCCCACAAGTAATTATGACCAAGTAACAATTATGACCAAGTGAAAATGACCAAAGTGATTAGCATCTGTGCAGTTCTCAGTTTTTCTCTCCGTAGTCTCTGTGCTGTGTTCTCATGTTATTCCTGTGTGATCTTCTCTCCTAAATTCCACAACTGATATCCCTTCTCTTTATGCTTAATTTCTCTGAAGAAAATAATATTCATATTTATTTCAGATTTTAAAAGCTGCCTTCTTAAGGGAGTTAATCATGATACTGTAAAATAAGTTAACTTCTCACATCTGAAGAAGTCAAAAGCAAACGATTTTAAAATAGTGCACACATAGGGTCTATAGGTGTAATGTATTACAACAAATAGTTTGAATTTATTAATATTGTGCGTTCTTGTCTGGAATAATCTCAATAGTTTCTATGTAACTTATCTTTGCAAGTGTGTTTAATTTTACAGTAGAAGATGAGCATGGTAAAATCAAGGTTTCCTTTTCTTTCTTTTTTGACACTGCATTGGGAAGACATTCACAGTCATAAAACTACAAAAGTTATTTATGACTAAACATTTTTAGTTTTCCTTAATAGCTTACTAATTCCCCAATTCCACTGAACCACTTACATTATTAGCCTGTGACACCTTTTTTGGTAAAAAGTTCTATGGTATAAAATGGGCATAATCTTTCATACGTCATAAAAACTGTCAGTTTTTAGGTGCTCCCTCACTACTCCATGTGGATAGAGAACATATAAAAAAAAGCTATGAGGGCTTGTGTCTCAGATGCTTCTTTTTAAAATTTTTTTTAAGATGTTTATTTATTTTTGAGAGAGACAGAGACATAGCGCAAGCAGGGAGAGGGCAGAGAGAGAGAGAGGGAGACACAGAATCCGAAGCTGGCTCCAGGCTCGGAGCTGTCAGCACAGAGCCCAATGAGAGGCTTGAACCCACGAACGGTGAGATCATGACCTGAGCCCAAGTTGGACGCTTAACTGACTGAGTCACCCAGAGGCCCCTCAGATGCTTGTGTCTAAAATAAAATAGGTTTTCCACTTTTATTCAGTTAATGCAAATGACTATGTTTATAGCACAACCTTTGTTTATTCTTTCCTTCCTAACACCTTGCTGCCAGAACCTTTCCTCATGTAAGGTAATCATCATTTTCCCTACACAGAGTGAAACATAGCCGTAATTGTAAACTATCATACATTATAGTCAGAAGGATTTATTTCAGGAGGATTAAATATACCTCAATGTTTATGGAATTAAGTAGAAATTTTCTCTTTTTATACTTTAAAAATAAATATGCAATTCATATGATAAACTATGGAAGTTAATGAATAAAATTTTGTACTTAATACCTCAATTTATCTGCATCACTTGTAAACCTTTTACTAACGATATTATATGTACTCTCATGTCTTACATGTTTTTTTTGACCATAATAGCATTCTATCATCTATAATTCTCGTTCTATCTGTTTGTGAAATCTGATCCTTAACGGAGGTTAGAGGAGAGGTGAAATATTTAATAGCATATTTGAAAAGAGAAATAATTCTAAATAGATCCCTAAACATGAGCCCTTCATCTGACAAATTCAATATAAACCCAAATGTTGCCTGAGTATTTGGGATAGAAATAAAATACCGTCATATACTCACAGTGGCATAATAAACAAATGTTAATTGATGTGCTTTGTTTGAAATACTTCCAGGGAGACTTGCAATGAGCAAGACTCTTCTGTAGAGGCAATTCGGCAGCATATGTCGGCACATGTAGGAAAAGTCATCATGTATAAATGCTTTCTGCCATCTGGCATATGACCTAAAATATCAAAAAGAAATATGTACAGCTAAAATGAATACGTGACTTTATTCAGAGGACTTTGACTCATCAGGTAACATACTTCATGGTTAACATTTTATGGTGAGGTCTTTAAACTAAAATTCATTTTTTATTCTTAATGATATTCCCATACTCGTAATGTACTCTACAAAGCAGCAAACTAGAGCTCCTAATAGAACTCCTCTCTCAGTACCTACCTCTCTCCTCCTCCACATATGGCTCTTCTTTTGACATAAATAGAAAGTCTGAGTGTGGAAAGGGAGATGTATTTTTGGAAAAGTACAGTCTCTTTAAATACTTATCAACAGAATTCTAATGTAACAGATACATTGTTTTAGGAGAACAAAAATATTTGTAGAACTTACAGTGAGCCAGGCACTGTGCTAAGTATCTTACATATATTAACTCATCTACACCTCATAATTCTCCCACCACCGCCGTGATCCACCCAGATGGGAGTGTCTTAGTCTAAACGTGATTAAAATAAGTGGCTGATGGTGGATACATCTATGAGTGAACTTAATCCCAAGGCTCTGCTATTTCCACTCTGTTGTGTCCTCTTTCTCTAAAATTAAATATAAACAAGGCACTAACATTTATTGAAGAATTTTTTATATCAGACACTGTGCTAGAAAATGTATTCAATTTTTGTGTTTAACCTTTATAATAACACTGTAAAGGGGAGTATTATCACCTTCCCATTTTAGAAATAAGGAAAACTTCTCAGAGATGTTAAACAGTTTGTGCAAGATCACACAACTAGAAAACAGATATTCCCATATTAGTCCTTTTCTTAATCTACTACATCAGTCTTTCTCAGACTTTACCACACATAAAGGAGGAGGGCCTGACATTCTGTATTTATAACATGCTACCAGGTAATGACAGATAATGATGGTCCAAGGACTGCAATTTTAATAGTTCATAACCAGTAATAATAGTTACTCATGCTGTCTTCCCTCGTGAGATTTTATAACTCCTGTAGGAAATAATCTTTTGTAACTACCAATGAGTCACTTCTATTTAAAATTTGAAATTTGAAGAAAAAAAATTATCATTTTTTTCCTGCAAACAAGTTAAATATTTCCAGCTCTAGGATTACTTAAGGACAGGTGAAGATACAAAAGAGACAGACAGCAATAGACAGAGATAGGATTTGCTGTAAACTCTTTTGCAATGGCTAACATCCTATTTCTTTCTCTTTTATTCTCTTATGTCAAGCAGAATATAAGCTAGCTTACTTTTTGATGTGTTTACTACATTTCCCTAATTATTGATAGAAAATGAAGAACTCTGGAGAGACTGGCTTGCTTATTTATTTATTTATTTATTTATTTATTTATTTATTTTGCTACCACATCGCGATTCCTTAGAGAATTTCCCTTTTTGCTGATTTATCCATCTTCTTGAATGTTTTTTGTTGTTGTTTGTTTTGTTTTTTCTACCACCATTATACTCAATACAAAGACGAAATGGTGGGCATCTGCCCCTACACGTAGCTAGAACATGTGTGTGAAAGAAATACTCTCCAAGAACATCACCTTTCCAATTTTAATACTAGATTAGTAAAATTAACATAGATATTCCAAAATTGCCATTTGGTTCTTAGTAAAAAAATTCATTTCAACAATACAATAAAGAAAATCCTGAATTTTAAAGCCTACATGGACATTGCTAAAAAGTAGGGACATTTGATAAAAATGTATGTAATGTATAAATAATGTTAACAGATGGAATTTGAGGTAATGTTTATTGGTAGGGTAAGCTGTAGTAAATTTGTGAGTTTGGAATCTATTGTAAGGAATGGTCATTAATATTTTGTGTTAGTTTACTTCCAAGAAGTATAGATATGTATTTATGCATAGTTGGCATTTAAGTCTCTGGATGACAACATTAGAATAATGGCTTTAAGAGAAGGAAGACTCTTAAAAAGAGATAGCTATTGGGGCGCCTGGGTGGCTCAGTCGGTTGGGCATCCAACTTCGGCTCAGGTCATGATCTCGCGGTCCGTGAGTTCGAGCCCCGCGTCGGGCTCTGTGCTGACAGCTCGGAGTCTGGAGCCTGTTTCAGATTCTGTATCTCCCTCTCTCTCTGACCCTCCCCCATTCATGCTGTCTCTCCCTGTCTCAAAAATAAATAAACGTTAAAAAAATTTTTTTTTTAATTAAAAAAAAAAGATAGCTATGGTAGTAGAACCATGATTCTATTTTACAGATTTGCTAATGTGAAAGTGAGAATATAACAAAATTGTTTTCAGCCTGGCAGAAATTGTATCAAATCCTCTCTGGGGTAAAGTGCAAAGGCTGAAGCTTTAGTGCTGTGTCCTTGGGAATTCTTAAAAGAAACTGATACTTGAACTTCCCACTGCCTACTAAGTTAACCCTCACAAAACTCAGAGAGTAGTTACCATTAACTCCTTATCACAAATGAAAAACAAGTCAGAACTAAACTAAACACAGAGGCCTAGAGAGGTAACATTTCCCAAAGTTTACATTCTTTAACAAGTGGAAAAGTCCTGCTTGACTTCAGATCTAACGCGAAGCCCATATTATTTCCTGGTACTTCCTCTGGGAAAACAAACAAAATCTTTTAAAGATAAGGCAAATATACATTTGACTGATATTTGAGGCTATATTTCCATTGGTTGAATGCCTTGAACGTCAATGGGGGAGAGAAGTTTACCTGGACTTTCAATCAGTGAACCATATGAGAGATGTGGACATGCTTTCATTTTGCTTCATGAAGGAACAGACATCTGATCTACAGGTTATCTGGTCTGGGAGGGAAGAAAGCGAGGAGTAGCCAAATGAGACATGATAAAAATAGCATCAACATTCTGTACTGCAGGGTAATGTTATGTCTGGAAACAATGCGTTTTGCCAGAAATATACCAAAAACTATTTTTGTTCATTCGTTTACTCACACATTTATTCTTCCATCCCTCTCAGTAATGGAAGAGCTCATAGTAATATATTTATGCAACACTACATATTATTATTGATTTTGAAGTACCTTTTCTTATAAAAAGATTGAGCCAGGGAGGATAAGCAGAATAAAATGAATTGGTACTGACCACCTTGCCTGAGCCCACCCAGCTGGAGGTTCTCCATGCACCTGGTATCCAGTGAGGCATGTAGCAGGTGACGCAAGTAAGAGGGGAAAAGCTTTGGTAGCCAGGCTCAGACTGGGGCTGCTGCTTCTGGCTCCTACCCACGCAGATTTATTCACAGCAAGCAGCTGTTGTAATGCTTTCGTGTAACTCCTCCCAGAATACCTTGGCTGCCCCAAATCTAGCTAATTCCGCCACCAGTATAAGTAGTGGTGCTCTGCAGGCAACAGCCAGTCTCTTTGTGATCTTATTCTCTTTTGTATATCTTGACTCTTATGAGACTCAAGTCAAGAAACACTTATACAGTAGTGCTCCCTTATCAGCAGTTTTGCTCTCAGAGGTTTTAGTTACCCGTGGTCAGCCGTGGTCCGGAAGCAGACGATCCTCCTGACCCACCAAACATCAGAAGGTCAATAGTAAACTTAATGCTAAGTCACGACTCCTGCGCCATTCACCTCCCATCTCATCACATAGGCGTTTTAACGTATCATCATCACAGAAAGCAGGGTGAGTACAGGACAATAAGATGTTTTGAACACAAAAACCACATTCACTTATCTTTTATTACAGAATGTTGTTATAATTGTTGTATTTTATTGTTGTTAATCCTTAATGTGCCTAATTTATAAAATAAACTTTATCATAGGTATGTATGCATAGGGAAAAACAGTATATATAGGGTTCAGTACTATCATGGTTTCAGGCATCCACTGAAGGTCTGGGAACGCATCTCTCATGGATAAGGGGGGCATCCTCTGTACTTCTCCATTTTCTAAATCCAATCCAGATGGTGTGTAGACACCCACTGTGACAAGACAAAAACAGGCCTTCATTGAATCTGCCAATTCCATACCTTATCTTATTGGCACAGAAAATGTTGAGGATCTCAAAATTGAGCATATGAAGTATTTGACTAAATGATGAATCCCAGTATTAAGTCTGCCGGAGTGTCAAGTATAAGATGAAGGGAAACAACATTCAAAATTAGTGAAGAGATGATTTTCTTAAATGTAGTTTAAAAAAAAAATTTTTTTAATGTTTATTTATTTTTGACAGAGAAAGAGACAGAGCATGAGCTGGGGAGGACAGAATCCAAAGCAGGCTCCAGGCTCCGAGCTGTCAGCACAGAGCCCGACGTGGGGCTGGAACTCACAGACCGCGAGATCATGACCTGAGCCGAAGTCGTACGCTCAACTGACTGAGCCACCCAGGCGCCCTTCTTAAATGTAGTTTAAGAAGAATAGATATATTGGGGTGTCTGGCTAGTTCAGTTGGTAAGCGCCAGATTCTTGCTTTCTGTTCAAGTCAAGATCTCATGATTTGGTTCATAAGTTCCAGACAGTGTGGATCCTGCTTGGGGTTCTCTCTCTCTCTCCCCTTCTTTCTTCCCCTCGCCTGTGCTTGCTCTCTCTCTCTCTCTCTCTGAAAATAAACTTTTTTTATTTTTTAAATATAGACACCTAAAGCCCTACCTAAAAAATGAGAATAGATTTTATCTTATCTAAACATAAAGGATGAGATGTGGAAAAGAGATTTCAGGTTTCATTTGAGTCACTGAGGCCATAAAATAGGTAATACAAAAATCTTCTCTGATTCTATTTATATGTACATTGGAAGGTACTTTCAGGTGTTAGTGTAATTCCTTAATACATTTCAGCTGTACTAATTTAAGGCCAATGTGCTCTAGATAAAGTTTTACATTGTTAAGCTATCACTGTTCTCTTGAGAACTGAACACTTTGTTTTGAGGCTTTGGATTTGACGTTGCATTTGAGTTTTTACTACAGTAACTGACATGTACTAGGGCAGTGATGGATTGAGTCTACCCCAAATCCAAGCATAATGAGTAAAATTTGTTTATATATTTACTTACACCTCTTAGAATTCACCAGAAGTGCCAGATGCATTTACTCAAATGATTCCAAAAAGCAGTTGACCTCAACTAATTTCAAAATGCTTTTTATTTCTGCATATGTTGAATACTTTTACAATTTAAAAAAGATGATGTTTTGAAGGTAAAATTGACAAGTCTTGAAATTAAAAATGTAAAGATGTGAAGGAACCAAAACTGTAAATCAAGTAGTTGGGAAGTGAAGATGGGAAACTTACATTACATTCAGAAGAATTTTTGTACTCTTTCTGTAAATACTTTTAAATAAACTCTATGAAACAGAATAGCCTCATTTAGAACACTTCCTGTTATCAGTCAATATTTTTAGATAGTTAAAACTCAGCCTAAAGTGGGATGAGTTCTGGAAAGTAAATCTTTCGCAGCTGCTTCAAGGCACAGAAACCTTTTTTAAAATAGATACTCCTTAAAGTCTTTTGCTCACATGGTCACAGAGTAATGCTTACATGTTCCAATATCTAATATCCCCATGGTAGTCTTGATAACTAGAGTCATTTCTTTTATCTTGAGAAACCTACCCTGGACACCATATTCAGCAGATGTCAAGGTATGGAGTATGTGACTGAACATTACATTTTGTTTCATACCTGAATGCTGTGAAACTATTTTTTTAATGAATATAATTTATTGTCAAGTTGGCTTACATAAAACACTCAGTGCTGATCCCAACAAGTGCCCTCCTCAATTCCCATCACCCACTTTCCCTCTCCCCAAACCCCCTCCCTATCTATTTTGGATTATATATTGTGTTTGTGTACTTGTGCTTTTATTCATAATAACTTCTCATGTTATGGAATTGATTTGTATTGGACACAAACTATAAGTAAAAGGAAATAGCTCAAAAAATACAGCATTGTAATTGCCTTTGAACAGGTGAACCTGTTTGAGACCTTAATTTCCTCAAAGTCACAACAGCTATGAAGTGTCATAGTTTCATTTTTTGTTTCAAACTGAATGCTCTTGCTATGATTTTGACCTAGTTAATAAGATAGCAACAACTGGGAATAGTATGAACATAATTGTTCGTTCATACTGGATACTATAAACATACATGTTTTTTGCATTTTACTCCTTCCCAGCCTCCAGAACTTTTACAATAATCCCTATTTACTTACCTGCCTTTTGCTGTTTTCTTCATTGCTTTGACCCTTTATTTTTTCAGTTTTATCATGAGATTGTTCTCATTTTTTCCCATTATAATTTTGTCTGAATAATGGAATAGTCAGTCTTCAAACAGTAATTTGATTGAGCCAAGCTGATCTTGGAACCTTAGAGTTAAAGTTAGATGTTCATATGCAGAAAAATATTTTCTGTTCCTTAATTTCCTACCATAAGATCAATAGGCATATAAAGTGAATCCTGAATGACTGGTAATAAACTGCCTGAAGATGGATAATACTGAATAAAAAAAATGTAAAAAACTTAATGAAAGGAGGCAGCATCCAATTTATTTGCAGGAAGGAATTCCTAACATGAACATATTGTGAACATTAAAAAAAATGTAACACATGAGATTTTGAAACTTGCATCTTCATTTATTATTACCAATTCTAACCAAGGAAAATATGCCTCTAGCCATTTCAAAAGAAGTTGTAATTAAAAATCAGTCATGGACAATATTGAACATAAATAGGAAATTTCAGCAAAAAGCTCTTTCCTGACTAAAAATTGATTAAATATTGTAGAATTTTTGTGCTAGATATTTTTAAAAAATATTATAACTTATTAAATTTAATTTAAACCTAAATCCGAGAACATCTTCAATGTGCAATAAATACAAATCTTTTTGTTTTTTACTTAACACAAATTTTGTTCAATAAACATTTTCTGTTAGCTTGAAAGAAAATTTACATTTTGCACAGATGAAACTCTGTTTTAATAAAACATATACTTCAACTGCTTAATTTTTTAAAAAACTGTTTATTTATTTTGAGAGGGGGATGGGGGCAGAGAAAGAGGGAGAGAGAGAATCCCAAGTAGGTTCCATCCTCAGAGCATCTCAGCCACCGAGGCACCCCCGATTGCATAATTTCTTAATAAATATTATAAATAGGAAATTCTTGTATGGGAAATGTACAAGTTGAAAATACAATTATATCATGAAATTTTTGTAACTTCAAGACTGGTTTTGTTCATGCTTAATTGTTTATTTCACTAAAAACTGTTAGAATTTTAAAAATCTTTTGGGAATCTGCTTTTATTCTTAAAAAGATTATTTTTATTTAATAGGAAGAATGTGACATTAGTCAAAGAAAAAAACACACGTTCATCTTTTATTCAATGATACATGATTTTTTCCTCTCATTTAATTCTATTTCAACAGATTGCTTTTTCTTTTCTTTCAACAGGCTGAGTTAAATGACCCAACTGATCCCTTCACTAATTATAGTGCAAAAGTCTCATCAAATGTAGGGGATGAAATTTTCTCTAAATATATAGGATGGAGAATTGCCACTGCTCTTTCCAAACTCTTTTTCCCCTCCACCGATGCCTACGTTCTTCCTTTGAAAAAACCATTGACAAAACAGGATCAAATGAAATACCTGAACAAAAAGGATTCTGTGAAGAGAAGAGTTGTACATGTTACTATAAGGTAAAGTGAACCACTATTCAAAATAGTCCTGTTATTATAATATACTGCATTTCAAAATCATACAAATTATATATAATCATGCACCACATTATTTAACTCCATTTCTCTTTTTTTCACTTCAACTCTGGGCTCCAACAACTTCTAGGTATTCTGTCATATGCAAGTACCCTCTTCTTAGAAACTATTTCCTCATGTTTAAAATAGATATTGTTATATAAGCCAATGTTTTAATACAGTGAAGTGTCCCTCCCAGTACTGACCTTCATTTGCCTATTTTACCCCTATCTCTCCCTGATTAATTGCTTGTGTATCCTTCCAAGGTCTCTAAAATATAAACAAAATAAATTAGACTTTCTCTCCATTGTTACATGAAAGCCTACTAAATATATTTGTCATCTTACATTTTTTATTTAACTTCATTTCTTAGAGATTCTTTTTCATTCCAGGAGACAGGGAATTTTCTCATTATTATTTTTTAAATAGGTTATGATGTTTTCCTTAGTATGGATGTCCTACAGTTTATTTTTAATCAGTTTCCTTTTGGCATCTGGGTTGTTTTAGACTGTCTGCCACTACAGACTACAATAGAATTGAAACTTCCACATATATCTTTTAATGCACATGAATAAATTCTTGGAAGTGTGATTTCTGAGTCAGAGGATGTATGCCTTTGTGGTTTTGGTGGGTATCTTCTAATTGCCTTTCGGAAGAATTGTACTAACTTATATCCTCACTAGCAATATATGAGAGTACTTGTTTGTCTTCAGTCTTTCCAATGGAGGATTTGACAAACATTTGGATTTTGATAATCTGAAAAGTGAAATATGATTTCTAAATACAGTTTTCTTTTTTTTTTTTTTTGACATTTAAATTATATTCCATGTATGCAAGGCTGGTTCAACATTATTAGATTGTGTAATCCACAGCATCAATAAAGTAAAGATGATAAATTATATATTTAAGCAAGTAGAGCAGAACAGTTTAAGACTAAAGTAAGTAGGCGCACCTGGGTGGCTCAGTCAGTTAAGCGTCTGACTTCGGCTCAGGTCATGATCTCACAGTTGGTGAGTTCGATCCCTGCATTGGGCTCTGTGCCTATGGCTTGGAGCCCGGAGCCTGCTTTGGATTCTGTGTCTCCCTCTCTCTCTCTGCCCCTCCCCAGCTCATGCTTGGTCTCTCCCTCTCTCAAAAATAAACATTAAAAGAAATAATTAAGAAAAAGACTAAAGCAATATAAGAAACTAAATTAACAGAAAGTCAAAATGAAAATAGAATACTAGCATCAAAATATGGTTTGACAAAATCAAACACCAATTCAGGATAAAAACTGAGCAAACTACAAGTGTATGGGAACCACCACAACATGATAAAGAAGATAAATAAAACCTACAGCTAGCAACAGACCTAATAAGAAACTTAAAGCTTTTTTTCAATTTACATAACTTTTATTTAATTTTTAAGTCCTTATTTTTTATTATGTTAACTTAATTTTTTATTTAAATATAGTTTTCTTAAGGTGAGTGGTTTGAATAACTTCATATGTTAAGAGCCTTTTGTTTTTTCATTATGTGGGAATTAACACTTTATTTCTTTTGGCCATTTTCCCCACTGAGTTTTTATCTTTGCACGAACTATTACCTATTAATTCATGTGTCCCTTTGTCTATGGTAAGAACTACAAATATTTATTTTTCCCTATATATTTTATTTATCTTAAAATTTGCTTGTAGCATTTTTTGCTATTATCATTTTTCTATGTAATTATATCTATTTAGGAAAGTTCTTTTCATTCTAAGATTGAAATGTTATCACATTGTTTTCTGGTACTTTTAAGGATCTTTTTTGAACTTTTTTTTTTAAAGACTCTTAAAATTTTTTTTAAGTTTATTTATTTATTTTGAGGGGGGGGGGGGGAGAGGAAAAGGGCCAGAGAGAAAGGGAGAGAAAGAAAGAATCCCAAGCAGGCTCCATGCTGTCAGCAAAGAGTCTAATGCAGGGCTTAAACTCACGAACCATGAGATCATGACCTGAGCTAAAATCAAGTGTTGGACGCCTAGCCGACTGAGCCATCCAGGCGCCTCTGTTTTGAACATTTTAATCATTGGTCCATCTGAAAACTTTTGTGTGTGAGTTGTCAATCCATATGGCTACTGAGTTGTCCCAACAAAATTTATTGAGTCCTCTATTTCCTTTCAATATTTATTCTGATGTAAAATGTTATGCTTATTAAATAGTAAATTCTTATTATTTTCTTTTTCTATATTCTAAAAGAACTTCAGTAATTTGGAATTAACTACTCTTTCAAGGTTTGGTAGGATTCCCTCTTTAATCTGCAGTATCTTATGCCTCTTCTAAGGGTAGCTCTTTGTCAAATGTTTTGATTTTATATGTCCATTGACAAGGTTGATTCAGCCACAATGTATAGGTACAGCTAAATTCAGTTCTTACTATTTGAGATCCATTCCATAAAAGTATCTGAAGTATGAATCCTGAATTTCAGTCTCTTTAGATCTTTCTCTTTCTTCTTTAGTCAATTTTAGCAGATTGTGCTTCCTTTGAATACTATTTTAACCCATTTTTCAGAATTTATTTGGCCACAGTTGACCGAAGATGTGTATTAAGATTCCTGTTGCTGTGGTTATTTTCTCCCTTAACCAATTCTCATTTTATGTATTTGTGTTTTGTCCCTTTTATTCTTCTTAATTCAGTGTCATACTCTTTTTATATTATTTTTCTAGTGAACCAGTGTTTAGATTCTAACTCACATACTTTTGTTCTTATGTCTATGAATTTGTTACTTTCCTTTGATCTATTTTGTGGTTCATTTTCTAATTTCTTGAATAAGGTGCTAAGTCGTGTGGGAAATTTTCTTCCTCAGCCTGTGTAAATCATTATTTGTGTTCCAAATTCTGCGACTGTTGCTGCCCAAAGGCAGGAGGTATGATAATTTGGTGGAATAAGGTCAGTAGATAGGCTTTACTTTTTTGTATGCAAAAAGTCCACAGGAAAATAAACAAATGTTTAGGAAGAGTTTTGACCTAGCTTTGAGCATTTTTTGAAGAATTGTAAAATTAGTAAGGAAGATAGGTACATTTTTTTTTTTTTTAATATTTATTCATCTTTGAGAGAGAGAGGTGGGGTCGGGGGAGAGGAGCAGAGAGAGAGGGAGACATAGAATCTGAAGCAGGCTCCAGTCTCTGAGCTGTCAGCACAGAGCCTGATGTAGGACCCAAACTCACCGGCTGCGAGATCATGACCTGAGCCCAAGTTGGACGCTTAACTGACTGAGCCACCCAGGCGCCCCGGTACATTTGAATTTAAGGATTACACTACCTGGATGTTAGTAATTCAGAAGAAGTAAATATGATAAAAACATTCCTCAGCAAATATTTTAAATATTTGTAAGGTTGCAATATGTCAAAGTACAATGAAAATGCCAGCTTTAAATATCAAGGGTATTGAGATTTACTTTAGAATCTACAACTGTATTCTGTATATTCTCAAGGACCAAAGGCATGGAAGAAAAAAATCAATCTGGGACCACAGAGAGGACATGGAACAAATGTACTTTGGTTTCTCATTATGGTCAGTTAAAGGAAAAGAGAAAGAAAACTAGAAAGATAGAAGAAACTGGATTTTGATAAGAGGAGACGAAGGAAATAGCAGGGGAAAGTCACTAGATGGTTAAAAGACAGATGGAGATGAATGGTTCCTGTTGGGACACAGAAAAGAAAAACTGGTAGAGGAGAGGAGACACAATGGCAATACTTAAAATAGCAGAAAAGAGAAATAAATGTATGAGCGAAAGGAAAGATTAAAGAGAACAACTGAGAAGACATACAATACTAGTGAAAGGTACAAATGGAGAGATGTACACGAGGGTTGGGGACAGGGGAAGAGAATATGCACAGTCAGAGGGAAATGAGACAAAAGAGTACTGGGGTGGGGTTATGACTCAAAAATTCCTGTAGGTTTTGAAGGATTAGTAAATTAAACTTCTCATCAGCGCCTCTAGTTCATTACACAAATGACATTCATCATTGATCTTTCAAAAAAATGTTATCTCCTTATCCATTTTTCACAGCTCATTACAGGCTCTAGCAATTCAGCTTACAGTGTCTCTGGCCTGAATGAGAGAATCCAGCAGCCCAAGCATCCCTCTGGCAGGAGAACCTCATGTGGCCCAGCTTTCACATCACAGCATTCATGCTGTAGTGTGTGTGAACAGTGCCCCGTGGAGTTGTGCATAGTGCTGGATTCCTTTAGGGGTAGACTAATCTCTGGGTGCAGCAGAGGTGAGTGGTGCAGGGCTGTAGTTCAGTGGCCTGAAAATAAAAGTTAAGTCAGGCCTGGCTGAAATAGTCGCTACTGTCCATTAGGGGTATGGGAAATCCCTGCTTGATTTATCTATTTATTTTTTCATTTTTTTAATGTTTGTTTATTTTTGAGAGAGAGACAAAGTGCGAGTGGAGGGAAGTCAGAGAGAGAGGGAGACAGAGTCCGAAGCAGGCTCCAGGCTCCAAGCTGTTCACACAGAGCTGGACATGGGGCTTGAACTCACGAACCATGAGATCATGATCCAAAGTTGGACACTTGACCAACTGAGCCACACAGGCACCCCAGAAAATCCCTGCTTTTTAAAAAGTAGTTGAAAAGCAAATTTCATTCTAAGCTATGCATTGGCAAAATGTCTCTGGCTCACTGAACATTAGGTGTGGGAAATGTTAATTCTTCCATTTGCTCGATTCTGCATCTATTCAGCAGTCTCACAGCTAGCTCCTTTTGTTGGTTTTCTACCTCTTTCCACTTCCAGGTCCGCAAACTGGAATTAGTGCAGTTAATGAACATCTGAGCATGTTGAAGTTTTGTAGCTAAAGCACAAGACCTAATTCAAGGCCTGCTGAATGCTCAGCTCTTTTTCACCTCTTAAACCTCTTCGGGTACAGGGTCATATCACCAATTCCCCTTTGAGTATTCCTAGAAACATCCATTTTGTGCTTTCCACAAGTAGCACTGTGAAAGACAGCAAGAAGGCCAACCTTTAAGGACTCCTACAGAAGATGGGACACATTGAAGAGGCAGGAGCACAGGACATTTAAGAGAATATGTTTCTTTATTGCCTTGGAGCACTAAAGCGTACTTAATTCAGTGTGAAAATCTGAAAATTTACTAGTAAGGAGAAAACAGGAGCTTCCTTATTGATGAAGCATCTGCTATGACCTATAATTTTTTCCAAAAATACTTTTCACTTGTGTTTGTAGACTATAAAACTCTTTGAGAGCAGGAATTCTGTCTTTTGTATGTTTATAAACATATATTTTACTCTGAAAGATTTGCAGATTTGACTTCTTTCTTTTATGAACATTTTCAAAAGAAAATTTGTTTTGCTTCTGTATATTGATTTTTTTTTTGGTTTTGTTTTGCTTTAAGATAGTGGGACATGCTATTGAGCACATGCTCTTTTTGCCCTTCAGCATTTTTTTAAAAATAAAAAAATCATTATGGTTCTTTACCGCATCATAAAACTGCAGCCAAAAACCTAGGCATATAATACTTCTACTTCAAAGCATACTATTTTCCTTTTCTCTCTTTGTCAGTAAAAATAACGTAAATTTACCTTAAGGCTGAGAACTGAGAACTCTGAAGACCAAATTTTCAAAAACCAGTTCCCACATCTGCTGTTCTAAAGTTTCTTGCAAGTGTATGTGTTAAGCTTATGCCTTGAATCTCTATGAACTCACAAACAACTAATTTTTTGCACATATGTAACGATTCAGAGAAGCCTAACTTAAAACTTGATCTCTGATTGTGCTTAGTTTGCTCACGAATTTCATGTTGAAAGACTTCATAAGCACATGGAATAGAGTCCAGGTGAAACTAGCAAAGATGGGCTGGGAATATCTGTTGTCCTCTAGGCATGAAATCTTACATAGCTGACTTCATAAAAGAGTGGTTGTACCCAAAGCTACTACTACATCTCTGCAGCTTCCGTTATAAATGGAGCTAACTCCAAAGTAATAGAATGAGGATAGAACATTTGCTGAATGGCAGCGAGTCAGGGAAAGGTAAACACCACAGTGTTCCATAAGAACAGGCTCTATTGGAGGGACCAGTGGTCATGGTGAGGCACATGGTTTTTGTTATCCCATTGAGAGGGGCGCTGGAGTTGAGGAAGCAATTGGACATTCACTGGGTTTGTGTTTTGAGGGAAGAGACGCTGCCTGATGGCTACTCTACCTTCTAATAATGGAAGTGTGAAAAATAGCTTCTCAAGGAAGAAACACGTTAGGCTCAGCTGCCATCTGAGATTGGGCACCAGCTGGATAGGGGATGCTAGAAATGCCAGCTATCCAGAACCTGGAGCTTTTGGGACATTTCCTTAATGGTTGTGAAATAAAGCCATTGGGAAACTTCTGAAGTTGGGTTTAGGAGAAACTCCAGCAAATGAAGGACTTTTAGGACCCCTCGTTCTAGTCAACAATTTGCCAGGCAATTCAAGATGAATCTCTGAGGTCATAGTTGAACAAGCCTTTTAGCTACCCCATCTGAGTACCTTTTGTAAACAAGGCCCTGTGTTCACAGATGTAAGACCCTTAGATGTAGGTAGATACATAAAATCCATAAAATGGATAAAATAATCGTATCTGTGAAAATACTCATTTTGTATGTGAAATCTGAGAGCTTAAGTAATTTTCCCAAGTATTCACAATCATTAAGTGTGGGAGTTGGAGCTTAAAAGCATTCTGACTACTGAGTCTACTGTGCTGCTTTCTTTCCCATCCTGTGAAATTCATCTGATGGCAAAGCCTTGAGCAGTTTGTTAAAAAACTTCAAATCATAAGAAAAGGGGTTTTATTCTTTTTTTTTTTTTTTTCAATTTCTAGCTCTTGATTTTCAGAACTTGATTTTGATTAAGGGACATTTTTTTTTTTTCTGGGCTCTGCATCCCTCTAGTTAATATTAGGAAATCTGTGTCAAGGTCAAGGCACTTTCAGTAAGTCAGTGTGATTATTTTTCCCCTCCATTGCCTTTAGTGAAAATCATACTAACTTAATAGAAGATGCCTCCTCCTTAATGTAGAATGCATATAGATGAAGAAATGGAGAGGGAGGTAGGAAGAAAGAAAGATTAAAATTTTAAAAAAGGAGAGCTGCAGGGGTGCCTGGGTGGCTCAGTCGGTTGAGTGACGGACTTCAGCTCAGGTCATGATCTCACGGTTTGTGAGTTCGAGCCCCGCGTTGGGCTCTGTGCTGACAGCTCAGAGCCTGGAGCCTGCTTCTGATTCTGTGTCTCTCTCTCTTTCTGCCCCTCCCCCACTCATGCTCTATCTCTCTCTGTCTCAGAAATAAACATTAAAAAAATTTTTTTAATATAAAAATAGGAGAGCTGCAAAGGATTCCTAAATGCCTTCAATAAATCTTTCTAGCTCTTTGATGAAGGGAAAAAAATCTGTGCATCCTTCACAAAATATCAAATATATTTATTTATAGTTTCTTTCTGATTTAGATTAAGTAATTTAACTTGACTGAGAGTTAGGCTTCTAATCTTTGAAAATGTAAAAGCTGTACATCTTTTCAGGCTTGTCCTAGAGCTAGAAGGAAAAACTGTAGATAAAGAATCTGGATATGTTCGTTCTTTTCCTTTGTTCTATAATTTGGTAGATTTTTCTAAAATATTTTTTATTCAGAATATAATATTTAATTCTTTAGTAAATAATAAATAAGTGGAAGATTTACATTTTTGTGCCTATACATCTATTTAAGCTATAAATTTCTGTTAGCAACTTTTCAAAGAGAGCGTACAGTTTCATGACGATTTCCTTTTTGGTTCTGTTTTGTTTCCATTCTCGTTTCTAGTATTAGAAAGAAAATACAGTTTGGAACTGGTTCTATGTCATATATGCATTTTGAGAGTATGATACCAAGACCCATTATGGAAGGGTAAAGTTTGGAATGTTAATAATTAGCATGGCTTATTATAATTCTCAGCTGAAGAGAGATAAAGAACATGAATGGGTCTTCAGAGATGAGCTCCTATTTTCTGAGCCTTTGTGGTTTGATTATTAGAACATTGGTTAGATCATCAGCTCATATCAGTCATTTAAGTGGCTAGAAACTTGTAGAAATTGAAGTCGTGTTAGTGAAATCCAGCTGCCAGTGACAGAACCATGCTTCGCACATCCATTTCCAATATGTGACTCAGTTTACCTACAGCATTGTCTGAGAGATAAATCAATCCCCATCTATCTTCTACTGTCTCCTTTCCTTTCCTGCCTTTCCACTGGATCCTTGGTCTGGAACGGGAGTTCTAGATGTCATCAATGGAGCCATAGCTTTAGCTGACACTGACTGCAGTGGCTTTGTGCTTATGCAACAGGTGTTTAGTTTCAGTACAGTCATCACCCCAAGAGTTTCCCATTCGCAGTAACAGGGTTGAATGTAGACTCTTAAAAATGGCACAAGTATTAAAATGAACTGGGTGAGATGTAAAAAAAATTCTGTGTTTCAAATACAGGTCAACTAGAATCAAAATGGTGGCCCTATGGGCAGACGAAAGTTGTGCAAAAGAAAACAGAAACAAAATCTATTTTTTTCTTTTGCATTTTGTTTGGTTTATCAAGTGAACTTTGCTCTTCTTTATTTTTTAATTTTTAAAACATTTTTAAAGTTTATTTATTTGAGGGGGGGAAGAGGGGCATAGAGAGAGGGAGAGAGAATTCTAAGCAGGCTCTGCACTGTCAGCACAGAATCCAATGTGTGGCTCAAACCCACAAACCAGGAGATCAGGACCTGAGCCGAAATCAATAGACGTTTAACTGACTGAGCCACCAGGTGCCCTGAACTTTGCTCTTTTTTAAAAATAAATTTGAGGGGCGCCTGGGTGGCGCAGTCGGTTGAGCGTCCGACTTCAGCCAGGTCACGATCTCGCAGTCCGTGAGTTCGAGCCCCGCGTCGGGCTCTGGGCTGATGGCTCAGAGCCTGGAGCCTGTTTCCGATTCTGTGTCTCCCTCTCTCTCTGCCCCTCCCCCGTTCATGCTCTGTCTCTCTCTGTCCCAAAAATAAATAAATGTTGAAAAAAAAAAAAATAAATTTGATGTGTCACATTGTATAAGTTTAAGAAGTACAGCATATTACTTTTATACACCTTATATAGTATAATGTGATCACCAATGTAGTGATATTTATCACATTACATAATTACAGTACAATAAATTTATGGTCTATATTTGCTATACTGGGCATTATATCGTATGGCTTATTTGCTACTCATTACAAGTATGTACCCTTAAGCACCATCGCTCGTGTCCCTCTATCACCTGTTAGCCACCATTTTACTCAGTTTTTTACAGGTTTAACTTACTAAAATTTCTCCTACAAGTAATAGCAGTGTTTATCTTTCTCTGACTTACCTTGCTTCATATAATGTGCTCAAGGGCCATCCATATTGGCACAAATGGGAGGATATTTTCCTTTCTCATGAATAATATTCTATTGTGTATTTATAACACATCTTTTTAATCCATTCATCCACTGATAGGCATTTGAAGTGTTTCCATATCTTGGCTATTGTGAGTAATGCTGCAATAAACATGGGAGTGCATATATCTCTTTGAAATCCTATTTTCATTTCCTTTGGATATATTCCCAGAATTAGAATTGTTCGATTGTGTGGTAGATCTATTTTTATTTTTTTGAGAAACCTCTATATTGTTTTCTATAGTGGTTAGACCAATTTACATCCCCTCCAACAATGTATAATGATTCCTTTTTCATCACATCCTTGCCAACCCCTGTTGTCTCTTGTCTTCTTGATGATAGCCATTCTAACAGTGTGGAGTGATATCTCATCGTGGTTTTGGCTTGTATTTCCCTGGTTAGTGATGTTGAACATTTTTTCATTTGTCGGGCATTTAGATGTCCTCTTTGGAGAAATGTCTATTTAGTTCTTAGGTCCATTTTAAAAATTGAATTATTTTTGTTACTGAGTTGACTGAACTCTTCATGTATTTTGGATATTAACCCCTCATTCGATACATGGTTTGCAAAAATTTTCTCTCATCCTGTATGTTGTCTTTTCATTTTGTTAAGTTCTTTTGCTGTTCAGGTGGTTTTAAGTTTAATGTAGTCCAATTTATTGAATTTTACTTTGGTTGTTTGTGCCTTTTGTGTCGTTCCCCTCAAATTATTGCCAAGACCAGTATCAGTGAGTTTCCTTCCTATGTTTTCTTCTAAAAGTTTTATGGTATCAAGTATTGTGTTTAAGTTTCTGATCCATTTTGCATTATTTTTTTCGTGCTAGTTGTGTGAGATAAGGATCCAATTTCATTGTTCTGCCTGTGTTTCTCCAGTTGCCAGCACCATGTATTGAAGAGACCATCCTTTCTTCACTGGATATTCCTGGTTCCCTTGTTGAATGTTAGTTGACTGGTATGCTGGCACTTAATTCTGGACTCTCTATTCTGTCCTGTTGGTCATTGTGTCATATTCATGCCAGTATCGTCTGTTTTTATTACCATGGCTTTATAGAATAGCTTGAAATCCAGAAACACGATACCTCTAGCTTTGTTCTTTTTTCTCAGGATAGCTTTAGTTATTAGGGGTCTTTTGTGATTCCACTTAAATTTTAGTATTGTTTCTAATATTTTTTTTTGTGTAGCATACCTTTGGTGTTTTGCTGGGTATTGCATTGAATCTATAGTTGGCTTTGTGTAGTATGGCCATTTTAACAATAATAATTCTTGTGGTCCATGAACATGGATATCTTTCCATTTCTTTGTGTCTTCAATTTCTTTTAGCAAAGTTTTGTAGTTTTCATTGTATGGACTTCTCACTTCTGGTTAATTTTATTCCTAAGTATTTTGCTGTTTTTGATGCTATTGTGAGTGGTATGGTTTTGTTTCTTTTTCAGATGCTTCATCATTAGTGTAAAGGAATGCAATTGATTTCCATACGTTGATTTTGTATCCTGCTGCTTCACTGAAATTGTTGATTAATTCTAGCAGTCTTTTTTTTTCTTCACTGATTGTTTGGGATTTACTATACATAGGATCATATCATTGGCAAATAAAAATTTTACTTGTTTCTATCTAGTTTGAATGCTATATATTTATCTTGCCTAATTGCTCTAGCTAGGAGTTCCAGTTCTATACTGAGTAGGAACAGTGAGAGTGAGCATCTTTGTCTTTTTTCTGCTTCTAGGGCAAATGCTTTCAATTTCCATCTACTGAGTATAATGTTAGCTGTGGGTTTGTCAAATATGGTCCTAGATATGTTGAGGTATGTCCCTTCTATACCCACTCTGTTAATAGTTCTTATTATAAAAGGATAATGTATTTTGTCAAATGCTTTTTATATGTCTATTGAGATGATTGTGTGATTTTTATCTTTTTTTTGATGTGATAAATTACATTTATTGGTGTTGAACAATCCTTGCGTGTGTAATCCTTTTAACGGGTTCTTGAATTTGGATTGCTAATATTTTTGTCAAGAATTCTTGAATCTGTATTCACCATGGATATTGGTCTATGGTTTTCTTTTCTTTTCTTTTTTTTTTCCCAACGTTTATTTATTTTTTGGGGGACAGAGAGAGACAGAGCATGAACGGGGGAGGGGCAGACAGAGAGGCAGACACTTTTGGGACAGAGAGAGACAGAGCATGAACGGGGGAGGGGCAGAGAGAGAGGGAGACACAGAATCGGAAACAGGCTCCAGGCTCTGAGCCATCAGCCCAGAGCCTGACGCGGGGCTCGAACTCACGGACCGCGAGACCGTGACCTGGCTGAAGTCGGACGCTTAACTGACTGCGCCACCCAGGCGCCCCTATGGTTTTCCTTTCTTGTGGTATCCTTATCTGGTTTTGTTATCAAAGCAGTAACGGCCTTGTAGTAGAATAAGTTTGGAAGTGTTCTCTCCTCCTTGATATTTTGGAAAAGCTTGAAGAGGATTTTTATATTTTTTCATTTATTTTTTATTTTTTAAATTTAAATCCAAGGTAGTAAACATAGAGTTTAATAATGATTTCAGGAATAGAATTTAGTGATTCATCACTTACCTATAATACCGAGTGCTTATCCCAACAAGTGTCCTCCTTAATGCCCCTTGCCCATTTAGCACATCCCCTCACCCAACACCTCTCCAGCAACCCTCAGTTTGTTCTCTGTATTTAAGCGTCTCTTATGGTTTTTCTTCCTCTCTGTTTTTACCTTATTTTTGCTTCCTTTCTCTTATGTTCATCCATTTTGTATCTTGAATTCCACATATGAGTGAAATCATGTGATATTTGTCTTCATCTGACTGACTTATTTCACTTAGCATAATACACTCTAGTTCCATCCACGTTGTTGTAAATGGCAAGATTTCACTCTTTTTGATTGCTGACTAATACTCCATTGTGTGTGTGTGTGTGTGTGTGTGTGTGTGTGTATGTTTGTATATTGGTATATATATGTTTGTATACACACATATATATACATATGTATGTATACATATGTATATATACATATGTATGTATACATATACACACATATATGTACCACCTTTGCTTTTTAAAATACACATTAAATTTTTTTTTTTATTTTTGAGAGAGAGAGAGAGAGACAAGAGCATGAGTGGGGAAGAGTTAGAGAGAGAGGGAGACACAGAATCTGAAGCATGCTCTAGGCTCTGAGCTGTCAGTACAGAGCCTGACATGGGGCTCGAACCTTTAGACCATGAGATCATAACCTGAGCTGCAGTCAGACACTTAACTGACTGAACCACCCAGGTGCCCCTATACATCACCTCTTCTTTATCCATTCATATGTTGATGGACATTTGGGCTCTTTCCATACTTTGGCTGTTGTCAATAGTGCTGCTATAAACATTGGGGTGCATGTGCCCCTTTGAGACAGCACTCCTGTATCCTTGGGATAAATACCTAGTAGTGCAACTTCTGGGCCATAGGGTAGTTCTATTATTAAATTTTTGAGGAACCTCCATACTGTTTTTGCAGAGTGGCTGTACCAGTTTGCATTCCCACAACAGGAAGAGGATTGGTATTAATTCTTTAAGTGTTTGGTACAATTCTTTAGTGAAGCTATCTGGTTCTGGAGTTTTCTGTTTTGGGAGTTTTTTGATTACTATTATAATCTCTTTGTTGTTCTGTTCAGATTTTCTATTTCTTCCTAGTTCAGTCTTGGTAGGTTGTATGTTTCTAGAAATGTATCAATTTATTCTAGGTTATGTAATCTGTTGGCATATAACTGTTCATGGTGTAGTCTCTTATAATTCCATGTATTTCTGTAATGTCTATTATATGCTGCCTTTTTCATTTCTAATTTTATTTATGTCCTATCCCCTCCTCCCCTCTTTTTAAAGTTAGTCTAGATAAGGTTTGTTAATTTTGTTCATCTTTTTTTGAGAACCAGCTCTTAGCTTTGCTGATCTTTTCTAGTGTGTGTGTGTGTGTGTGTGTGTGTGTGTGTGTGTGCGCGCGCGTGCACGTGCGTGTGTCTATTTCATTTATTTCTGCAATAATTCTTACTTTCCTCTGGTGAGTTTAGGCTTCCTTCATTCTTTTTCTAGTTTCTTGAGGTATAAAGTTAGGTTGTTTTATTTTATTTTATTTTATTTTATTTTATTTTATTTTATTTTATTTTATTTCTTTAAATTTTTTGTAATGTTTATTTACTTTTGAGAGAGAGAGAGAGAGAGAGAGACAGACCGACAGACAGACTGTGAGCAGGGGCAGGGCAAAGAAAGAGGGAAACACAGAATCTGAAGCAGGCTTCAGGATCTGAACTGTTAGCACAGAGCCTGATGTGGGGCAGGAACTAATGGACTGAGAGATCATGACCTGAGCTGAAGTCAGACACTTAACCGACTGAGCCATCCAGGCACCCCAGGTTATTTATTTTGGATTCTTCTAATTTCTTACTATGTGCACTTATTGCCATAAACTTTCAGAACTGTTTTTGCAGTATTTGATATGTTGTGTTTTCATTTATTTTGAGATAATTTTTTGTTTTTCTTTTGACTTACTCTTTGACCCAATGGTTGTTGATAAATTGGTTGTTTAGGGGGCACTCCATCGGTTAAGTGTCCGACTTGAGCTCAGGTCATGATCTCATGGTTCGCAAGTTCAGCCCCTGCATTGGGCTCTGTGCTGACGGCTTAGAGCCTGGAGCCGGCTTCAGATTCTGTGTGTCTCTCTCTCTCTGCCCCT
Source organism: Puma concolor (assembly GCF_028749965.1). Lineage (NCBI taxonomy): Eukaryota > Metazoa > Chordata > Mammalia > Carnivora > Felidae > Puma > Puma concolor. The sequence continues at coordinate 69,839,586 of NC_141667.1, forward strand.
CCCCTGCTTGAACTCTCTCTCTCTCTCTCTCAAAAATAAATAAACATTAAAAAAATAAATGTTTAGTTTTCACATATTTTTAGATCTTACTCTTATTGTTGATGTCTAGTTTCATACCATTGTAGTCAGAGAAGATGGTATGACGTCAGTCTTCTTAAATTTCCTAATGTTTATTTTGTAGCCTATCATATGGTCTATCCTGGAGAAGGTTGCATGTCCACTTGAGAAGAATGTGTATTCTGCTGCTGTTGGATGGAATGTTCTGTATATGTCTATTAAGTTAATTTGTTCTGAAGTATGATTCAATTCCACCATTTTGTTACTGTTTTTGTTTTTGTTTTTTGTTTTTTGTTTTTTTTGGTCTGGTTGATCTATCCATTGCTGATAGTGGGGTATTGAAGGACCCCTACAATTATTGTATTGTCTATTTCACCCTTAAGATCTGTTATTAATTGCTTAATATATTTGAGTGCTCAGATGTTGGGAGTGTATATGTTTGTTATATGTATTCTTGATGTATTGACCCCTTTGTCATTATCTAATAACTTTTTTGTTTCCTGTTACCTCTTTTGGCTTCAAGTCTATTTTGACTGATATAAGTAGGTATCAGCTTTTTTTGGTTTCTGTTTGCTTGGAACATCATCTACCATCCTTTCATTCTGAGCCTGTGTGTGTCTTTAGAGCTGAAATATATCTCTTACAGGCAGCATATAGTGGATTTTTTTTAATTCATCTAGTCACTCTGTGCCTTTTGATTTGTGAGTTCAATCTATTTATATTTAGGGTGATTAGTGATATGTAAGGATTTAGTATTGCCATCTTTGTCTTTTGCCTTCTGATTATTTTCTTTTTCCATTGTTTGTTTTTCCTTCTCTTTCTATCCACATTTGTAAGTTGGCAGTTTCCCATGGTGATTGGCTCAGTATCTCTCCCTGCTTTTTTAAGTTTCATGTATCTGCTCTAGATTTTTGCTTTGTGATTACCATGAGGTTGATACAGAACATCTCAGATAAAATGGTCCTTTTTATGCTGATAGCAATTTATCTTTATTAATGTATAAAAGTTCCATCTTTTTCTCTTCCCCTTTTATGTTTTTGATGTCACAAATTATCTCTTTTTATGCTGTGATTACCAAGTTGTAGTAGCTAAAGTTATTTTTAGTTCTCTTTTCCTTTAACCTGTATACAATGGTTAAGAGTTTAATAGAGTATTTAAAAAAAGTTTCAATATTCTAAGTCTGTTTATCACCTTAATCAGAGTTTTATACTTTCATCTTTTTGTTTCTGTTTGAAGAGCTTCTTTCCACATTTCTTATAGGGCAGGTCTAGTGGTGATAAACTCCCTCAGCTTTCCTTGTCTGGAGAAATCTTTCTTCTTTATATCTGAAGGATAACTGCTGGATAGAATATTCTTGGCTGGTAGATTTTGTCTTCAATATATTGAATATGTCATTTCCACTCTTGGTCTGTAGAGTTTCTGGTGATAGCTTAATGGGGGTATCTTTGTATGTTATTGTGTTCTTGATTGTCTATAAAATTCTTTTCTGAATCATTAACTTTTGATGGTTTCAATAAAATGTTTCTTGGAAAAGGTCTTTTTGTGTTGCAATAATAAGATGTTCTATTAGCTTTATGGACTTGTATATACAGTTGCTTCCTTAGGTTTGGGAAGTTCTCAGCTATTACTTGTTTAAATATTCCCTCTGCTCCTTTCTCCCTCTCTTCTGCTTCTGGTATACCCATTATTCTTATGTTGGCTTTTCTAATGGAGTCAGATAGTTCTCATAGGGTTAACTTTTTAAAAATCTTCATTCTCTTTTCCTCTTCCACTGGAAACATTTCTGTATTTCTATCCTCAAGCTTGCTAATTCTCTCTTCCATATGATCTGCTCTATTTCCAGTGAACTTTAATGCATTCTTCATTTCACTTATAAAGTTCTTCAGTCCTAGAATTTCTGCTTTCTGCTTGGTTCTTTTTTAGAATTTCAGTTCCTTTGGTCAAGCACCAAATTTTGTTAATTCTATTAATTTTATTCCTGAGATCATTGTGTTGCCTTTCTGAGTTTTCTTACAGCTTATTGAATTTCCTCAGAACAGCTGTTTTAAATTCTTTATCAGTTAGATTGCAATATTCCAAGCATTTTTGGGTTCAGTTGCTGGAAAATTGTCATTTTCTTTTTGGGATATGATATCACTGTGATTTTTCATGGTCTTTGATAAGAAGTGCCTCTCTCCCTGCATTTGAAATGGAGAACACCTTTCTTATTCAATCAAGGTTTTGTGTACTTTGATTTTAATAGTTCAACAGGTTGGTAGTTAGGAACCTGCCTTTTGTTTTCCAGAAGATGGTGCTATAGCACAAGTTTTTGGTTTCTCTTAACAGCCAAGATTGGGCACTTACACATGAAAAAAACAAAAAACAAAAAACAGAAAGTTTGTGGCGGGGGCCTGGAGGAGGTTACACTTAGCACTTGGGCCTTTGGGTTTGCCCACAATCTGGTAGGGCGATCCTCAACTGAAGGGGTACCTGAGGTCTGTGTATACTCCTCTTGCCTCCCAGAGAAGACAGCAGAAGATGCTTTCCTTCAGTTCTCTCTGCCTACTTCCCTTTCCTTTCTCTCCCTCTAGTCATTGTGGTCTGCCTTAAAGATAGCAACCAGTCCCTCCAACTACAGTCAGTGTCTTTTGGCTGAGCAGACTCCCACTCATCACTTCCACCTGTCACCTCTGTTAGACGAGTTGTGTTGGCTCACTCCTGGACCCTCCACTGTTTTCTTTGTTATCACTGCCTCTGCTGTTGTGGGCAACACTACCACTTGTCTCACTCTGTTACCTCCTCCATGGTCCAGTCCACACTCTCGTGGGTTCACGGATGGATGGATCTCTTAGGTGTGCTGGTATGCTGTGCAGAGGTGTTTTTTGTTTTTTGTTTTTCCCAGTTATGGATGTCTAATTCATTGTAAATCAAAGGGGAGAGAAAAGAGAAACAACTCACAAAGAGCACTTAGTTCTTTCAAAGAAAAGGACAATGTTCAGCTTGTGATGAAATGGATTTGTAGTGGTTGACTGTGTATTACCTTCTTAATTAGAATGTAAACTTGGATGTGACATTAATAAGATCAGGATAGTCTCCCTGCTTTCTAATTGAGTTTTGTACTCACAAAACTTTCTATTCATATATATATATATATATATATATATATATATATATATATATATACATTTATTCAATAATTATTTATTTAATTCCTAATATAGGTCAAATACTATGAAATAAAATGTGTCAGACAAAATAAGTCAAAATGGTTACAGTCCTTCCCAATGGAACTTACAAACAAGTGTAGGAGATGTTAATTAAAATCACACATACGTGTGCTAAATCTCTATAATGGTAAGTACTAGGAGTACATGTAAATAATGATGAGTGCCTTGAGGGTGAGGTACATGGTATTATGAGACATGGAATTGGGAGGGGAGGTCAGGGAAGGGAGGTGGTATGCCAAACAAGCACAAGATGTGGGAAGTCCCCTTGGTGAAAGGGATTATCAAGCATCCAAAGAGCTAAAAGAACAGTGGTGTGGCTGGGTCACTGAGACCATGGGAGGCTGAGGCTGGAAATATGGTCAGAGTTTTTGGCTTTATCTTAGAAGCCAAAGAAGGCATTAAATGTGTTTTTGTGATGGAATGACGAGTCAATGGTACAAGGGTGTTTTTGTGTGTGTTATGTGTATGTGTTTGAGTTATGGTATGATCATAGGTGTGAAGTACTATATAGCTAAGTGATCTTGGGCAAGTCATTTAACTTCTCTAAACCTAAATGTCTTTTTCTGTAAAATGGGGTAATGATAGTACCTTTCTTGTTGGGTACCTATGAGAAAGTCAATTAAAAGTGCTTATTACAGTACATGGCACAAAGTAAGCACAAAAATGTTCACTATTATTATATTAGTAACCATATGATAGTATAATTATAAATGCAACATAATAAATACATATTATTGACCAATATGATTATATTGATTACATTATGATGTATATTGTAGACATCATAACTATTTTCACTATTGCTGTTGATGGCTTTGTTATGTAGGCAAAATGCATAGGATGCTGTTGTATATAACATGCACTACTTTGGTGGCAATAAAAATGGATAGGAAGCAGATGGATGTTTATAATATTTGGGAGAAAAAGCAACAGAATTTGAGGATGATTAGAGATGAGAAAGTGACCGGAGTGAGGAGAAGAAAATGTCTTTTCCAGGTCGAGCAACGTGTCCAATAATGGTGTCATTCACTAAAGCAAGGAATGATTGGGGAGAGCAAGGTGTAACTGGGGTTAGGAGAAGATTGTGGTTTGGTTTGGACATGTTCAATCTGAAGTAACGTTTTTGAGTTCTTCAGGTGGAGATGTCAAGTAAACAGTGAATTTCACTTCTATAATTCAGGGAAGAAGTCTGAGCTGAGTTATAGAATGAATGTGTTGACTGAGTCATGGGCACAAACAACACTGCCTTGGTAAAAAACATTAAATGAGAAGGGAGGCAAGGCTAGGGTGGAAGTTTGAAGATTACCATCATTTAATGTCTGAAAAGAGGAGAATGATAGGAAAATAAACAACAAACCAAACCGTAGGTACAGCTGAAGAGGAAGGAGAAAATCCAGGAGGACTTAAAACAACTTGAGAAAAAATTATGGATGGTTGTGATAACTGTAAAGCATGGTACAGTAATGCTTTTTGAAACTTTTATGTGTATGGAGGTGTTGTTATCAAGGGCAGATAAGGGATGGTTTCTTAAATCATCTACTAAAATAGTGATAGAATCTCCTTCTTCGGGTATCTTTAAGCAGCATTTTGTGCTTGCTGCACAAAAAAATATAAATGCAAAAAAATGCTAATATGAAGCATACTTTCAAAGTACTTGCAGTACCCACCTAATGAAAACAAATTAAGTGCCTGACCAGTGTGTGAAGCTTTCCAAGTTTGTAGAAAAGATCCATTAGTCAGGAAGGGCAGTAATATGGTATAATGCTCATAATATAGGTATATGTATGTGTACACAGCAGTAACAAATTTCTACTCTCCAATGAAACAGGTGCATGTATCAAGAAATATCAGTATTGGCACCAAAATGTGAAGAAAATTTTCAGGTAGATTGTCACGTAGAAGCAAAACCTAACGGCCTTTCTGATTATTTCTCAGGCTTACAGGCTTTTTAAAATTGTTACTAGTCTTGCGAATTATTTTAGAGATAAGATTTGTTAAAAATATATTTATGTCATTAGCAATGGCACAGTATGTCTCTTCTACCATTTTATCTATAAACAAGATGGAGAGATATGTATATAGGGCATTAATTTCCCCCCATAAGCACTTTTAGAATCAGTATTTCATGTCCTCCATTTTCATTTGAGAAAGTAAAACTTTCTCAGCCCTAACAAGTTAACCAGACTGTGTAAAAATGTTCACGGCAAGAACTGCAGTGAAATCAGAGGTCTCAGAGCTGGTTCAAAACATCCTCCAAACAGGCTTGAGGTGTTCTGCACTGTGGATCCCAGTAGAGAGTAGCAATGCCAAAGAAGAGTGTGATGGAAAATACCAGTCAGGAAAATGGGAAATGGTACCATGAATGTATAAAAATTGCATGACTCTTGTTTCATGCATGTCTTCATTATCTCCAAACTATTGCGCTGCTACATTTCTAGAATATCTGCATTTATTTATAAATTTGTTGTGTGTTTCTGATAGTGTTCTTCCCCCAATTTTAATTCTCACAAACTAAATTCCCTTTTCATTTTTTTTCCTTTCATCTTTCACCTCCTTCTTAAAAGGGTAGATCTACATCCAACACTAATCATGCCTTATATCTTTAATAAATTGTCACATCCATTTATCATTCTGAACAGCTTCCACTTTCAACGCCAAGTCTGTCACTGCAATATAAGATCAGTAATTACTAAGCATCCATCATATTTGAAGTGATATGTCACTAAATTCTTGGCTGTTCACAATAGTTCACTAACCTGAGCCTTGTCAAGCTAGAACTAATGTTGAGTGGTCCCCTCAACATTTTTTTTCCTCCGTTTTTTCCCCCTACATAAAGCTATTCAAAGGAAAAAGCCTATCTTTAGCATGATAATTTTACTAAACCATTTACATGAGCAAACCAATATTGTCACACAGAAGTCTAAACACAGCTGGCTGATAAGTCAACCACCTATTAGCATACTGATATCAAGCAAGGAGAGCTTGTGATAAGTGAATTGTACCCAAAAAAGTCCCATCTAATAATTGCACTAGATTTTTTTTCTTGCTGAACTACAAATAGCATGTATGCAGCCAGCAGTGATTTTCAGGAGTGTGTCTAAAGGCTAGGCCTTAAAAAAATCTAGCCTACACTTCCTTACAAATTCCCAAATGCTTATGGATCTTAATTCTATAATGTTCACCTTCTGCCCATGGATAAGATATAGGAAGGACAATAAATGGTGAATTCTGTTTGGCACTCGGGACAACTTCCCTGACAGGACCATGTCTGGTTGGGGAGGTGAGTCTGGAGGTGACACAGCCTGTGGGCTGAAGCAGGGCGGTTAACCCCACTCCCGGGGCCAGCACCTCTTTGCCACTAGTCTGCATGTCAAGTATGAATTGCATTAGTCCAGACTGAAGGCTTGGCAAATATGCTCAGCATATCAGTGTGTTACAGTAGTGTTGATGAAGGTGGAGGAGGTGACAGAGAAGTGGAAGTGGCAGGAGTAGGGACAAAACAGCCCGACAAGCCATGGCTCCCTAAATCTACCCACAGGTTCCTCTGCTTCATTTGGGAAGAGGTTCCAGCATCTCTATATTCATCCCAATTGTCCTCAGTCATCAAATAGCACTTGCTTCCACACAGAGTCCTAAACATAGCTGGCCAAAGAATCAAGGGCATATTAAACATAATGATATCAAGCAGGGAGAGGTTATGACAAGTGAATTTATTTTAAGGAAAAAGTCCATGAAAATAATTCACAATCTCCCTTTCCCCCCTCTCTTGTTCAATTCCTTATTCTACTCCATTAATAATCCCAATGTTATGAAATTCTCTAAATTCTGGATGCTAGAATATCCAGAATATCCACTTTATTGCACATGAGTTGAGATAGGTAATATTACTATAAATTCTTCCACTCCTGGCTCAGGAAGCAGTGACGTTAGCCCTATATTTGAGAGTTTTACTGCCACTAGGTCACATACGTTGAGGAGTGTGATAAAGTGATAGGCCCAAGGTAGTAGTAATTTGGCTGGAGGTTATGAAAAAGAAAAATATAATTGTATTTTGGGATGATATATATACAGAACACTGTATGTTTAGGAAGGAATGTGCTTAAATAAATGGAAGCACTAAAGTTCTTAGAAAAGCATTTTCTCCCTTTTCTTCCCATACTCAGGGATGCATTCTAATGTAACCGGGACTCAATGGGGTTTCCAGTCATCAGAAATGGAAATTATTCGGTGTTCATATGCTCTGTTGCTGAGCAAGGCTCACTGTCAGCCATTCCATATCGTTCACCTTTAATTGTGGTGATATATTACTGCATGACTGAGAACGGGACAAGAGGGCAGTTAATTTGATTGATGTAGACAGCCAAAGTGGGTATTTCAGACCCCTGAAATTCCCTTTAGGACTTCAATGATCCTTTTTGGCTGTCTCGGTACATCACAGCAGTGGGATAATTGCCATATTTCCCCTCTGTTTTGTGGACAACCACCTCTGTTATCTCAGCCTACTTGCATTTAGATTATTGGAGACTAAAAAGATGAGGGGTTAAATGGACCATAAAATATACTATTATGTTCAAGTTTAAGTAGATTTAGAAAATAACTAGATTTAATCTGAAGGAAAACAGGCTTGCATCAAACAAACAAACAAAACCACAAAAATCCCAAACACACAAGCAAACCAGAAAAACACCAGGTAAGATTGTGGGAAAAAAAACTAGGTCAGTTTAACACCCACTGGCATCTGTAAGGTGTGATAGAAAGTAAACTTCTAGTCTTTTGATATAGCTGGGACTGCAGAAGATTACTGTGGTTGGCACTGCCTTGATAAAAACAGGTTACTATTAATATAAAACTGTATGTTAACTCTACTAGAATTAAAAACAAAACACAAAACCCCCAGGTTACTATTAGGGAGTCGGGGAGGGTGAACAAAGCCCAGAACAGTAAACACTCTCTATGTTTTAATGATAAGGAAATTCAAGGAGTTAGAGTTGCAAGTCTGACTTGGGCATGCAAGTGGGCAGAGCTGTGGCACCAACCAGGCCCCTCCCCATACCATTCGTTTTTCCCTCATTACCACTCTGTGTCCCTGATATTTGAGTGAAATAACAAACAAACAAAAAGCAACAAAACTCCAGAAGATATTTAGAAAGGAGAATGGTTTAATTCTCTATAATTATGTGAATCTAAGCATGCCTGTTTGAGAACATCCAAAGGCACTGCAGACCTATTTCTTAAACCTATGGTCAGTGTAAATAATTCAGATTAGCAAGTCATGTTGCTTGACTTCCTCTACTCGGCAAACCATCATGACCACTGCAAGGATTTGTTTTAGGCTAGAAACTGGGGAGTTCACTTCTACCTATGAGGAGGCCAACAAGCCAAAGCTATCATCAGTTTCAAGAGCCATTCCAGGGGGCGCATGGGTGGCTCAGTACGTTAAGCATCTGACTCTTGATTTGGTTCATGTCATGATCTCACAGTTGGGGAGATCAAGCCCCACATGGGGCTCTGCACTGACAACATGGAGCTGCTTGGGATTCTCTCTCCTTCTCTCTCTGCTCCTCCCCTATTTGCGCACATGCGTGCTCACATTATCTGTCAAAATAAATAAACTTAAAAAAAAAAAAAAAAGCTATTCCCATGGAAGAACTATAGGAGTCATTTGGTCCAGTGCTCTTCCAGTATTTGAGGAAACAAAGGTTTCACAAAGTTAACGGACTTTCCCAAGGTCACTCAGAAGACCAGGAACAAGACAGCCGACTTGGGATAAGAACCCAAGATATCCTCTTTCTCAGTATGGTTTTGGAAAACTTCCATAATTTTCATAGAGATGCAGCAACACTCTAATAGTTGAAACTGACTTTCTTCAAAGGGTTTATGGTTGGAATCAACTAAAATTTTGTTAACTTTCTTGAACTAAAATCTTTAGGAATTCTTTTTTTTTTTTTAATTTTTTTTTTCAACGTTTATCTATTTTTGGGACAGAGAGAGACAGAGCATGAACGGGGGAGGGGCAGAGAGAGAGGGAGACACAGAATCAGAAACAGGCTCCAGGCTCTGAGCCATCAGCCCAGAGCCCGACGTGGGGCTCGAACTCACAAACCGCGAGATCATGACCTGGCTGAAGTCGGACGCTTAACCGACTGCGCCACCCAGGCGCCCCTAGGAATTCTTGTATGAAAATAAATGCCTAGTCATACTTATGTGGTAATTTTTGTATTACCTTTGAACTACAGCCACGCTCTCCCCTACCCCAGCATCACTATCTCATGTTGAAAACCCATCATTTTAAACTTACAAGGAACCACTCTCCTCTGCTCAAGCAACTATATTAAAATATCTTCCATATTTATTTTTTTCTGATTGGTATTCTTTAGCTCTATATCTCAAAGGAGAGTTTTGATAGAGGATAGTAAAATATCCACATTATAAGATGAAGACTAGTGCCAAAACTAAGAATAATTAAAATGACACTCTCTTAAGTGACTGTTACAAGTAAAGATCGACAAATAACTGTTTTCATTTATAGCTGCACATATACATCTTGTTTAATGCTTGTAAATGGCCTGATTGGTTTAGGTTTATAAGCTGCCAAGATATTCCAAGGAATACATTGTATGACTTCCAAACAACAAACAGGGAGAATAAAGGAAAAAAAAACCAACAAAGCATCACTTTTCCAATGTTCTCATATAATTTCAAGGGTGCTTGGGTATAGAAGTCAAGGGCATCATTTTCCTCTAAAAAACAAAAAAAGTCTCACAGCTCCATTTAATGCTCGGTCATTTGACAACCACACAGGTTAGTGTTTTGAAACTAGAAGATAAGGTGAAGGAAAAACATTTGCTATGGATTCAGCAGCAAAATTTAAGGTATGCTCTGTATTTTTGTATGGCTAGAAGAATGAGCTTATAGAGAAGAACACAGATCTTGGCCAAATCTATCCCATAGAATTTCAATCTATGCAAACTTGAACAAATGAGGATCTGGGTGTGTGTAGCAGACATATATGGATGAAAAGTGAAATCATTCAGTTACGTTCATGAAGTTCAAAATGATGAGCATTTTTATGTTGGCCTCTTGGTCCCTTAGCAGCTTGATTTTTCCCTTGAATTCTGTACTCAGGTATACAGTCACCTACATGTTATTTTCATCTAGATGGTCTTACAAGCATCTCAAATTTAATGTACCAAACTTTCACTCTTCTCCTTCCGACCCAAATCGGCCCATTCCCTTATTTTCTCAGTAAATGGAAAACTCATCCTTCTGTTAATTGAGATCTTGTAACCATCATTGGGTCTAAACTCACTCACATTGTATGCTGTCAGACAACCCCGTAGCCTCTACCTTCAAAATATTTCCCAGGTCTTTGACTACTTCCACGGTTTCCACCTGATTCAAGAAAGAAAACAAATTGACATTTGAGACAGGACAGTCTCGCTGTCAAAGGAACTTTAGCTAAGCTTCTTGGTAAAAATAGTAAGAAGCTGAACAGAGCTGAAATCTTTTTGGTAGACCAGGCACGGTGCTAAGCACTGGACGTAGAGTGGTGATTTGACAAATAGGCCTTTTACCTTCATGCAGTTTATAATCTAAGATAGTGGACAGATAAATCAGTAAACAAATGAGATAATTACAGATTATTTTAAGACCCGTGAGTGAAATTAGGTGATAAGATCAGAAGAACTGGAGGACTAGGAAAATCTCTATGAGCAGAGATTTTTATGTTTGTTTTTGTTGTGGGCAGAGACCTGCTGGAGGAGAATAAGCATGCCTTGTAAGAGAGAGTATAGGCAGAGGGAATAGTGAGTCCCAGGGACAGGCAAGGATTTACTACAAGTGGTAACTAAAAAGGTGGTCAGTGTGGTTGCAGGGTAATGAGTGAGGGGAGCAGGTGAAATTGTCACTGCAACCAGGTCTTAGAGGCTGTCAGTCCAGATAAGGAATTCATTCAGGTTTCATTCCAGTGCAAAAGGAAGTCACTGGAAGGTTTTAACCAGAGGCATAACAGAGCCAATTTACCTTTAAAGAGCACAGATTTTGGTCGGAAGGTGAAGGCTGAATTAAATTGACATTGCTCTTACTCCTTTTATCCCCTTTTCAAGATTTAAAGCTTGACTCGAAAATGACCTACGTTTATGCTAAATGTCTGTTGAAAATTCCTTTGATAGGACTCATCCTTCCCAATCACTGACTGAAATTCCCATTTGCATCTACAGCTGTATTAACCAGCCATAGTTTCAGCTCCTGGAAACTGCAGAAATTGGCTGGTAAACCATTTCTGGCCTGATGAGGGCAACATTTGATCAACTCATTCAATGGGATTGGCATAATAAGAATAGAATAATATTTATGATATTCCGATTTTTAATTATGATAATCTTAAACGTCAGACTTTGGAAGTTGGTCTTTAGTTTTAGGTGTTTTGCTTTCATGTAGATATTTTCATGTACTTAATTTGTTTAAAAATCATACACATACATACACACATAAATACATACAGTCTATAAGGAGTTGATAGCAAAAACAAAACACACACTCACAAATTTAGAAAGAAATTATGTCCTAGTAACCATTTATGTTTTTTTATACTTAAGATATTTGCTGTCCCAACAATGGCAATAACAGAATGCATTTCTCTGGTACTCATCTCTTTTCCTGTTACCACAAAATTTCAAGCAGTAAGCAAGGAAAATTGCCATTTTGATAGTGATTTCAATTCTGCAGTTTATTTTATACACTTTTTACACTGTAGACTCTGAGATTATTCTACTAGCTATAGAATAATTCAATAGAGCCCTATTAAAAACTAAACAAAAATTGCCTATAATATATTCTCGGTACGGATTCAGCCTATGCAAATTAGCTAGAACTCTCTCCCACTTCTGACTGTGCTTGTTTCCCACAAATGCCTCTTGTGTACTTTGTTAGCTTCAGCCAATGATTCTTGAGATGTTAGTTTACAATGTCTTAAGGGGTTTCTCTTCCAACAGTTACTGAAAATTTCATAGAGGTCTCTTGAAGGGTCTGAAAGCCATTGACCCTAAAGAATGAATTTTTAATGGGGGAAATTCCAGGAACATAGCCAAATCATGTGGGGGCTATTTGGGATCTGGAAGGCCTTTCTTTCCTTAAGTTACATCCACCATAAGGACCCTTAAAATGGCTGTGTATGCGGCCTTCATCCTAAGGCTACACCTGCCTGAGATGGATTTGTCTCATGAAAAGCTATTCTTTAACCTTGTAATGTAGGCACTCAAAAGTTTTTGTCCTTGATTATACTTAAAAATGTCATCATAATGTCCTCTTAAGGGTTATATAACATTATCATAAGGATAAAGAAGTATAATGATTAATTATAGTAAGACTAATTAGTATTTACATTCTACTTTTCTCTTGCAATTCCTATATAAATAGAAGCTAATTAATAGATTAGATGCCAATATTTTATCTTCAAAGAGTTTAATGCTTTAGATTATTATTTATCTTTAGCTCAAGTGCTCCTTCAGCATTTTTATTTGGTGCAGTATAGTACAACAGAAGGCAGATGTTTTTCTTTTCTCTTCCACTGTAAGCAGTAAAAGGTATTCAGAGCACTATTTTCACCCATTTGTGCTTGCAAGAGCCCTAGAAACAATGGGAAGAAAGTCACTTTATTTGGAGAAAATTTTAGTGGAATATAATGCATAACTTTATTCCAGAAATAAAATGCATATTCTTATAAACCAGATGAAGAATGATTTGCAAACAAGCCACACCATTCAATTCTTGTTTTTTGTATAATTTATCGCCAAGTTGGCTTACATACAACACCCAGTGCTCATCCCAACAAGTGCCCATCACTCATTCCCCCACCCCCACCCCCGTCCACCTTCAGTTCTCTGTATTTTAAGAGTCTCTTGTGGTTTTCCTCCCTCCCTCTCTATTGGTATCTATTTTTTTTCTCCCTCCCTACTGCCATGGGATTTGGTTAAGTTTCAATTCTTGTATTTTAACCAGTTTATAAGAATTTAGAAAAGTGATCAGAATTCTCTGCACATTTAAAGAACTACTTAAATGTCTAGAAGGGCTTGTGATTGCAGAACACAATGAGTGTGGAGATTTCACCTCCCTAAGTGTCCTTTTCAGCCCCACAATGCAGCAGTGAGTGAGCTGTCCTTTACGGGTGGGTTGTTCCCTTGCCTAGCCTTTAGCCTTCAATGTACTTCTGTGACTATTCAGTATCATTATACCATAGATTTTTGATTTTGTTTTTCTTAGATGATTGTCTATTTCCTTATTTATTTTTCCTTCTATTTACTTTGGCTATAGGTTGTCTCTCTTTTTTTTTTTTTTTAGCTTTTTAAATTAGAAGCCTAGGCATTCATTTAAAAATTCTTAGTTTTTCTAAGGTGTCTTCAAAGCCACAAATTTCCCTCTAAACTCTGCTTTGAGATGTGTTTTCATTAACTCAGTGCAAAATATTTTCTTATTGTTCTTGTGATTTGTTCTTTGAATCATGGTTATTTAGAATTCTTTTTTAATTTCAAAATCTGTGGGGGTTTATAGATATATTTATTCATATACAATTTTATTCCGTTTTAGAGGTCATACTTTGTGAAATTTCACTCTTTAAAATTTAATGGTTTTTTTTTTTTTATGCTCAAACATTTGATCTATATTGGTAAATATGCCAGGTGCATTCTTGAAAATACTTGAAAACAGTATGTATGCATTCTGCAGTTGTGTGTATTGTTCTATAAATGTCAAATTAGCTCAAAGTGGTTGATAGTACAATTAAAATCTTTTCATTTAATTACATTAAAATTAATATTTTTATATCTGTTAGAGAGTGGTGTAAAAATCTCCAATTATGATTATAGATTTGACTATATCACATCTTTATCCTGTGGAGTTTGCTTTGTGTTTGTTGTATCTCTCCTATTAAGTACCATACATTTATCATTTCAATGTTTTCTGGGGAATTGATCAATGTCTCTCTTTACTTCTGGTTAATCTCCCTTGCCTGAAAATCTACATGGTCTGGTATTAATATTTCCACACTATCTTTTTAATGCTTGCCTTTTTATGATATGTGTTCTATATTTTTCCCACTCATTTTCTTTCACCTTATCTGTGTTTTTAAATTTAAGATACATATCTTGAAGATAGCATATGGTTATTTTTTTTTAAATCTAGTTTGACATTTTTTGCCTTTTATTTGGAATCTTTTCTCCATTTAAATTTAAGAAGTTTTTTTTTAGTTTCCAGTTGAAATTTTTCTTTTTTTCTTTCATTACAATATAAAAGGTTTTAATTTTTAATTTTATTTTAACTCCAGTATAGTTAACAAACAGTGTTATATTGGCTTAAGTAATACAATATAGTGATTTAACAATTCCATACATCACCCAGTGCTCATTACACAAATGTACTCCTTAATCACCAAGGTCTATTTCACCCATTCCCCCACCCAACTCCCCTCTGGTAATCTTTAGTTTCTTCTTTATAGTTGAGTCTGTTTCTTGGTTTGTCTCCCTCTGTCTCTCTCTCTTTTTTCCCTTTGTTCCTGTAAATTTAAATTAAATATTGCTATGGCTGGATTTACTGCTACCAATTTTTCCGTTTGTTTCTCATAGGTTGCATCTTTTCCTCCCTCTTCCTCCTTTCCTGCTGTATTTTGAGTTATTGGAATATGTTTTACTATTCCATTTTATATAATCTATTGGCCTTTTTGGTCATACTTTTATGTTATTTGATAGTTGTTTAAGGTATTATAATATGCATCCTTAACATATCAAAGTCTCCTTAGTATTGTACCACTTCATATAAAATGTAAGAACATTGTAGAGACTCTGGATTCTGTTAACTCCCTGTGAAGAGTTTTGAGTTTTGTTAGTGCTAGCAATTTAATTGTTGGCTGATCATGTTGAACTTGTGGAGCTTTGGTTTTCACTTTATTAGAAGGGCCTGTTACAACATAGCCCTTAGTCTAAGGAAACATTCCTTAGTCCTGAAACTTCTTTATTCCTGAGGTTGGTTTTTTTGAAGTTTAATGGCCAGTTAACAAATTTTTGCCAACCTCCTCAGACTTAGCAGTATGTAAATTCCAAATTTCCCTGCAATGATCAGCTTAGATTTCTGCATAGCCCATCAGACTTCAGCTCCTACTTATCATTCTGCTCTTTAGAATCTCTTCCATATGTGTACAGTTAGTGGTTTATCCAAGAATTGGAATGGGCTTTGTACACAGATTTTCAGGCTTCCATCCTTTATGGTGCCCAGCTTTCTGGGATTCCCTCTGTTAATTTCTAGCCACTATAGCAGCCTCAACCTCCATCCTCTGACACCTAAAGCAATACATCTGAAGATTTTCCTTGAGTATTAGCTATTCTGAATTTGGAAAGGCTGCAGTGTGCCCTCAAGAGAAGTTACATAAATGTTGATATCACCCAGTTGCATTCTCTTACTTTCAAGAGTTCAACTCCCTTCTGTTTGCCTACTTTTGGTTGCTCTCCAATGCCTTTAAATAGTTGGTTTTTATATCTTATCCAGAGTTAATGATTGTCATTTCTGAGAGGTTAATTCAAATTAAACTTCTTTGTAATGCCAAGAACTGGAATTGGAAAAATGATTTTTTTAAAAATTTCAAAGCTCCCTTATGAAAACAGCTGAGGAAGATTCTGAACCATACAGGGTTTAGCAAGTCATATGATCTAGATATGTATAAACTCTGTACAGTGAGATTATCAGCCTATTAATTTTTTACAGTCACTTCTGTCATTGGCTTCTTCATTCTTATGTTGAATCAAGTGATATGATTATAGGGACATGGTTTATTGACAAAAACAGACATTATTGTTTTCTTCTTGCTTTAATATGAAATTCATTTTATTAGATGAGGGAATCTAAAAGCTTTAAATTTGGTGATACCTTATTTTATATATACTCTGTAATTTATGATACTTAGAGATTCTTTAACTTAGGTTTTATAAAATAGATGCATTTAAATTGTTATCAGACACTGAAAGTACCCACTCTTTTTTCTAACTGTCTTCTCATTCTCTTTACCTTGGTTTATGCGACTTTATATCCAGGGGTTGCATACTCAACAAATTAGTGCCTGTAGGCCTAGCAAATAACATAAATGTGTAAAGCCAGCTAGCATGGGGAAATAATAGAGAGTTCTGGAAAATGAGGCAGATTGGTAAAAACATGCATAATGTAAAATTTCAACCTCACCAGCTTTTGGCATATAGGGATCTATGGGCCAATGTTGCCAGATATCCCACTTCTAAGAGAAGCTGAAAATAGGGATTTCTATGTGAAAAAAATACCCTTCAGATTAGATCAAATATATTTGATTAGTGTCATATTCCACCTGAGTTGCTGTAACAGACTACCATAGACTTAGTGGCTTAAACAACAAACATTTCTTTTCCATATTTCTGGAAGATGGGAAGTTCAAGATCAAGGTGCTGACAGATTTGACATCTAGGGAGTGCCTGTTTCCTGCTTTATAGCCAGACATGTTCTTCAGACATGGCACAAAGGGCAAGATTGCTCTGTGGGATCTCTTTTAAGGGCATGAATCTCTTATTACCTATTCATGTCCCAAAGGTCCCATCTCCAAATACCATCGCATTGGGGATTAGATTTCAACATATGAATTTTAAAGGGAACAACACAAACATTCAGTCTATAGCAGTTAGTGTACAGAATCCTTGTCTCTTTAATTGTTTACTTGTTTCCATTGTTGGCTTGTCTTCCTTTTGCTTATTCTCCTGCACTCACTTGGAATGCTCCTCCATGCAAATCTACCTAAATCCTATTTTCTATGCCCAATTCAAGTTTCACATCCTCATAAAGCTGCTGAGAGTCTTTCAGTCTTCATGTTCATCTTCTCCTTCTGTGAAATATATAATATTTATAGTCTTAGAAAACACTTTATGACTTAATTTTACTGCCTTTGTACACTGAATTGTGCTTCAGTTCTCAGTGTCTTTATTTTTCCCATTGTTTTTCAATTTTCTTTTATTAATTTATAGTTGGTGTTGATACATAAAGCTTTTTGTAAAGTGTGAAGGAAAGTGAAACTGCAGAAGCATTATTGATTTGGAGATCATAGATACATTGACTCCAAACCCTTTATTTGACAAATGAAGGAACTGAGGCCTAGTAAGTTAAATGATTTACCAGTGAGCAATCAGAAAGTTGATAGCCAGATCTCACGACTGTAAACCTCTTGTTGGTTTTCCACCAAAGACACAGCACTCAGTATATTTAGGAGAAGGTATGTTATATTCAGTATCAAAAGATTTATTGTTTCTTCCTGTATGTTCTTTATTCTTAGAGTAGCTGAGTGACATAGAATCAGATTCTTTAGAGCCAAGGAGATAAAGTAAAATATCTTTCCTGTGAAATTGAGAATATCTGATAGCTGCATCCAATCACTTAAATTTGGTAATGGGGAAGATTATAGATCAGCCTAACTCTGTTGTTTATAAGATTTTGATTTTATAGTATCTATTTCCCCTTATGAGCCTGGTTGTGAAAGAACAGATTTTTTCCTCTAAACTACCTACTCTCTCATAAATTCTTAAGTAGAATTAAATTTTATTAAGAAAACTGTAGCATTGTTATAATAGAACTATATTCTACTCTTGTATGCCTTTGCCTTTTGAACATAGTCATTACACCACATGATGGTTTCCTAAATCAGTTTCTATAAATGCCCCACCAAAGTCAAAACATAAGGCTTTGCATATATGAAACTTATACTTTTTTAATCCAAAAATCTAGATGAATAACATTATTCATGATTTTCAATTCATTAAAATTATTTGCAGCTTCTTTATTCAGAGCTTGATATGAAAAAGTAGTTGTTTTTATGAAATACAACTGCATTCACTATCATTTTGAATTGTTAAAGAGCTTAAATATTATACACTACAAGTAAATTCAATATACTCACCTAATTTTTAGTATGCAGTAAATGAAATTCTTCCTATAATGAACTACAGAATGGAACTATCAAAATGACTGTAGAAGTTTTAAATAGAACCTCTAAATTTCCGATAGTAATTTGTAAGTAGAATTCTTTTGTCATAATTTTGTACTTTGAATGCAATTTTACTAAGAAACCACAGTATTAAATTCCAAATAACCATATCTAACTTTAAAAATAATGCAGACAGGATAGTCTCCTCTTCATGAAATGTTTAAGTTCTGTACATTTTTGCTGGTAATACACTTATAGCTCCGTGGTTCTTAACTAGCAAATGGAGCATGCATTTGTTCTTGTTTTTATTTAACAAATATTTATTCCCTTCCACTGATACTTAATAACTGAGTCATCTCTCTTCCAAAAAGACCAGATCACTTTCATTTTGATTCTAGCAAATATACAGGTTATAAATGTGGCATTAAGTTAATGACATTAATTCTCGAAGCTCAGCAATATCTATATTTATTTCCTAGAGCTACGTAGACTATCTTATTCAATTTTATTTTACATTTATTACTAAAATGGTTATATTAATATACTTGCCTCTAGATTTTTGTATTAGAAAATTATGATTTTCATATCTTGTGCTTTTATTATTTAGCCTGATATTTTTATTCCAACATTACTTCATACAAGTTAGACATTTGGACTAAGTGGAATTTTTTTTTAGTCCATATGTTCATTTTCATTTTGTTCTTTCAACCAAGTGAGATAGTCTCTGTGACATTATTATTTGATGTATCATACTTTGTTACATATAGAACTGCCTGGGAAAATCCTTAAAATTCTATGTCAAGGCCCTATCTCAGCCCAATGAAATCAAACTCTCTAGAGGTGGAATCCAGGTACCATTATTAAAAAAAATCCTTTGAGTGATTCCAATACACATCCGAGTTTGTAACCACTGAAATAGATGATAGGAGAATGTTGACATTACATAAGGATAAGACTTCTCTAGTTTAAACCATAGATCTTTTACTTTTACAATGATATTCTGTTTTACTTAACTTTTCTAAGCTGCAATTTATTGTATGTAATATTTGACATACGAAAAAATATATGCAATATTAAATATGAAGTTTAACTAAAATAATAAATACCCATGAACCTACCATATAACTTGAGTATTAAAAATTATAATGTGTGCTTCTGGGGCACCTTGGTAGCTCAGTGGGTTAAGTGTTCAACTCTTGACCTCAGTTCAGGTCATGAACTCAGGGTTCTCTAGGATCGAGCCCTATATTGGGCTCTGCATACACAGTGCAGAGTCTGGTTGGGATTCTCTCTTTCCCTCTCTCTCTGCCCCGGCCCAGCTCGCTTGCTCACTCTCTCTCTCTCTCACTCTCAAAGTAAATAAACACAAAAAATAATTAATTAAAAAATTATAATGTGTGCTTTTTATTCACAGTTTCATGTACCTGCTTGGAATCATAGATAACCACTGTCTTGAATTTTGTATCTTTCATTTGTTTTTGTGAAAATATTTATAACATGTATGTTTCTCAAACTAGCTTATTATCTAGTTGAGCTTGATTTTAGGTTTTATAAAAAATTCTTACTATATGTAGCATTTAGGACTACTTATTCTTTTTGTTCAATTTATATTATGTTTCAGAGACCCTCTCTTGTTTTATGTAACTGTAGTAATTCCATTATTTTCAAAGAGGTAATATATTTCATCGTGGGAATGTGCAGTAATTTTTTTCAGCGCTTCTGTGAATGGACATTCAGGACAACTTCTAAATTTTTGTTATTGCAAACAAAGCTGCTGTGAACATTTTTATATAGACTCCTGGTGTACATATGGTGCTATTTTCCTAGGATAAACGTAGGAGTGGGATTTCTGGGTCATAGGATATGTTAATATATGATAGAGCATTAAAGATATATATAGCATAAATAATGCTGGTTCCCTCTCTGCCCCCCAAGATGGTAGTGTTGATTTATACTCTCACCAACAGTTTTAAGACTTCACACTGCTTCACGTTCTTATCAACACTTGCTACTCTCAGACTTTTTCATTTTGGGAAATCTAGTGGGTAAACAATAGTTCGCTATAGTGATTTATAATGGGTTGAATTTATTTTTATATGTTTATTTCCCTATTGAGTAGCTTCTTCTGAAATAGCTATTCTTGTCATTTCCCCATTTATCTTTTGGTTTATTCATTTTGCTGGTTGTAGTTTGCTTTCCCACATTTGTTATGCTATTTTATGATAAATATAAGCTCTTAATTTCAGTGAGGTTGAATTTATTACTTATTTCAGTATTTCTGTCCATTTTAAAAAATCCTTCCCCATATTCATATAAAAAATATTCTCCCAAAGTGATAAAGTTTGCCTCTTATATTTATGTCATTAAAGAATTTGTGGTTATGGTGTAGGGTAGGAATCTAGGGTGTTTTCCCAAAATGGATAGCTAATAGTCATACACTATTTATTGAAAACTGTTTTGTTCACATTATCAGCTATACTATATATGTTATGTATCAATTTCCATTACTACAATGGACTTAATCTGGGCTTTCTGATATATTCCAATTGTGAATTTATTCATCCTTCTGTTAGTATCACGATACTTTAGTTATTCCCTACAAATTCATATCAAGTCCTCAATTTTGTATGACCTTATTACTTGCACTTTATGCTTCTTCAGCAGTATTTTTACTGTTGGGCCTGTAGTCTTCTGTATAAATTTCAGAATCATATTGGTATGTTTTTTGAAAAAGTTTTTTATGGATTTTGCCTAAAATTGCACTGAGTTTATCAAACAGTTCTGGGGAATGTACTCCTTTATGATGCTAAGTTTCTACTCTATGAACACAGAAAAGGTTTTCATTTAATTAGTGATTTTAAAATAATTTTTAAAAGATTTTTAAGTCTTCTGTTAGATATCCTAAAAGATTAGTTCATGTTTTGTCGGATTTATTTATAGATTTATTTATGCTATTATGATGGCTCTTTTTCAAACTTCGATTACAAAAAATTTAAAAGATGTAGAAAAGTAGAGTAGTATAATTAACCTCCTTTTACACAACCTCTAGCTACAACAATGACAGTTATGGCAAATCATGATTTATGTATCCTACCATCCATTCTCTCCCTCCAACCCCTGGTTATTTTGACGCAAATCCTTGAAATCATATCATTTCATTTACAACTAGCAAATTGTGGTTTTGAAATTTTTTTTAAGAAAAAGTGTGTCTTCTAATAGTTGCATATAAAGAAGTAAATGTTTTTCTATCATTATCTTGTATATAGCCAATTTTCTAAAATCTCTCAGTAAAATCTCTCTCTGGAGTGTTTTCTGTAAAATTTGTGTCTAATGAGATTTTTAAAATCTTCCTTTCAGATCCTTAGAGCTTTAATTTGTTTTTTTTTTTTTTTTTGAGTCATTGCACTTTTGAGTGCTACATTAATTTTGAACAGAAGCAGTATTAGTTGTCTTGTTCACAAATTTAATAGAAATGTTTTGATATTTGATAATGATATTTTCTGCATGTTTTTGGTAGATATGATTCATTAGAATATGAGTTAATATTTAATTAATTCATAGTTATGACTTCTTACCGTAGTTATTCAATTTTATCAAATTATTTTCTCCACTATTGAGAAATGATAACTTTTTTGTTTTGATTTGTTATATAATATTAAACTATACTAACATTCCTGGGGTAACTCCAAATTTGTCATGATATTTTACTTTTCTCAATATGCCCGTATTCAGTTTACTTATATTTTCCTGGATTTGGTTTGCTAGTATTTTGCTTGGAATTTTTGTGTCTATATTCATGAGGGATATTGGTCTGTCATTTTCTTTTCTCATAGAATGAGGTGGGAAGTGTTTCCCTCTATTTATTTTTAAAAATTTTTAAATGTTTGCTTATTTTTGAGAGAGAGAGACACACACAGAGTGTGAGCAGGGGAGGGGCAGAGAGAGACAGGGAGACGCAGAATCTGAAGCAGGCTCCAGGCTCTGAGCTGACAGCACAGAGCCCAATGCATGGCTGGAACTCATGGACTGCAAGATCATGACCCGAGCCAAAGTTGGATGCTTAACTGACTGAGCCACCCAGGTGCCCCTCCCTCTATTTCTTGGAAAAGTTTGAAATATTGATGTCATTTCTTCCTTAAATACCTAGTAGAATTTACCAGTAAAGCCATCTTGTGATGGTTTTTTTGTTTAGGAGATTTTGTTGTTGTTTTTATTAATTCAGTCTCTATTTGTTAAAAGTCTTTTCAGATTTTCTATTTATTTTTGAGTCATTTTCAGTAGTTTGTGGTTTCTAGGTCTTTGTCAATTTCAACCAAGTTATCTATTTTGTTGGCATATTATTGTCCACAGCATTCCCTTGTAAACGTTTTTTTTTCCTGTAAGATCAGTAGTAATGTTTATTTTTTCATCTTGATTTTAGAACCCTTTTTCCTACTCAAAGATGCAACTTTCGCGTCTGCCAATTTTCTTTATTGTTTTTCTATTCCGTATTTCATTTATTTCCACTCTAATGTTACTTCCTTCATTTTGCTGACTTTATGTTTACTTTTTTCTCTACTTTTCCCATTTTTATATAATATGGAAGGTTATTGATTTGAGACCTGCCTTAAAAATTTTGGTACATCAAAGTATTTTCCAGTTTTCTTTGTTATTTTTTTCTTGGCCCAAATGCTTATTCAGGAATGTGATGTTTAATTTTACATACATACGAATTTTCCAAATTTTCTCCTTTTACTGATATCTAAGTTGATTCTGTTGTGTGTGGAGAAGATACTTTATATGACTTTAGTCCTTTTTGATGTCTTGAGACCTACAGTATTATGTTCCACCATATGATTTATCTTGGAGAACATTATATGTGCACTTGAGAAAAGATGCATATTTTGCTGTTCTTGATGTTATTATGACTATTTGGTTTAGTGTCAGTTAAGTCGTCTATTCCTTATTGATCTTTTGCCTAGTTGTTTTTTGATATAGAGAGTAAGGTATTGAAGTTTCCTCTATTATTGCTGAATTATCTATTACTACCGTAAATTGTATCAGTTTTTTCTTCATGTATTTTGAAGCTGTTTTTAGATATATACATATTTGTAACTGTTATATCTTTTTGATGAGTTCACCTTTTTATGATTATTTTTTATTTTCATTTTAAGTAGGCTCCACACCCAGTGTGGGGCTTGAACTCATGACCCTGAGTTCAAGAGTCATATGCTCCACTTACAGAACCAGCCAGGCACTCCTGGCATTTTTATGATTATTGAGTGTCCTTTTTTTCTCCCCTCTAGTAAAAATTTTTGTTTTAAAATCTATTTCATGTTAGGATATTTTGATTACTGTTTGTGTCATATGTACTTTCACTTTAAATATATATTTGTCTTTGAATCTAACGTGTGTTATTGATAACAGATCAAAATTTTAAAAAAAGGTATCCCAATCTCTGACTTTAATTGGAGTGGTTAATCTTTTTGTATCTAATATAATTGCTGATAAGGGAAGACTTAAATCTGTCATTTTTCAATTTTTTCTTTGTCGTCTCTCTGTTTTCTTTAGGTCCTCTATCCCTGTCTTTTTTTCATTAAATATTTTTCTAGTGAATTGTTTTAATTCCCTTTTCATTTCTTTTACTATTTAATTAAGTTTGTTTTCTTTGTGGTTGCTTGGGGATTATAATTAATATCATAACTTATGAAAATTTAGTTCACATTGCTACCAACTTCATTTCAACAGTATACAAACTTTGTCTCTCTAGAACTTCATCCTTTCCTCCCCTTTTGTGCTACTGTTGTCACACACTTGGATGTAAAAGACCAAGGGATCCCACAGATGATTGCTTGAAAATCCACTCTTCATATACACCAACTACAAGTGCTATTTCCATCTTCTGATAAAAGTATGCTGCTATAATTTGGAGCTGTGGTTTTCTACTTCAGTGTAATAACATTTACTTTCTGTGGTTCAGAGATTGGTCAAAATGTGCCCCATCCTTGTTTTTCACCGCTGATACTACTTATTTGGGGTGTGTGTGTGTGTGTGTGTGTGTTGGGGGGAGTGTTATATATTTTCAGGGATTTGGCAAGACAAAACTGGGGAGGAGAGTGTTCCAAGTCTATTACTATGATCCAGTGGTCACTTTATTTTAAGTATAAAATCTAGATCCCAATGGCAAATTTTTGTCTAAAGTTACTCAGCTCTTTAAGCAGTAGGTCTAAGAATGGAAATTAGTTTCTTGACTTGTGTTGATTTTCCCTATATCATACTTGCTTTTTCAATGAAATAATAGTCTGAAAAGTAATATCATCATCAATATATAAAATAATGTAATTTAAAATGGAAAAATGTAGGGCACCTGGGTGATTCTGTTAGGTGTCCAACTTTTGGTTTTAGCTCAGGTCATGATTTCACAGTGCAGGAGTTCAAGCCCTACATCAGGCTCTGTGCTGACAGCATGGAACCTACTTGGATTCTCTTTCTCCCTCTCTCTCTGCCTCTCCCCTGCTCCCACACTCTTTCTCAAAATAAATAAGTAAAATTGAAAAGGTTACATTATAAGTGAAATTAGAGAGTCGTAATGAATTTTTAGAAACAGATAACATTATACATTAAAGCTATCATTGAAGTTACATGAAGGAAGATTGCATATAAATAAAGGTCTAAGATTCAGTATTAACATCACTTTATTTGATTCTCATGTGCCAAATTAGAACAGATATCTTTTTTTTTATTTATATATGAAATTTATTGTCAAATTGGTTTCCATACAACACCCAGTGCTCATCCCAAAAGGTGCGCTCCTCAATGCCCATCCCCCACTCTCTCCTCCCTCCCACCCCCCATCAACCCTTAGTTTGTTCTCAGTTCTCAACAGTCTCTTATGCTTTGGCTCTCTCCCACTCTAACCTCTTTTTTTTTTTTTTTTCCCTTCCCCTCCCCCATGGGTTCCTGTTAAGTTTCTCAGGATCCACATAAGAGTGAAACCATATGGTATCTGTCTTTCTCTGTATGGCTTATTTCACTTAGCATCACATCTCTAGTTCCATCCACGTTGCTACAAAAGGCCATATTTCATTTTTTCTCATTGCCACGTAGTATTCCATTGTGTATATAAACCACAATTTCTTTATCCATTCATCAGTTGATGGACATTTAGGCTCTTTCCATAATTTGGCTATTGTTGAGAGTGCTGCTATGAACATTGGGGTACAAGTGCCCCTATGCATCAGTACTCCTGTGTCCCTTGGATAAATTCCTAGCAGTGCTATTGCTGGGTCATAGGGTAGGTCTATTTTTAATTTAGAACAGATATCTTTATCAAATACTTTTGAATTATTTATTGGCAACTAAAATATAAATATCAAATGCATATTGTTTATATAAGAAAAAATGATATATAGTAATCTTCTAATTTAAAGTATAAAACATAAATCAGAGAAGCAGACATCTGGATTCAAAATAAGCCATTCATTCACTTGCTAATAGTGACCAATCTTTGATACTAAAGACAACACAAATACTAGTTTATATGCTATTGTGAAATAGGTTGATATTTATTTTATTTTACCAAAACAGTAAGAAATGGAATACTGTATTTCAATAGACACATTTTTAGATGATGATGGGGACTTGACCTTCTTTACCCTTACTCTCCACATCTCTTTCTTATATAGAATAGGAACTCTTTTTAAGGCTCTCTGCCATTTTCTTTTTATCTTGAATCATGCTCCAGAGAACCAGTTCAAGTAGAGTCTCCATCAATATCAAAGGAAATGAGTGAGGAACAACTCCCATGGTAATTAAAGTATTACAGGTTTGGGGAAAAATAGGCATCCAGAAGAATCATTTCCCCTGTATTCTCTTAGAAAACAGGTGAACAACAACAAAAAACTCATATCTTCTACTTAGGTATGTAGCTTAATCTGAACTTTCTAACTGTTCATCTTTTTTATTATCTCTAACTTCTTCGGATAAATATCTCTAAATTCTCATTCATCCTGGTAGGGTGAGTTGCTCAGAGGCTTGCATTTGGGTATAAATAAAGAATGATGAAAATATACTGTTAAACTATTCTAGTAAGAGCTGAGTATAAAAAAGGAAATGGTAATTCATTTCTTAATCTCTGGAGATGATTTCTTTCATGTAGAATATAAAGGTTTTCCTTTTCTTCCATTGCTATTTATTTAAGGAACACTGAAGTAGACTGCTTACTTAACTTTAACTTCCAATTTTTATTTCTATAGGAGGTAAAACAAGTTGTAAATGTCATTGAGAACTAAAAGAAAAAATACGGGAATAATGACTAGCTATTTTAAGAATGAATGTTTAAAGTAATATATGAAAGGACCTAGAGTTTATTAATTGAAGATATTTAAAGGAAGAAAAATTAGAATTATATATTTTTCCTCATAGTTGAAAAAATCATATATTTAAAATATTATGTTGAATTTGATATATGTATAATACATGCTTCATACAAGTGGTTATGAATTTAAGTGAATCTTTTGAAAAAAGAATTATATTTTTGGGTAGAGCCCTTGACTATACACAGAAAGCAAATTGTATTCAGCAGTGCTTTGGCAGATACTGACTGCAACAACAACAGTTTGAAAGTAATGAATTTAATGAAAAACTATCACAAAACAGAGACTATTAAAAGTAAAAACTAGTGGACAACCGGAAAAATCCAAAATATGCACAGACCATAGATCAGACAAATAAGCTGTAGTATAGTCATCCAATGTTGCATAATGAAAATGAATGGACTATATTTATATGCAAAATAAGGTTGAGCTAAAGAATCAAGATACAAATTGTGTACTTGATAATGACACATAAGTTTAAAAAGAATCACAACTAATACATAGTGTTTTAATGTAGGATAAAAGTTATATTTGGGAAGGGACAACTGGGAAGAGGGCATGAAAGGCCTGTTTAGCAATGTTTTCTTTCTTGATATGGGTGTTGTTTAATATAATGCATTAACTTAGTGATAATTCATAAGGTTATATATTTATGCACTATTTTCTACATATACTCTAATTTAATTGGGTCTACATGGAAAAAAATATCTAGGATATATGGATAAAAGAGATTTTCTACCTCCATTATGGGTTATATCTAAATGTCTTTTGACAGGAGCAGCTGGACATACATACATACATACATACATAAGCAAATATATAAGTGAAATTAATTCCCCAGGCCTTAAAGACATCAATTGCTATGACTCATGAGTTCTTTTTTGGATATTTTGGGAGAAAAAGGAAGTCACAAAATTATACAGACTGACTATGGTATATTGGAACCAGCCAATAAGATTTTTAGAAAATTTCTGGTTCTATCATGATCATGTAAACCTAACCATAAATTCATTGATACTTTAAATCTCAACCAAGGATACCAATCCATGGCTTTTTACTACCTTATTCTTAAACCACAAAAAAGGAGCCACAAAAATCAATGTCTCCATCTGGTCTTAATCAAAATACTTCTACTTCTTCTATAACAATGCACAGACGAAACACTGCTTAGCATTTCATTAGCTAGCTGAATTGTAATTGCAACAGTGGTCTAACACAAACAAAGCAACTTTGGCACCTAAAAGCTCAATAAACTCAAAACATTGCCTTATGATACCAACATCTTGAAAATTGTGTTAATTCCCTTTGCTTTGCATACAGACTCTCAACATCGATGTCCACAAGTGAATTTTCATAGTTTTTTATTCCATCTTCCTTGTCACATTTAACACTCTGAAGCTTATTTTGTATAATTTACCCTGTATTTGCCTCTATATATACACATGCAAAATGGTAGAAAACTGAAGTCATTTTCTGGATAACCCAAGCCAAAAAATGGCCCCAGTTGCCTAGATATTTCAGATGAAGTTGTGTTTCTCTTAGTCTGAGTTATAAGGATAATTATTGCAATTCTGTATTTTACATGCATAGGCAAATCCTTAGAATTCAGAGTGTGGAAAAGTGCTGAGGGCAGTGATTTCATAATGAAAGGAAGAAATCTATTTAAAGTAGAGTAAGAATTTGAATTTATCCTTTTTGTTTTGACTCAACATAAGAAAACTTGCTCTTTTTAATATTTCATTAACATTTTAGTAATCAGATTGATTTTCATAGTATAAATTAAAGTGGTCACCATATAGTAGCAAAATTGGGTCAATGTTGATGATTGACACAGGAAAAAAATCATAGCATGGGATATAGTCAGCTTTAGTGTGATTAAAGAATATACATAAGAATAAAAGATGCGATGTTTGCCAGGAGATTCTTATGGCTGAGACATGTCACATGGTGATGCTATTCAGAATGTAATAATGAATGCCTTTCCACTATAATAACACCTATTCTAACCCTCTCATTCTAAACTGAACATAAATATAAAGGATATTAAGAATATTTGAGATGTCAATGAAATAAAATGTTGTTACAGGATAATGGCCTCCTGCTGCTTCATAAAATACCAAGCCAAAGGCAAGACTTACATTTTCAGAGTGGAAGACATTAATCCCATGACAGTGTTTTATTGCAGTGATTGTATTTCTATTATACAAGATGAGTGTGTAGATTTAATCAATTGATTTGATATATGTTGATGTAGTAAATTGACAGTGGTTTATCATCATTATGAAATTGTTGTATTCTTGTAGGCAATTTATTAAAGAAAATACAGCTGTTCTAGGAAATTTAACTTTCAAGTTGAGGGGAAATAGAGGTTTCTGACTAGCTGGAGCTTGGTTCTTCTTAAAAAAGTAATAGTTAATAGAACAGTTGAGGGACAGTATGATTGACATACTCAAAAAAGTTTATGTAATAGTCCTGTTAATATTATAGTTCCACATTTCAACTTGCTGACAGGCAAAGCATAATAACTAAATACAATTATTTGAGCAAAAAAAACCCCACAATGACACCAAGTTGAACTCCTTCTCAGAGTGCTTTACTAAGGCATTTACAAAACTAGTTTTGTTATTTTGAGTGATTGCTAAGTAATAGTTGATATTAGACTATAGCATCATTCCATATTTCTAAATAGTACTATAATATGTAAAAAATGTGAAAAAATAAAAAAAATAATACAAAGACCCATTGTGCAAGATAGCTTTGACTTCTTATGGAAGCTCAAACATCTAAGCCAAAGCAACCATTATTTTTTAGTGGAAAATGGAAAATTTCTTGCTTTCTTTTGTAGAAAAGAAATTGTAAAAGTATTGTAGAAATACCTTAATGCCAAAATAGTTGGATGTATTCCATTGAATGTGTTTAGAGTATTATGTTTCATTTGTAAATACTTATTCTTTAACATCTGAAACAGGTCTAAGGTTTGCTTTAAGAACCTTTTGCAATTTTTTAAGTGGAGCCCAAATAGTACAAAGGCAGGTCTGATTTCCCATACCTTTTTGTCCTGTTTGTTGACTGTCTAAAAAAATGTGAATTTTGTTTTTCTAAGGCTATCTATGTTAGCATCCTTCATCTCTTGTTGCTACAAGTCCAAAAATCTGAAAGTTAAAAGCTCAGTCTTCAAAATACAAAATTAAGGTAAATGAAAAGCTGTATTTTTTATAAAAATGCAAATCATCAAGCACATATATCCTTCAGGCCATTCAGGAAAAAAAGTGAGAATGGCCACAAGTGCAGTAAGAATGACATCTGGAAAATGCTGGTAGAGTTTAGATAGTCTTTCATTACATTTTTCATACTCTTGTCATTAGGTTTTCATTACAACCTGGGAAAAATAAATTTTTACGCTAATTTTTTTATGACTCTATTTTTTTATGATCACATATTGTATTAGTCTGCTATGGCTTCCATAACAAAATACCACAGACTGGGGCATTTCCAGAGGCTAAAAGTCTAAGAGCAAGGTAAGGTTTCTCCTGAAATCTCTGTTTTTGGCTTGTAAGTGGCTGCCTTCTCTTTGGGACCTGCTTTTTCTTTGGGACCTCTCTGTGCATGGATATTCCTCATGTCTTTTCATAAATTTCAATTTCCTCTTTTCATAAGGATACTAGTGAGATCAGATTAGGGCTTACCTATATGGCCTCGTTTAACCTTAATTATCCTTTTAAAGGCCTGACCTTCAATTATAGTCACCTTCTGAGGTACCAGGGGTTAGGACTTCAACATATGAATTTGGGAGACACAGTTCAGCTTTTAATACATACTAATAAGATTTTCTTTGAATTTTAATATTTTCCATTAAAAAAAACCCGAAACATTGAGTGAAAATAGGTTGCCAACACCAGCTAGAAAGTTAGCAGTAAAGCCATAACAATATATGATCTTCAAAAAACATGAAAAAAAATTATTTGTTGAAAGGACTATTTGTCACTTTTATTCTTCTTAACTTTTGACCACAACCCCAAGTATATCATTATGCTATACTCTTACATTGATAAAGTATTTCTCTGTGTGTTGAATTCCTTCTATGTCTTATTTTTCCTACAAGGAATAAGTTCTTTGAGATAAAAGACAATGATTTATATAAGTATGTAATGCATTCACTTCATACCTAGCACAGGGCCTCACTCTATAAATATTAGGGAAATAAATGGATAATTGGATCGATGGATAGATGGATGTAAGGATGAAAATAATCTGTAAGTCATTTATTAATTTAGAGCTGTAATTTAGATATTTTATACCTGAGCTTATTGCTGATGAGAAAAACTCTCAATTAGGACAGAAGATACCTTAGGAATATCATCCTTTAGTAGCTCTTAAAACTAGCTCCTAAAATATGGCCACCAAACAGATTTAAGAAAGATTTTATTACATGGCTACCAGCCAAAAACATTGAGCAGAGAATAGAAAGGAAATAAAATTATACTGTCTTGAAATCCAGGTGGGGTTTTGTGCATACTTCCTCATTAAACATCCATCTAGTTGCCAGTCTGAGTTTCAGAGGCAAAGGTAGAGCTATGAATGTTTGACATACTCATTTTCAACCAGACTGGAAATACAAGGTAGTTTGGGGGCAAGCTAGGAAATGTGTTTACATTATTCATTTTCTGCACCATTGTTCTTTGAGCACAAATTTGTATTCAATCTTCAGAGATTTTTTCCCATCACCAGAAAATACCTATATTTTAAGCTTAACAAGAAAATTAAAAAAAAATATTTAAGTAAGGGCACCTAGGTGGCTCAGTTGGTTGAGCATCTATCTGACTTCAGCTCAGGGCATGATCTCGTGGTTAGTGAGTCAAGTCCCACATTGGGCTCGCTGCTGTCAGCCTGTCAGCTTAAAGCCCGCTTCAGATCCTCTGTCTCCTTCTCTCTGCCCCTCCCCACTCTCCCCAAAAATAAATTTAAAAAATGGTTAAGTAATATATGTGTGTTGTGGGAAAAAGAGAAAATCGAGGTAAATAAAAAGACACAAGAAAAGAAAGCAACAGTCATTACAATTCTAGTTCCTAGTGATAACTACTGATAACATGTGTTAAATAAACATCCTAATGTTTATGTATCTTAAAAGACGTGTATATATTAAACCCATATAAATGTGGAAATTAGTTTATTTCTGTCTCAGATGGATCAAGGCACCGAAAGGATGCACAATGACAGCAAGTACCCACATGCTAAAGTGAACTGTTTGGTTACCTATACAGGACTTCTTGAGGAATAGCTGAAGAACTGGTTTGATTACGATTAGCTGCCAACCATTGTTACTAAGGGTGCATCATATAAAAGTGTTCCTTTCTGAAGAGTCCAAGGGAGATAATTCTTTTGGAGAATGTTGTGTTCTGTGTCTGCCTTCTCAGGAGAGAGTCTTCTTCACCTCTAGCCAAGGAAGATGCCATGTGTAGAAATCTGGCCTGTGAGCGTGGTGTTCTAGAGAAATGGCTCTTTTGAAATACTCAGCACTCTGTGTCAAGCCAAAAGAATACATGGGTGTTTTTCATGGTCAAGATATGGGCTCACTGGGAGTGAGAAACATTGGTAGCAAACAGAATGGAGGGACTGTAGGACATCAATAGCTGAGGGGAGCAGTGAGTGGCTGGATTGAAAAGGCGTAGGTCACATTCCTGCTAAGAAATCCCCAGGAAGCATACATAAGGCATGTGTCAGGCCCAGAGAATGGTAACGCCATATCATGATAGTGGTAGGCAGTGGAAACCATTTCTGCTCTAAACATCTCCTTACTTCACCAACTTCCTTCTCGTGGTACCCTGGCAAGATCAGAAGTCAGGGCTAGCAGGTGGAAGAGCGTTTTTTTTTTCTTCAATATATGAAATTTATTGTCCAGTTGGTTTCCATACAACACCCAGTGCTCATCCCAAAAGGTGCCCTCCTTAATACCCATCACCCACCCCCCTCCCTCCCACCCCCCATCAACCCTCACTTTGTTCTCAGTTTTTGAGTCTCTTATGCTTTGCCTCTCTCCCACTCTAACCTCTTTTTTTTTTTTCCTTCCCCTCCCCCATGGGTTTCTGTTAAGTTTCTTAGGATCCACAGAAGAGTGACAACATATGGTATCTGTCTTTCTCTGTATGGCTTATTTCACTTAGCATCACACTCTCCAGATCCATCCACGTTGCTACAAAGGGCCATATTTCATTCTTTTTCATTGCCACGTAGTACTCCATTGTGTATATAAACCACAATTTCTTTATCCATTCATCAGTTGATGGACATTTAGGCTCTTTCCATAATTTAGCTATTGTTGAGAGTGCTGCTATAAACATTGGGGTACAAGTGCCCCTATGCATCAGTACTCCTGTATCCCTTGGGTAAATTCCTAGCAGTGCTATTGCTGGGTCATAGGGTAGGTCTATTTTTAATTTTCTGAGGAACCGCCACACTGTTTTCCAAAGCGGCTGCACCAATTTGCATTCCCACCAACAGTGCAAGAGGGTTCCCGTTTCTACACATCCTCTCCAGCATCTATAGTCTCCTGATTTGTTCATTTTGGCCACTCTGACTGGTGTGAGGTGATATCTGAGTGTGGTTTTGATTTGTATTTCCCTGATGAGGAGCGACGTTGAGCATCTTTTCATGTGCCTGTTGGCCATCCAGATGTCTTCTTTAGACAAGTGTCTATTCATGTTTTCTGCCCATTTCTTCACTGGGTTATTTGTTTTTCGGGTGTGGAGTTTGGTGAGCTTGGAAGAGCTTTTGGAGTAAAAAGAAGTCACTCATGTTCTCTGCTGACAGCACTTTTGCCACACTGGAGGAGGATAGAAATATTAATCTAAAATGAAGCTTGTCCATTACACATCACTTGTTTCAAGTATTGAAATGAAATTATAACAAAAGTAACTGAGTGAGCATAGTAACTGAGTGATCAAGTAACTGAGTGACCATCTGGCCTGACCTAGATTTTATCCAAGATATACCAAAAACTGACTTCAACTAAAAACCAGGTGGAAAAGGGCAGGCGAGGGGAGATTAAAGAGGTATTTGCCTGTACACTATACAACTCTGCTATTTCAACAGTATGAACACACATAAGCCATATATGAGACGTGTATTAAACATATACAATTAATTATACACATCATAAATCTATACACAAAATGGAACTGTATTTGGCATACTGTTTTAGAGTTTCGCAACTTGTTCTTCTCTTACTGATGTATCATAGTAAGATTTTTTGCAGCACCATTTTTATTTCAAAGTAATCCATTGAATAGTTACGTATATTTTTAATTTCCCTGTTGTTGGACGTTTATATTATTTTAAATTTATTCATGTTTTTTTTTAATATGAAATTTATTGTCAAATTGGTTTCCATACAACACCCAGTGCTCATCCCAAAAGGTGCCCTCCTCAGTACCCATCACCCACCCTCTCCTCCCTCCCACCCCCCATCAACCCTTAGTTCTCAGTTCTCAACAGTCTCTTATGCTTTGGCTCTCTCCCACTCTAACCGCTTTTTTTTTTTTTTTGTTCCCCTCCCCCATGGGTTTCTCTTAAGTTTCTCAGGATCCACATAAGAGTGAAACCATATGGTATCTGTCTTTCTCTGTATGGCTTATTTCACTTAGCATCACACTCTCCAGTTCCATCCACGTTGCTACAAAAGGCCATATTTCGTTTTTTCTCATTGCCACGTAGTACTCCATTGTGTATATAAACCACAATTTCTTTATCCATTCATCAGTTGATGGACATTTAGGCTCTTTCCATAATTTGGCTATTGTTGAAAGTGCTGCTATGAACATTGGGGTACAAGTGCCCCTATGCATCAGTACTCCTGTGTCCCTTGGATAAATTCCTAGCAGTGCTATTGCTGGGTCATAGGGTAGGTCTATTTTTAATTTTCTGAGGAACCTCCACACTGCTTTCCAGAGCGGCTGCACCAATTTGCATTCCCACCAACAGTGCAAGAGGGTTCCCGTTTCTCCACATCCTCTCCAGCATCTATAGTCTCCTGATTTGTTCATTTTGGCCACTCTGACTGGCGTGAGGTGATACCTGAGTGTGGTTTTGATTTGTATTTCCCTGATAAGGAGCGACGCTGAACAGCTTTTCATGTGCCTGTTGGCCATCCGGATGTCTTCTTTAGAGAAGTGTCTATTCATGTTTTCTGCCCATTTCTTCACTGGGTTATTTGCTTTTCGGGTGTGGAGTTTGGTGAGTTCTTTATAGATTTTGGATACTAGCCCTTTGTCCGATATGTCATTTGCAAATATCTTTTCCCATTCTGTTGGTTGCCTTTTAGTTTTGTTGGTTGTTTCCTTTGCTGTGCAGAAGCTTTTTATCTTCATAAGGTCCCAGTAATTCACTTTTGCTTTTAATTCCCTTGCCTTTGGGGATGTGTCGAGGAAGAGATTGCTACGGCTGAGGTCAGAGAAGTCTTTTCCTGCTTTCTCCTCTAAGGTTTTGATGGTTTCCTGTCTCACATTCAGGTCCTTTATCCATTTTGAGTTTATTTTTGTGAATGGTGTGAGAAAGTGGTCTAGTTTCAACCTTCTGCATGTTGCTGTCCTGTTCTCCCAGCACCATTTGTTAAAGAGACTGTCTTTTTTCCATTGGATGTTCTTTCCTGCTTTGTCAAAGATGAGTTGGCCATACGTTTGTGGGTCTAGTTCTGGGGTTTCTATTCTATTCCATTGGTCTATGTGTCTGTTTTTCTGCCAATACCATGCTGTCTTGATGATGACAGCTTTGTAGTAGAGGCTAAAGTCTGGGATTGTGATGCCTCCTGCTTTGGTCTTCTTCAAAATTACTTTGGCTATTCAGGGCCTTTTGTGGTTCCATATGAATTTTAGGATTGCTTGTTCTAGTTTCGAGAAGAATGCTGGTGCAATTTTGATTGGGATTGCATTGAATGTGTAGATAGCTTTGGGTAGTATTGACATTTTGATAATATTTATTCTTCCAATCCATGAGCAGGGAATGTCTTTCCATTTCTTTAAATCTTCTTCAATTACCTTCATAAGCTTTCTATAGTTTTCAGCATACAGATCCTTTACATCTTTGGTTAGATTTATTCCTAGGTATTTTATGCTTCTTGGTGCAATTGTGAATGGGATCAGTTTCTTTATTTGTCTTTCTGTTGCTTCATTGTTAGTGTATAAGAATGCAACTGATTTCTGTACATTGATTTTGTATCCTGCAACTTTGCTGAATTCATGTATCAGTTCTAGCAGACTTTTGGTGGAGTCTATCGGATTTTCCATGTATAATATCATGTCATCTGCAAAGAGCGAAAGCTTGACTTCATCTTTGCCAATTTTGATGCCTTTGATTTCCTTTTGTTGTCTGATTGCTGTTGCTAGAACTTCCAGCACTATGTTAAACAACAGCGGTGAGAGTGTGCATCCCTGTCGTGTTCCTGATCTCAGGGAAAAAGCTCTCAGTTTTTCCCCGTTGAGGATGATGTTAGCTGTGGGCTTTTCATAAATGGCTTTTATGATCTTTAAGTATGTTCCTTCTATCCCGACTTTCTCAAGAGTTTTTATTAAGAAAGGGTGCTGGATTTTGTCAAAGGCCTTTTCTGCATCGATTGACAGGATCATATGGTTCTTCTCTTTTTTTTTGTTAATGTGATGTATCACGTTGATTGATTTGCCAATGTTGAACTAGCCCTGCATCCCAGGAATGAATCCCACTTGATCATGGTGAATAATTCTTTTTATATGCCGTTGAATTCGATTTGCTAGTATCTTATTGAGAATTTTTGCATCCATATTCATCAGGGATATTGGCCTGTAGTTCTCTTTTTTTACTGGGTCTCTGTCTGGTTTAGGAATCAAAGTAATACTGGCTTCATAGAATGAGTCTGGAAGTTTTCCTTCCCTTTCTATTTCTTGGAATAGCTTGAGAAGGATAGGTATTATCTCTGCTTTAAACGTCTGGTAGAACTCCCCTGGGAAGCCATCTGGTCCTGGACTCTTATTTGTTGGGAGATTTTTGATAACCGATTCAATTTCTTCGCTGGTGATGGGTCTGTTCAACCTTTCTATTTCCTCCTGATTGAGTTTTGGAAGAGTGTGCGTGTTCAGGAATTTGTCCATTTCTTCCAGGTTGTCCAATTTGTTGGCATATAATTTTTCATAGTATTCCCTGATAATTGTTTGTATCTCTGAGGGATTGGTTGTAATAATTCCATTTTCATTCATGATTTTATCTATTTGGGTCATCTCCCTTTTCTTTTTGAGAAGCCTGGCTAGAGGTTTGTCAATTTTGTTTATTTTTTCAAAAAACCAACTCTTGGTTTCACTGATCTGCTCTACAGTTTTTTTAGATTCTATATTGTTTATTTCTGCTCTGATCTTTATTATTTCTCTTCTTCTGCTGGGTTTAGGCTGCCTTTGCTGTTCTGCTTCTATTTCCTTTAGGTGTGCTGTTAGATTTTGTATTTGGGATTTTTCTTGTTTCTTGAGATAGGCCTGGATTGCAATGTATTTTCCTCTCAGGACTGCCTTTGCTGCGTCCCAAAGCGTTTGGATTGTTGTATTTTCATTTTCGTTTGTTTCCATATATTTTTTAATTTCTTCTCTAATTGCCTGGTTGACCCATTCATTCGTTAGTAGGGTGTTCTTTAACCTCCATGCTTTTGGAGGTTTTCCAGACTTTTTTCTGTGGTTGATTTCAAGCTTCATAGCGTTGTGGTCTGAAAGTATGCATGGTATGATTTCAATTCTTGTAAACTTATGAAGGGCTGTTTTGTGACCCAGTATATGATCTGTCTTGGAGAATGTTCCATGTGCACTCGAGAAGAAAGTATATTCTGTTGCTTTGGGATGCAGAGTTCTAAATATATCTGTCAAGTCCATCTGATCCAATGTCTCATTCAGGGCCCTTGTTTCTTTATTGATCGTGTGTCTAGATGATCTATCCATTTCTGTAAGTGGGGTGTTAAAGTCCCCTGCAATTACCACATTCTTATCAATAAGGTTGCTTGTGTTTATGAGTAATTGTTTTATATATTTGGGCGCTCCGGTATTCGGCGCATAGACATTTATAATTGTTAGCTCTTCCTGATGGATAGACCCTGTCACTATTATATAATGTCCTTCTTCATCTCTTGTTACAGCCTTTAATTTAAAGTCTAGTTTGTCTGATATAAGTGTGGCTACTCCATCTTTCTTTTGACTTCCAATGGCATGATAAATAGTTCTCTGTCCCCTCACTCTCAATCTGAAGGTGTCCTCAGGTCTAAAATGAGTCTCTTGTAGACAGCAAATAGATGGGTCTTGTTTTTTTATCCATTCTGATACCCTATGTCTTTTGGTTGGCGCATTTAATCCATTTACATTCAGTGTTATTATAGAAAGGTATGGGTTTAGAGTCATTGTGATGTCTGTATGTTTTATGCTTGTAGTGATGTCTCTGGTACTTTGTCTCACAGGGTCCCCCTTAGGATCTCTTGTAGGGCTGGTTTAGTGGTGACAAATTCCTTCAGTTTTTGTTTGTTTGGGAAGACCTTTATCTCTCCTTCTATTCTAAATGACAGACTTGCTGGATAAAGGATTCTCGGCTGCATATTTTTTCTGTCTAGCACACTGAAAATCTCGTGCCAATTCTTTCTGGCCTGCCAAGTTTCAAAAGAGAGATCAGTCACGAGTCTTATAGGTCTCCCTTTATATGTGAGGGCACGTTTACCCCTTGCTGCTTTCAGAATTTTCTCTTTATCCTTGTATTTTGCCAGTTTCACTATGATATGTCGTGCAGAAGATCGATTCAAGTTACGTCTGAAGGGAGTTCTCTGTGCCTCTTGGATTTCAATGCCTTTTTCCTTCCCCACTTCAGGGAAGTTCTCAGCCATTATTTCTTCAAGTACCCCTTCAGCACCTTTCCCTCTCTCTTCCTCCTCTGGGATACCTATTATGCGTATATTATTTCTTTTTAGTGTATCACTTAGTTCTCTAATTTTCCCCTCATACTCCTGGATTTTTTTTATCTCTCTTTTTCTCAGCTTCCTCTTTTTCCATAACTTTATCTTCTAGTTCACCTATTCTCTCCTCTGCCTCTTCAATCCGAGCCGTGGTGGTTTCCATTTTGTTATGCATTTCGTTTAAAGCGTTTTTCAGCTCCTCGTGACTGTTCCTTAGTCCCTTGATCTCTGTAGCAAGAGATTCTCTGCTGTCTGCTATACTGTTTTCAAGCCCAGCGATTAATTTTATGACTATTATTCTAAATTCACTTTCTGTTATATTATTTAAATCCTTTTTGATCAGCTCATTAGCTGTTGTTATTTCCTGGAGATTCTTCTGAGGGGAATTCTTCCGCTTGGTCATTTTGGATAGTCCCTGGCGTGGTGAGGACCTGCAGGGCACTTCCCCTGTGCTGTGGTGTATAACTGGAGTTGGTGGGCGGAGCCGCAGTCGGACCTGATGTCTGCCCCAGCCCACTGCTGGGGCCACAGACAGACTGGTGTGTGC
This sequence comes from Puma concolor, assembly GCF_028749965.1. Taxonomy (NCBI): domain Eukaryota; kingdom Metazoa; phylum Chordata; class Mammalia; order Carnivora; family Felidae; genus Puma; species Puma concolor. Next base: position 69,878,668 of record NC_141667.1, read on the forward strand.
CTTCTCTTCCCCTCTCCTATGGGCGGGATTCACTGTGGGGTGGGGTGGCCTGTCTGGGCTACTTGCACACTGCCAGGCTTGTGATGCTGGGGATCTGGCGTCTTAGCTGGGGTGGGTAGGCAAGGTGCACAGGGGCAGGAGGGGCAGGCTTAGCTTGCTTCTCCTTAGGTGATCCTCTTCAGGAGGGGCCCTGTGGCAGGAGGAGGGAGTCAGATCCGCTGCCGGAGGTTTGGCTCCGCAGAAGCGCAGAGTTGGGTGTTTGCGTGGAGCGAGCAAGTTCCCTGGCAGGAACTGGTTCTCTTTGGGATTTTGGCTGGGGGATGGGCGGGGGAGATGGCGCTGGCGAGCGCCTTTGTTCCCCACCAAACTGAGCTCTGTCATCCGGGGGCTCAGCAGCTCTCCTTCCCTTTGTTCTCCAGCCTTCCCGCTTTCTGAGCAGAGCTGTTAACTTATGACCTCCCAGACGCTAAGTCGCGCTTGCTGTCGGAACACAGTCCGTCAGGCCCCTCCACTTTTTGCAAGCCAGACTCCGGGGCTCTGCTTGGCCGGCGAGCCGCCCCTCCGCCCCGGCTCCCTCCCGCCAGTCCGTGGAGCGCGCACCGCCTCGCCGCCCTTCCTACCCTCTTCCGTGGGCCTCTCGTCTGGGCTTGGCTCCGGCGACTCCGTTCTGCTAATCCTCTGGTGGTTTTCTGGGTTATTTAGGCAGGTGTAGGTGGAATCTAAGTGATCAGCAGGACGCGCGGTGAGCCCAGCGTCCTCCTACGCCGCCATCTTCCCTACACTCAATTTATTCATGTTTAAACTAGTGTTTTTTGAAGTTAGTACGCTTACAATGAATAATTAGTGAATATCCATCTTTATTACTTAGATTAAGTGTATAAGCATGAATGGGTAGAATCAGAAGGTACATATCTTTTAATGGGTGTTGTTAAGTACTTCCAAACCACCATTAAAAAGTCTTTACCAGTTTATAAATTCCAAATATGACTGAAGTCTTATGGTATTCATCTTTCTCTGTCTTATTTCACTTAGCATTATACTCTCTAGATCCATCCATGTTGTTGCAAATAGCAAGACTTCATTCTTTTTTTATGACTGTACAATATTCCATTGTGTATGTGTATGTATATGTATATCATACCTTCTTTATCCATTCATCTATTGATGGACACTTAGTTTGCTTCCATAATTTGGCTCTTGTAAATAATTATGTAATAAACATAGGGATACATGTATCCCTTTGATATAGTATTTTTATATTCATTGGGTAAATACCCAGTAGTGCCATGACTGAATCAGAGGGTAGTTCTATTTTTAATTTTTTGAGGAACCTCCATACTATCTTCCACAGTGGCTGTACAAGTTTGTATTCCCACTAACAGTGCATGAGGGTTCCTATTTCTCCACATCCTTGCCAACATTTCTTGCTTCTTGTGTTTTTTTATTTCAGCCATTATTACAGGTATGAGGTGATATCTCATTATGGTTTTGATTTGCATTTCTCTGATGATAGTGATGTTGAGCATCTTTTCATGGGTCGATGACCGTCTGAAAGTCATCTTTGGAGAAATGTCTGTTCATGTCTTCTACCCATTTTCTCATTGGATTATTTGATTTGGGGGTGTTGACTTGTATAAATTCTTTATACATTTTAGATATTAATCCATTATTGGCTATATCATTTACAGATACCTTTTCTCATTCAGCAGGTTGCATTTTAGTTTTGTTGATTGTTTCCTTTGAAATGCAGAAGCTTTTTATTTTCATGCAGAAGCCAATAGTTTATTTTTGCTTTTGTTTCCCTTGCCTCAGGAGACCTATCTTGAAAAAATGTTGCTATGGCCAATGTCAGAGAAATTACTGCCTATGCTCTTTCCTAGGATTTTTATGGTTTCAGGTCTCACATTTAGGTCCTTAATCCTATTTGAGTTTATTGTATGTTGTAAGAAAGTGGTCTAGTTTCTTTCTTTCACATGTTGCTGTGCAGTTTTCCAACCCCATTTGTTGAAGAGACTTTATCTCATTATATATTCTTGCCTCCTGTGTCAAAGATTAACTGACCATATGATTACAGGTTTATTTCTGGGCATTCTGTTCTCTTCTGTTTATCTGTGTGTCTGTGTTTGTGCCAGTACCGTACTGTTTTGATTACTATAGCTTTGCAATATAATCTGAAGTCTGGAATTGTGACACCACCAGTTTTTTTCCTTTTCAAGATTGCTTTGGCTATTCATGATCTTTTGTAGTTTGATTCCAGTTTTATCATTAACTTTTAATGCATGTGTTATAAACTTTTTGGGGTATTTTCCAAAGTGGAAAATACTACATAATGTTAATTATAAATTGTTATAATTTGCATTATTATTATTAACTCCAGTTATTATTGAGTTGAAGGTGCAATGGTTTGCTAATTTATTTGCCACAATGTTTTCATTTTCTAATTTTATTGGCCACAGTTGCCTTCTTTTGCCCATTTAAAAAAATCGTCTATACTTTTTTCTGAGTCACAACTCTTTTGATATATTAAAAAGTTTAATACTTTTTCCTATATGTTGGTATTACATGCTCCCAATAATCATTTATGTTTAAATTTATTTTCTTTTGTTTTAACCATGCAAACATTTTATCTAATTTTCAATTTTTCTATAGTCATATGAGTCAGTATTATCTTGTATGTTTTTCTGTCTTTAGTATCAGAATTTGAATGGCCTTTTTACCTTCATATGGTTTATATTTTATACTTGAGTCTTATGTTTAGATAAAATTGAAAATAAAACAGTTATCAACATGAACCAAATAACAAAAATAATGGAACATACATGGATATGTTTTAAGAGACATGAGCTCTTTCCACATTTCCTTCACTTTGCTCATATTCTTTTTCTCTCTTTGTCTATTTTTTGATAAACCAACTATAGTTGCCAATACATTTTCACACCTCTTTCCATGTATCTTCACTCTCTTTTTGGAAGTAATCACTATTCTAAGATTTCAGGGTGTCATTTGTGTCCAGGTACATATTCTAGATATATCAGTAAGCAATTTTTTTCAGTGTTTTAAATTTTTACTAAAATTTTTCTAATGTCTTTCGTTTGCATGCCTTTTTACTTAGAATTGCGGTTCTGAAGTTCACTGATGTGGCAATTTTTTCCTCACAACGTTATGTATTTTAAAACTACCTATGCTGATGGTTGTATCTAATTCACTGCTGTCTACTATACAAATGTAATATTAAACCTCAGATCATCTTTCTGCTACAAATGGATAATTAGGTAATTCCAACTTTTTAAATTTTTCATTTATAGTGTTAGAATGAATATTCTAGCTCATGTTTCCTTGGGAACATGAAAAAGAGCTTCCAAGAGATTCATACCCAGAAAAGGAATTGTTGAGTCACACATGTGTGCATATTAAACTTTGCTAGCTATTGCCAAATTGTTCTCCAAATGATTATATAATTTATAGAGCTAAGTGTAAGAATTCCTGATAGTCCAAAATTTTGCCAAAACTTAAAGAGATTTAAGTTTCTTTATCAGTATGTGAAATAGTGTCCCATTGTTGCTTTGATTTTCATTCTCTTCTCCTACAGTTGTACATCTCTTAATAAGGTTGACTGGCTATTTTGAAATACCTGACCATACCCTGTGCTATTCTTTTCCTACTGTTGTTTGAATTTTTCTCATTAATTTGATTTTTAAATTTAAGTGTTGCCCAGATTTTTCCCAAAATAGATATTTTGTTTTCATTTTCTTTAAATGTGTTTTGATGTATGAAAATTGTTTAGTGTATTGAATTTACAATTTCCTTTAAGTATTCTGCATTTTTGTATCTTATTAAAAAATTCTTCTCTATCTTGATACCCTAAAACTATTTTCCCTTATTTTCTTGAGAAACCTCTAACATTTTGCTTTTCTCAGTGTGTTCTTTAACCCATCTGGAATATTTTATTTTTGTGCATAGTAAAAGGTAGGGATCTATTATTATCATTTTCCCTCTTGGAACACAAATTGTCCTGATGTTCTTTTACTGAATAGTCTATTCTTTGCAACAGATTTGTAATGTTATGTCATATACCATACACATATAATCTGTTTCTCTATTTGGTCTGTTTTTCTGTTTCTGTTCCAATTTCTCACTGCTTTAATGATTATAGCTTTAAAATGAGCCTTCAGTGTGACAGGGCAAATCTTCTTTTCTATTTTTTTATGTATAAATAACATGGTTTTATCCATTCTTGATCCTTTACTTTTTATAGATTTTAGGTTGAATTTGTCCCAATACTATAAGTAGCCTTGTTAAAATTTTATTTTCATTGTAATGGGTTTATAGATCAACTGAGAATGTTGGTGATCTCCATTTTATTTAGATCTGTAATTATATAAATTTCTTGAAAAATTTATTGATAAAGCATAAAACTATTGATCACTCTATGCTACTAGCTAGTTTGTGGATTCACTTGTATTTCTATGTATACATCACATGCAAATAACAATATTAGGTATATGCTTATTTTTTTCTTTAGTTATATCTAGGCTAGGATGTCTGTGTAATCTTGAAAAGAAGTGGTGATAATGAGCATCTTTACATTTTTCTCTGAGTCAGAAAGAGATTTGTCTAAAGTCTTAGTATTAAGTGTTTAAGAAGTGCCCCCCCCCCCCAATTCACTGTTTGATCAGAGTTTTAAAATGCTTTACTCTTGGAACTGAAAAATTTGGTTTTCTTCATCTATTGTTACAAATTACATAAATAATTTTTTAAAGTTTTTTATTTGAGAGAGTGAGAAAGAACATGGGGGTGGGGCAGAGAGAGGGAGAGAGATAATCCCAAACAGACTCTGCACTGTCAGCACAGAGCCTGTATTGTGGGGGCTCAGACTCACGAACAGTGAGATCATGACCTGAGCCGAAACCAAGAGTAGGACGCTTAACAGACGTTAAGATTCAATATATGAAGTTTATTGTCAAATTGGTTTCCATACAACACCCAGTGCTCATCCCAAAAGGTGCCCTCCTCAATACCCATCATTCACCCTCCTCTCCCTCCCACCCCCCCCCATCAACCCTCAGTTTGTTCTCAGTTTTTAAGAGTCTCTTATGCTTTGGCTCTCTTCCACTCTAACCTCTTTTTTTTTTCTTCCCCTCCCCCATGGCTTTCTGTTAAGTTTCTCAGGGTCCACAGAAGAGTGACAACTTATGGTATCTGTCTTTCTCTGTATGGCTTATTTCACTTAGCATCACACTCTCCAGATCCATCCACGTTGCTACAAAGGGCCATATTTCATTCTTTTTCATTGCCACGTAGTACTCCATTGTGTATATAAACCACAATTTCTTTATCCATTCATCAGTTGATGGACATTTAGGCTCTTTCCATAATTTGGCTATTGTTGAGAGTGCTGCTATAAACATTGGGGTACAAGTGCCCCTATGCATCAGTACTCCTGTATCCCTTGGGTAAATTCCTAGCAGTGCTATTGCTGGGTCATAGGGTAGGTCTATTTTTAATTTTCTGAGGAACCTCCACACTGTTTTCCAGAGTGGCTGCACCAATTTGCATTCCCACCAACAGTGCAAGAGGGTTCCCATTTCTCCACATCCTCTCCAGCACCTATAATCTCCTGATTTGTTCATTTTGGCCACTCTGACTGGTGTGAGGTGATATCTGAGTGTGGTTTTGATTTGTATTTCCCTGATGAGGAGCGACGTTGAGCATCTTTTCATGTGCCTGTTGGCCATCTGGATGTCTTCTTTAGACAAGTGTCTATTCATGTTTTCTGCCCATTTCTTCACTGGGTTATTTGTTTTTTGGGTGTGGAGTTTGGTGAGCTGTTTATAGATTTTGGATACTAGCCCTTTGTCTGATATGTCATTTGCAAATATCTTTTCCCATTCCGTGGGTTGCCTTTTAGTTTTGTTGGTTGTTTCCTTTGCTGTGCAGAAGCTTTTTATCTTCACAAGGTCCCAGTAGTTCATTTTTGCTTTTAATTCCTTTGCCTTTAGGGATGTGTCAAGTAAGAAATTGCTACGGCTGAGGTCAGAGAGGTCTTTTCCTGCTTTCTCCTCTAGGGTTTTGATGGTTTCCTGTCTCACATTCAGGTCCTTTATCCATTTTGAGTTTATTTTTGTGAATGGTGTGAGAAAGTGGTCTAGTTTCAATCTTCTGCATGTTGCTTTCCTGTTCTTCCAGCACCATTTGTTAAAGAGACTGTCTTTTTTCCATTGGATATTCTTTCCTGCTTTGTCAAAGATGAGTTGGCCATACGTTTGTGGGTCTAGTTCTGGGGTTTCTATTCTATTCCATTGGTCTATGTGTCTGTTTTTGTGCCAATACCATGCTTTCTTGATGATGACAGCTTTGTAGTAGAGGCTAAAGTCTGGGATTGTGATGCCTCCTGCTTTGGTCTTCTTCAAAATTACTTTGGCTCTTCGGGACCTTTTGTGGTTCCATATGAATTTTAAGATTGCTTGTTCTAGTTTCGAGAGGAATGCTCGTGTGATTTTGATTGGGATTGCACTGACTCTGTAGATAGCTTTGGGTAGTATTGACATTTTGACAATATTTATTCTTCCAATCCATGAGCACGGATGTTTTTCCATTTCTTTATATCTTCTTCAATTTCCTTCATAAGCTTTCTATAGATTTTAGCATACAGATTTTTTACATCTTTGGTTAGATTTATTCCTAGGTATTTTATGCTTCTTGGTGCAATTATGAATGGGATCAGTTTCTTTGTCTTTCTGTTGCTTCATTATTAGTGTATAAGAATGCAACATTGATTTTGTATCCTGCAACTTTGCTAAATTCATGTATCAGTTCTAGCAGACTTCTGGTGGAGTCTATCGGATTTTCCATGTATAATATCATGTCATCTGCAAAAAGTGAAAGCTTAACTTCATATTTGCCAATTTTGATGCCTTTGATTTCCTTTTGTTGTCTGATTGCTGATGCTAGAACTTCCAACACTAAGTTAAACAACAGCGGTGAGAGTGGGCATCCCTGTTGTGTTCCTGATCTCAGGGAAAAAGCTCTCAGTTTTTCCCCATTGAGCATGATGTTAGCTGTGGGCTTTTCATGAATGGCTTTTATGATGTTTAAGTATGTTCCTTCTATCCCGACTTTCTCGAGGGTTTTTATTTATTTTTTTTTTTAATTTTTTTTTTCAACGTTTATTTATTTTTGGGACAGAGAGAGACAGAGCATGAATGGGGGAGGAGCAGAGAGAGAGGGAGACACAGAATCGGAAACAGGCTCCAGGCTCTGAGCCATCAGCCCAGAGCCTGATGCGGGGCTCGAACTCACGGACCGTGAGATCGTGACCTGGCTGAAGTCGGACGCTTAACCGACTGCGCCACCCAGGCGCCCCTCGAGGGTTTTTATTAAGAAAGGTTGCTGAATTTTGTCAAAGGCCTTTTCTGCATCGATTGACAGGATCATATGGTTCTTCTCTTTCTTTTATTAATGTGATGTATCACATTGATTGATTTGCTAATGTTGAACCAGCCCTGCATTCCAGGAATGAATCCCACTTGATCATGGTGAATAATTCTTTTTATATGCTGTTGAATTTGATTTGCTAGTATCTTTTTGAGAATTTTTGCATTCATATTCATCAGGGATATTGGCCTGTAGTTCTCTTTTTTTACTGGGTCTCTGTCTGGTTTAGGAATCAAAGTAATACTGGCTTCATAGAATGAGTCTGGAAGTTTTCCTTCCCTTTCTATTGTTTGGAATAGCTTGAGAAGGATAGGTATTATCTCTGCTTTAAACGTCTGGTAGAACTCCCCTTGGAAACCATCTGGTCCTGGACTCTTATTTGTTGGGAGATTTTTGATGACTGATTCAATTTCTTCACTGGTTATGGGTCTGCTCAAGCTTTCTATTTCCTCCTGATTGAGTTTTGGAAGGGTGTGGGTGTTCAGGAATTTGTCCATTTCTTCTAGGTTGTCCAGTTTGTTGGCATATAATTTTTCATACTATTCCCTGATAATTGCTTGTATCTCTGAGGGATTGGTTGTAATAATTCCATTTTCATTCATGATTGTATCTATTTGGGTCATCTCCCTTTTCTCTTTGAGAAGCTGGCTAGAGGTTTATCAATTTTGTTTAGTTTTTCAAAAAACCAACTCTTGGTTTCGTTGATCTGCTCTATAGTTTTTTTAGATTCTATATTGTTTATTTCTGCTCTGATCTTTATTATTTCTCTTCTTTTGCTGGGTTTAGGCTGTCTTTGCTGTTCTGCTTCTATTTCCTTTAGGTGTGCTGTTAGATTTTGTATTTGGGATTTTTCTTGTTTCTTGAGCTAGGCCTGGACTGCAATGTATTTTCCTCTCAGGACTGCCTTCGCTGCGTCCCAAAGCATTTGGATTGTTGTATTTTCATTTTCGTTTGTTTCAATATATTTTTTAATTTCTTCTCTAATTGTCTGGTTGGCCCATTCATTCTCTAGTAGGGTGTTCTTTAACTTCCATGCTTTTGGAGCTTTTGAAGACTTTTTCCTGTGGTTGATTTCAAGCTTCATAGCATTGTGGTCTGAAAGTATGCATGGTATAATTTCAATTCTTGTATACTTATGAAGGGCTGTTTTGTGACCCAGTATATGATCTGTCTTGGAGAATGTTCCATGTGCACTCGAGTAAAAAGTATATTCTGTTGCTTTGGGATGTAGAGTTCTAAATATATCTGTCAAGTCCATCTGATCCAATGTATCTTTCAGGGCCCTTGTTTCTTTATTGACCGTGTGTCTAGATGATGTATCCATTTCTGTAAGTGGAGTGTTAAAGTCCCCTGCAGTTACCACAGTCTTATCAATAGGTTGCTTATGTTTGTGAGTAATTTTTTTATATATTTGGGGGGGTCCTGTATTCGGCACACAGACATTTATAATTGTTAGCTCTTCCTGATGGATAGATGCTGTGATTATTATATAATGACCTTCTTCATCTCTTGTTACAGCCTTTAATTTAAAGTCTAGTTTGTCTGATATAAGTGTGGCTACTCCATCTTTCTTTTGACTTCCAATGGCATGATAAATAGTTCTCTGTCCCCTCACTCTCAATCTGAAGGTGTCCTCAGGTCTAAAATGAGTCTCTTGTAGACAGCAAATAGATGGGTCTTGTTTTTTTTATCCATTCTGATACCCTACGTCTTTTGGTTGGCGCATTTAGTCCATTTACATTCAGTGTTATTATGGAAAGATACGGGTTTAGAGTCATTGTGATGTCCGTAGGTTTCATGCTTGTAGCGATGTCTCTGGTACCTTGTCTGACAGGATCCCCCTTAGGATCTCTTGTAGGGCTGGTTTAGTGGTAATGAATTCCTTCAGTTTTTGTTTGTTTGGGAAGACCTTTATCTCTCCTTCTATTCTAAATGAAAGACTTGCTAGATAAAGGATTCTGGCTGCATGGTTTTTCTGTTCATCACATTGAAGATCTCCTGCCATTCCTTTCTGGCCTGCCAAGTTTCAGTGGAGCGATCAGTCATGAGTCTTATAGGTCTCCCTTTGTATGTTAGAGCACGTTTATCTCTAGCTGCTTTGAGAATTATCTTTTTATCCTTGTATTTTGCTAGTTTCACTATGATATGTCGTGCAGAAGATTGATTCAAGTTACGTCTGAAGGGAATTCTCTGTGCCTCTTGGATTTCAATGCCTTTTTCCTTCCCCAGATCTGGGAAGTTCTCAGCTATTATTTTTTCAAGTACACCTTCAGCACCTTTCCCTCTCTCTTCCTCCTCTGAAATACGAATTATGCGTGTATTATTTCTCTTTAGTGCATCACTTAGTTCTCTAATTTTCCCCTCATACTCCTGGATTTTTTTATCTCTCTTTTTCTCAGCTTCTTCTTTTTCTATAACTTTATCTTCTAGTTCACCTATTCTCTCCTCTGCCTCTTCAATCCGAGCCGTGGTGGTTTCCATTTTATTTTGCAGTTCATTGATAGCATTTTTTAGCTCCTCCTGTCTGTTCCTTAATCCCGTGATCTCTGTAGCAAGAGATTCTCTGCTGTCCTTTATACTGTTTTCAAGCCCAGCGATTAATTTTATGACTATTATTCTAAAATCACTTTCTGTTATATTGTTTAAATCATTTTTGATCAGTTCGTTAGCTGTTGTTATTTCCTGGACGTTTTTCTGAGGGGAATTCTTCCGTTTTGTCATTTTGGATAGTCCCTGGAGTGGTGTGGGGCTGCAGGGCACTTCCCCTGTGCTGTCTTGAATAACTGCGTTGGTGGGTGGGGCTGCAGTCAGACCTGATGCCTGCTCCCAGCCCACTGCTGGGGCCGCAGACAGACTGGTGTGTGCCTTCTCTTCCCCTCTCCTAGGGGCAGGATTCACTGTGGGGTGGCGTGGCCGTCTGGGCTACTTGCACACTGCCAGGCTTGTGGTGCTGGGGATCCGGCATATTAGCTGGGGTGGATCGGCAAGGTGCACAGGGGCAGGAGGTGTAGGCTCAGCTCACTTTTCCTTCAGAGATCCGCTTTGGGAGGGGCCCTGCGGCACTGGGAGGGAGTCAGACCCACCAGAGGGATAGATCCACAGAAGCACAGCGTTGGGTGTTTGCGCGGAGCTAGCAAGTTCCCTGGCAGGAACTGGTTCCCTTTGGGATTTTGGCTGGGGGATGGGCGAGGGAGATGGCGCTGGCGAGTGCCTTTGTTCCCCGCCAAGCTGAGCTCTGTTGTCCGGGGCTCAACAACTCTCCCTCCTGTTGTCCTCCAGCCCTCCCATTCTCCGAGCAGAGCTGTTAGCTTATAACCTTCCAGATGTCAAGTCCCACTTGCTGTCGGAACACACTTCGTCTGGCCCCTCCACTTTTGCAAGCCAGACTCGGGGCCTCTGCTTGGCTGGCGGGCCGCCCCTCCGTCCCTGCTCCCTCCCGCTAGTCCGTGGAGCGCACCACCTCTCCGCCCTTCCTACCCTCTTTTGTGGGCCTCTCATCTGCACTTGGCTCCAGAGAATCTGTTCTGCTAGTCTTCTGGCAGTTTCCTGGGTTATTTAGGCAGGTGTAGGTGGAATCTTAGTGATCAGCAGGATGCGCGGTGAGCCCAGCGTCCTCCTAAGCCGCCATCTTCCCAGGATCCTCTCCATAGATAATTTTTTAATGCTAAACTATTCTTGCATTACTGGTATATTCTACCTCATTTTTTATCACTACTACCAACAGTACTTTTTAATGATATATTGGTATTTTTACATAGTTTTTACCTATTTTCTCAATATCTTTGTATTATTTTCTTTTTCAGTATGCCTAAATAAAAGTCTATTTTGGGATTTTATGTTTTTCCAATCTCAGCATCTGTTTCTTTTTAGGGTGAGCGAATATGTTCCTTTTCTCATTACTTACTTTTTGGAAACCATATTGTTTAAGTGTTATGTGATTTCTTAAGTTTTTAATATTGAAAATATTTTCTTCTCTTTTTTGAACCTATTTAAAATTGTAGGTTTTTACTGCCAAGAGGATTAGATATTTAGAATAGTTCCTGCCAAATAATAAATGTTCAGTAAATGACAGCTATTTTAGGTATCTATTACTTCTTCTATTTGCCCTTTATATAAATTTTAAAATTAAATTGTTTTCACATTTTTCCTATTGAAATATTCTTCTCCATAATTTTTTAGAATAATCTGGGTGTTTATATTCAAGGTCATGTTATCCATTTATTTTTGAGATACACTTTTTTAAGGACAGTTTTAAATTCACCACAAAATTGAGTAGAAATGTTAATTTTTAACAACCTTAATTTTTTCTACATTATTTTTAACATTTTTTTTTTTAAATTTTTTTTTCAACGTTTATTTATTTTTGGGACAGAGAGAGACAGAGCATGAATGGGGGAGGGGCAGAGAGAGAGGGAGACACAGAATCGGAAACAGGCTCCAGGCTCCGAGCCATCAGCCCAGAGCCTGACGCGGGGCTCGAACTCACGGACTGCGAGATCGTGACCTGGCTGAAGTCGGACGCTCAACCGACTGCGCCACCCAGGCGCCCCAATTTTTAACATTTTTGTATTGAGTTTTACAAGTACATTAAAATTATTTAAAATTAACTCTAGGCTTTATGAAATTTTATTTTTCACATTATTTCAGTCTGAAGATGGGTGTTGATCCTGGCTGGGTCTTTTCTCCTTTTTTATACTCCGAATTTTAAGTATGTTCCAAGTCATCTCTTTTCTGTACCAGAACTTCCTTCACTACAAAAGATTTAAAATTTTGTCTCTAGTCTCAATTGCTAATAGAAATCAAGTGTAGTCTTGCTTCAGTTATACAAATGGAAGGAGAACAATGAATAGCAAACCAAAGGAAGATCTTTGCTATCTGGAGTTAACAAAGTTGCATTTCTCAAATAACAGAACTCAGTAAGATATGTTAATTTTCCTCTTCAAGGCTTCTGCTCAGCACTATATTCAGCTCACTAGCACTCTTGAGAATTCTGTTGACAAAATATATTACAATACACCGGTGTCTCTCCTCTCTACTGTGAATCCCCAAGTCCAAGCCCTCATCATCTTTTGCCATGATACTTATAGTAACCTCAATGCAATTTCTCCATTTCTAGGTTTGACCCTCTTGAAACTTAGTCTGTACTTTACTATTGGACTAATATTTTACGTCACTGAATGAATTATTTACCTATGAGGTGTCCCCTCATTCTGAGTAGAGAAGTAGAGACTGGGTTCTTGACATATGATCGATCTGTAACAGGATAAGAATCACTCCATCCAAGGATAAAATTGCCCTCATTTACCTTGTCTCCTGAGTAATACCCACGTCAGTAGTAATTTTTGGAGTTTGTGAAGTGTTCCTGGATATCCCGGACCACATTATTTTCCCAACTCAGAAATCTTACAGCACTTAGAGCATGCCCCAAAGATTAGACCTAAAATTACGTTATTTTACATGGTTTGTATACTGATAATTTTATTACCGTATGTTTATTATTACTTCCCATTGTTTAAAGTTAATTTTCCTTCAGTATCTCCTTACTCTGTAATTTAGTGTTTGCCTTTATGTTATTTCCAACATTAGATTGTAAACCTGTTGAGAATTAGGATAATATATTTTATTCCTGTGTTTTCTGCATTCATCTGATAATAAATGTTCAACAAGTATTCTAACTGATTTATTAATAAGGCTAAAATGGAACTCTTGGATCAAATAATTCCTTTAAGGGTATAAGTAATTATAACTCAAAGTACCTTATATTATTTTGAAAAGTAGAGGGCACAGCACATTGGAGCAAATATGTTTGAAATAGTGAGCCAATGAATCATGATTTGAGTCTTTACAAGAATGACAAATGTTTTCCCCAATGCTTTTGATTAAATTTAATGGATGGTACCAGAGCAACTCAATTAGGTTAACATGTCTGGAAAAATAAAATAGTCAATTTGATAGTTAAATATAGACCCTGGTTCTGACATTAAAATCAATACTAAATAAAGCAACATTTTTTCTCATTACTCTCTTTCAAACTTAAAGAGATTATAGTTTTAAAAATAATTTTCACTTTAAGGGCCAATTGTTCAGGTTAAATTTATTAGCAACATATGTTATGAGGTAGCTGTGATATAGCATTAATGATACTTTAATTGTTATTGAAAAACTTTAGTTCCAGTTTTAGTTCAAATACTAGCTTTGTGAATTGAAGCAATGGATCTGTCAGAGCCACAGTTTCTAAATATGAAATTGGAATAATTCTATATGCCTCATGAGTTTCATGATATTAGGATTAAATGAAATAATGCCTATGAAAAATATTTCTATACTTAATAGCATTTCTAGAGAAAAATAATTCTTTATCTCAAGAGATAATTTTAATAATTTCAAATTCTTATTTAGGCTATAAAAAAGGTCATGTCCTGAAATGTATTTTCTAAATAGAAACACCTTTATGCTAACTAAGAAACTTGCTTTCACATATCCTTTGATCTGCTAACTAGGCCCTCTGACAATCAACAAGATAAAGTAATTTATTTACAACAAAAACTGTGACAATAATGTGTCTCTTTGCTCCAGGTAAGGCGGTGAAAGAGCTTATGTTAGATTTTCTACATAGATTATAACCTGGTAAAAGGTCAGTATCCTGTTATATTTGGATAATTGTTTTGCATAGAGTGGATTGAGGGCCGCCAGACTAGACCTGCTGTAGAGACAGTGGCCTCTTGAACTTCTGTTCTAAGCACCTGCCCCTCAGTGGCGAATACTCTTTATAAACAAGAACCCAAATATAACATTTGTTACAACAAAAGAAACACAGTAACTGCTTGTTGTAGTTCCAGTGAGGAAGACAGGATAAGGAGGAGAGAATGTAGCTGATGGGCTCACATCTGTCACCCTTCTCACACTGGCCTCTGTCTAGACTTGAGGATCACTCACGATCACTGTGGCTTTCTGTGGCTTTTCCCACAAATGGCCATTTTTATGGCCACCCCAGCATTCTTTTGATAAACTTTAGCTTGTTGTATGGTTAGTGTTAGCATGGAATATGGTTTTCTGTGCTACTTTTAACCTACTTGTGGTTAGGAGTGTGTTTCTTAGAGGCAGCTTTTACTTTAGTCTTGTGTAGCCAATCTGTCAATCTTTACCATTGAATTGTGGTGTTCAGGCCATATACATTAAATGTAATTATCAACATGGGGCACATGGATTTTTCACTTGTGTAAGTGTCTGACTCTTGATTTTGGCTCAGGTCATGATCTCACAGTTTGCGAGATCAAGCCCTGTATGGGGCTCTGTGCTGATGGTGAAGAGCCTGTTTGGCATTTTCTCTCCCCCTCTGTCTGCCCGTCCCCTGCTCACTCTCTCTCTCAAAATAAATAAACATGAAAAAATAAATGTAATCATTAATATGATTTGGTTTCAGTATGCTACTATCTTTGTTTTCTTTTATCCTGCCCGTTCTTTGCTGCCTTTTTGTTCTTTTTTGTGCTTATTTTTTAATTAATTGGGAGTTAATTGAGCATTTTATGATTCATTTTATCTCCTTTGTTGGCTTATTAATTATAACCCTTTGTTATTTATGTGGTTGCTTATATGGGTCATGGTATACATCTTTAGCTTATCACAGTCAGCTTCCCAGTGCTATTATAATACTTCACATATCAACACTATACTTTTCTTTCTTCCCTCCTGGCCTCTGTGTTATTCTTGTCATGAATTTTACTTCTGTATGGGTTGCAAATCATCCAAAAGATCCTGTAATTTTTATTGTAAATAGTAAATCTAGTAAAAGATAAAAACACAATAACCACTTTCTGCAATTCTAGCCACTAAGGTGGGATAATGAAGAGAAGGAGAAAAAGTGATTGGAAATGGACTATTTTTGGTCCTGTATGAACACCAAGGATTGTTTTCTCTAATTTTTTCCAGTGTCTGTTTTTCCAGTCCCTGGTAGTTCATTCACATGCATGGGTTGACCATCACTCAGCTGAGTAGGGCCTTCTCCAGCATCTGGCCCTGAAAACTCTGGCTGTTTTGGCCTCCTTGTCCAATCAGCTCCATTTCTTCAATTCAAGCAACCGCTGAGTTCTTCCTGGATTCTCCCTCCCTACACCATGGTTTGATGACTTTGCCTAGGCAGTTGAGTTAGGATAATGGGACCTCATCTGTTTCTTGTCTTTGAAGATTACTGTCTATCATCATTTGATGTCCAGTGTTAACAATAGGTTTAAAAATCTGTATTTATCAATTTTACTTTTTTTTAAAAAAAGCAATTTTTCAAACAGGAACATACATAAAATTCCATTACTTCATCTTGCCTGGAAGCTGTCATTCATATTAAAAACTACAATATATAAGGGATGGAATTTTATAAATGGTACCATAGATATCAAAATGTTTCTTCTCTATGGATATCCAATGGATCCAGCACAGTTATTGAAAAAGAGGAAAAGATAGCCTTTCCTCACTGCACTGCAGGATTACCTTAAAGCAAATAACTGTATGTGAGTGGTCTTTTCCTAGACTGTGTTTTGTGCCACTGGTCTGCTTCTATATTTTTAACTAATATCATCCTCTGAATTTCTGTGACTGTATAATAAATCTTTTTTTGTATCATCTTTTTAAATTTTTTGAGATTTTTAAATTTTTGAGAGACAGAAAGAGAGCATGAGCAAGTGAGAGGCAGAGAGAAAGGGAGATACAGAATCTGAGAAGCAGGCTCTAGGCTCTAAGCTGTCAGCCCAGAGCCTGATGCAAGGCTTGAACCCACAAATTGTGAGATCATGACCTGAGCCAAAGTCAGACGCTCAACTGACTGAGCCACCCAGGCACCCCCTATCTAATGACTCTTGATTAAAATATTTGTTCTTCTACTTTAGGATTGCCTTAAGACTCTTCAGGCCCTTTTAGTTTTCACACAGATTTTAGCAGTAGCTAATGAATGTTGCATAGAGGAATTAATCTGGGAAAAAATACTATCTTTAGAGTATTGAGCCTTTCAGTTCATAATCATAGTGCATTCCTAAATTTACTGAGGTGTCCTTTAATATCTGGTGATATTCAGTATATAATATTAAATACTTTTGTTAGCACTGTTTCTAGATATTTGACTTTTTGATATTTTATAAATGTATATTGTTAAAATTTTTATTTGCTATTTATTTGTTGTCATAAAGAAATGGCAGTGTTTTGTGCATTTTGTATATAGTAGCCTTGTTAAATATAGACATTGTCTAAAAATTTATCTATGGATATCTTTATCTTCTATGTACAACAGTCACTGAGGATAATAATACTGTTTTTCTGTTCCTTTCTTCACCCCAGCACTTATGTGTTTTGTATACTTGTCTCTCCTCATTATACTGGGCTTCAACTTATAGTTGAATAGAAGTGATAACAGTGTGCATTTCCTGAATAAGTCCCAGTCTCACGGATAAACGTTTCAATGAATCATCATTAAGTGTGGTATTAGCTGTGGACTTAAAAAATCATCTTTATCAAGTTAAGAAGTAATTCCTATTCCTTAATTTACTAAGATATTTTTTATTATGAAAGGATCTTGGGTTTTATCAAACATATTCATATATCTCTTAAAATGATCATATGTTTTTTTATTCAATTAAACTAATAAATTACACCACTTGATTTTTGATTGATAAACTGAACTTGTATTCCTGGAATTATACCCATATGATCATGATATATTATGGTTTTTATATACCACTCAAATAGATTTGCTAATGATTCATTTATCATTATCGCATCCCTGTTCATAAGTAATATCATTAATTATTAGTCTTTTCTACATTTATATTTAAAGTTATGCATTTATTTAAGGCAATAATTATGGGTTCAAATGGTGTTGTCTCAAAATTAACATGTTGAAGTCCTAACCCTCAGTACCTCAAAATGTGACCTTATTTAAAAATAGAGATATTGCATATGGAATTAGTTAAGATGAGGTCATACTGGAGTAGAGTGGGCCCCTAATTCAGTATGACTAATGTTCCTATATAAAGGGGGAAATCTGGATGCAGATAAATATACAGGGAAAATGTCATGTGAAGACAAAGGCAGATATCAGGGTGATACAGCCACATCCAAGGAATGCCAAGATTGTCAGAAAACCACTAGAAGCTTAGACAGAAACATGAAACATATTTCTCCCTCACAAGAAAACAACCTTGCTGACACCTTGATCTTCTTGTCTAACAGCCTCCAAAACTGTGAGACAATAAAAATCTGTTGTTTAAGCCCCTTAGTTTGTGGCACTTTTTTTTTTTTTTTTTTGACAGGACCCCAAGCAAGCTAATACAGATCTCATTTGAAGATTTTTATATTTTGCTTTCAGTAGTTGTAAATATGATATACTTAAGTGTTATTTTCTTTGTATTTATCTTATTTTTTATTTGTAAGCTTTTTGAAATATTTCATGAGTTTTGGAACTGATGGCTCTCATAGTTTGGAAACTATGCTGCCAATGCTCCTTTGATTTTCAGAGGTGTTCTGCTAGTGTGTTAGCTTCCCACACTGCACAGTTTTAGCATTTGGCAATACTTCTAAAGAAAAACTGGCTGGATTTTGAAGCTCATCAATTATTCAGTTTTATCTCTCCAGCCTTACAAGACCACCAGAAGTTCTCCTAGTTTTTCTGTCTCCCACCAGTATGCCTCTACCCAGCAAAGCCCAGATTTTTAGCCTCTTATTCTGCATTCACAATTGACAAGTTACATGGAGAAATAGTATCTAAGAAGGATTAGCTGATCTCTTTGGTCATCTTCCCTTGAAAACCTTTCTTAACTGGTCTTCAAAGTTTTAGCCACTTTAGCAAAGTGAATGATTTAAGCTTGTTTTCCCCATTTTCTTGGCAGGAGTATTGGTGTGTCACCATCTTCTTCATCTTCTTTAATTGCTTTTCTGGTTATAAACATACATATTTTTCATAAAAAATGAGAAAAAGAAATAAGCCCTCACATCCCTCTTCCTATCACCTTTAGGTAATCATTATTACTATTTTAGTGTGTTCCCTTACAGATCTACATTTTGGAGGTGACTTACCCAGTAAACACACACACACACACACACACACACACACACACACACACACACACCCTGTACACACTGTGGCTAACCACTAAGATATCACTGTCGCCTTATGAACTTCAAAACCCAGAAATACATATTAATGGATAAGGGGAGAAATTACACTTACCAAAAGATCCTCATTCAATCAAGTTACTTTATTCTTCTGAATGAATAAACTCATCTAAAGAAAGAATGGGTAAATTTGGAGGCTAGTCAGCAGTGGAAGCAGAGAAAAGTGAGCATCGTAGAAAGCAGCCCTAATCTATCTAATTTCCTTTGCTCTGATCTTTTGCTCAATATGCAAACTTAAAAAAAAAAAAAAAACAACAAAATTGCTTTCCTGTGTGGAATTGCCTATAGGGAGAGATTATGCTGCTAAATTAGTTCTTTTTGTAAATCAATATCTGGCATTCTGTTTTTGTGCATCTATTTTTTAAAACTTAGTTTATATGAATCTCATTAGCGAGTGATCTACTTTCCTGCATTGATAAAACTTGCATCTGTCTCAAAAGTACAGAGGTAATAAAATGGTGGGGATCTGTCACAGTAGCTATTTACTTTTCTCAGGCAACACCCAATTTCTCCACAGATGTCTTTCCAATCAAATGGCAGTATTCACTTAATAATAAGTAACTTATTTGTTTTGCATAATTGTGATTATTTTGCTTATAGAATTTTGCAATCTGCTATTTTCAGTTATTCTTAGAATGTGAAGGTTTTCCCAACTCATTAAATATCCCTAGAATGAAAATGTCATGTGGGATTTTTCTGTCTTGTTCATTGCTATATCTTATTGGTAACATACAAGCTGATGCATATGGTAGATATGCAGTAAATATTGGGAGAATCAATCAATAAACTATTATTTTCTAGCCAGTTAGTAGTATTAGTACCATATTGCCAAGCAGGAATTTTAAGTTAAAAGAGGATATAATTTGTTGTTGGATTGTGCTTGTACTGCATATGCCTAGAAGACTGTTAGGAGAAAATATAGAATTCTGATAGGGTTGAATTTAGGGGAGCCAAATAAATCCCAAGGATTTGTTGGCTAATCTTCTTCCCTTCCAGAAATTTGTTATTAGTCATTAGAAATAAAATTTTACTGATCTTTCTCTAGCTGTTTCAGATTGGAAGTGGTGCTGTCCCACCCAAGTCTGGCTCTGCAAGAGCCTATTGTATCCCCCCGCCCCCTGCCAGGTTTTTTAACGACTAATTGGATGTCTTAAACTTGTACATCACTGTCTTAAACTTACACATACAACACAGTAGTTTGATTCACATATTTTGTGACATGATTACCACAATAGGCTCAGTTAACATCCATCCTCTCATATAGATAAAGTAAACAGAAAGGAGAAAAGAAGAAAGAAAAAAATTCCCCTGGTGCTGAGAACTCTTAGGGAATACTTGCCCAATGACTTTCCTATGTGTTACGTAGCAGTGTTATCAATAGTCACCATGTTGTACATGACATCCCATCTTGCTTTTACCAACAATGCACTGATGAGTGAATCTGTAGATAGATGGTTGGGCACATTTTATTATTTATTTAGTTTAAGTTCCTAAATTAGTAGTTGTGTATATGTGTTAGATGTTTGGAATTGCCGAACTGTTAAAGCAACCTTTAAAATGTTAATTTATACACCAAAATAGTGAGATGGCAGTATACTTAAATGGCAAATTGAAACTGAAATTTTTTTTAAACAAAGGTACTCTAAGGAGAATAAGAAAGTAACATTCTGGTACATTCAGATCCCTTTACTGAAATTGGACCCAGCTGACATATTAGGCAGCCTAACTTCAGGGCTGGTTAAGGGTCTGGGCTCTAGACTACCCTTTCATGGACACTGCCTTGTCATATGATGTTAACTACCAATCACAGATGACATTGATGGAATGGCTTAAGAAGTTGAATGTGACAGCTTTGTCAGGTAGAGGTCCCAGTGACAAATAGAAAGCTAGACATAACCACAGCTCTGAGGAACTTCCAGTTTGATGCCTCACCGATATAATATTTTCTCAAGACAGCTTCCCAACCAGGCTGATCTTCTTGACCTGGTTTTCCCTGTCTTTGTCTATCAGCATATTTATTTGACAGTGTGCTAATGCAGTGTTAGAAAGTAAAGGCAGATTTCCCACTCTGTATCTACATTGAAAATCTTTGCCTTTTGGTAGTGCTTCTCTTGGTGTGGTTTGTTTGATAGTTTTCTTCAGGAAAACTGTCTGCTGATAAGGATGCTACTGACTTAGGGAAGCCTGTCCAAGGCTTTGGCTGATTTCCGGTGAAAGTATTACCAGGATAGGCATTAGCATGTTTTGCTTTTAATTTCCTGCCTCAAAGTCCTTGGAAAACATTTGCAGTTAGTGAGCTGGAAGAATGGAATTTTATAGTAGTTTCACGATCTATAATATGCGCTAGTTTCATGGTATATATAAGTTTAACTCTAAGATCTTTCCAAATGCTATGGTGATTCATATTATCATGGTTATGTCTCCTGTTCAAAACGTAAAGTTCCTCTTCATTTATATTCTATATGGAATGATTTCTCTCATTACATACAGATGTTTTTGAATATGAGAACTGTATATCCTCTGACAGATGCTGTGTGGTGCACCTGAATAAATGTGAACTTAAAGGTCATACCATACGTTAGCAGGGCTGGACTCTTAGGTATCATTTACATTTATGCCATACTTCCAGGTGCAACCACCTACACATTAATGCCATTTTGAGCAAACTGGCAGCACAGTCTAGATCCCAGACTATATCTGGCCCTCCATGATGTCTTATCAAGCTGTGTAGTTTTCTCCCTTGTTCTCCTCTCCCCATCTTTTCTACTTTTCAGCCCCCATCAACATAGTCCCAAGCTGCTGACTCAGGAATTGAGTAATATTATTGTCCCATAGCAATAACATTGCAAGTCTGTATTTATTGTGTAGCTTTTGCCCATTTTCACTCATTTGATATTTACTGAGCATCTACAATTTGTCAGGTACTGTACTCTGCTGATAAAAGACTGAAGAGGCAATTTTCTCCTCTCTGGCTCTTCTAATGTGGGAATAAAAATAACTATATTAAAAATAACTGTTATCATAAGTTCAGTGTGTGGGAAGTGCTATGAAAAAGTTCAAGCAATGGAATGAAAAGTTAGGCAAAATATGGCTTCCTTATACAGGATAGTCAGGAAGGTTCTCTCAGAAGAGGTGATATTTGAGCAAAGACCCGGATGATGAAAAGAGATAGTCATGTGAATTCTTGGAGAATGAGTATGTGAGATAGCAACCACAAAGGCCTTCAGATTAGAACAGTCAGCCTGGCCTGTGGAAGGGGCAGCAGGAAGGCCAGTGTGATGGAGAACACAGAGGCGAGAGGAGATACAGGGACATTAGGTGGGAGGGTGGCACTGTAGGGCAGGTGAGATGTGATAGAGAGTCTGGAGGAGGGAAGAAATAGTGGAGTCAGAGAAGAGTGTTTAAAAGTAGAACTGACAGTAAATACTGATGAATTGGAGATGGACAAAAGGAGGGGAAATGGGATCTTTGGAATAAGTCCCATGTGTCTGAACTTAGCAAGAGGGAGAACTTTGCCATTTCACTAAAATAAGAATGGCTTGAAATGAGATCAAGGGAAAAGACAGGACTAAATGGGCAAAAATAACATGTTTGGGACATAGAAAGTTTAAGATATCTAATAAACATCCGACTATGCCATGTGTAACAGCATTTGTGTGTGTACGTGTTTGTGTGTGAGAAGTAGCAACATATCCTCAAAGATGATTTTTAAAAAATTACTTCAAAAGTGATTTGAGCAAAATAATATTTGTAATATTTTGGGAATAAATGTTTAGCATTCTAATGCAAGTATTTGGGAGGGGGGATAGCTTTTTATTTTGATACAATATCAAACAAAAGAAAACTTGCAAGAGAAGTACAAAGGATATCCATATGTATCTTTTTCTGGAATCATAGATTGTTAGCATTTTGCTGCATTCATTTTATCATGCAATGCGTATTACCTGTCTATACATCTATCTATTCACACAGCCACATAAACACACATACGATGTATGTATGTCATACACACACATACATTTTTACCAAACCATGTGAAAGTAAATCTCAGACAGCATGTCCCTTTATCCCTAAATATTGCAGTATATTTCCCCAGAACAAGAACATTCTCTTATATAAACACAGAACAATTACCAAAATCAGGATATTGAAATTGATACAGTACTAACCTATAATTCACAGTCCATATTCAAATGTGTCCAATTTTTTTTGAAAGTTCTTCTATAGCAATTTTTTTCCCCACGCTCCAGGATGTAGTCCAGAATCACACATTGCATTTGATTGTCATGTCTCTCTTGTCTCATTTGGTTTGGAACCATTCCTCAACCTTTATGTTTTTTTTTTTTTTTTTAATCTTGACATTTTTACAGATGACAGAAAACTACATTGTAGAACAAAACATGATATGAGTTAAATTTTTCCTCATAATTAGATTCAGGTTATTCATCTGTAGCAACAAAAGCACAGAAAGGATATGTCCTTCTCAGTGTATCATATCAAGGATATTAGTCTATTTGATTATTGGTGATTTTAATTTTCAACTCTTGGTTAAGGTCGTGTCTAATAGATTTTTCCACCATAGACTTACTCTATATTCTATCGGTAATTAATTTATCAGAAAATATTTTGATACTATCTTAATACCTTGTTTGCTCTTAAACCTCTACCCACTAGTTTCAGTATTCATTGATTTTTTTTGTTTCATATTTCTTGCACAGCAATCACAGTTGCAAAATTTTCTATCTCTATTGTTTCTACTGCATTTAGGAGTCCTCTTTCTTCCAAAAGAGCTTTCCCTTTCTCCTTCTTTACTTATTTATACAATTATTTACTCATTTATAACCCTTATTTATAACCGTATAATTTTATTGATCCTTGTTTTTCTCAATGAGTTTTAATCTGTTATTCTCATCGTTACTTGGTCTTGTATATTGCCTAAGGGAGACCTTCAGTCAGATTCCTGTGTCATTTTGATATGTCTCAGTATTTGAGAAAAAATTTTTTTTACATTTATATATTTTTGAGAGAGAGAGAGAGCGCACACACACACACACACATACACACACACACAAGCGGGGGAGGGATAGAGAGAGAAGGAGACACAGAATCCCAAGCAGGCCCTGAGCTGTCAGCGCAGAGTCGGAGGAGGGGCTCGAACTCACAAACCGCGAGATCATGACCTGAGCCAAAGTCGGACACTCAACAGACTGAGTCACCCAGGTGCCCCTCAGTATTTTTAAAAAAGTGCTTCCAGACTTTCTAGAACCAGATACTTTACTTTTCACCTTCTATCTTTCCTGCCCAGTTCTGAAGTTAGCCATTTCTTCAAGGAGCCCTTGTTCCTTTTAGTGGGGAATGATACTCAGAAACCATTAAGAAACCAAGGCTCTTGGAGTCTTAGCACGGCAAGTACATTGAAGAATATTAGGAGGTCCTGTTTCACAGCTGCTGATTTTTAATGTAAATGGCCACTAAGGCATGAACTGGTAATATTTTTAATTCACTAGTATAAGGGAAAAGACAGGACTTGTTCCTAAGATTAAAAAAAATTTTTTTATTTTGTATTTTTAAGATCTAACTCAGTGCTATGTGTCTTTGAAGCTTTGTGCACCTTTTGACATTAAGAGACATCAACCTGCTAATGGATCAAAGAATAAAAGCTTTAGTGCAAATAAGAGTTGGTCCTTGTAGTCTACAGAGAGTTCTACTTTCCCTAGCATCAGGGGGCAAGGAATGCTACTGATATAGTTGAGAATAACAGAAAGTTGATGTTTCCAAGGCAATAGCATAAAATGTGATTTCTAATATCTATATTTTCTACAGGTAAGTATGTAAACAAAATAATAAGGCTGAAACAGAAATGTGCCTAAGTCAATTTCTACATATACCATCAAATGGTCTTGCGGCCTCAAAGATGCTTGATAATCATCCCAAAGGCTTAATTCTTGTTAACCTCAAAGAGACACTCATTTTGATTTCACGTAATACACAGTGCTGGAAGTAAAGGGAAAGAAAATAAGTCAGTATAACATAACTGCAATATTTCCTATTAGGCAAAATTTATATGAGTCACTTAAGCAAATACTTGGAGTGTTTTAGGTACAAGACTTCTAACCAAGCTAGCGTGGGAAGTACATACTTGAAGCCCCAGAGCATGTCATCCCTTCTAACTGCTCCAGACACATAGGAGGTACATAAAAATGGTTTTAAAAGTAAAAATTCATAATCATACAAAAAATGAGGACAACCTATCCTTATATAAAAAACATAAATGGAGAGTAGTGAGTGGGGATCAGCATGGTGGCCAAAAGCCGCTAGAGACTTCTTTGGGTTCAGCTGCTGTGGAGTATCAGAGAATAAAAGCACCCCAACATAAGATGGGGAGGTGTAGTCAGACCTACTACTATAATTTCTGTCAGCTTCCCTTCTCTCTTCAAAGGGGCTGAAGATAGCTGCTATTAATCCTGCCTGAGCCTACACTTGAGATCAGGCTGCATTCCCAGGAGATTAAGAGGACACAGATACAAGCTCTAAACTAGGTACTGAGCTAAGATTCTCTTGGCTCATTGATTTACAATATCTTCATATCACTAGAGAAGGAGAGCTCCACAAAGCCAACATGTGACCTTATTTTGTATTAGAACACCAGAACACTGCGACAACCTGAAGAAAATGGTTGTAAAAACAAAGACACAGGAAAGGTTGAGCAAAGAAAGAGAGAGAAGGAAAACAAGTGATGGGTGAAGAGAGAAATTAAAACATCACCTAAAATTAGCTTACAACCAAAATTCCCACTAATGAATACTACAAGAGAACTAGCGAGAAAATCAACAGTTGAAAGATAAATTAGGATGAAACTAGAATAAAAGAAAAAAATAAAAAACAATTATAATAAACACACACAGGATCTTTAAGAGATCTTTAAGACAGGATCTTTAAGATAAAGGAGAACTTGCTTTATAAGAAGTTATGATAAACAATGGCAGAAAAACACGATTCCCAGCTTCAAGGAGTTTATCGTGATAAAGATTCTGTCTCTAGATAGATGACAGATCAGGATATACTACCTTTGTCATAATTTTGAGTGAATATATATAGGCTACTGACTACTTTGCCACCATGTGCATGTGTTTTGATTGGATGTGTGTATACACACACACACACACACACACACACACATGCTTGTTCTTTGCAAATATGTGCAAAATACATACAAATTTTAGAATGCATTATAATATATATTATCTAACTGTGGCATTTGTGATTTGTTTTCCTTCTTTAGCAATATGGTAATCATGATGATTGATTTTTCAGTGTTGAAATGGCATTCCTGAAATAAAACATACTGGCTCATAATTTATCATCTTTTTTTTATATATTCCT
This sequence comes from Puma concolor, assembly GCF_028749965.1. Taxonomy (NCBI): domain Eukaryota; kingdom Metazoa; phylum Chordata; class Mammalia; order Carnivora; family Felidae; genus Puma; species Puma concolor. Next base: position 69,904,642 of record NC_141667.1, read on the forward strand.
GAACTTGATTTGCTATCATTTTGTTAAAAATTTTATGTCTGTGTTCATGAAAAATATTTATCCACAGATTTTTTTTTTCTTGTAACACATTTTCTGGTTTTAGTATCTCAGCAGTGCTGCCTCATAATATGAATTAGAAAGTGTTACTTTCATGAAGAGTTACTGTAGAATAGATATGATTTCTTTCTTAAAGGTTTAGGAGAATTATTGAATCTAATGGGTTCAGTATTTCCTTTCTTGGAAGGATTTTAAGAATTCAGTTCCTTTATATATATTAGAGTAGTCACGTTACACTGATTTCTTCTTGAATGAACTTTGATAGTTTTTGCCTTTCAAGGAATTTGCCTATTGCATCTAAGCTGTTGAATTTATAGGGATTAAATAGTTTGTAATATTATATTATCATTAGAATGTCTATAGGATCTGTAATAATGTTTCTTTTTTTAGTTTGATATTGATAATTGGTAGCTTCCATTTTTGTGTTCTTTTGCTTGGTAAGTCTTGCTAGACATTTATAATTTTTACTGATCTTTGCAAAGAAAAAGCATTTGATTTCCATTTACTCTATTGTTTTTTCCACTTTCAATTTCATTGATTATTGCATCCATATTTATTTATATTTTCTTCTACTTAGAGTTTAATTTGCTTTTCTTTTCCCAGTTTCTTTTTTTTTTAATTTTTTAATGTTTTTATTTATTTTTGAGACAGAGAGAGACAGAGCATGAGCAGGGGAGGGGAAGAGAGAGAGGGAGACACAGAATCCAAAGCAGGCTCCAGGCTCTGAGCTGTTAGCACAGAGCCCAACACGGGGCTTGAACTCACAGACCCTGAGATAATGACCTGAGCTGAAGTCGGACGCTCAACCGACTAAGCCACCCAGGCGCCCCTCCCAGTTTCTTAAAGTGGAAGCTTAGATCACCAATTTGGGGCCTTTTCTTTTTTCTTTTTTTCTAATGTAAACATTTATCTTTAAACATTGTTTTAACTGCATTTTACAAAATAAAAAAATTTTGTTTTCTTTCAATTTAAAATGTTTTCTCATTTTCTTATGACTTCCTCTTTGACTCATGGGTTGTTTAGGAGGTGTAGTTTAATTCCAAGTATTTGGAGATTTTTCCAGATACCTTCCTTTTACTGTTTTCTAATTTAAGTTTTTAAGTAGTCTTAGAATGGACTTTTTATGATTTTTATTAAATGTATTATGGTTTATGGCTCAGAATACTGTGTCTTGGTGAATCTTCCATACCTACATGAAAATATATTCTGTTGTTAGTTGGAATGTTCTATAATGTTAATTACATAAAGTTGATAGTGTTGGTTTTAATATCCTTATTAATTTTCGGTTTTTAATTTTCTGGTTTTAATATCCTTATTAATTTTCTGTCTACTTGTTACACATTAATTGCTGGGAGAAAATTGTTGAAGTGTCCAAGTATTATGGATACTTCAAATCCGAAGTATAGATTTGTCTATTTCTCTTTCACTTCCATATTTGCTTCATGTATTTGTAAGCACAGCTTTTAGGTCCATGCATAATTAGGATTGTTTTTTATTTTTAGTGAATTGATTTCCCCCCCATTATTTCATAATGTCGTTTTTTTTTTGTTTTTTTTTTTTTTTTAGCTCTGGTAATGGTTTTTGTTCTGAAGTCTAGTTAACACTGCTTAAGGTGTTTGTTTTATAATATTGGTCTTTATTTCTTGCCTTATGGTATTAAAACGGAGTCTTGGTTGTTATAAAATGAAACAGTGAAAGAACTAAACAGGTTGACTAAAGCTCAGGGAGTTCAGACAAGGTAATAGGGGCTCAAATGAGAGGCTGAGATGAGGAGATTAAAGTGTTGAGAGGCTCAAGGCTGTGTTACACCCAGCTAGTTAGTGCCAGAGGCAGGGCTAAGATCCTTAAACTGGGTGATCTACAGTTTCACCCACACTAAAACATGTTTGCCAATGAATACACCCTTAAGGAGCACATTATTATCCAATAGTTCTAAAGTTAAACAATAGAGATTTAAAGTGAAGTATCTTACACCTGGGGTTGTCAGAATGGGGATTCTACTTCACTCCGGTAATAAATTGAAACCGCTCATTGTGCTACAGGGAAATACACCAAAAGTAATTGTAAAATCATTTCCACTTTCCATATTTTGATCTCATGACATCAGTGAAACAATCGGTGTGTGATAGCAATGCGACCCTCAAATAAAGTCAGCTCCAGTTTTTGGTGCGGGGGCTTTATGAATTAGCTATTAGCTTTTTTGTAAACCACCTGGAAAACCAAAAAGTGTCTGTTAAGTACCTCACACACGGGAAAGAATATATGCATGCACATGCAGTGTTTTCTATCATATTTGGAACTGCCCTTTATCACTTTTGCAGGAGAAATTATGATTGACAAGTGCAGGTGGTCTAAAATTGTTAGTACATTGCTCTTTTATTTTTTTCTTCCAATGGTTTCTTCCTCCTAAACTGATTAAAAACACTAGGTTATATGTTGGGAAATTTTTTTCTGTTAAGATATCTTTTTATTTCCTGTCCTATCTTCCATTTTCTCTTACTCAAATTGCTACAGTAATCTTGGAATTTTTATAGCTGTCCCTTTTAAGATACATTTTCAGAATCTGCTTAGAGAAGACTTGATGGAATCTATTTTCAGTCTCAGTAGGAGAATCCTAATTTGCATCTCCTCATGGGTCGTTGTGGCCTAAATTGATCTACACTGACCTGGTTCATTTTAAATCAATTCAAAGTTTTTTTTGTGTGTGCACACAGAACCAGCTACTACCTGTACTTAGAGGCTGCAAAATCAATCCCAAGGAAATTTAAGCAGTCCGGATGGGTTCTTCAAATAAAAATGTACTGTGTTATACTGTTTAGAATTGAGAAGGGCACTGAGGTGAAACTAAAAAGCTACAAGAGTTTAACCAACCAACTAGTCAAAAACTGTATCAGTTGTCTGGTACAAAATATATTTTGTTCCTCCTAATGTCTAATTATTAATCATCTGACATTATTGCTATAAAATCAGTTCATGTACCATGTCATACTTAAGTATACTTAATATTTTTGTGGCAAGGGGGACAACTATTATTCTCCTAGAGTCATAAAGATCGTACTAGTTTATTTCCTTAAGCCAAGATTCTGCAGCCACTTTAGAAGTGAGATGTTTAAAAAAAAAATCCAGTCTTCGATAGTTTACTTTGCTAGAACATGCTGTGCTATTGAGCCAGAGTCAACAAAAATAATAGTTGGAACTTCTTTCTGTATTTTAGCACTTTCTTGTAACAAATTTTCTCTTAAGTAAGCTTCTGAACTATAAGGAAGTAACAATTATAATTCTTGTTTTTAGAAAAAGATCTCATACTGGAAATATATCATACTATTGAGCTTTAAAAATACCAAGTGTGCAATAAATGCTATTCATAAATGCCCATAACATTAAGGATGAATAATAAGTGCTATAAGGAAGGTAAGCCTATAGAAGGAAAAGAAAACTTCTTGCTGGAAGTAGGAAATGTTTAATTAATGATATGTCACTGCCACAATTTACTTGCACTTGTGCTAAGCCTGAAAAAGTGAGGGTGAATCCAAGAGTTATATACTTTAGCAAGATTGAATGGGCAATAGATGAGATGAATCAAATGTACAGAGATTTGGAGGTAATGAGATAATTTACGAGGCTATTTCAAAAATACAGGTGAGGCTTGTGAAGTATGAATAGAGAGTAGCCAGTAGTGATGAAGACCAGGTAGAAAAATGAAAATATAACTTGGGCCACTATTTGGATTTGAAAAGCAAGAGAGGGAGAAGAGTAAACTGACTGGCTGACTAGGTTAATTAACTACTAACTTACTAAAGCAAGCCAGAGATGTTTAGCCTAGATAGTTCAGAAGTTGATAGTGCTTTTTTACCAAAAGAGAGAAGAAGAAAGAGGGCCAAATTTTAGAAGGATCCATTAAATTCTTAGCCTTTTGAAGGCAAGAATTGACTTTGTAGTCCCAAAATTTGATACAGACGAGGTGCTACATAGTCACTTAATGAATGATGAATGACACTAAATTAACTTCACTTTTAGATATACTGTGCTGAGTTTTTGGTGTCATCAAGATGTTCAAGTAGAGGTACCCACCAAGTAGTTGCAAAGGCAGAAGCAGGGTAAAGAGGTAATAAAAACTTCCTGGGGAGAGACAGTAGTTATATCCACATGATTATAAGGAAGGAGGTAACAGCAAGGAGAGAAATCTTTGGAATAATCCCGATAGTTAGAGGGAAGAAAATCCAGAGAAGACACAACCCCAAGTAGAAGAGGAAGACTAGAAAAAAAAATCTTAGAAAACAGAGAAATAATTTTAAAAGGGGATGGTTAGACATATTCAGTGGCATGGACAGGATATGTTGAGAAGGAAGAAGAAAGGTTAAAAATTAGTTACATTTATTTTACTTTGTAGAAGGTTTTCTTTCTTTCACTATTTTCCTTTATAAATGTTTATGGGCATGAATACATAACAGTATCATGAAAGAGCAAGTTGCCCATGATCATATCTCCTTGAGATAATTGCTGCTTAATTTGGCATATCTCCTTCCAGTCATTTTCAGTGTATATGGAAATTGTCAATAGACAATGCATTAGTTATCAAATGTGCCATTTGTCAATATAACATTATGGTCTTTGAGCTGTTTAATGATTTCTGCCTAAATTTCAACTTCATCTAGAAACAGTGTTGCAACTCTTGATATTTTAATGTTTGATTTTTTTTCTAACAAATTATCTTAATTCCTTTTCTTTTTAAAATTTAGTCTAATTTTAACAGTTTCTTTTAAGTTACACTTAATTTTTCCCTTGGCTATTATGGAATTAATGGCATTTACTTTTATTGTTACAATTTATATGTCTTCTTTTTGTTTTGTCTGCTATGTTTTGTAGGATTTCTTGTTTTTATTGTGTATTTTCTCTGTAGAATTTGTTATTCCTATTTTTATTTACCCCATGCTTAGGATGGCATATATTCATTGTATTTTTAATTCTTTTCATTATTACATTCAAATTTCTCAAAAAATTCTATATGTCAAAAATTACTAGTGTACAAAAAATATTTTGCATCATATTCTCCTTTTGATTCTTTCCCCACTCTGTGTAAGAGACATATCTGCAATGTAACACATTTTACTTCTTCTCCATTTTTTCAGATTTTAAAACTATGTCTATTTTAGAAGTCACGTCAATATAATTTAAACTTATGCATTATACTGTATGTAACACTATTTTTATTCAATTTTGTAACAAATTTAAAACAATTACACTGAAATATATGTTTCATTTGATTCAATGTTCACTGCTAGTAGAACTATTGGCTGGATGATAGTTTCTGGAACTACATAATAGATAACTGTCCTCAAAGAACATAGAGTCTAATGGCTTTCTCCCAATGTAACTATTCCTTCTTGGTCTCTATTTTGGTTGAAAGCACTCTGAAGCTTAGAGTTAACTCCATTCTTAATCTCTTAATGTAAGTATTTTATAGAAAGTATAGTAGTGTTCCAGGGAAGATGGTGGAGTAGAAGGATCCTAGCCTCACCTTGTCCCAAGGATACAACTAGGTAATGGACATATCAGTGTTAATAACTCAGAAAACAAGTGTGGACAAGAGTCCACATCAAATAGGGTAGGAAGGGAAGAGACCAGGAAGGAAGGTCAGGAGCTAAGCAGACCTGCAGGACTATTCTCAAGATGGAGGGTCTTTGTGGACATAGGGAAGGGAGAGAAACAGACCCTACACCTCAAACCCCAGGCAAAGGGAACTAGAATGGGGAAGATGTAGCAGTAACATTTGGCTTTGAAAACGAGAGGGGCCAAATTTCACAAGTTCTTATAATCAGTGGGCCTTAAAAGCTGGAATTTTAAAAATCAGTAGGCTCTTAGAAAAGCTGGGAGAGGGAGTCAGCACCATTAAAGAGACAGCACAAAAAACAGCCCCACAGAGATTAGCACAGAAGCAGCAGTTTGAAAAATACCTGGGAGGGAGATTTGTCTACTAATCTCAGAGAGTGTGCTGGAGGGGCAGAGACCATTGGGAGACTTCTCCAGTAACAAGGGGATGGCAGGTGCCATTTTCCTTCCCCAATCCGCATCCTAGACACAGAGATACCTGTGGGAACCACCACAGCACAGCACTCACCACCTGACTTGCTAACAGCGCATGCTGTGCCACCTTGTTCTGTAGACATGGCCTTTCCACCCAGGCCTCAGCTCCAGGTTACCTCCCTCAGCAAACTGTACAAAACTTTGCTACACTGCGTCCCAACTCCCTGGGCTTCCTTAGATCTTCCCTCTCCAACCTGGCCTGCCTAGGGCCCTGGCAGCTACAGACTTCCTCCCACCAGTGTGAACTACTGACACTGCATGCCCCGCCCCTGCAGTTTCTTGCCATTCCGTGCTATTGCATCACTGGCAAATACCTGTTCCGACTCAACTTAAACTCAAGTGGCCCAAGACTGCCCCTAACACAGGGACCAAACCCTGTCCACAATAGGCAAAGAGAGCCATCGCAGATGACTGGACTGAGGGCAAAAGTGGCTCAGCCACAACAGCAGGGTACATAATGCAATACACACCGGAGACACCCTTGAAGTGCCAGGTTCTGGTAAGTAGGGGACATTGGACTGCAGGGCACTACAGGATCTCTTTTTCATAAGACCACTACTTTTAAGTTCAGGAGGTGTATCTGACTTTGCTAACAGATACAGAGGGAGACAGAGTGAGACAAAATGAAGAGATAGAGGAATATATCCTAAATGAAAGAATAGTACAAAACCATAGCAAGAGACCTAAATGAAATGGAGGTAACATGCTTGGTAGGGAATTTAATCATTGTAAAGATACTGACTTGATTTGAGAAAAGTGTGGAGGGACCCCAGTGAGACCCTTAACAAAGGGATAGGAAACATAAAAAAGAACTCATTAGAAATGAACTATATAAATAAAATTAAAAATACACTAGAAGCAATATATAGTAGACTAGAGGAAAAAGAAGAACACATCAGTCACCTAGAGAACAGGGTAATCACATCAGTCAAGCTGAACAGGAGAGACAAAAAACAATAATAAAATATGACAATATACTAAGGGAACACAGCAACACCATCAGGCATAATAACATTTGCATTATAGGGATCCTAGAAGAAGAAATGAGATAAATGGAGCATAATGAATTTGAAGAAATAATAGCCGGAAATGTCCTGAATCTGGGGAAGGAAACAGAAATCCAGATCCAGGAGGCAGAGAGAATCCTCAACAAAATTAACCAACAAGGTCCACAGTAAGACATATAGTAATTAAAATAGCAGAAAGTAGTGGTAAAGAAAGAATTTTAAAAGCAGCAAGATGAAAGAAACAGTTATGTACAAGGAAACCCCATAAAGCAATCAGCTGATTTTTCAGTAGAACCTTTACAGGACAGAAGGGAGTGGCTTGATATATTCAAAGTGCTGAAAGAAAAATACTCTATCCAGCCAAGAATACTCTATCCAGCAAGGCTATCTTCAGAATAGAGGAAAGGTGAAGAGTTTCACAGACAAACAAAAGCTAATGTAACTCATGACCAGTAAACCAGCCCTACAAGAAATGTTAAAGGGGACTCTTTGAGTAGAAAGGAAAAATCATAAGCAGGAGTAAGAAAATTAGGAAGCACAAAGGCAGTAAAATTGAGTATATCTACAAAAATCAGTCAAGAGAGTCACAAAATAAAATGAAGTAAAATATGATACCATATACCTAAAACATGGAGGGGAAAGACGGGGCGCCTGGGTGGCGCAGTCGGTTAAGCGTCCGACTTCAGCCAGGTCACGATCTCGCGGTCCATGAGTTCGAGCCCCGCGTCAGGCTCTGGGCTGACGGCTCAGAGCCTGGAGCCTGTTTCCGATTCTGTGTCTCCCTCTCTCTCTGCCCCTCCCCCGTTCATGCTCTGTCTCTCTCTGTCCCAAAAATAAATAAAAACATTAAAAAAAAATTAAAAAAAAAAAAAAAAGAAAATGTTATATACAAACCTAATGATAATATTAGGTAATAAATTAAATAAGCCACATATCAAAAACCACTGATAGATATGCAAAAAATAAAGAGAAAGGAATCCAATATAGCACTAAAGAAATACGGTAAAACATGAGAGAAGACAGGGAGAAAAGAAACAGAGAACTACAAAAACCACCATAAAACAAGTAACAAAATGGCAATTAGTACATAGCTATCAGTAATTACTTTGAATGTAAATAGACTAAATGCTTCGATCAAAAAACGTAGGGTGACAGAGTAGATGAAAAACAAGACCCATTTATATCCTGTCTACAAGAGACACATTTCAGACTTAGAGACACATACAGATTCAAAGTAAAGGGATGGAAAAGCATTTGTTATGCAAATGGAAGTGAAAAGGAAGCCTAAATATATTGTTTATGTCAAACAAAATAGACTTTAAAACAAAGACTACAAGAAGAGACAAAGGAGGACATTATATAATCATAAAAGGAACAATTCAACAAGAAGATACAAACAATGTAAATATTTATGCATTCAACATGGGAGCTCCTAAAAACAATAAGCAGCTAATAACAAACATAAAGGAAGTAATCAATTGCAATACAATAATAGGTGACTTTAACACCCCACTTACATCAATGAATAGATCATCTAAACAAAATCAACAAGGGGGCAGTGACTTTGAATGACACATGGGACCAGAGCAATCTATCAGATATATTGAGGATAATCTATCTAAAATAGAATACACATCCTTCTTGAATGTATATGCAACACTCTCAAGAACAGATCACATATTAGGCCACAAACTAGTCTCAACAAATTAAAAAAGATCCAAGTCACACTATGCATCTTTTCTGATGATGATGCTATGAAACTAGAAATCAACCACAAGAAAAAATCTGTAAAGAACACAGATACATGGATGTTAAATAACCTGCTACTAAAACAATGAATGGGTCAACCAGGAAATAAAAGAAGTAAAAAAATAAACGAAAACACAATGGCTCAAAATCTTTGGGATGCAGCAAAAGCAGTTCTAATAGTGAATTTTATAGCATTACAGGCCTACCTCAAGAAGCAAGAAAAATCTGAAATAAACAACCCAACCATATACCTATAGGAACTAGAAAAAGAATAGCAAACAAAATTCAAAGTCAGTAGAGGGAAGGAAATAAGAGTAAAGCAGAAATAAATGAAATAAAATTAAGAAAACAATAGAATAGATCAGTGAAACCAGAAGCTGGTTCTTTGGAAAGGTCAACAAAATTGATACACCTTTAGCCTGAGTCATAAAAGAGAGAGGGACAGAAATAAAATACACAAAATCAGAAATGAAAGAGGAGAAAACATCTGACACCACAGACATACAGAGGATTATAAGAGAATATCTTGAAAAATTATTAACCAACAAATTGGACAACCTAGAAGTAATGGATCATTTCCTAGAAAAATATAACCCCCCAAAATTGATTTAGGAGAAATAGAAAATTTAAAGAGACCAATTACCAGTAATGGACTTCAATCAGTAACCAAAAACCTCCCACCAAACCAAAGTCCAGGACCAGACAGCTTCAGAGGTAAATTCTAGCAAACATTTATAGAAGAATTAATACCTATTCTTCTCAAACTATTCCAAAAAATAGAAGTCAAAGGAAAGCTTCCAAATCCATTCTATTGGGCCAGCATTATTCTTATACCAAAACCAGATAAAGACACTACAAAAAAGAGGACTATAGGCCAATATATCTGATGACTATAGATGCAAAAACCTTAATATTAGTAATCTGAATCCACAGTACAGCAAAATAATAATAATAATAATAATAATTCACCATGATCAAATGGGAGTTCTTTCTGGGATACAAAGGTGTTTCAATATTTGCAAATCAATGATGTGACACATCATATCAACAAGTGAAAGGATAAAAATCATATGATCATTTCAATAGATGCAGCAGAAAAAGCATTTGACAAAGTACAACATCGATTCATGAAAAAACTTTCAACAAGGTAGGTTTAGAGGGAACATGTCCGAACATAATAAAGGCAATATATTAAAAACCCACAGATAACTCAATGCTGGAAAACTCAATGGAATCACACTCAATGGTGGAAAACTGAGAGCTTTACCCCAAAGGTCAAAAAGAAGACTAGGATGTCCAAGCTCACCTCTTTTATACAACAGTGCCAACAGTCCACAGCAAATCAGACAACAAAAAGGAATAAAAGGCATCCAGATTAGTAAGAAAGAAGTAAAACTTTCACTATTTGCAGATGACATAACACTATATATAGAAAACCTTAATGATTCCACCAAAAAACTACTACAACTGATAAATGAATTCAGTAAGGTCACAGGGTACAAAATCAATATATAGAAATATACTGCATTTCAATACAATAACAATGAAGTAGCAGAAAGAGAAATTAAGAAAACAACCACATTTATAATTGCATGAAAATAACAAAATACCTAGGACTAAACTTCACCAAGAAGGTAAAAGAACTGTACTGTGAAAACTATAAAATAGGAGTGCACTGGTTATGAGCACCAGGTATAGAAGTGTTGTTGAACGACTATGTTGTATACCTGAAGTTAATATTACACTGTATATTAACTAACTGAAATTTAAACAAAAACGTAAACAATGTTTTTAAAATGTAAAGAAATAAATAAATTAAAAAATACACAACTACAAAAAAATAAAGTACTATTATGAAAAAAATGATGAAAGAAAATTGAAGATGACACAAAGAAATATAAAGACATGGAAAAATACTGTTAAAATTTCCATACTACCAAAACCAATCTAAAGATTTAATGCAATCTCTATCAAAATACCAGGAACATTTTTCACAGAACTGGTACTAAATCCTAAACTTTATATCAAACCTCAAAAGACCCTGAATGGCCAAAGTGAACTTGAAAAGGAAGAATAAAATCCTAAAATTTGTATGATGCCACAAAAGAACCTGAATAGCCAAAGCAAACTTGAAAAGGAAGAACAAAACTGGAGGTGTCACAATCCCAGATTCAAGATATACTATGAAGCTGTAGTAATCAAAACAGTATGGTATTGGCACATAGACACAAAGATCAATGGAACAGAAAAGAGAGCACTCCTCCTGCTCAATAGAATAGAAAGCCCAGAAGTAAAGCCACTATTATATGGTCAATTAATCTCTGATAAAAGAGGCAAGAATATGCACTGAGAAAAAGTTTCTTCAACAAATAGTGTTGGTAACACTGGGCCACTTTCTTTCATATACAAAATAAACTTAAAGTAGACTAAAGACTTAAATGTGCGATCTGAAGCCTTAAAAATCTTGGAAAGAGAGCACAGGCAGTAATTTCTCTGACATCAGCCATAGCAACATTTTTATAGATCCATCTCCTGAGGTAAGGGAAATAGAAACAAAAATAAACTATTGGGACTACATCAAAATGAAAAACTTTTGCATAGAAAGGAAACAATCAAAACTAAAAGGCAACCTTCTTAATGGGAGAATATATTTGCAAATGACATTGGATAGAGGGTTAGTATCCAAAATAAAGAACTTATAAAACTAACATCAAGAAAACAAATAATCCAATTAAAAATGGGCAGAAAATATGAACAGACATTCCTCCAAAGAAGACATACATATGGCCAATATACACATGAAAAGATGCTCAATATCACTCATCAGGGAAATGCAGATCAAAACCACAATGATATATCACCTCACACCTGTCAGAATCAAAAACACAAGAATCAACAAGTGTCAGTGAGCATGTGGAGAAAAAAGAAACCTTGTGCACAGTTTGTGGGAATGCAAACTGGTGCAGCCACTCTGGAAGACAGTATGGAGTTTCCTCAAAAAATTAAAAATAGAACTACAATATATTCCAGTATTCCAATACTGGGTATTTACCCAAAGAATATGAAAACACTAATTCAAAAAGATACATGTACTGCTATGTTTATAGCAGCATTATTTCCAATAGCCAAGATATGGAAGGATCCCAAATGTCTATCAGTAGGTAAATAAAGAAGGAATAGTATATGTATGAATATTATTCAGCCATAAAAAAAGAATGAAATCTTGCTATTTGCAATGATATGGATGGATCTAGATGATATAATTCTAGGTAAAATAAGTCTGAGAAAGACAAATACCATATGATTTTATTCATGTGGAATTTAAGAAACACAGCAAACAAAGAAGAGAGAGACAAACCAAAAAAACACTCTTAACTATAGGGAACAAACTGATGGTTACCAGAGGGGCGGTTAGTGGGGGGAAATGGTGAAATAGGTCAAGGGTATTAAGAGTAGACTTACCACAATGAGCACTGAGTAATGTATAGAATTGTTTACATCTGAAATTAACATAACACTATATGTTAAGTATGCTGTTGGAATACATTTTAGAATAAATTAAAATAACAATATAACAGGAAAATATACATGACAAATTTCTTCTTAGTACTCGAAAAGCTAAAAATTTTTGGGAACAGTTCTTTTGTCATTTTATATTGAAGCAGTGAAATCTAAGGTTGATTTTACTTAAGTTTATTCCTCTCAATATATGTAGAATTTTGCTTTTATCCTTGTAGTTATTTTTTTTCCTGGGTCACTATTTTTTGAAGTGGTATAGAAAGTCATTTAAATAAACATACTTAGGTCTGTTTCAACTCTGTAAGTTTTCTGTGGTCATACCTTTGAATACTGCTTCTATTTCAAATTTTCTGGGTTTTTAAAAAATTGATAATTCTTGGGTTATATAACATTCCATTTTAGTTATTTCTTCTCTATTTGAACTTTATATTTTCCTCTTATCCTTGGAAATCTTCCTGAATTGGTAGTCCTTAATACTGGTTTATTTTTCATAATGTCTGCTCTGTTTTCTTAAAATGCTTTCCTATGTCTTGGTCTTTTACAATGGCACTTTATCTTTTCATACCATCCTTTATCATCTCACATTTTTTCTAACTTTTCTATTCTTATGACTATCAGTTCCCATTTTACAGATATTATATCTTTGTACTTACTGAGCGGAAAGTAGTTTTCTGTAACTTCTTCCAGATTTCTACTGTAAATAATTGTTTAAAAATTTATTTTCTTCTGTATATGTGGGATGATGTACATTCTTCTTGACTTTCAGTAAGTTAGAGATTATTTTGGAAGTTTTCTTCTACTTTCCACTTAGCGAAGATAGGTCTATATAGGACTGGTGTTTACCAACAGAAAGGATGTACAAATTGTCCTTTGTCCCTTTCTATACATTTGCATGCTAGTGGATGCCCAAAGTTAGGTGTATAGCTGGATGGCCTGGTTCCCAGTCTCTCTAGTAGGATTTTATCTAATGTGGCTCTGCTGGAATGTGAGGAGATTTTCCATATTCCACCTGGATCTCAGATTGCTGAATAGTGCTATTATCCTCAGTCTGTTTGGAAAACAGAGGCCCTTCCTATCTCTCCAAGTTTCTGCTTACTCCCAGTAGAACTTAATTTGTGGTAAGTAACATTTCTATGATATAATTAATCTCTGACCATCAATTTTCTTCTATTTAATTTTTAGAATTAATTTTTATGGCCTGGAGAAGGTAACTGTATATATAGGGGAGCAGATTTGGGGAGGGGGAAGTAACCACTTAGGTGCTGCAAAAATAGTTACCTGCATTATTGGTTGGTTAAGACCTTGTAAGCAAATACTCATAGAGCAAGGACTTCCTGTTTTCATGTGAGCATTTCCCCCTCTTTCTTTCAGAAGAGTGCTGGTGGGTCCTCGTTTCCATTTTGAAATCCAATTCCTCTATTACTAAATATTGCACATAGTAAATATAGATTCTGGGTTATCTATTTTTTCGATCAATTCCCAATCAAGAACATATTATAATGGAATAAGAGTGTTATTATAGGGATACTGCAAACACAGCATAGTATATTTTTAAAGTATGAATAATTTCAAGAATTTTTTTCCTTAGCTATTATCAATAACAAATTATTTGTAATACATCTCATAATTATGGAAACATGCCAGCATGTCAAGAACTTCTAGAATAAAACAGTGGCAGAATATTAATATTTAGGCATTCTAAGTTGTTTAGCTTCAAGCCTAAAATCTTATACTATTATATTTTCTATCCGGCAACAGTTGAGTCCTTCAGAGTCAGGAAAGAGGAAAAAACATCTCTCATATTTCCCCCTTCACCCACCCCAAATCTGTTGTTGCTGTGGCAATTAATTGCTCCGCTGGTAAGACAACTCTGCCAATCTTTCATACTCTGCCAACATTCTGTTTCAATAACTCCTGAAGTGGTCCCACTTCTTTAAGTATTTCTTGTTCAATCTACACAACTGTCAGAGTAATCATTTTGAAACACAATTCTGATCATACTATTTTACTACTTAAAAGCTTTCAAAGACTATAAGGGTGTTGTGCTGAATGAAGGCAAAATCTTCATAGAGAACAGATTCAGAGCCCCTAGTTTCCATCTCTATCACTTCCACTTTCCCCCCTTCCTTCCCCTTCTTGAGGACCAGAATGATATATTCCATAGATCGTCTGATGTCTCTGTCTGGCATATAAGAAAAAGCCTATAAATCCTGATACTTCTGGATTCTTCAAGAAAATGGCTTCATTCCTGTGCTAAGCAGCCCCCTAAAATGGCCTCCATTGATTCCTGTTTCTTGATATCCATGCCCTGGTGTAATCACTTCTGTTATAGTGATGAGAATGTGGCAAAAGGGAGAAGATGCCACTTCTAAAGTTGGGATACAAAAAAAAAAAAAAAAAAAAACCTCACAAAAAACCCAGAGGCTTCTGTCCTGGAGACTCTCACTCAGTCACTCACTGATTGTGAGGGAAATTAACCACCATGTTGCCTTGAGGAGGGGCTTGAGTGGCAAGAAACTGATGTCTCTGGCCAATAGCCAGTAAGGACGTGCCAATAGTCATATGAATAAGCTTGAAACTGAATTGTCCCCTAAGGAGCTTGATGCCTGCAACCTCTGCCAACACCTTGGTTTCAGCCCTGAGAGAGACCCTGAGCCAAAGGCCATGTCCAAATTCCTTACCCGGAAAAACTGTGAGATGATTAACCTCCTGCTTTAAAGATGTATGAAAATTGCTAACTGAGGAGTAATTTGTTATGCAGTAATATGTAACTAATGTAATCACACCATGATGAGAGCCATTACTCAACAAGCCCCAACAACCCTCCCAGAGCTTCCCATTGCCTTTTTACTATTTTGCTTTTAAACACAAATAATTGGGAACAGGGGCATGAGGAAAACCTGGGGAATGATGGTTATGTTCATTTTCTTGAATATGATGATGTTGCCAAGGGCATATATGTATTATCAAAATGTATGAAATTATATATTTTAAGCATGCACAACTTATTGTCTGCTAATTATACCTCAATAAAACTGTTAAAATGTGAATAGAGATAATAGATTCACCAAATATTTGTAAAAAGACTCTAACATAAGAGACAGGGACCCAAATAAAATGTAAAGTCATTCAGAAAACTGAAACTGTGTAGGACAGAAGTGAAGTTCAAAAAGAAACTATAATTATCTTCTGAGAAATAAATGAAAATTTTCTCATCCATGAAAAGGGGATGCTATAAAAAAGAACAGTACAAGAAAGAATTCTTAGAAATTAAAAACATAATAGTGGAAGCTAAAAATTCAACAGAATGTTTGGATGATAAAAATGAAGAGATCTCTCAGAAAGTAAAATAAAGACACAAAGAAGAGGGAAATGGGAACAAGAAGATAAGAAATGAGAGGCACAGTTCCAGAGGTCTAACATTAGAATAAAGGGAATTCCAGGGGGGGAAAAAGAACAAAGACGACTAAGGGGAGTTATTTATCAATGAAAGTCTTTTTGTTTTTTTAATCTGAAGAACTAAAGACAAATTTATACATTTAAGGGGCCCAAATAGTGCTCAAAAAATAAATTTTAAAAGACCTATTGTAAGGCACTTTGTGTTATCCATTATGTGTAATAAATGACCAAAAAGTGTAGCCACTAAAAACAACACACATTTACCATCTCACAGTTGCACTGAGTCAGGAATCCAGACATAATTTATCTAGGCTCACTGTTTGAAGGTCTTTTACATGCTGCAATCAAGGTGTTGGCCAAGACTCAGGTCTCATCTGAAGGCAAACCTGGGAAGACTCCACTTGGAAGATGACTCATAAATTATTAGAAGGATTTAATTCCTTGTGTGTTGTTAGACTGAGAATCTAAACAACTTATTGACTGATATCCATAGACCATTTTTGTTACTTACATTGGTAGGCCTCTCTAATATGGGAACTTGAATTACCAATGCATACATGCCAAGAAGGCAAAAAAAGAGTTAGCTAACAAGACAGAAGTCACACCTAATTATTGAAGTGATAGCCCATTACGTTTATTAAATTGTATTGGTCAGAAACAAGTCATTGGGTAAGCCCATACATACTGTAGGAGAATTACACAGGGCATGAGTACTAGCAGGTGGGGATTATTAGGATGATTTTGGAAATCTGCCTACCACACACTTCATTGTGAAAATTGAAAAACTAAGGAAAAAGTAAACTTAAAACTTCCTGTGACAGAAACCATTAGCAATCATAAAACATTTCATGTGTTTTTTGTTTTTCCAGAAGACTTCCTTGCAGTTAGATGAGAATAGCGGTTCTCAGTCAGGGGTAATTTTGGCTCCCAGAAGACTCTGGCAACATTCATGGACATTTTTGGTTGTCACAAGTCAGGGGTGTTAATCATTTGGAAACTTGAAATGTTGCTAAATGTCCTACAATGCACAGGATAACCCCCCCACAATAATCTAAATGTCAATAGGTCATGTTTAGAAACCCTGGATTAGAATATATTTTTTGCTAAGTACTATGAGCTGAAATGACATGACACTTCTGTGGCCAGTTAACATCTAGTATCTCTCCTCGCCAGGGGTATTCCCAGAATGACAGTGATATAGCACACCTAGAAAGCAACCAGTTCCAAATGGTGTACAAAGATATTTAAACTCAATAAGTTCAAACCTGAAGTTATCACTTGTTTTCCATGCAATCTGTATCCCTCAAGGAACTCTGATACACGTACACAGTTAATTTATACGTACCTTTATTTTCACTAACACTATAGTAACTCCTACTCATTCTTGAGATTGGTTTCAGAGGTGTTCCTAGAGCCATACCTCTGTCTGGGGGGAGATTACATTCTTCCTGCTTTGTGAAGGCATCTACATAAGTTTCTATAAGCTGCCCTTAAAAATATTAACATCCTTTTTAAAATTAACATCATTTTACTGTGTCTTTCAGCCAATCAAATCATAATCCAGTTGTGATAACCACACAAATTAGTGTCTAAAATGAGAATGATAAAATGGCCCAGACTTTAATGGCTAAATTGATTCATAGGATTGTAGAAACACTAAAAAGTAGAGGATAAATCTGCAATTCTAGGATAGCAGAGGACCATCCCTAGCTTACGACTGCAAAATTTTGTTTCTGGAAATGCAAGAAGAATTGTTTTTGTGTGACATGTCCATTGGAAATTTTGACTTAGATTGAAAAGATATTAAAATTCAAAAAGCCTTGACTTTGAGTTCCATAGTTTCTCGGTAAGCTGTAGTCAATGTGAAAGTGACACCTGAAACTTTCCGGCAGGTGCTTTATATGGAAACCACCAGATCAATAGTCTGACTGGCAGGGAAAATTACGACTGAAACTATAGTAGCCGATGTCTAAGACAGAGCACATTGGATGGGATCTTTGAGAATGGAACAAGGCCAAGGACCCTGGAGTTTCCCTTCACTGGTGATTCTCATGCCAGGCAGAAATGGGATCATTGTCCAGCCTGAAGATGTCAGAGAGGGGAGACCACAACAATTTTTTAACTCTCACTGAGCAGACTGTATTTATAGAATGTTTTTAAATGCAGGAACTACAAAACAGAGCAATTAAATAGGTTTCAGATATTTTTACATAAGGGATAAAGTAATGGTAATAATACTAGTTAAGTTGAGAACAACTTTTTTCTTTATTAGCCTACTTTTACTAGCCTACTTTGGATAGCTTTCTTGTAAATATCTGTGCTTTAAATCTTGTCCCTTATAGGAAGCTGTAATCTTGAGGTCCTGTGATTTGGACAATCTAATTATGGTGAAGGAAAATAAAAATGTTTAGATATGATATATTACTTGAACCAATTACCCTTCCTAAATAGAAAATCAACATTATTAATTTGAGATAAAAATCTTCCATTTATGTGCCCAGAAAGTAATTAATTTTTAACCCCCTTTTAAAAAGATGTATGAAAGATTAAATTTGAATAGATAGGGTTCTGAGTGTGAAAGTTATGGTTAAATATATCTCTAAGGACTTGAAACTTTTAGTTTCCTGAATGTTCCATGGTTCCTAAGGCCACTGAATTGAAATGGAATTGGGAAAGATGCTACTGAAGTATTAATGGACAGTTCTACTTAAGATCTAATTTTGTATGTAATCAAAGTTGTTATTAGCTCAAAATGGACTATTATATCAATAGGATGTTTTATACAAGCCTCATGGTAACCACAAAGCAAAAACTTATAGTAGATACACAAAAGGTAAAGAGAAGTGAATCAAAGCATATCAGTATGGAAAAAACATCAGTTCACAAAGGAAGACAGCAAAAGTGGAAGAAACAAAGGAACTATAAAACAGACCAAAACAACAATAATATGGCATTAATTCATCCTAATCCATCAATAATTACTTTAAATATAAATATACTAAATTTTCGAACGAAAGCTATAGAGTGAATGAATGGATTAAAAAACAAAACAAAACAAGATACTGCCTACATTAGGCTCACTTCAATTCTAAAGACAGGCACAGACTCAAAATAAAGAGATGTAAAAGATATTCCATGCAAACAAAATTTTAAAAAGGTAGCTATCTTATATTGGACAAAATAGACTTTAGGTCAAAAACTGTAACAGGAGAAAGAAGGTCATAACATAATGAAAAAGGGGTCAATTCATCAAGAGGATATAACAATTGTAAATATGTATGTACCCAACTTTGAGGCAACAAAATATATTAAGCAAATACTAATATATCTGAAGGGAGAAACAGACAACAATACAATAATAGGAGACTTTAATTTTCCCTTTTCAACAATGTATGGAATATTCGGACAGAAAAATAAAAAGAAAACATTGGACTTAAATTATACTTTAGACCAAATGGACCTAGCAGACATTTACATAACATTCCACCTAACAGCATCATATTCTTCTCAAGTGCACATGGAACATTGTCCAGGAGAGATCATGTTAGGCCACAAAACATGTATTTAGCAAACTTAAGAGGACTGGAATCATACCAAGTAGTTTTTCCAACTACAGTGTTCTAAAACTATAAAAATCAATAACAGGAGAACAACTGGAAATTCACAAATATGTGAAAATTAAATAACATTCTCCTGAACAACCAATGGATCACAGAAGAAACCAAATGTGAAATCAAAAAAAATATCTTGAAACAAATGAAAATGGAAATACAACATAGCCAAACTTATGGGATGCAGCAAAAGCAGTTCTGAGGGAAGTTTATAGTGATAAATACTTACCTTAAGAGAAAAAGAAAGATCTCAAACAACCTAACTTAATACCTCAAGGAACTAAATGATGAACAAAATAAGCTTAAGGTAGCAGAAGTAAAGACCTAACAGATCAAAGAAATAAAGGAAATAATAGAGACCAAAAAATTCTAGAAAAGATTAATGAAACTAAGAGCTGTTTTTCTGAAAAAATAATCAAAATTTACAAGCCTTCATCTAGACCCACCCCCCAGAGAGAGAAGACTCAAATAAATAATAAAAAGTTATGGCATTGCAACAGATACCACAAAAATATAAAGGATTATAAAAGACAACTACGAACAATGATATTCCAGCAAATTGGATAAACTAGAAAAAATGGATAAATTCCTAGAACCACAAAACCTACCAAGAATTAATCATGAAGAGATAGAAAATCTGAACAGACAATAGCAAGTTGATTAAATCAGCAGTCAAAAAAACAAACAAACAAACAAAAAAAAAACCTCTCAACAAAGAAAATCCCAGACCAAATGATTTCACTGGTTTGGTTAATTCTACCAAACATTTAAAGAAGAATTAACATTAGTCCTTTTAAAACTCTTCTAAAAAAACTAAAGATGAGAGAACACTCTCAAATTCACTTTATGATGCCAGCAGTACCGTGATAACAAAGTCTGATAAGGATACTACAAGAAAAGAAAAGTACAGGTCATTTATCCTAATGAATATAGATGCAAAAATTCTCAACAACAGACCAGCAAACCAAATTCAACAGCACATTAAAAGGACCATACATCATGATCAAGCAAGATTTATCCCTGGATGCAGGAATGTTTCAACATGTGTAAATCAATAAGTGTGATATAACACATTAATAGAATAAAAGATAAAAATCATATGATCATCTCAATAGATGCAGAAAAGCATTTGACAAATTTCCCATTTTTACTTCATGATAAAAATCCTCAATCAATTGGGTATAGGAGGAACATACCTCACAACATAATAAAGCCTATAAATAACAAGCACACAGCTAACATTGTACTCAATGGTGAAAGCATACTACTAGAAGTCCTAGACAGAGCTGTGAAGCAAGAAAAAGAAATTAAAGACATCCCAAGTCAGAAAGGAAGTATTTAAACGGTCTCTGTTTTGCAGATGACATAATTTTATATGCTGGAAAACAAAAAGGATCCATGAAAAACTATTAGACTAATAAATGAATTCAGTAAAGTTGCAGGATACAAAATCAACATACTAAATCAGTTGCTTTTCTGTACACTGACAATGAACTATCTAGAAATAACCTCTTTTACAAAGCATCAAAAACAATAAAATACTTAGGAATAAATTTAATCAAAGAGGTGAAAGTTCTGTACACTGACAACTTTAAGGCATTGATGAAAAAAACTGAAGAAGATACAAGTCAGTGGAAGATACTCCACGCTTATATATTGGAAGATTTTAACACTGTTAAAATGTGCATACTATCCAAAGCAATATATAGATTCAGTGTAATCCCTATCAAAATGTCAATGGAGTTTTTCACAGAAGTAGAAGAAAAACAAATCCTAAAATTTGTATGAAATTACAAAGGACTTCCATTAGGCAAAGCAATCCTGAGAGAAAAGTTAGAGGCATTACACTTCTCAATTTCAAACTATAGTACAAAGTTATAGTTATCAAAAACGGTATGGTGCTGGCATAAAATCAGAAACATAGACCAATGGAACAGAATGAAAAGCCCGGAAACAAACCCGTGCATATACAGTGAACTATTATTTGATAAGGCAGCCAAGAAAATTCAATGGAAAACAGTTTCTTCAGTAACTAGTGGTGGGAAACTTGGGTATTCATATACAAAAGAATCTATTCATATCCCCCTCCTATACCACTCACAGAATTAATTTGAAATGGATTAAAGACTTAAATATAAGAACTGGAACTGTTAAACTCCTAGAAGAGAACATAAGAAAAAATAACCTCGACATTGGTCTTGGCAACAATTTTTTGGATCTGACCTGAAAAGCAAAGGGAACAAAAGTGAAAATAAGCAAGTGGAACTATATCAAATTAAAAAGCTTCTGCCCAGAAAAAGAAAAATCAAACCATGAAATGGTAACCTATAGATTGGGAGGAAATATCTCCAGAACATCTATGTAGAAAAGAATTTAATATATAAAATAAATAAGGAACTTCTACAACTCAGTAGCAAAACACCCCAAATAATCCACTAATAAAATGGGCAAAAGACCTGAATAGACATTTTTCCAAAGAAGACAAATGGCCAACCAGTACAAAAAAAAAAAAAAAGGTGCTTATTATCACTAATCAAATCAAAACCACAATGGGATATTACCTTATACTTGTTAGGATGTTATCAAAAAGATAAAAGATAACAAGTGTTGACAAGAATGTGGAGAAAAGGGAATCCTTGCACACTCTTGATGGGAATGTACAATGGGTACAGCTGTTACGGAAAATAGTATGGAGGTCCTCAAAAATTTAAAATAGAACTGCAGTGTGATCCAGCAATTCCACTTCTGGGTATATATCCAAAGGAAACAAAATCACTATCTCAAAAAGATACCTGTGCCCCCATATTCATTGCAGCATTGTTTACAACAGCCAAGACATGGAAACAACCTAAGTATGCACTGACAGATAAATAGATAAAGGAATGTGGTATATATGCATGATGGAATATTATGTAGCCATAAAAGGAGAAGAAAATTCTGCCCTTTGTGACAGCATGGATTGACCTTGAGGGCATTATGTAAGTGAAATATGAAATAAGCCCAACAGAAAAAAGCAAATACTGTATCATCTCACTTACATGTGGACTCTAAAAAAGCAGAACTCATAGAAACAGAGTAGACTGGTATTTGCCAGGGGTTGGAGGAAGGGGGAAATGGGGAGACCTTTATCCAAGGGTACAAACTTGTAGTTATAAGAGGACTAAGTTCTGAAGATCTAATATATAGCATGGTAACATTGTTAACGTAGTTAGCAATACTGTGTTATATACTTGAATACTGCTAAGAGAGTAGATCTTAAATGTTCTCATCACATACCAAAGTGCTAGTTATGTGAAATGACAGAGGTGCTACCTAATTTTGTGGTAGTCATTTTGTAATATATACCTGTATTAAATCATCATGTTGTATATCTTAAATTGACACAGTGTTATATATCAATTATATCTCAATAAAGCTGAAATAAAAAGAAGAAACTGCAGTAGAACTGAGGAAGTCTTTGAAGAAATAAGTTGGTTAAGGAGAGTATTCTAGTAGCCAAATAATGAAAATTTAAGCTTCCCAAAAGGGAAAAAGAAGTATACAATTGATTGGAACAAGTTTGGAATCAGTGAAAAGTGATACATCCACAATGTTTTTGAGGATCATAAATCTATGATGAACATCAAAAAGGAAAATAAAGCATACTAGAAAAAATGCCAGCCAATGAGTCTGGGTGCCCAGTTTCTCTCCAATCAACCAATCAATCAATCAGTGTGTGATAAAGGGGTAAGTCATTGAATTGCTAAACAGGGAGGTAGTTCTGTGGGTTGTTTAAAAATACAGTTTCTTTCCCTCATTGGGTAATTCCAAAGGTTATTTTAGTCTGCTTGAGATAAAAGCAACCTTTTACCTGCTAAGTTGATGCTTCAACACTGAATCATAGGTCAGAGTGTGAACTGCAGGATTAAAGAAGCCTGAGACATGGGCATGCCACATGTTTCTGGGGAATACCTCCTGTATGATGGGATGTTCACTCCATACTTGTATATCCTCAGAAAATCTTGGGAACCTGAAAAACCACAATTCTGTTTAAAAAACTGTGTTATCCCTTATTTTTTCTTTTTGTCTATTTTGGCAAATATCTCTGAACATTTCCCATCTTTGACATATTAAAAAAACTGAACATGTCCTAAATGTGTCTTTTACTCAGTCCATAAACATCCTAGTGGGACAACCATGCATAATTCATTCAGGAAATCTTCTCTTACCTCCTACCTCTGTACTCCACAAAACCCTATTTTACTATTTTATAGAAGTTTTTTTTTTTTTTTTTTTTTTTTTTTTTAGTGTACTGTAGATTTCTGTTAACATGTCTGCAACCCATCTGAACTTTGAATTTCTAGAGCATGGTATGCAAGTTTAAAAAAAATGTTTTTTCTGCCAGTCCTTACAATAACTTGCCTCTCACAATAAATGTGGAACATATGAATGAATGAGTGAATAAATGAGTCACCTACTGTTCCCTTAAGTGTATTCTAGGTTCCATCCTTCTGAGTCCAAGTACTTCTCATATGAGTCCTTTGTTTCCTTCATCCCTGTCTGTACTTCTGCTTTGTTACTTGTAGTGGGTTGAATTGTGTCCTCCAAAAGATATGTCCAAGTTTTAAGACTCCATACTTGTCTATGTGACTTTATTTGGGTAACTAAGATAAAGATCCCTTACTAAAGATAAAGATGAGGTCATCTTGAATTAGGATGTGTCAAAAATTGCACTGGAAATTAAACAGACAAAGAAGACTTTATTCAAGTCTTGCAATATAGAAGAGAGATTGAATTAGACTCCCTTGAAACAAAAGACAGGAGGATTTTTAGTGCTGAAGTGAGGTAGTGGAAAAGTACTGGAGGATGTTAGAGGAGCGGGGGTGGGGGGATGGGGGGGGCAATGTGATGAGGTCATCTGTGCTTGCTAATTGTCAATTTCTAGGTTAAGCTCCTACCCTACCACAGATACTGGAGGACAGGGGCACTATCTTTCCTGATTGATTGTATTTTAAAGGGATGGTCAGGGATCCAGGGTCAGGAAGAAGCCTTGTCTAAGGTTTAGTCAAGTTGAGGGGAAAGTTAAGGCTGTCTTGGTCATGTGGGCCTTATATCCGGTGACAATGTCCTTGTGTTCTTATGAATGAGAGATGGAAAATAGAAGACATTCAGAAACACAGAGAAGGTCACATGAAGATGGAGAAAATGGGAGTGTTGTGTCTATAAACCAAGGAATGCTAAGGATTTCTCACAGCCATTGGAGGCTAAGAGTGGCATGCAATATGTTTTCCCCAGAGCCTCCAGAGGAACCCACCTTGCCAACACGATTAAGATCTTTTGGACTCAAGGACTGGGAGAGAATGGATTTCTGTTTTTTTAAGCCGATCAATTTGTGGTAATTTGTTATGGCAGACCTAGGATTGTCATACAAGAAATTTATGGAAAGGTTTCTCTCCAATTCCCATTTAACTCCAAAAAGTCAAAATTGTACATCTCATTCATGACATACCTTACATGTTTTGTTCCTGCATCCTTTTTTTCTTTTCTTTTTTTCCTCTTTTTGGTACCAGCCAAAAGCCATGGCTTCCTCCTCTGAATTCTTTTGATAATGCTGATGATAATGCTTTTGATAAGGGTAAAAAAGCTGGAACTTGTTTAGTATTTGCTCCATCAAACATGCTTTATGTCTTATCCTTCTTAATCCTCATAAAGATATAACAAGGTAGGTACCATTATCTTTTTATATTAAAAATGAAGACACTGAGGAACATAAGGATTAAATAGTACTAAGTAGCAGAATGAAAATTTGCTTTGAGATCTGACTGCAGAGCCCTGTGCTTAACCACTTTACTGTATTTTTCAGTTTATATAATTGAATGTTTATCTTTCTTATGTCTCATGTTGTCTCCTATTATAGTTATCTACTCATTTTTCTTTTTTAGTATAAACTATTCAGCTGAGATAACTAAAAATCACAGATGCCCAAGCATATCCATTTAATCTTCCTATTTTAAAGGTTTTCTAATATTATTTATATTGTGATGCATTTCTTTCAACTTTTATGATTCAAGAATTGAGGAAACTTGCTTGAATACTTTTAACCTTTAAATAATTTTTTAATGTTTAATTTTGAGAGAGAGAGAGAGAGAGACAGAGTGTGAGCAGGGGAGGGGCAGAGAGAGAGGGAGACACAGAATCTGAAGCAAGCTCCAGGCTCTGAGCTTTCAGCACAGAGCCTGATGCAGGGCTTGAACTCATGAACCACAAGATCATGACCTGAGTTGAAGTCAGACACTTAACTGACTGAGCCACCCAGGCACCCCAACCTTTAAATAATTTAGAAGTTCTGTCTTATTTATCTTTTCACAGAATTTAGCACAATTCTTTGAATTATCAGAAATGCCCAAATTTTACTGAACGAATACAGTTAACCCAAGGATCTGCCCCTATATGTCCCCAAATTCCTCAGCATTCTAGGATCATATTTTCCTTTAATATTTTAATAGAATGGCTCAAGCCCCTATTGGACATGTGGTGGGAAGCCCATTGCTCTTCTGCCCCATAATACTTCTGAGTCTTGCAAGTTGGGGGAGGAGTCCATATATGTTCTCTGCTCACCTACCACTTGAGTTGTTTTCCTTTGAACTCCTGCTATCAGTTTCATTCTGTGACTTGTCTCCTGGGATTGCAATCCTCTTGCTGTCCTGGGTACTGTTCCACTGACATAAGAGTGCTATCTGGGAGACGCTTACTGATGGCTTGGACTGTAAAGGGGATTAAAGCATATCCCAGCTTTAATTTATTCATTCAAGAATTCACCAAACATACTAGCATTCATTGAGTGTCTGGTGGCACTGTGGTGGGCACTCGGGAGACCAATAATAAACAAATGAAGTCCTCACATTCATGTTGCCCATACTCTACTCAGGAAAACAAAACTCAGTCAGGCACACAAATGAATGTAAAATTACAATGGAGGTAAGTATGATGAAGGAAAGGCCCCTGATGGACTGAGGGCTATGGTAGTGGGCTTGCACAGAGAGTGGAAGGGTAAGTGTACGTTAGCCAGCCCTGTGGCAGAGAGCAGCAGGGGAGAAAGGCACTGGAGAAAGGGTGACAGCACATGGAAACCATAGTAGGGTGGGGCAGGATACACTGCAGCAACTACAAAAAAGTCCATGTGCTAGAAACATACAGATGCAGGCCAAGAAGAGAAGGGAGTCTGGAAAAAACATGCAAAGCCACTTTGCCAAGTGCACAGTCTACTTCAGGTCTTGACAATAAATGTGATCTAAATCCTAAAGTTAAGTGGGAGTTCTTAAACAGTTTGAAGTAGGGAATTGACATGATTCCCTTTGTATTTTGAAAAAAGTTCTGGCTACTGTATACAGATGAGACTAAAAAGGATGAGGCGTGGTGGATGCAGGGATTTGAAAAAGGAAGTGTTGGTCCAGGTGAAAGATGATGGTTCAGACCAAGGAAATGATGGTGGAAATGTAGATAAATGGAAAGATTTCAGAAGCATTTAGTGCTGCATAAAGCAAGAGGACCTAGTGATATGAGGGAAACATAGGATGTCAAATGTACAAAGCTCATTAAAATTTGCTGGATAGACAGAAAATTGCAAAAATTACACTAGACATTGCTGTCTTAAAAAGTGATCAGACTTTTCTGAATATGGAAAATTTTCATGGGCTATGTCTCTCCTTAGCTTCTTGCCTAAGAGCTTTTCCTTAAACCCACTTTCTCTCCTCTAAAACCATATTCTCTACAACCATTTTGTTGCTTTACGTATTTCTGGATTCACAACAATTTCTTCATAATAATTGTAACATAATGCAACTATTATGTGGACAATTTAACACTAAGTCTCCACTAGTTTAGAGCCTAGGTTTGCACTGCCAACACTTCTATTGAACTGTTTGTAAACTGTTTGCCATAGTTTCACCCTTAGTACTACAAAGACCTTGGAGAAGTACTGAAATCACAGCATTTTTTGCTTTTTTTTTAGTATATCTTAGATCAAATTCTTAGGCTTAGACTTTCACCAGACCTTCCAGGGTCATGGGGTTATGTATGGCTATGGGAACTTTAATCTCCCCATTGGACAAAATTTATGTCATGCTTCCTTAAACCCTTCATTTCCTATCATCTCCTGTGCTACTGACTATACCTCCTAGGAGAAGATAACTTTTTTTAAAAATTTATTTTGGGGGTGGGGGGAGAGAGAGAGAGAGAGAGAGAGAGAGAGAGAGAGAGAGAGAGAGAGAGAGAATGCAAGCATGAGCTGGGAAGGGGCAGAGAGAGAGGGAAAGAGAGAATCCCAAGCAGGCTCCACACTGTGTGGGGTTTGAACTCATGAACTATGAAATTGTGACCTTAGCCAAAGCCAAAAGTATGAATGAGTACCCAAGCATCCCAAAGATTACCTTTTTATTATTTTCTAGTTCTGATACTATATATCATTCCCTACCTTCTAAAATGTCAGTTTAGGTAACCCAACATTATTTATAGAAACTAAAAGCTATAGATAGTAGTCTACAAAGAATAAGTACTTGATGTTAACAATGTAGAGTCAAAATGCTGTGTAATGAATTATGACTTGAAAATCCATATATTCCTGGAAGGAGAACTATCTATACCTAATATTGTTCTTGTGCTCTTTTGAAGGGAACATCCTTCTTTATCAGAACTTCCCATGTTTTCTTATCCGGATTTCTTCACCAGAGCTGATGAAGAATTGGCAAGAATCATTGACCATCATGTAAGATTGACTTCCTTAAACTAGCAGCAAAACCTTTGTTCTTTAAATGCACTTTGAATTAGAAAGTGCAGTTCTGAGACTAAAACATTAACACATCAAACTTAGAAATGAAGCCATGATTAGGCATTGCCAAACTTAATTATATCTTACTGTGCTGTATATATACTTCAGTGCCTTTATTGGGTTACAGAAAATTTGGCTTTCTGTCATTTGTAAAATACTAGCCTTATCATGCTTCCTGAATTTAGTACTGATTTCTTGTGACAAGGATCTGGTATTGAACACTGAACACTGATTTCTTTTATAATGTGGTTTTAGTAATGGAACAAAAATCTTTTGGCTCAATTTTTGGTGATCATTCTTTACCCCTGAAATATTAGACTTTAATCACTTTGTTCTTGGTATGAGTTAAACAGTGGCAATTCAAGGCCATTCACTTAAGACACCTTAATCCACTCAGCTATATTTAGTTCATGATTTATGAAATAATTTTGTAACTTTTTAAGAGTAGAGTTGGAGTAGAAGAGAAAATACTTATTTTCTCTTTTTCTTTGAATACAGTATGGACTCAATAGCGTATAGAATATGTTTAATTAATTGTATCATCCTTTTATTCACTAATGAAGTTTCTGCGAAACCAATATATTATATATACAGAACATTATACAAATTTTGTAATGGTTTATAAGTTGCAGCATCTGTATTTCACTATTCACTTCAACTAAATGGTCTAGGATAGATGATAAGGGATAGCAAATAGCCAATGTGTATATACACGTATATGTAGTGTAGTTTTAATAACAGAACAAAAACCTTTTGACTGAATTTTCAGTGACAGTTTTTTAGCCTTGAAAGATTGATAAGACTTGAATCATTTTGTAATTAAACACATCTGCCTAGGGCTAGTTCAAGAGACAGAGGACATCCTTTTGAATGGTAGAGAGGAGGCAGGTAGTAGCGCCTAAAAACCTTCATCTTTTTCTCTTTCCAAGGATGTAAGCATTATCGAAGTAATTGCTGCCACGGATCTGTTTCTAGTGTATTCACGGAAGTGTAAAGGAATTCTTTCTCAAAATATGTTTGACAGTTAGTAGAACCCAAATTGTTTGATAGGTGGCTAGCCTAATCCAATAGTCTGCAGTATTGGTTGGAGAAGGTTATGGAAGTTTCTCCTGGTAGCACATTTCAAAAAATATTCATGTATATATCATTTCCTTTCAGATAGCTATAGCAGTAGTGCTCTATACTTATATTTGCTTTTACATTAGTTAATGTGATCTTCACAACAAGCCCTATAAAACATTTATAAAAAAGAAGAATGGTAGTTTACAATGCAGTTATTTGCCTAAGGTTTTGAAGATAGTAAATGACTAACGTTTTTTGAGTCTACACACAAAACCAGATGTCCAGACTTCAAATCCACTTTTCTTCTCTGGTTTTCATAGTTGCTTAATTTCTTGGTTTATAATTCCTAACCTTAACAGGGCGGAAAGGTGGAATCTGTGGTATTGACAAGAAACAAAAACCTACAAGTTTAGTTGTCCCATTAAGTCAGTTGAATACTATGAAGTGGCCATATTAAGCAAATAATAAGGCAGATACCTCTAATTATTCAGCATATATTAAGGTGCCATGTACACTGCTGGTATTCTATACTATGGTGATTAAAATCCTGACTGAGTGGGTTAAATAAAGCAGTAAATAGTGCTTCCATTTCCCATCAACTTCAACCATATCTGCATCCTCCTTCTTGCTGCCACAATCGATGATAACAGTATCAGATAAAGTAAAGACAAGACAATGGTTTATCCAAATTGAATTTGTCATGGTCAAGAGAGACAGAATGGGGAAGAAAAGTTTACTTTTTTTCCTGGGAATACCAGGAAGAAAGATAATAATGTTGTGGTGAATTCCAACCATGCCAAGTTCTAACAAGAGAGTGAGCTAAGAGAGAGGTAGAGCTGCCTCCTGGACATGAGCAATATGATACCCCATTACCACTTTTATACATGCTGTTTGGGAAACCAAAGGGTTCTATTTTGCTGAGAGTTCTTAAGAATTAATCCTCTGTTGATTTTTCACAATGTAAAGATCAAGGTCACGAAGTACATTGAAATCTCTCATATAAGGTAGATTAGTTGCCTTTGTTTATGGATACTGTCATTATTACATCAACTACCACTTTTATGCTATAACATAAATTTGGTAGTTTTGTCAAACAATATTATTATTTAGTTTGTTATATGACAAAAATTATATGTCACAGGGGCGCCTGGGTGGCGCAGTCGGTTAAGCGTCCGACTTCAGCCAGGTCACGATCTCGCGGTCCGTGAGTTCGAGCCCCGCGTCGGGCTCTGGGCTGATGGCTCAGAGCCTGGAGCCTGTTTCCGATTCTGTGTCTCCCTCTCTCTCTGCCCCTCCCCCGTTCATGCTCTGTCTCTCTCTGTCCCAAAAATAAATAAACGTTGAAAAAAAAAAATTAAAAAAAAAAAAAATTATATGTCACAGATGGGTATCATAGTTATCAAAGTAACATGTGTATTTCCTATGTCTTAAAATTTAACTTGGGGTAAGAAAAATGAGTATTTTATTATGCTTTTTCATTTAATATTTACTCTGAGTGTATTGACATTTAAAAAAATGTATTGCCTTTGGAAAGCTGAGTTGTTTTTTAACTCTGTGGTTTAGTCCTGCTTATTAATATCTATAGATCTCAAATAATAGTTATAATTCACAGCACTAGTATATAGTAATTTATAAGTTAATTGATAGGTGCTTAAGCATAGTCTGATTGTTTGTGAGTATGGACAGACTGAGGGTGACAAAATGAACAAGGGTAGGAAGTGTCTAGGAACTTCCAACATTTCATGCTAAGGGTCTTTGTGCCCTGAACTTTTTACCCAGAGAGATTACCACCTCTTTCACTCTTTCCTTCATTAAAGATAGTAGAAGGGGAAAAGGGTCCTCATGATGATGTCTGGTTGATTTGAGGTCCTTACTTCTAACTACTGATTCCTAGAATTTTGCCTCCAGATGATGCTGTTATTATTGTCATGATTAACATGCTCAATTGAAGTGAATCCTTTAGAAGTCTTTGTATTTGCTGCAGAATCAGCATTTGTCTGCCCATCAATTTTATTTTCTACTTCATATGTAATAGTATTATAATTTTTACCTTTCACATTAATTTGGCTTTTCTTCTTGTTTTGCTTTGGCTTGATTTTTCATTTTCTGATTCCAAGCTATCATGGAAATATCCATATTGATGAAAAACTGAAATTCCTTTGTAATATAAAAATGTAAACCTTATTTTCTCTTTTTTCTCTCTTTTTTTTGGGGAGGGGAGGGGAGCAAAATTGTATACTTACTAACAGATGGCTTATATATTTTTCCAGTTATGGTAGGGTTTAAGTTCCTTAAGAATATCTGTGAGAAAAACTGAGAAGAAAATTGGATAATAGAATCTGCATCTTAAGAAGCTAAAGTGATGTATTTTTTCATGGAAATTCATATGTAAATGACACTTTCTCTCTGTGACAGTGGCAGGAAGAGCTAAAGATCCGACGGAAAGAAGATGCAATATGTGAGGCCCAAGAACGTAAAGACAAAGAGTTAGAGGAAAAAAATCACTTCAGAGAAATTATGAAGAGAAGAGAAGAGAAACTACACAAGCAAACCAAACCCTACGAGCTTCCTCCTAGGACTGAAGTAATTTCATTAGAAATAAAATGACCCCCCCACCCCCGCCCCAAATTGAAGTCCATAATGCCAGAAATTCATTGCATGAAAGAGACCAAGATAGCTAGATATTAGGAAAAATTTCTTCTAATTAATTGGAAGCCATTTCTTAGGAGTTGTTATCCTGGTGCAGACTCTTTAATAGTTCTATCTTAGTCCTAAATTAGCAGCTCTTAATCACATTTGAGTGAAGTGATTTTATTAAACTTTTTCAAGAACATGGCTAGAGCTTTTCCTAATTGACTTTTTTCTTGTGATCATATAGCATATTTAATCAATGATTCTCAGAGTATTGATTTTTCATCGGACAGTTAGACGGAAATGAATTACAAATTATTAGTCACATTTAAGGATTATTTCTTGAAAACAGAATGAGCACCAACTGATACCCCTATATTACTTATTATACAAATAAAAGAAGTAAGGCACTTGCTTGGATTTGTATTTCATAGTCAATCAACACCACATCAAACTGTATGTCAGAAACTTGAAATTGAAATACTATAGTAGATATACAAATATCTGGAGGGGCCAGATATCTCAGAATGATTTGGTCTTTAGCACATACCAAAGGAGACCCCTGATTGACAGTGGTTTTACTTTGCAAGATGAGTTTATGAGGATGGATGTGGATGGTCCTGGAAGGCACAGTAACACTTCCCAGAGGGATTCATCCAGTTAGAAGTCATTTTTTAAAAGGCACTTCACTTCCTCTGAAGCTCTGAATCTATGGGTAAGAGTATTGGGTTGGGATTCCTGTGATGGCTTACATTCCTTTTCTGAAAAATATAGATAATAATCACACCTCAATTTCACACAGCTGACTTGCTGATACTCAAGAGACAGTTAGCTTATCAGGGATATTAAACTCAAATGCCTACCAGCTCCAGAAGGTAACAGAAATCAGTGAAAGGGGCTATGGAATACCTATGCTATATAAAGAAAGTTCCTAGCACTCGGCTACACTCTGCAATGTATGGTCAGTAATATAGGATCATACAGTCTTTCCAGAAGAAGTTCTCAAATAGGATTATTTTTTAAAATAAAAGTTGCTAGGGATACCTGGGTGGCTCAGTCAGTTGAGCATCTGACTTTGGCTCAGGTCATGATCTCACGGTTCGTGGGTTGGAGCCCCGCCTCGGGCTCTGTGTTGACAGCTCAGAGCCTAGAACTTGCTTCAGAATCTTTGTCTCCTTCTCTGTCTGCCCCTCCCCGCTTTCTCTCTCTCTCAAAAATAAACATTAAAAAAAAAACTTAAAAAAATAATGAAATAAAAGTTGCTTAATTTTAAGATGGTGGCAACTAATTTTGTTTTAAAGAAAAAATCATATAATTTGGGGTTAAATTTGACATATGGGCCACAAGTTTGTGACCCATATTATGTGAACTTACAGTGTCAATCTTTGTTTAACATAACAATAACACGTAGTAGAAAAATGGAAGGTGGGGAGGGTGTTTTTATTATTCCCTATAGGGCTGTTTCAAATCTATGTTGCTCTTCCCAAACCCTTTGTGTCATCCTTGTCTCCTCTTACATAGAGTAAGTCAGTTCTCAGATATAATACCTCCCAATGCACCTTTCCAAATACCTTCATTAATATGTGCTTTCTCCACATGTGAAAAGAAATCTCTCCTACAGTCTCCTTTCCCTGAATTTCACCCCTTTCAAAATCTTCCTCCATCAGCTATTCACTATCCCCCTTGAAGAGCTCCTTATCACTCACTCCTATCCAGGGAGGTCTCAATTTTCTACCATCCTTCCTACCAAACTACTCTCTCCATCAGTCCCTCAGTGACAGCAGCCTTTCTAGACTGCCCTTTTAACTCATAACTTTTCTGATGATTTGTAAGAGAGGGAACCACTGGGCCGTGAGCTGTGGGGAGGGACTCTGGACATCTCACTGCTACTTTCAAGAATTTCAGCAAATCCTGCTGTTTCAGAACCACTTTCGTAGAAGCCTCCTGCTTCCAATTTCTGTACTGTTCCTTCTCTGGGGCACTGACTGGTCTGCCTTAGGGCTTCCTCACTGTAGACTTAGGGTCATTTACTTATTTTTCTGCCCTGCTTAGTCTGTTCCCAATTGTTCACCTGTTTTCTAACTTCCATGTTTTTCTTAGTATTACCAATGTGTTATCTTCTTTTCTCCTTATGGATTTATGCGTTAAAAAAAAGTAATTCTGGGGTGCCTGGGTGGCTCAGTCAGTTGAGCATCCGACTTTGGCTCAGGTCATGATCTCGCAGTTTGTGAGTTCAAGCCCCACATTGGGCTCTGTGCTGATAGCTCAGAGCCTGGAGCCTGCTTCGGATTCTGTGTCTCCCTCTCTGCCCCTCCCTCACTCATGCTAAGTATCACTCTGTCGCTCAAAAATGAATAAACATTAAAAATGTTTTAAATAAAAGTAATTCTTTTTCTATCACAGTAGTGGAGATTTGTAAGGGAGCAAAGAATACACACACACACGTATAAATATATAGAGAAAGAGATGATTAATCAGAATGCTTATACCTTTATTCTTAAATTATTCTCTAAAATTCTTTTTTCTTATACTTTAAAATTCATAGAATCTAGGAACACATCTCTCTCTTGGTTTTCCTCGTATATCCTTAAATTTTAGCAAAGGCTGTGGTTCATAGATCTGGGTTCACATTCTAGCTATGCCTCCTACTAGCTATGAAACACTGGGTATGTCACTGAACCCAGTGGAGCTTCAGTTTACTCATCTATAAAATGGATACAGGGGGAGGAGCCAAGATGGCAGAATAGCATGGAAGCTTTTTGTGTGTCTCGCATCCCTGAAATACAGCCAGACCAACACTAAACCATCCTGCACACCTAGAAAACTGATTGGAGGATTAACACAGCAATCTGCACAACCTGAACCACAGAATTCAGCAGGTATGTGGTGCAGAGAGCTGAAGTTGGGGAGCGAGAAGCCGCAATAGGTAGGGAACCGCTTATGCGGGTAGAGAGAGGACAGAGACTGGGGAGGCAGGGGGATACAGAACAAGCACCCCTCCCCGAAAGCAGCTGGAGAGAAAGTAGAAAATTGTAAACAGCCACAGGGACTAAACTAAAAAGGGAGAAAGGGGAGGGTTTAAATTCCATTAAGACTGTAAACAAGGGGAGCACAAAGGCTGCAACTCTGCAGCTCGATACCTGGTGGTGCTCTGGTGGGAAGGGCGAATCCCCAGGAGCAGAGTGGGGTCCGGGAGGTTCTTGGGCCACACGGGGAGAAGCGGTTCCACTGCTGGAAGGACATTTGGTAGAGACTGTTGGAGCCACCTGGTCCCAGCAGACCCCAGAAGGCGGCCACATTTGCTGGTGCTGGAACAAGATCGTTAAGGGTGAAGCCTGGTGCCAGATGTGTGTTGTGATTTTCCATAATCCCTGAGGTGCTGCTGCTACACTGTCTCACGAGCATTTTCTGGGACAGGCTGGCACCTGGCCACAGTCTCAGGGCACTGGCAACAACAGGGTCCAGTGAGCATACCTGGGTGCAGCAGATACTCAGCCACTGCTCATTCGGCCATTGCTCAGTGAGACCCTCCCACAGAGGGTGGAGCGGGTCAAGGGCACAGTCCTTCGGAAGTCAGGGGCCAGGGAAAATAGCCACATCTGAGACAAAACTTGGGAGAGAGGTGCTGCCTGGGGCCTGGTCAGGGAGAATGGAAAAGTGGGGAGTGGACGAGAGCCGAAGACGGAGGACCGGTGTGCGACTGCTGATCCAGGAGAACAGTTTGGGTGGCTGGGTGGCGCCATTTTTCAGCGCCCCCACGCATGCACATGCGCACCAACAAGCACCGCAACAATTCACCCCAGTAGGCCAGCAGCGCCATCTAGGGGAGAGCAGAGCTGTTACACCGAGCCCTGCCCAACTGGGCCAACTTTGCTCTTCAAGAACAAAGTCTCACCACAGGCTTAATTCATGGACTATAAAGAGCTACATAGACTGACTTCTAGGGGAAAAAAGCAATTTCAGTCCTACTTCAATCTGTTAGTAGGTTCATCTATTAAATTTTCTTTCTTTTTTATTTTTCATTTTCCTTTTTCTCTTTTACAATTCTTTTCTTTTTCTTGAATGCAGAAAGAGAAAAAATACATTTTTATTTTCAATTTTTATTAAAAATATCTTTTATTACTATATTTTTTACTTTTGTGTAAATTTCAAATTCTACTTTGCTTCGATCATTTTATTTTAGTCTACTTCAGTGTACTCACCTTTTCAAATTTTCAGTTTCCTTTTTTCTTTCTTTTTCTTTTTTCTCTTTTTCATTTCTTTTCTTTTTCTTGAATGCAGAAAGAGAAAAACCTCATTTTTATTTTCAATTTCTATTAATATTTTTAAATTTTATTACCATATTTTTTGCTTTTATATAAATTTTTTCAAATTCTATTTTACTTCCATCATTTATTTTAGTCTACTACAATGTATTCACTTTTCAAATTTTCAAACGATTTCTTTTTTTAATCTTTTTTCTTTCTTTTTTTCTAAATACACAAAATGAAAAATTCATATTTTTAATTTTTATTAAAAATATTTTTCTTTAAATTTTTTTCTACTATATTCTTTACTTTTGTGTATATTTCTTCAAATTCTATTTTACCCCCATCATCTCATTTTAGTCTACTTCAGTGTAGACTAAAATTTTTTAAATTTTAAAATTCTCAACCGATTTCCTTCCTCCCCTCCCCCCTTTTTTTCTCTAATCTGTCAAACCACTTTCAACACCCAGACCAAAAAAAACTAGGATCTAGCATCATCTATTAGATTTTTTTGTGTGTGTGTTTTTAATTTTTAATTTGAACATGTTTTAAGTTTAATTTCTTTAATTTTAATTTTTCTACCTCATTAATTCTTTTTCTCCCTTCAAAATGACAAAACGAAGGAATTCACCCCAAAAGAAAGAGCACAAGGAAATGACAGCCAGGGATTTAACCAACACAGATACAAGCAAGATGTCTGAAACAGAATTTAGAATCACGATAATAAGAATACTAGCTGGAGTTGAAAATAGATTAGAATCCCTTTCTGCAGAGATAAGAGAAGTAAAAAATAGCCTGAATGAAATTGAAAATGCTATAACTGAGCTGCAATCACGGATGGATGCAGCAGCGGTAAGGATGGATGAGGCAGAACAGAGAATCAGCGGTATAGAGGACAGAGAATAATGAAGCAGAAAAAAAAGAGGGAGATTAAGGCAAAAGAGCACGTTTTAAGAATTAGAGAAATCAGTGACTCATTAAAAAGAAACAACATCAGAATCATAGGGGTCCCAAAAGAGGAAGAGAGAAAATAGAAGTAGAAGGGCTATGTGAGCAAATCATGGCAGGAAACTTTCCTAACCTGGGGAAAGACACAGACATCAAAATCCAGGAAGCACAGAGGACCCCCATTAGATTCAACAAAAACTGATCAACAAGGCATATCATTGTCAAATTCACACAATATTCAGGCAAGGAAAGAATCATGAAAGCAGCAAGGGAAAAAAAGTCCCTAACCTACAAGGGAAGACAGATCAGGTTTGCAGCAGACCTATCCACAGAAAATTGGCAGGCCAGAAAGGAGTGGCAGGATATATTCAATGTAATGAATCAGAAAAATATGCAGCCAAGAATTCTTTATCCAGCAAGGCTGTCATTCAAAATAGAAGGAGAGATAAAAAGTTTCCCAAACAAAAATTAAAGGAGTTTGTGACCACTAAACCAGCCCTGCAAGAAATATTAAGGGGGACTCTCTGAGGGGAGAAAAGATGAAAATATTTATAAATAAATAAATATATACATACATACATACACACCAAAAGCAACAAAAGATTAGAAAGGACCAGAGAACACCACCAGAAACTCCAACTCTACAAGCATCATAATGGCAATAAATTCATATCTTTCAGTACTCTAAACGTCAATGGACTCAATACTCCAATCAAAAGACATAGGGTAACAATGGATAAGAAAACAAGATCCATCTATATGCTGTTTACGAGAGACCCACTTTAGACCTAAAAACACCTTTAGATTGAAAATAAGGGGATGGAGAACCATCTATCATGCTAATGGTCAACAAAAGAAAGCCAGAATAGCCATACTTATATCAGACAATCTAGACTTTAAAATAAAGACTGTATCAAGAGATGCAGAAAGGCATTATATCATAATCAAGGGGTCTATCCACCAAGAAGACCCAACAATTGTAAACATTTATGCACCAAATGTGGCAACACCCAAATATATAAATCAATTAATCACAAACATAAAGAAACTCATCAGTAGTAATACTATAATAGTAGGAGACTTCAACACCCCACTCACAACAATGGACAGAATATATAATCAAAAAATCAACAAGGAAACAAAGGCTTTGAATGACACACTGGACCAGATGGACTTAACAGATATATTCAGAACATTTCATCCTAAAGCGGCAGAATATACATTCTTCTCCAGTGCACATGGAACATTTCCAGAATAGACCATATACTGGGACACAAATCAGCCCTAAGAAAGTACAGAAAGATCGAGATGATACCATGCATATTTTCAGACCACAATGCTGTGAAACTTGAAATCAACCACAAGAAAAAATTTGGAAAATGTAACAAATACTTGGAGACTAAAGAACATCCTACTAAAGAATGAATGGGTTAACCAAGCAGTTAAACAGGAAATTAAAAAGTATATGGAAGTCAATGAAAATGACAACACCACAACCCAAACCTCTGGGATGCAGCAAAGGTGGTCATAAGAGGAAAGTATATAGCAATCCTGTCCTTTCTAAAGAAGGAAGAAAGATATCAGATACACAACCTACCTTACACCTTCAGGAGCTGGAAAAAGAACAGCAAATAAAACCCAAAACCAGCAGAAGACAGAAAATAATAAAGATTAGAGCAGAAATTAATGCTATCAAAACCAAACAAACCAGTAGAACAGATCAATGAAACCAGAAGCTGGTTCTTTGAAAGAATTAACAAAAATTGATAAACCACTAGCCAGTTTGATCAAGAAGAAAAAGGAAAGGACCCAAATAAATAAAATCAAGAATGAAAGAGGAGAGATCACAACCAACACAACGGAAATAAAAACAATAATAAGAGAATATTATGAGCAATTATATACCAATAAAATGGGTAATCTGGAAGAAATGGACAAATTCCTAGAAACATATACACTACCAAAACTGAAGCAGGAAGAAATAGAAAATTTGAACAGACCCATAACCAGTAAGGAAATCGAATTAGTAATCAAAAATCTGCCAAAAAACTAGAGTCCAGGACCAGATGACTTTCCAGGGGAATTCTACTAAACATTTAAGGAAGAGTTAACACCTATTCTCTTGAAACTGCTCCAAAAACTAGAAATGGAAGGAAAACTTCCAAACTCTTTCTATGAAGCCAGCATTACCTTGATTCCAAAACCAGACAGAGACCCCACTAAAAAGGAGACTAATTTCCCTAATGAACATGGATGCAAAAATCCTCAACAAGATATTAGCCAACCGGATCCAACAAAATATTAAAAAAATTATTCACTGCGACCAAATGGGATTTATACCTGGGATGCAGGGCTGGTTCAATATCTGCAAAACAATTAATGTGATTCATCACATCAATAAAAGAAAGGACAAGAACCATACGATCCTCTCAACAGATGCGGAGAAAGCATTTGACAAAACACAGCATCCTTTCTTGATAAAAACCCTCAAGAAAATAGGGATAGAAGGAGCATACCTCGAGATCATAAAAGACATATGAGTGACCCAACACTAATATCATCCTCAGTGGGGAAAAAGTGAGAGCTTTCCCCCTAAGGTCAGGAATAAGACAGGGATGTCTGCTCTCACCACTGTTATTCAACATAGTATTGGAAGTCTTAGCCTCTGCAATCAGACAACACAAAGAAATAAAAGCATCCAAAACAGCCAGGAGGAGGTCAAACTTTCACTCTTCACAGATGACATGATACTCTATATGGAAAATCCAAAATATTCCACCAAAAACTGCAAGAATTGATTCATGAATTCAGCAAAGTTGCAGGATATGAAATCAATGCACAGAAATCCGTTGCATTCCTATACACCAACAATGAAGTGACAGAAAGAGAAATCAAGAAGTCGATCCCATTTATAGTTGCACAAAAAACCATAAAATACCTAGGAATAAATCTAACCAAAGAGGTGACAAATCTATACACTGAAAACTATAGAAACCTTATGAAAGAAATTGAATAAGACACAAAAAAAAAAACGGAAAAAGATTCCATGCTCCTGATAGGAAGAACAAATATTGTTAAAATGTCGATAATACACAAAGCAATCTACATATTGAATGCAATCCCTATCAAAGTTAACATCAGTATTCTTCACAGAGCTAGAGCAAATAATCCTAAAATTTGTATGGAACCAGAAAAGACCCCGAAGAGCCAAAGCAATCTTGAAAAAGAAAACCAAAGCAGGAGGCATCACAATCCCAGACTTCAAGCCATACTACAAAGCTGTAATCATCAAGACAGTATGGGACTGGCACAAGAACAGACACTCAGGTCAATGGAACAGAATAGAGAACCCAGAAATGGACCCACAAACGTATGGTCAACTAATCTTTGACAAAGGAGGAAAGAATATCAGATGGAATAAAGACAGTCTCTTGGGCAAGTGGTGCTGGGAAAACTGGAAGGCAACAGGCAGAAGAATGAACCTGGACCATTTTCTTACACCAACCACAAAAATAAACTCAAAATGGATGAAAGACCTCAATGTAAGACAGGAAGCCATCAAAATCCTTGAGGAGAAAGCTGGCAAAAACCTCTTTGATCTTGCCTGCAGCAACTTCTTACTCAACACATCTCTGGAGGCAAGGAAAACAAAAGCAAAAATGAACTACTGGGACCTCGTCAAAATAAAAAGCTTTTGCACAGAGAAGGAAACAATCAGCAAAACTAAAAGGCAACTGACAGAATGGGAGAAGATATTTGCAAAGGACATATCATATAAAGGGTTAGTATCCAAAATCTATAAAGAACTTATCAAACTCAACACCCAAAAAACAAATAATCCAGTGAAGAAATGGGCAAAAAACATGAATAGACACTTCTCCAAGGAAGACATCCAGATGGCCAACCGACACATGAAAAATGCTCAACATCACTCATCATCAGGGAAATACAAATCAAAACCACAATGAGATGCCACCTCACACCTGTCAGAATGGCTAACATTAACAACTCAGGCAACAACAGATGTTGGTGAGGATATGGAGAAAGAGGATCTCTTTTGCATTGTTGGTGGGAATGCAAGTTGGTGCAGCCACTCTGGAAAACAGTATGGAGGTTCCTCAAAAAACTAAAACTAGAACCACCCTACGACCCAGCAATTGCACTACTAGGCATTTATCCACAGGATACAGGTGTGCTGATTTGAAGGGACACATGCACCCCTATGTTTATAGCAGCACTATCAACAATAGCCAAAGTATGGAAAGAGCCCAAATGTCCATCAATGGATGAATGGATAAAGAAAATGTGGTGTGCAAAATATATATATATATATATATATATATATATATATATATATATATATATTACACCATGTAAGTTTGAGGTGTAAGAAAATGTGGTGTGCAAAATATATATATATATATATATATATATATATATACATATATATCTATCTATCTATCTCTCGGCAATCAAAAAGAATGAAATCTTGCCCTTTGCAACTAAGTGGATGGAACTGGCAGGTATTATGCTAAGTGAAATTAGTCAGTCAGAGAAAGACAAAAATCATATGACTTCAGTCGTATGAAGACTTTAAGAGACAAAACAGATGAACATAAGGGAAGGGAAACAAAAATAATGTAAAAACAAGGAGGGGGACAAAACAGAGGAGACTCATAAATATGGAGAACAAACTGAGGGTTGCTGGAGGGATTGTGGGAAGGGGAATGGGCTAAATGGGTAAGGGGCACTAAGGAATCTACTCCTGAAATCACTGTTTCACTATATGCTAATTTGGATGTACATTTTAAAAAATAAAAAATAAAAAACGATAAAAAAAATCTTCCAAAAAAATAAAAAAATAAAAAAATGGATACAATTTATGTAATGAGTGGCATCAGTCAGAATCTAATCAAGAAAACAGAAATGTTTGGTATTTTAAGAGACAATTTAACATTAGGAATTGTTTTACTAAGTGTTTAAATTATTTTTTAATATTTATTTATTTATTTATTTATTTATTTATTTATTTATTTATTTATTTATGTGTGTATGTATTTAGAGAGGTGTGTGTGAATGAGAGCATGCACGAGTGGGGGAAGGTGCAGAGAGAGAGAGAGAGAGAGAGAGAGAGGGAGAGAGAGAATCCTAAGCAGGCTCTGTGCTGTCAGCATAGAGCCCAAGGTTGGGCTCAAACTCACAAACTGTGAGATCATGACCTGAGCTGAAATCAAGAGTTGGATGTTTAACTGACTGAGCCACCCAGATGCCCCAGTGAAAGGAATTGTTTTAACGGTGTTAGAGAACTGAGAACATGGAAATGAACCAGAAATAATACTTACAAGAAACTACTACCACCTCTAGGACCAGGGCATGAAAAAGAAGTGGGCTGGATTATTAAATCTAGAAGCATGGAAGAGGAGCTGCACACAGTGGGACTCAGCCCTCTGACAGGGAGGTGCTGCCCTGCTGCTGCTGGGGCCTCTGACAGGGCACAATAAGGTGATTTTGGGGGCACAGAGAAAAAAGGAGACAAGAACACATTGTCTTTTGCTGAAACCATGCTGCCAAGAAGAGCAAGAAAATGGAAAGAATCCATTTCTTCCTTTGCCATCTTGGAGCTCCTTCTCCAGTGCTCCTGTCCCCAGCATCACAAAGCAGACAGAGGGTGGGTTTAGGACTGAAAGATACAAATTAATCCAATTTTTTTTTCTTCTGCATTTTTGGCCCTCTTTTCTACAAGCTCCTCCAGGACCAAAAGAAAAAAAAAAAAAAAAAAAAAAAGCTTGGACGAGAGCATCACCTTTTAAGTTAATGGAAATGTAAAAAAAAAAATTACTCTAATTTATCTTTATAACTAACCCTTAATTGTTCCAGTAAGTACTTAACCTAACACAAACTTAACTGGATCTCTTTGTAATTTACTCTTCATATTAATTTTGCCTCAAAGTGTACAAAATGTTCTCTGAGTTCCAGGGTGTGTTGGGCACCAGGTGGATTGTCTCAGCAACTCCTGTTGTGTTCAGCTGATGGTTTCTGAGCCCTAGTTACTTATTTTCCCAGTCTTCTCAAGTTTGTGGGAGGAAGAAGAATGAGAAACATATTCCATGTCTACTTACCCTCCCCAGCTCTTACTCATCTTTAAATGCCTCTCCAGCGTAGAAG
Organism: Puma concolor; assembly: GCF_028749965.1. Classification (NCBI taxonomy): domain Eukaryota; kingdom Metazoa; phylum Chordata; class Mammalia; order Carnivora; family Felidae; genus Puma; species Puma concolor. The sequence goes on from NC_141667.1 coordinate 69,947,927, forward strand.
TGCTAACTTCTCTCAGGTCTAAATTCCTTTCTACCTAAAACATATTTCCATGCTACTTTTACTCTAGGTTTACTTTTATTTTGAAAAAATAAACCCAGGTCTTCCTATGTTCATTTTATTATGAATTCTCTATAGATTTCTTTTAGCAACTACCAAAGCAGTTTCTTTCTCACATAAATTACCTAATAAACCCTTTACCCTTATGAGAATGAAATATTTATAGGACTTTTAGCCAGGTTTACTTGGGTATTGTAAATTAAAAACATATATTAGGGGACAAAAGAGAGTAAAGATGAATAGTAAATAAATTCTGAGTAGCAGAAACATGAAAATAAGCATTTCTGCTAGTGCAGTTTAGTAAAGGTAAATCAAAAGATTCACCAAGGTTTGTGGGCATGCCAAAGAAAATGCCCAAAATAAATATCTTTCCTCTGACATCACTGAGTGGGTGTTTAGGGGCATGAAAAGGTAGTACACAAAACGACTCACAGCAACAATTTTAGAAACTCTATCGTAATGTTTAGCAATTATTCAAGTAATTTATTCTGCTCTTACCAGTAAAAGTCATGTCTGGGACATATGGCTGCAACTGTCTACTAGTTGATTTTAAGTGACCTTTCTCACTGGTTTTGGATTTTTTATATCAATAAATCCAAAGAAAGTTACAGCTTATAACTAGTAAATACAGTTCCTTCTTTCCATATACCACCATACCCATCTCGCTATGTCCAGGGTTCAATAGCACGGTTTACGGAAGTGGCACTTTCAGCATTTTAAGTTGGGCTTTCTGAGTATTTCAGCTACTTAGCATCTTTAGTCTCTACCCTCAAGGTGACAATAGCAGTCCTGGTCCCTGCACCCCTGTCAGTCCTGACTACCAAAAGGACCCCAGGGAACAAAATTGCTCCTGGTTTGGGATGACAGGTCTATAGTTCCACTGACTTTGACTTCCAAATTCCTAAGTTAACTTCTTGGTGATTGTTTTCAGACTGCTTTCAAATTTTGTCAACTGGTTATACATGAAGATCTCACTTTTGGTCAGCTGGTGACTCCCACTTAAAATCACCATAGGTCCCATGAAGCCACTTCATGCCTCCTCATGTCTCCATTTGCTGAAGTGGGAACATGAATGTGATTTTATATTGTGATTTTGGTTTTATATGTGATTACTGGTGATATGTATCACCTTTCCTGTGGCCGAAACACAAATGAAGACAGGAAGTCACGAGAAGCTGCTCTGCCAATGCCTGTATAGAAAAGGCATGTCTAGTAATAAATTCAGCCCACCCTGTGCTTCACAGCCTTAGTCAGGCCACTGAAAGTATTTGTAAGCCTCCGTGTGCTAATTCTAACTATTTTCTCTGATATGCAGGATATGTTTGGGAATTTAGAGCAAAACTCATTTTAAATTATCATCTTCTATAACATAAATTCACATATTTATATAGTTCTGCAAATTTTGTTGATGATTTTGTTACTTTTGAGCTACATGCATTTTTCACAGTGACATAGTTTTCAAGGATAATTTGGCTGTAATGTTATTCAAGCTCACTTTTTCCTCCGATCATTCTAGCTAAGGGACCTATTTACATAATACCTAGTGCCTTGTTATTTTTTTACTCCTGCTTCATTGGAAAGCTGAAAGTAAACAAAAAGAAATGCATTTCCAAAGCAGTTTTTAGTTGGAAGATCTTTGTGGTATCCAACTTTCTAGTGAAATTCCCCCAGCTGGCTCTATACTGGAAAAGGCAGGTTCTCTTTTATGAATTAATGAACATGGTAGAGGTTAAGCATTTTAGAATCACCAGTACAACATTTTTATATATAATCAGACTACTGGCAGTCCAGTGATGTCATGACTATTTACTCTCAAGTTTCCTTTTAAGGACATTCATGGGGCACCTGGGTGGCTCAGTTGCTTAAGCCTCTGATTTCAGCTCAGGTCATGATCTTATCATTCATGATTTCAAGCCCTGTGTCAGGCTCTGTGCTGACAGCTCAGAGCCTGGAGCCTGCTTTGGATTCTGTGTCTCCCTCTCTCTCTGTCCCTCCTCCGTTCACACTCTGTTTCTCTCTCTCTCTCTCTCTCTCTCTCTCTCTCTCTCCTTCTCTCCCTCTCTCTCTCTCTCTCTCTCAAAAGTAAATAAACATTAAAAAAAATTAAGGACATTCATAGTTTGGTTTCATTGGAAAACTGAGTTTGACTAAATGCAAAATTCTCAGAAAGACTGAAAATAGGTAGCTTCCCAATAGACCGAGGCAACCAAAAGCCAAAGAGAAATATAATGCTGAGAAATAGTCTTTTATTTAAACTAGCCATCAATCATTCCCCACACCTGGTTTAAGGAGAAGAGTGAAAATTAAGCCTAAAACCTAGTTACTCTTTAATTACCAAATAATAAATGTTTGAGGTCCCTTGAAGAAAAACTCTAGAGTCAATTACAACCCTTGGGGCCAACACTCATGAGAAGAGGGAGATCGTAAGGAGAAATGAAACAGCTTATACGATGTGTGCTAGTGATTAGAATCAATAATCCAGTGCTTTCATTCTGCAGATGAAAAAACTGAGCACTTGCAGTTCACCAAGCAAAACATGAGCTATTCATTAGTTCACTGAATACAACAAAACTATGAAGCAGGTACAGTTATGTCCATTGAATCCTGAAGAAACAGAAGCGTTTAGAAGTAATGTGTTACAACGTCACTTAGATCTGTGAGCTCTTAACAACCACACTACACTTCCTCAGAGATTTGGAAAAAGAGCAATCAAGAATCTTATCCAAGACGCAGTTCTGCTTATGATACCATTCTGAAGCTCTCTGTCCAAACATATCATGCCATTTATGAGTACATACTAACAAAACAGAAACAAAAACACAAGCATATAAAGTTGAATTGATAGTAAAGCTTTAGATGAACTCTCAAAGGAATTAGAAGTGTGACAATTCATGAAATGTCAAATGAATCATGATTGTTATTTAGTAATCATTCAGGAGTGAATAGTGAAATGCTATTCTGTATTCATCCTAATGTATAGTTATTATGATGGTTTTGAAAGGATAATAGTATCTGGGAAGCAAGGAGTATCCCATAGGAAAAAGTTTTGGCTTTGCCATTTCTGTGTTCTTTGTAGTCATTCAATTCAAGCAAATGGAGGGTTTTTGTTGTTGTTTTTTGTTTCTTTGCTTTTGTTTCTGTTTTTTTGCCCATTACTTGACTCTGTTTTATTATCACTTGTATTTGTCAAGTAGGTATTGTTTGAACCTTGAAGAAAATCAGCTTTTAAAAATGATTTTTGACTATTGTGTCACATCTCCTTATCCATTCCTCTGTCGATGGACACTTAGGTTGCTTGTGTATCTAAGCTATTGTAAATAATGCAGCAGTAAACACAAGGGGGCATACATCTGTTTGATTAATGTTTTCATTTTTTTTTTTTTTGGGTAAATACCCAGTATTGGAGTTACTGGATAATATGGTGATTTCTTTTAATTTTGTGAGGAACCTCTAGAGTGGAGGTGAGTAGAGAGATGGGCAAAATGGGTGAAGGTGAGTGAAAGGTATAAGCTTCCAGTTATGGAATGAAGAAGTCATGGGAATAAAAGGCACAGCATAGGGAATATAGTTAGTGATATTGTAATAGTGTTGTATGGTGACAGATGGCAAGTTCATTTGTGAGTACAGCATAATGTACAGAGAAGCTGAATCACTATGTTGTATACTTGAAATTAATGTACCATTGTGTGTCAACTATACTCAAAACAATTTGAAGAAAAGGATTTTGGTAATAGTTTCAACTAGACATAAGGCACAAATAATTCAAAAGACAAACCTTGGATTTTAACTCTGATTTCCTAGCTCTTATTCTTATATCTGTACCACTTCTACATCAATACAATGCAGGTAATTTTAAGTACCACCATACCTCACAAGAACAATGATGGCTATATTTTAAATGTGTTTGTGAAAAGTGAAATGGAATATTAATTCAAGGTTGTAGACACAGAATGCCTGTTCCTCCAGGGACAGCAAAAATAGCTTTTGGAAAGTAAAGTAGGTATTAAAATCTGGATTTACCAAGGTGGTCTTGTTATTTCCTTACCTTTTGCTATGGTTTTAAAGCTTGTATTTCCTGTTCACTTGCCTCCTTAAAGTTACTGTAGATAAACAAATACAATGGCAACAGTTTAAAAGAAGGACAATAGGCAGGCAAGGGGACGTGTGGATGGCGATGATGCGGAGGAAAATCATAAGGAGTAGGAGAAGGATGATAAGGCCAATGTGTACTGAATCCTTATGTTTTACTTTGGGCCAAATACTGTGTTAATGCTTCTCATTTAATTATTAGTTTTACACAACTCTGGACGTATGTTCAATTATCTCTTCTTCTAGATGAGGAATTAAGCCTTAGAGAGGTCAGTTAACTTGTTCAAGTTTGCACAGCTAGTAAGTCAGCCTTTTGAACTTACTTATCTGACTCCCAGGCCTATGTTCTTAAGCAAATGAGCTGCAGTGAATCTGCAATTATATCAGCATGTTAAAATTAAAAATGTTAACAATCACAAGGATAATGAGGAGAATGAGAATAAACTACTTGAGAGCCAAGATTTTGTATTTTTACTCAATGATGCTATTGCCCAGAACTTACAACAGTGTCTAGTCTACAGCAACTCTGAACACATTTCTGGAATAACTGAATGGATGCATGAATGAATGAATAAATGGATGAATGAATTAATGACATGAAGAGGGTTTAAGATTTTTATATAAAACTAAGAAGTTCATTTTTAGAGAAGCTTGTTCATTTAACAGCAGTGAGTGAGTGTCCCTTCACACCATGCTGTGTTGTGCTGTGGGTGCAATGGAGGGCCTACTCTCATGAAGATTACCATCTGCTTGCTGGCTTCCATATCTATTATAAATCCAAAAGGTTTGCACATCATACGTAACATATAAAACAGAATGTAGTTTAATGCCATTGTAACTGACATCAAAGCCACTATTTTTAATACTGGGGTCAGAGCACAGTGGGGAAAATTTATAAGAAAGAAGAGTCACCCTAGTTATGTAGAAAATGTAATGCCCTTCCCAGGTTACCTGACTCCAAGTTCATTGACAGAGTCTGTTACATTTTTTTCCTCATATAAAGGAGGACACTAAAGCCTTTAGAAAATTAATTTTTACAGGTACTATAAATACTGGCATGTTTTTTATATTGTACCAATATATTTATTCCTGGTCATCTTTATCTTTAATGTCTGATTTGGTTTCTCAATCAAAAGCAATGATTTAAGTATACCTATAGTAGAGTTACTTCTCTTGTACTCACCGTCCAACGTGATCACCAGGTCATGGGACTTGTGGCCTAAGAAGAGAAGAAAGATGGGTCTTGAGGAAGAGAGGGCCCAACCCTCTTGCAGGCATGGAGACTGTGGAGAGTAAGGTTTAGAATGGTCAGATTTAAGGGCACTTGACACCCTCAAGGTCATGGGTGGTTATAAATATCCAGATAGATAAGGAGCCTAAGCACCTCAGGTTAGTGGCATGACCTGCTGGTAAGGAGCTGGTTGGTAGGTAGGGAGAGGTATTATATACAGCCATTTCCAAATACACAGTCTGTTGTCTGGGTGAGATAAGAAGCCAGATATCTGGTGTTAGCACAAGAAGCTCAAATAATCAGAGAGGATTTTGCACATTAGTGCAGGTGTACCAGTCCATCCATTTTGCAGTACAAGTCAGGCAGGATCCAGCAGACACTGGCAAGATTTAAGGACCCAGCTGCCCCTCCACTGCCTTACAAAGGCCATACATCTTCTCCATGTATTCAAATGTAATCTTAGAAAAGAGATTGGGAGATAGAGAATCTGAAAGGCAAAGCAGTTTTCCCAAAAGAAACAAGGTAACATTTAAATAATCTGAGATAGAAGCTGGGGAGATAGCAAAGCAGAAGAACCCTAAGCTCACCTCATCCCACAGATACAACTAGGTAACACTCACATCAGTGTAAATAACTCAGAAAATGACCCAGAGACTGGCAGAATAAACTCAAAAACTAAATGTAGAGGTCACATCAAAGAGGATAAGAAAGGTGAAGAGTTGGTAGGGAACAAAACAGACCCTAGGACTGTCTCCAGGAGGGTGCTAAGAAGAAACAGCATGGCAGCCCACAGAGGTAAAGAATAGGAGCAGTAGTTTGAAAACTTCCTGGCACATACAGGCGGGAGAGTTATTTACTAATCTCAAAGCATGTTCTAGAGGGAAAAGAACCATGGGAGACTCCTCCAGGAACAAAGGAGCTGGTAGGCACCATTTCCCTCCCCTGCCCCTCAGCATAAACAGCTGGAACCAGTTGTGGGAACCTGTGGGAACAGTATAGCACCAACATTCCCTAACTAACTTGCTTACACCACAATCTGCCCAACAGCACTTCAGTGGATCTGCCTTCTCTAGCCAGGATGGCCTCAGTCCAGATGCTGCAGGCCCCTACCCCAGAAGACCAGCCCAAATCTTGCACCTCGCAAAGTACTGGGCACCTCGCCCTCATGTACTTTGTAGATCTGCTGCACCCAACACAGCCAGACTTGGCTCCAGCAGTAGCGGCAGGAGAAGTAGAAGCAGATTCCTCCCTCACAGAGGACTACTGCACAGACCTTGCTAAAACTACATGCCCCACCCCCAAGCATGTTGGGGTCTACCCCCTCCAATACACTTTTGGCAGGAGCCCATCCAAACCAGGGCCACAAGCCTGGTAGTGTGCCAACAGCCCTGAAAGGAACCTACACCTGCACTTCAAAGTAACTCCTACCCTGGGAAGAGGGAAAGATAACCACACACACCAGTCCGACTGTGGCCTACTGAGTGGCCTGGGGGAAAGATAGCTGGTCTGATTGCAGGCCCTGCCCACCAACAAAACTTCTCAGGGAACAACACAGGGAAAACACCCTGCAACTGGTGCTACTGCATCTCTGGCAAATGCCTGGTCTGACTAAACTCAAGCCCAAGGTAGCTTCAGACTAGTCCACTAACACCACAGGGAACAAACACTGACCACAATAGGCAAAGAGCCACTGCAGATGATTAGACAAATGTCAAAAATGACTCAGCCACAACAGCAGGGTGCATACAACACAAATAGGAAACACCCATGAAGTGCCAGGTTCTGTTAAAAAAAGGGACTCTGCACAGCAAGGCACTACAGGACCTCTTCTTCATAAGGCTACTACATTCAAGAGGAGATTTAGCTGACTATCCTAACACATAGAAACAGACACAGAGAGTGAGACAAAATGAAGAGTCAGAGGAATATGTCCCAAATGCAAGAATAGGACAAAACCACAGTATAAGACTTAAGTGAAATGAAGGTAAGTAATATGCCTGATTGAGAATGTGAAGTAATAATCATAAAGATACTCACTGGACTTGAGAAAATAGTGGAGGACATCAGTGATGCCTTAACAAAAGAGATAAAAAAGAACCAATCAGAGATGTAGAACACAATAAATGACAGTGAAAATACACTAGATGGAATAAACAGAATATGAGAAAAAGCAAAAGAACAAACACATCAGCGACCTGGATGACAGAGTAATGGAAAGCAATCAAGCTGTACATGAAAGGGAAAAAAAATACACAAAATAAGAATAGAGAGGAAACAGCAATACCACCAAGTGTAATAACATTCATATTATAGGGACTCCAGAAGGAGAAGAGAGAGAAAAGGGTGCAGAAAATGTATTTGAAGAAATAATAGCTGAAAATGTCCTGAATATGGGGAAGGACACAAATTCAAATCTGGGAGGCACAGATATTCCATGAAAAATCAACCCAAGGAGACCCACTCCAAGACACACAGTAATAAAAATGGCAAAGTATAGTGATAAACAGGGAATTTTAGAAGCAGCAAGAAACAAAAAAAAAAAAAAAGTTACATAGAAGGGAAACCCCATATGCCTATCATCTTAGTTTTCAGCAGAAACTTTGTAGGCCAGAAGGTATTAGCATAAAATAGTCAAAATGCTGAAAGGGAAAAATCTGAAGCCAAGAAGGCTATCCAGCAAGCCTATCCTTTATAATAGAAGGAAAGATAAAGAGTTCTCCAGACAAACAAAAGTCAAAGGAATTCATCACCACTACAAGAAATGTTAAAAGGAATTCTCTGAGGGGAAAGGAAACATTATAAATAACAGCAAGAAAAGCAGAAATCTTAAAAGCAGTAAAATTAAGTATATCTGTAAAAATAAATCAAGGGACTCACAAAGTAAAAGGATGAAAATTATGACACCATATACCTACAACGTAGAGGTCAGAGGACTAAAGAATGGGTTCAAACTTCAGTGACCATCAACTTAACACAGAATGCTATATGCAGAAGACATTACACACAACCTTAATTGTAACCACAAATCAAAAACCAGTGATAGATATGCAAAAAATAAGGAGAAAGGGATCCAAGTATGTCACCAAAGAAAGACAACTTATCATGAGAGAAGAGAACAAGGTAAGAAAGGAAGAGATAAAAAACTGCAAAAATCACCACAAGTAATAAAATGGCAATAATACATACCTATCAATAATTACTTTGAATGCAAATGGACAAAAGGTACCAATCAAAAGATATAGGGTGAAGGAATGGATAAAAAAGCAAGACCCATCTATATACTGCCTACAAGAGATTCATTTCAGACCTAAAGATATACGCAGATTAAAAGTGAGGGGATGGAGCAACATTTATCATGCAAATTAATGTGAAAAGAAAGCTAGGTAGCAAAATTTACATTGGACAAAAAAGATTCTAAAACAAAGACAGTAACAAGAGAAAAAGAAGATATATCACAGGTGAATATTTATGCACCCAACATGAAAGCACCCAAATACCTAAAACAGTTAATAACAAACATAAAGGAAGTAATTGACAGTAACACCCGACTTTGTCAAAGGAAAGATTATCCAAACAGAAAATCAAGACAACAGTGGCTTTGAATGACACATTGGACTAGATGGATTTAACAGATATATTCAGAACATTCCATCCTAAGACAGCAGAATACACATTTTATTCAAGTACACACAGAGCATTCTCCAAAAGAGATAATATATTAGGCCACAAAAGAAATCTGAACAAATTCAAAAAGATCAAAGTCATACTGTGTATATTTCCCAACCATGACACTATGAAATTAGAAATGAACCACCAGAAAAAATCTGGAAAGAACACAAATACATGGATGTTAAATAGCATGCTACTAAACACTGAATGGGCCAACCAAGAAATCAAAGAAGAAATAAACAATACATGGTGACAAATGAAAATGAAAATGCAATGGTCCAAAATCTTTGAGATATAGCAAAAGCTGTTTGAAGAAAGAAGTTTATAGCAATACAGGCCTACCTCAAGAAGAAAGAAAAATATCACACAACCTAACCTTGCACCTAAAGGACCTAGAAAAAGAAGAACAAATAAAACAGAAAAGCAGTACAAGGAAGGAAATAATAAAGAGTCCAGTTGAAACAAACGATATAGAAACTAAAAAAAAAAAAAAAAAGTAAACAGAATAGATCAATGACACCAGGAGCTGGTTTTTGAAAAGATCAATAATATTGATAAACCTTTAGCCAGAGTCATTAAAAAAAAATAAGAGAGAAAGAGAGAGACGAAGAGAGAGAGAAAGAGAACCCAAATAAACAAAATCAGAAATGAAAGAGAAGAAAAAACAACTGATAATACAGAAATATAAAGGATTAGAAAAGAATGTCATGAAAAATTACATGCCAACAAATTGGACAACCAAGAAGAAATGGATAAATTCATAGAGACACATCACCCCCCAAAAAAGAATTAGGAAGAAATAGAAAATTTGAACAATATGATTACCAGCAATAAAGGTGAATCAAAAAGCTCCCAACAACCAAAATTCCAGGACCAGATGGCTTCATGGGTGAATTCTACCTAACATTTAAAGAAGAGTTCATATCTATTTTTCTTAAACTATTCCAAAAATAGAAGAGGAAATAAAGTTTCATAATTCATTCTATGAGGCCAGCATTTCCCTGACACCAAAATCAAATAAAGATACCACAAAAAAGGGAAAGTACAGGCCACTATCCCTGATGAACATAGATGCAAAAATACTCAATAAAATATTAGCAAACTAAATCCAACAATACATTAAAAAAAAACATTCACCATGATCAAGTGCTATTTATTCCTGGATGCAAGGGTGGTTCAATATTTACAAATGAATCAACATGATACATCACATCAGAGACAAAAGGTAAAAGTCATATGATCCTCTTAATAGATGCAGTAAAAGAATTTGATAAAGTACAACAGTAATTTATCATAAACATTCTCCACAAAATAGGTTTAGAGGGAACATACATCAACATAATAAAGCCCATGTATGAAAACCCCACAGCTAACATGATCCTCAATGGTGAAACACTAAGAGCTTTTTCCATAAGGTCAGGAATAAGACAATGATGTTCACTCTCACCACTTGTATTCAACATAGTACTGGAAGTCCTAGCCACAGCAACCAGACAAGAAAAAGGAGAAAGCATCCCAATTGGTAAGGAAGAAGTAAAGCTTTCATTGTTTGCAGATGACATGATACACTACATAGAAAACCCTAAAGATCCCACCAAAAAATCTACTAAAACTGATCAATTAATGCAGTAAGGTCACAGGATACAAAATCAATGTACACATATCTGTTGCATTCCTAATAATGAAGCAACAGAAAGAGAAATTAAGAGAACAATCCTATTTATAATTGCACCATAAATAACAAAAAACCTAGGATTAAACTTAACCAAGGAGATGAAAGATCTGTACTCTGAAACTATAAAACATTGATGAAAGAAACTGAAACATTCATGCCCATGGACTAGAAGAACAAATATTGTTAAAATGTCCATACTACTTAAGATAATCTACAGATTTAATTAAATCTGTATCAAAATACTAACACCGCTTTTCATGGAACCAGTACCAAAAATCCTAAAATTTGTATGTAACCACAAAAGACCCTGAATAGCCAAAGCAATCTTGAAAAAGTGATATCACAATCCCAGATTTTAAGTCATATTTGAAAGCTGTAGTAATCAAAACAGTATGGTACTAGTACAGAAACAGACACAAAAGTTAATAGAACAAAATAGAGAGCCCAGAAACAAACTCAAGATTATATGGTCAATTAATCTTTGATAAAGGAGGCAAGACTATTCAATAGGAAAAAGTATCTTCAACAAATGGTGTTGGGGAAACTGGAAAGCCATATGCAAAAGAATGAAAGTGGACTGTTTTCTTACACCATACACAAAAATAAACTCAAAATGAATTAAGGACCTAAATGTGAGACCTGAAACTATTAAAATCCTCAAAGAGAGCAGAGGCAGTACTTTCTCTGGCATCAGCCCAAACAATGTCTTTTTAGATATGTCTCCTGAGGCAAGGAAAATAAAATAAAAAAATAAACTTTAAGTACTACATCAAAATAAAAAGCTTCTTCATAGCAAACAACCAACAAAACTAAAAGACAACCTACTGAATGAGAGAAGTTATTTGTAAATGACATATCTGATATAGGTTTTGTATCCAAAATAAATAAAGAATTTACATAACCTGACACCAAGAAAAAAATAAAAATTCCAATTAAAAATGGGCAGAAGACATGAACACACATTTCTTCAAAGAAGACACACAAATGATTAACACACACAAGAAAAGATGCTTAACATCACTCATCATCAGTGATCAAACCACAATGAGATATCACCTCCTACCTGGCAGAATGGCTAAAATCAAAAGCACAAGAAACGAGTATTGGTGAAGATGTGGAGAAAAATGAACCTCGTGTATTGTTGGTGGAATTTCAAACTGGTGTAGCCTCTGTGGAAAACAGTATGGAAGTTACTGAAAAAATTAAAAATAGAACTATCATATGGGCCAGTAATTGCACTACTGGATATTTACTCAAATAATAGAACAACACTAATTCAAAAACATATGTGTACCCCTCTGTTTATTGGAGCATTTATAATAGACAAATCATGAAAGCAGTCCATGTGTCCACTGATAGAGGGATAGATAACAGCAGAAGTAGTATATATTTACAATGGAATGATATTCAGCCATGAAAAGGAATAAAATCTTGCCATTTGCAACAACATGAGTAGAGCATAGAGAGTATAAAGCTAAGTGAAATAAGCCAGTCAGGGAAAGGCAAGTATCATATGATTTCACTCATATGTAGAATTTAAGAACCAAGACATGAACAAAGGAAAAAAAGAGACAAACCAAAAAATAGACTCAACTGTAGAGAATAGACAGTTACCAGAGGGAAGATGGGTAGGGATCCTTGAAATAAATGAAGTAGATTGAGAACACTCTTATCATGAGCACTGTGTAATACATGGCATTGTTAAATCACTATATTGTATACCTGAAACTAATAAAACACTGTATGCTAACTACACTGGAATTAAAATTTAAAAAAAAGGGAATGTCTTGATTTCCTTTTAAATCAGACTGAGCTTCATCTTTGCCCTGCCCCAAGATAACCAGCAGAGGGAGTCTCTCAAGGAAGATCCAAGCAGTTTTATAAAACTTCAGAAACTAAATTTTCTCTTTGTATTTAAAATATATTATTAAACTAAATTTGCATTCTTGCAATATATAAGTGAAACCTATATCCATCACATAGATATAGACGGATAGAGAGTCTAAACATTATGCACCAATCTGATATATGCATTCATTTATTAATTCATTTAGCTAATATTTATTTGCTGTCTGCTGAATTCCAGATACTCTTTTAGGAATGGGGGATATATCAATGAATCAGTGAATGTCAAAGAAAATATAGTATCTTATGTATTAAAAATATATGTCTATATGTATAAAACAAGTAATAAAAACATGATATAATTCCCCATAGGGATAAGTGAGGATAAAAATAAAGCTGGTAGGGAGAAAGTAATAAAGGAAAGTGTTTCAGATGGGGTCATCAGGGATGAACTTTCTAAGGATTTTGGCAGAATTGAAACAAAGAGAATTTGTTTAATTCTAATTTCCTGAGGGAAGAACATTGCAGTTTTAGCAGCAAGTAAAAATGCCTGCTGTAGTCATTCACACTTTTTTGGTAAATATTTCTTCTTTTCCTCCCTTCTAGGAACATGGTAGCATTGTATTTTCTGGCACTTTTGTGTTGTGATGTGTCATATGGCAAATTCTGGCCAACAATTGTGGAAAGAAATGAGTGTCACTTCTGGACTGAAGCATTTACTTGGATTGAAAATTTACAATATTTTTTTTTCCTTTTTAGATAATAATTAACAATGGTCAATATATTGGGTCTTCTCCAACCTTTATATCTTTTAATAAAAATGATGGACCCAAGAGACAAAACCTTTGGTTGTAAGGGTTTTAGATTTTGGAGTTACTACCTTACTGCAGAATAACCCAGCCTATCCTGATGTGATAGGACTGAGTTAGTATGTTCTCCACTGGGGCTGGAGAAGAGTAGGTCCCAGAGACATGGGAAGGAGATGAAGTTAGAAGTAAATTTGGGCCATATCATGTACAACTATGAGAGTCATGATGCTAGCTTTGGAATTTTTAATGAGTGGTGGGAAATTATTGTAGCGGGATGATGAAGCAAACAACTTTAGCCTAATCTGTAATACTGTGAAACTTATGTTAAAAAAACATAATGATTTCTTACGTGAAGATGTTACTGAATTCACCAAAGGCTTAATATGCTTTTCTGAGAACTTAACAAATTATAAAATAGTGATTTAGGGGCTGAAAAGATTTCAACTTGAACCCAACATTTTGGATAAGGTTACAACATAAAACAAGGATGGATCTAAGTATTTTTCCACTGGAAACATTTAGAAATTTATAAAATTGTATGAAACTAACTTGATAAAAGCAAAGCCAAACAAAAAAAAAAACTTAAAATTGACTCAAGTGTCTTAAAACTTTGTTCAAACAAGGTTAGAAATTTAAAAATGCATAACTTTATGCTGCAGAGCGATGCTCTTTGTGTTATTGTTGCTCTATTCAAAAAGAGGAAAAGTGTGACTACTTTATCTTTTCTTCTCAATAAGAAAGGCATGTATTGATCATATCAATGGGTGTGATTGCTTCAACACAAGCAGAGAGTCATAATTTGCAATTGGGGCACTGTGAAGCTCATAATGCGTGCATGTAGGTGTTTCAGGGGCTTTCATTCACTTTATAGTTTCCATATCAATGGCAAAGAAAATAGGTTTGATTGGATTTGGCAGTAGCTTCCCTCTAACAATATTTTCAACAGATGGGATTGCTTGGAGTTGAAATCTCAATCATTTCCTGCTCTAAGAAGCAGGATAAAATAATGTCTCCAGCATCAAATGTAATCAGTTCTTCTATTGACTTGTATTTTTTTAATATGAAATGTATTGTCAAATTGGTTTCCATACAACACCCAGTGCTCATCCCAACAGGTGCCCTCCTCAATGCCCATCACCCACTTTCCCCTCTCCCTCACCCCCCATCTACCCTCAGTTTGTTCTCTGTATTTAAAAGTCTCTTGTGGTTTGCTTCCCTCCCTCTCTCTTTGTAACCATTTCTCCCCTTCTCTTCCCCCATGGCCTTCTGTTAAGTTTCTCAAGATCACCATCATTTTAATATTACAGTACTCCGAGGGATGGCACACTCCTGTGGCCACAGCAGCATTATTCACCATAGCCAAAAGACAGAAGCAACCCAAGTGTCCATTGATACATGAGTAGATAAGCAAACTGTGTTTTATACACGGAATGGAAGAATATTCATCATTAGAAAGGAAGGAAATCCTGAAACATGCTAAATGTCAGAGAGGAAGAGAAAGAATAAATAGCACGGGCTAAAGATGCTTAACAGAGGCATAGGAGTGACAGAGAAAGTTATCTCTAAGACATTCTTAAAATCAAGCATTTTGAAAAGAATGAGCCTCTTCCAGGAAGCTAAGTCCAGCTCCAGAAAGAGCAACCCTGGCTGCAAATATAGTGGCGGGATGTGTCATTTTCCACTGATTCTAAGAAGCAAATTTATTTCACATTTTAACATCTTGGGATTGTAATGTTTCCTATAATTGATGGTACTTTACAACTGCTGTCAGCCAAATAACAGTTGTGACACAGGTATCAGTGTCAGTGCATACACAAACTCGATCAGTACCAACCTTACTTAATTTGGTCTGTGTGCATTTTTGGCTCTGTACAAGTCATGTTGCCTTGCTATCTAAAATGTCTTTAAAAATATTAGATTATGATTTAGCACTGAAACAAAAGTTAGCTTGTATGCAGGAAGATACAGAAACAGAACAGCAGGGTATAAATTGGTTGTTAGTGAAACGAATGTTCATTATTGGAAATATACCTACAACTCCATGTTTGTTTGCAAAACAACAACAAAGTGAATTAAGGACCTTAAAAGGAAGATACACATAAGTAGAAGAAGCTGTGTAACATCTTGTTACTGAATTTGTTGGTTAGTTATTGGCAATAATGTTCCATAACAGCATCCCCAAACTCAGTGGTTAAATATAACTTATTATTATCATGCCTGTTTCTGAAGGTCAGCTGAGGTTCAGCTGGATTACATGAGAGTTACTTAGATAGCTCAGCTTTTCAAGTTTCTGCTCTACATGTTGTATGGTTATAACAAAGTTTACTTATCCATTCCCCTCTTCATCAATGCTTCCAATTTTAGCAATAGACATTCTCATATAAGACATTTTGTGGACAAATGTTTTCATTTCTCTAGGTAGGTAACCAAAAGTATAATGCTTCAGTCATAGATAATGAAAGTTGAACTACATAAGAACAACTCAAATGTCTTAAATAGTTGGTGTATGATTTTACAGTCACCCCAGCAATATATGAGAGTTCTATTTGCTCCATATCTGCATCAGTACTTGGAATAATCAATCATTCTACCATCTTTTGGCTTGCAGTTTTTCTGACGGAAGTCAGCTATCATCCTTACGGTTATTTCTTTTATATGTAACATGTCTTTTTTTCCCCTCTGGATGCTTTAAACATTTTTTCTTTCTTTTTGGCTTTTAGCGACTTCACTATGTATCCCTAGGTGTGATTTTCTTTATTCTACTTGAGTTTTGTTACTTGGGGTTTTTTAAGCTTTGCGATCTGTAGATTGAAGCCTTTTGTTAAATTTGAAAAAATTTTGCCCATTATTTGCAAAACATGTTTTCTGCATCATTCTTTTTTTCCTCATTCTAGGAGTTCAAGTACACACATTTTAGATAGTTTGTTAATTATAGAAATTACAGATACCCTGTTTATTTTTTTCTACCTTTTTCTCTGCTATGACCTTCAGTTAGAAATTTTCTACTGAAGATCTTTAGAAACACTATCTAAATTGCTTTAATACTCTTGCAATAAAATTTTGTTTTGAGATATTATAAAGTTCAATTTTAGAAACTGAATTTGATTCTTTTTTATTTTAGAATTTCTACGTCTCCCAAAATATTTTATCCCTTTAACCATTTTGTTGATCTTTTCCCATAAATTCTTTAACTGTTTTTTCATAATTATGCTAGATTCTGGAGCTGCTAATTCCAGTATCTGAAGCACTTATGTTTACATTATTGACTTTTTTCACTTGATAATGAGACCTATTTTTCTGCTACATCACACATTTTATTGTATTATGAATAATGTGTATAAAAAGCAATATAAAGTTTTCAATCCAAATTTTGCTTCTTTGCCAGATAATGGAAGCCAGTGACCCTCTCTGCCGGGTAAGGTGTGGGTACTGGCATTAAAAATCTTTATAGAGTCAAACTAAACTGGAATTCTATCACAGCTTTAGTTACTGAGTTCACCTGTGATTAGCCCTGTCCCAGTTCTCCTGTATCATCACTATCTTTTTTAGCTTGCCCATATTTCAACTATGAGAAAGGTGGGATTCAGTTTAAGACATTTTTGTTTGGATTCAACTTTGGCAGTGCTCTGGGATCCAGGGAACACAAGAATATGTGAGTTCTTTCTGCTAACTGGCCCCTCCTCCATGGCTGAATTCTTCTAATATTCAGATACGAAAACTTATATGGCTGAGCTAACTGTTCTTTGTTTGGACCCTTCCAGATTTGAACATCTCTTGCCAACTCAGTATCATGTAAAACTCAGCTATTTTCTCTTTGCCCCTGCAGAGGCTCTTCACCTACTGCAGATCCACATCTCCATCCATCCATATTCAGACCAAAAACTATCCCTCAGGTAGAGAACCTGCTATGCAGCACTTGCTTGTTCTGGAATTCAGTTCATTAAGCCTTTATTATATCTACTATTCTTCATTATCCTTTTAGGAAATGATGTTCACTTAATCTGTCTTGTGGATATTGCTCTTACCATGATTCAGAAACATTCTTTGGTTATTCTTCATATAAATTAGAAGATAATATTCACCTTTGAACTTAAATGTATATTCATAGTTTTATATTATTTTTCACAAAATTTCCCCTAAATTAAATTAAGCTTTAGTGCTCAAATACCTACATCTCTCTTGAAGGAATTAAAACACTTCATTTAGGGACACCTGGGTGGCTCAGTCGGTTAGGAATCTGATGCTTGATTTCAAATCAGGTCATGGTCTCACAGTTCATGAGTTTGAGCACTGCATCAGGCTCTGAGCTGATAGCGTGGAGCCTGCTTAGGATCCTCTCTCTGCCCCCTCCCTCTCTTTCTCTTAAAATAAATAAATAAACTTAAAAAGTTAAAAAAAAAAACACTTCATTCACAGTGCAATAAAAAAAAAATCTGTTTAAGTAATCTCTACCCCATTGTAGGGCTTGAACTCACAACTCCGAGATTAAGAGTAGTATGCTCTACTAATTAAGGCAGCCAGGCACCCCCACAGTGCAATTTTTTAAGTCAAGGAGACATTAAGAGAGATACAAGATAAATCCTACATGGGATCTTCATCAAACACTTTCTTCTCCCACTCCATCATCTGTCACCTTCTCTTCTGTCACTTCTTTTTTACTTTCTTTGTTACATCCCTCTATTTTTACTCAAGAAACAGAAATAAAGACAATAAAACAGAATGATGTCAAAAAGCAAAGGAGAAGCCATGTTGGAGGCAAAGAACTTGAGTAGATTTTAGAGAAAGAATTTTGAGGTATGTAAGTTA
Source organism: Puma concolor (assembly GCF_028749965.1). Lineage (NCBI taxonomy): Eukaryota > Metazoa > Chordata > Mammalia > Carnivora > Felidae > Puma > Puma concolor. Next base: position 69,966,108 of record NC_141667.1, read on the forward strand.
GGCCTCTAGCAAATTTAGATGTCGAAATTAAATTCATATATTCCATTTTACTGCATTTCATTTTTGACACATAAAGAGGGCAAGATGGCAGAGGGGTGGGGGCGGGTTCACAGTCCACAGGGAGTGTGGCAGAAAGAGGGGTGGAGAGGGAAAGGTAAGGTTGTCGTGGTCAAGAGGCAAAATAGGAAGGAAACTTCATGCATGGAAAAGTCCTACACCAATCCACAACCCTCATCACTGTTTTGATCTTGTAAGTAATTCTTCCCTGCCTCTCCTTTCTCCCAGCTTAGAAGATTTGCTTAAAGTTACAGCCAAGCGCTGCTCAACATATTCCCCTCTCCCACACCTTCCCTCCTCACTCTCAGCCCACACCACACACAGTGGAAAAGCAGTTTAGAGATCTCTCAGCTCTCCTTTACAGGCCCAAGCTGCACACTGATCACTTCCAGCTTACTACTTTTTAAAGATTTTTGAATTATATTAAAAAAAGAGGTTCATAGTATATACTAAATTCAACTAAGTTTTGAGTTCATCAGCCCAAATCCCTATGTGTTTCTATTGTAATTCTTCCCTCCAGCATAAATAATTCCTCTGCTTTTACCAAATCTGTGCAGCCAGTCTGCAGCTCATAAGCTTTAGATATACTCTGATATCATTTTTTTCAATCTCCTGAGCCATGAATGGTCCCTGGCAGCTCTCTGCCAAGGAATTTTTTTAGTTTCTGACAATCTATGGATAGCTGAAACTACACAGATCAAAGTAAGAATATGGGACATCCTCAGCTATCCCAGCAAATCCTGAGGGGAAACATGTGCTCTATCCTGAGTCAGCACTGTAGATTAGTAGGTTTTATCAGGCTGAGAGTGATGGTAAAGAGGGCCATACACATTGGGGGAAAATTCCAAATACATTTTGACACTTAGATCTATTCATCTGCCTTATGGTAGTTTAAGTAGACTTTCTAATTCTATGCCCAGTACAAGACATTCATTACTTAAAATTTTCTCTGGAATTGAAATATCAAGACTGAATCTTTTCTATTTATACAAGGGGCTTGGACCTTTTCTGCTAGGAGTCAGGTTGACAGCGTGTGATTTTATAACCATGAAAGGCAATCAGTAGAGACTGTGTCAAAAGCACAAAGTGAGTCACCTTATTTTTCTTCGTATCAAAACGTCACAGATTTGAAGACATTAGAAGTAATCTGCTTGATTATGGTGAACAGATCCTGTAGTGGGCTGGAAATATTCATTTGCAGCTTGGGCCTGTGAGGCAGAGCTGAGAGATCTCTAAACTGCTTTTCCACTGTGTGTGGTGTGGGCTGAGAGTGAGGAGGGAAGGTGTGGGAGAGGGGAATATGTTGAGCAGCGCTTGGCTGTAACTTTAAGCAAATCTTCTAAGCTGGGAGAAAGGAGAGGCAGGGAAGAATTACTTACAAGATCAAAACAGTGATGAGGGTTGTGGATTGGTGTAGGACTTTTCCATGCATGAAGTTTCCTTCCTATTTTGCCTCTTGACCACGACAACCTTACCTTTCTCTCTCCACCCCTCTTTCTGCCACACTCCCTGTGGACTGTGAACCCGCCCCCACCCCTCTGCCATCTTGCCCTCTTTATGTGTCAAAAATGAAATGCAGTAAAATGGAATATATGAATTTAATTTCGACATCTAAATTTGCTAGAGGCCTAACTTACATACCTCAAAATTCTTTTTCTTTCTCTAAAATCTACTCAAATTCTTTGCCTCCAACATGGCTTCTCCTTTGCTTTTTGACTCCATTCTGTTTTGTTATAAACTCTTACCCTTATCTTTATTTCAGTTTCTTGAGTAAAAAGAGAGGGATAGAAAGTGGCAGAAGAGAAGGTGGCAGATGATGGAGTGGGAGAAAAAAGTGTTTGATGAAGATCCCATGTAGGATTTATCTTGTGTCTGTCTTAATGTCTCCTTGATTTAAAAAACTGCACTATGAATGATGTGTTTAATTATTTCAGGAGAGATGTAGGTATCTGGTCCTTAAAGCTCAGTCAATTTGGGAAGAATTTTTCTGACAATAATATAAAACTATGAGTACAAATACAAGTTCAGAATGTGTCAAGAGAACAAATTGAGTCATCTTATTTTTCTTTCTGTGAAAACAATGCAGAATTAAAAGACATTAGAAATCATCTGCTAGATTATAATGAACAGATCCTATGGTGGAATTAAGCTGTATTCTGGTAACTATTCCCTTTTTCTTCTGGCCACAGGCATCTGAATTTTCTTTAGCAAAATTACCTCTGCTTCACTGTCTGTAGCTTTGTTGAGATTGTCAGTCAAGGTATACTGCCCTCCTTCCCTTAGAGACATGTGTCATTCACTGAAGACCATCTGGACATCTGAACTTTGGGTCTTGAGTTAATGGATAGAAGAATAAAAACCAAAAAAACTTTTGGAGATGTTGCTTGTCATCAGTGTTAATAAAACTGTCATCCACTCCTGCCATCCAACTTCTCTGAGCTGTATCTGTTTCCATCTTGCTGGGTTGGGTTCTCTTCAGTCCTCTCACTGACTGTAGTGCCATCCCCTGCTCTTCTAACAAATTTCCTTTAATTAAATTCCCCAGGGTTATATTATTTGCACCAAAGAAAATCACTCCTACAAATGTGACAAGTCAGTGAGATGGTAGATGATCTTAAGACTGGTTAGCTACTCCATAATATGTCTCTGCTTTCTTCAGAGCACAAATATTTATTTTAGTATTTAGATAAAAGTTCTGAAAAAGCTGTTTAAGTAGAAGTTGATACTTTATGGGACTGTAACAAGATGTGAAAAATTTAGTCAGAGAGCAATCTCAAGTAGCAACAGCAATCTTCTATGTGGAGAAAATGATGGATCAGTATGGCAGTGCTTGTGTTCCTAAATCCAGAAGGGTTTATAACTGGAATTGCAAATTGAAGTATCTGTTGGGAATGAGCACGGATGCAAATGGGTGAGTCATCTGTGATACTCTCACTTCCATGAAGAAATAATATAGCCCACTTTTATACTTCCTCTTCTTTACCTCTTTTCATTTTCTACCTCTGATGGAGACATGCCTAAAGACAGAGTGCTTGGTTCTAAGGAAAACATCAATGCCAGTGCAATGACAAATGGCTACTGAAACTCGCCCTCATTTTCAGAGAAACAATAGGATCATAAGGATTCAGACACTGGAGAATATTGCCTTTCACAAGAGGCAACACTCCTCACTCTTTTCAATTGCTGCTTTTGAGGAAGGGTAGCTGAGTAGTGCTAGATATTCTGATTAAAAAAAAGTGGTCCAAAATATTGATGTCTACCTGAAATATGCAATAATCGGTTTATTATATATGGGTGACCAATTTGATTTTTAAAATATGTGTGCATTCTATTCTTGACCTATAAGAGAAGCTGGGCTATGATACTTTATATAGATTTGAGACATATAAAACACTTATTCAGAGATTTTTGGGGAATGTGGCACAATAGGAGAACGCTAAGCTCACCTCATCCCATAGATACAACCAGATAACACCCACATCCATGTAAATAACACAGAAAAATACCCAAATACTGGAAAAACAGACTCTTCATAGCTATGTATAGAAGAGGCCACATCAAAGAGGGTTGGAGGAGCAGAGACATGGTGAGGAACCAAACAGACCCATAGGACTGTCCATGGGAGGAGGGGATGCCTTGGGCACAGAGAAATGAACCCTCACACCAAGCAGCCCCAGCATAGGGAACACATGGGGAAGAGGAATCCCCATAACATTTGGCTTTGAAAACAAGAAGGACATAATTCTCCACGTTCTTGCAATGAGCAGGGCTTAATACCTGGACCTTTACAACGTAGTGGGTTTGGCTTTGGGAGAGCCAGAAGGGTGAGAGGAAACTGAGTCTCTGTTCTTAAAGAGACAGCATAACAAACAGCCTTGCTGAGATATAGCATAGAAGCAGCAGTTTGAAAAATGCCTGGAGAATAGGGGAGGGAGATTTGTTTGCTAATCTCAGAGTGTGTGCTGGAGTGGCAGGGATCTTTGGGAAACTTCTCCACAAACAAAGTTGCTGGCAGGCACCAATGCTCTGACTTGCCCCAGCCTAGTTATATAGACACTAGGGGGAACCAGTGCAGCAGCAACACTCTCCACCTAACTTGCTAACAGTGCATCATTGTGTTCTCCTGTGGACACACTCCTCCATCCAGGCCTTCTGCTCCAGTTCTTCTGCCATAGCACACTCGTACAAACTGCAAACACTGTGTGCCTCCCCACATGTCCTAATGCATAGCCACAGCCTCCAACCTGGCAAGGCTCAACAGGAGTTTTGGAGTTTTGGAGGTTACAAGTCCTCTCTGGTAGGACCTTGCGGCACTGCATGCCCGCCCCCATGTTCTCCTCTGGACACCCCCCAACCCTGTGGCAGTTTTCTAAAGCAGTTCCAGATCTCCTCCCAAAGCAGAGCTGCTCAAATGTTGCTAACATCATGTGCCTTGGCCTCATATTTTACTGTGGACCTGCCCTCTCCAATATGTCCTTGGTCAGAGTCCATCCAAAGAGGTACCACAAGCCTGGCAGGGTGAAAGTAGCCCTTATAGGGTTGGTGATTTTGGGTGATAGCACCACCAAAAATTACTCCTACCCCAGGAAGAGGGAAAAATAACCACAACAAAGAGTACAACTGTAGTCCCGCAGTGGCCTGGGGCATACATTGGGTCTGAATGCAGGCCCTGCCCAACAACAAAAGCTTCTTAGGGCACAACACAGGGAAAATATCCTACAGTTTGATGCTACCACATCTCTGGCAAATGCGTGGTCTGACTCAACTCAAACCCAAAGTAACCCCAGACTGGTCCACTAACAACACGGGGGGATCAAATCCTGCCCACAAAAGGCAAAAGAGAGGCATCACAGATGACTTGATCAAAGGCAAAATCAGCTCAGCCACAACAGCAGGGTGTATACAACACACATAGGAGACATCCCTGAAGTGCCAGGTTCTGGGGAACATGGGACATTGTACTGCAGTGCAATGCAGGACTTCCTCTTCATAAGGCCACTACTTTCAAGAGAAGGAGATGTAAGTGGCATTCCTAACATAGAGAAACAGCCACACAGAGTTAAAAAAAAGTGAGGATACAGAGGAATATGCCTCAAATAAAAGAACAGGACAAAATTAATGGCAAGAGAGTCAAACACAAGAGAGATAAGTAACATGCCTGATAGAGAATTAAAAGTAATGGTCATAAAGATACTCACTGTACTTGAAAGACCATACGACCTCAGTGAGACCCTCAACAAAGGCATAAAAAATGTGAAAAAAAACCAGCTTAATTCAATAATTGAATTAAAAATACACTAAATGGAAGAAGTAGAAGGCTAGAGGAAGCAGAAGAACAAATCAGCAATCTGAATGACAGACTAATAGAAAGCAATCAAGCTGTACAGGAGAGACAAAAAATATGCAAAATAAGAATAGACGGGGCGCCTGGGTGACTCAGTCAGTTGAGCGTCCGACTTCAGCTCAGGTCATCATCTCACAGTCTGTGAGTTCGAGCCTTGCTTCGGGCTCTGCGCTGATAGCTCAGAGCCTGGAGCCTGCTTCAGATTCTGTGTCTCCCCCTCTCTCTGCCCCTCCCCTGCTTATGTTCTGTCTCTCTCTGTCTCAAAAATAAATAAAACATTAAAAAATTAAAAGAAAAAGAATAGACAGGAAACTCAGCAACTCCACCAAGAGTAATAATATTTGCATTATAGGGATCCCAGAAGGAGAGGAGAGAGAGAAGGGGGCAGAAAATGTATTTGAAGAAATAATAGCTGAAAATTCCTGAATCTGGGGAAGGACACATATTCAAATCCAGGAAGCACAGAAATTTCATGAAAAATCAACCCAAGGAGACCCACACCAAGACACACAGTAATTAACATGGCAAAGTGCAATGATAAACAGGGAATTTTAAAAGCAGCAAGAGGAAGAAAAAAACAACAACAGTTACATAGAAGGGAAACCCCACAAGCTTATCAGCTGATTTTTCAGAAGAAACTTTGCAGGCCAGAAGGTACTGGCATAATATGTTCAAAATGCTGAAAGGGAAAAATATGCAGCCAAGAATACGCTATCCAGAAAGGCTATGATTCAGAATAGAAGGAGACATAAAGAGTTTCCCAGACAAACAAAAATCGAAAGAATTCATCACCACTAAACCAAGCCCTACAAGAAATGTTAAAAGACTCTCTGAGTGTATGAGGGTAGTGGAAAGAAATGATCATAAATAACAGTAATAAAAGCAGGAAGCATAAAAGCAATAAAATTAAGATATCTTTAAAATAAGTCAAGGGACTCACAAAATAAAAGAATTTAAATTATGACACCATATACCTAAAACGGGGGTTGGGGGAATAAGAATGGGTTCAAACTTAAGTGACTATCCATTTAATATGGACTGCTACATAATGGTAACCACAAATGAAAAACCAGTGATAGATATGCAAAAAATAAAGAGAAAGAAATCCAAGTATACCACTAAAGAAAGCCAACTTAACATGAGAGAAGAGAGCAAGGGAAGAAAGGAACAGAGAAAAACTACAAAAATAACCACAAAACAAGTAACAAAATGGCAATCATACTTATAAACAATTACTTTGAATGTAAATGGACTAAATGTTCCAATCAAAAGACATATGGTGAAGGAATGGATACAAAAGCAAGACTCATCCATATATTGCCAACAAGAGACTCACTTTAGACTGAAAGACATGCAGTTGAAAGTGAGGGGATGGAGAAACACTTATCATTAAAATTAACGTGAAAAGAAAGCTAGGTAGCAATATTTATATTGGACAAAAAAGACTCTAAAACAAAGATGGGAGCAAGAGAAAAAGAAGAAAACTATATAATTACAAAGAGGACAATCAACAACACAAGAAACGACAGGTGTTGGCAAGGATGTGGAGAAAGGGGAACTCTCTTGCACTATTGGTAGGAATCCAAACTGATGCAGCCACTCTAGAAAACAGTATGGAGTTTCTTCAAAAAGTGAAAAATACAACTACCCTGTGATCCAGCAATTGTACTACTAGGAATTTACCCAAAGAAAACAAAAAAACTATTCAAAGGGATACATGCACACTGATGTTTATAGCAACATTATTTACAACAGCCAAGTTATGGAAACATTCAAGTATCTGTTGACTGATGAATGGATAAAGAAGAGATGACATATATATATATAATGTCATATATCTCTAAGTCATAAAAGAAGAGTCATATATCTCTAGTCATAAAAAATGAATGAAATCTTGCCATTTGCGGCAACATGGAGAGGGCTAGAGAGTATTATACTAAATGAAAAAAGTGGGTCAGAGAAAGACAAATACCTTGATTTCAGTCATATGTAGAATCAAAGATACAAAATAAGCAAAGGGAAAAAAAGAGGGGTTGGTAAACCAAGAAACAGACTTAATTATAGAGAACAAACTGAGGAGAGGTGGGAGGGGGATGAGTTAAATAGGTGAGGGGGATTAAGGAGTGTACTTGTTGTGATGAGCCCCAGGTATTGCATGGAAGTATTGAATTACTATATTGTACACCTGAAACTAGTATTACACTGTATGTTAACAATTGGAATTTATATTAAAACTTAAAAAAATACATGGTGACAAATTAAAATGAAAACACACTGCTCCAAAATCTTTGGGATGCAGCAAAAGCAGTTCTAAGAAGTAAGCTTATAGCAATATAGGCCTACCTCAAGAAGCAAGAAAAATATCAAATAAACAACCTCACCTTATACCTATAGGAGCAAGAGAAAGAAGAACAAACAAAACCCAAAAGCAGAAGAAGGAAGCAAATGATAAAGAGTAGAGCAGAAATAAGCAATATAGAAACTAAAAAATATTAATACAACAGATCAATGAAATCAGGAGCTGATTTGAAAAAATCAACAAAATGATAAACCTTTAGCCAGATTTACAAAAAAGAAGAAAGAGATGGAGAAGGAGAAGAAGGGAGAGAGGACTCAAATAAACAAAGTCAGAAATGAAAGAGGATAAATAACAATTTACACCATAGAAATATAAAGGATTATAGGAGAATATTATGAAAAATTATATGCCAACAAACTGGACAACCTGAAAGAAATAGTTAAGTTCCTAGAAATGTATCACCTTGCAAAACTGAATGAGGAAAAATAGAAAATTTGAACAGACTGATTACCAGCAATGAAAATGAATCAATAATTGAAAAAACTCTGAACAAACAAAACTGAGATCAGATGGCTTCACAGGTGAATTCTGTAAACATTTAAAGAAGAGCTAATACCCATTCTTCTCAAACTGTCTCATAGCAATAGGGAAAAAAAAAGGAAAGCTTCTAAATTAATTCTATGAGGCTAGCATTATTCTGATACCAAAACCAAAGACATTATAATAAAACAGATGTACAGGCCAATATCTCTGATAAACATAGATGCAAAAATCTTCAACAACAAAATATTAGCAAACCAAATTCACCAATACATTAAAAAAATCACTCACCATGATCACATGGGATTTATTTCTGGGATGCAAGGTGGTTCAATATTCACAAATCAATCAATATGACACATCATATCAACAAAACAAAGGATAAAACTATATAATTGTTTCAAGAGATGCAGAAAAAGCATTTGCCAAAGTACAACATCCATTTATGATTAAAACCCTCAACACAGAATACATAGTTCAACATAATAAAGGCTATATATGAAAAACCCATAGTTAACATCATACTCAAAGGTGAAAAACTGAGGTCTTTTCCCCTAAACACAATGAGATATCACCTCACATCTGTCAGAATGGCTAAAATCAAAAACACAAGAAACAAGTGTTGGTGAGGATATAGAGAAAAAGGAACCCTAGTGTACTTTTGGTGGGAATGAAAACTGGTGTAGCCATGTGGAAACAGTATGGAGTTCCCTCAAAAAATTATAAATAGAATTATCATATGATCCAGTAATCCTACTGCTGGGTATTTACACAAAGAATGTGAAAACACCAATTTCAAAGGATATATGCACCCCTAGGGTTAGTGCAGCATTATCTGTGGTGTGTGCATGCGTGTATACACACACACACACGCGCGCGCCCACACACACACACACACACACACACACACACACACACACACACATATATATATTCCAGTATAGTTGACTTACAGTGTTATCTTAATTTTAAGTGTAACAATACAGTAATTCAACAGTTCTATACATTACTCAATGCTCATCATGATGCTTGTACTTTTAGGAAAAACATTGGAAGTGGGAGGTAAAATAAAAGAGTATATGTCTATGTATTAATGATTACAGAGAGGAAAGAAACAATTCAACTTTACTTAGGGGCTAGATTAAAATCATTGAGGAAACAAAAGAATACAGCAGGACATCAACTAGGATGGTCAACAGTGATTTCAAAAGATACACACACACACACATATCATATTCCATTATATATATATATATATGATATAATATTACTCAGACACAAAAAAGAATGAAATCTTGCCATTTGCAACAACATGGATGAATCTAGAGAACATAATACTAAATGAGATAAGGATAAGTCATCAGAGAAAAACAAATAGCATATGATTTCACTCATATATGGAATATAAGAAATAAAGGAAAAAAGAGACAAAGCAAAATGTAGATCCTAACTATAGAGAACTAATGGTTACTAGGGGGGGGGGTGGGGAGATGGATAAAATACGTAAAGGGCATTAACAGTACAAGCATCATGATGAGCACTGAGTAATGTATAGAATTGTTTTTTTTTTTTTTTTAATTTTCTTTTTTTGAACGTTTATTTATTTTTGGGACAGAGACAGAGCATGAACGGGGGAGGGGCAGAGAGAGAGGGAGACACAGAATCGGAAACAGGCTCCAGGCTCTGAGCCATCAGCCCAGAGCCTGACGCGGGGCTCGAACTCACGGACCGCGAGATCGTGACCTGGCTGAAGTCGGACGCTTAACCGACTGCGCCACCCAGGCGCCCCTAGAATTGTTGAATTACTATATTGTTACACCTAAAGTTAAGATAACACTGTATGTCAACTATACTGGAATTTAAAAAATAAAAAATGGTAAGATATAATTAAAAAACACTTATTAAGGACACATTTAAGCAAACAAAATAATTTTTCAAATCACACTCATAAGCTAGAACAAGCCACTATGGGCATGGAATAAATCCCGAAGGATTACCTGATGGGATTTTGCAGGGCCCAGCAAATGATGGAGAATAAACAGAGAGGGGGAAAAAGTCTGTTGCAAAGAGCTTGGGAGGACATATTGTTGCACTTTGCTAGGCCAGACAGTTAAATCATGGCTTGGTTAGTAAATGGTTTGGTCATCCTGTTATATATATAGAAATAAATTAAAGAAACCTAAGTATTAATAACTCCAAATTTACAAAGCCTATTCATCTTAGATCCTGAAAGTGCTCAAAGCTGAAAAAAGAATGTTGCATTCATATCAAGTTGCTTTTAGACTACCGCATTTTACTTCATGAGTTACCTAGAAAAATGAATCACTGTTTTGCCACTGAGCATCTTCAAACAAAGAAGAGAATAAGATTGACATCACTGTTCAGATCCATTAGTCAAACTACAGTGGCTTTGGACAGGTAGTTTCCAAAATACATCAGCCTCATTTATACCCAACAGCAACAACAGATAGTGAGCATTTTTCTACTGTGGCATGAGGCTCCCAAATACTAAGACATAAAGTGGTTTTTGACACACACTGCTTTTAGGAAAAAGATTGGAAGTGGGAGGTAAAACAAAAGAGTATATGTCTATATGTTAATGATTACAGAGAGGAAAGAAACAATTCAACCTTACTTAGGGGCTGGATTAAAATCATTGAGGAAACAAAAGAATACAGCAGGACATCAACTAGGATGATTAACAGTGATCCCAAAAGATATGCCACTTTGGTTTAAATATGTCCAAGGAAGTAGAAGATTCTGCTCATTCTTGGCAATTTTTGTTCTAATTAATGTCACCACACTATTGGTCTTAAGCAGTTCATTCCTTCTAGCCCAGTCATCCTGCATACCATAACATAATTAATTTGGATTCTGGAAATATACTATCTGAAAATGGAATAATTGGTAATTTGACTTTTTTTGGTCACTGATGCATGCAGCAAGATGTGTTTTATCTGTTTTTGACCTGGATTAATCCAGGCTTCCATCATTGCAATGAAATATGCCAGCTCTCTGAGTGTAAATCTGATTTTTTATTAATACAGAAAAATAATATGTTATTTGTTTGAGCATATAATGGTAATGTGGCAGGTACTATGTTCATTATCCCATTTAGTTTTTAATTTTCACATCAAAAGATCAGCTAAATCATGACATATCATTTCTATTTTTACATTTGAGAAAACCAAGATGCAAAGAAGTTAAATAATTGGTTCAAAATCACATATTTTATAGGGGCAACATCCAGAATATGATCTTCAGCCTGCCTAAATTGTGCATTTTCCACTCATCTACATTGGCCTAAGGAAGAGTGAATGAGAGCTGACAGATAAGAGGAGAACTATTGTAAATGTGCTACTCAACATTCAACTATTTATGATAGCATAGGGCTAAGGAAGGTGGGCCCCAGGCTGCATAAAAAGAATTCCCTTTGTAAAAGCATTCCAAGACTTAAGGGCAAGGATTATTTTGTGTGTGTTCCCACCTCCACCACCACAAAGTACACAACTTAGTGGTCTTTTATCAGTGTCAATAAATGTGGGGAGTCTGGGGAAAATAGACTAATCCTTGGATTGGGAGTATGTGCAAAATTCAGTAGTGGCTTTAGAATACCTAGAAAGAAAGATCCTAGGGGCAGCCATGTGAGAAAAAAAAAAAAAAAAGAGCAAACCGGGTAATTTGTCTTGAATCTGTGCTTGTATGAAAAGAACACTATGTTTTAATGTGTGTTGTTTTAGAGTCACATTAGGGGCTGATGGAAATCGCAAAGAGCTAAAATGCTGCAGAGCCCACCTCCCACTCCAGTGATTTAAAAGGCAGAGCAGTGGGGAGAATCATAGGACACAAGGGGTGGGGAGGACAGCTGCAGGATAAGTTGGAGATGGCTTTCAGATTAGCAGGAATGCGTTCACACTGATTTTGCAAGAAGGATGAAGTGGGTATTGGTAGAATAATGAACAAGGCCTGAGAAGGCCCTGATATACAATTGCATTATTTCTAGGGATGGAGTAAAGGAGGAAGCAGCAATGGAGCCATGGTTGGTTAGGCAGTGAGAAACAAATCTCCTGAGGGTGGTCCGAAATAACTGAGACTGACCAGGCCTATCGGAGAAATATGGCCGTCTGTGCAGTGCAGAGAAATCTGAGTAGTGCTGGGCAAAGAGGCAACCAGAGGGAATTTTAGAAAAGTGTAAGTCAGTCATGAGGGGATAAAGCAATTCCTGTGGGAAATATGTTATTTTAATGTTCTAAATGGGGTTGAGGCAGAAGGGACTGGAGTTCATTTTTTTTTCTCTTTTTCATGCCTCATTTTCTTTATAAAATCTATCCTCTTCCACCATAAACATTAAAAAAAATTAATCAATAAAAATACCTTGAATTTTCTGTGGCCTCAGTGTCTCCCAGAGATTAAGCGTATTCTCCAAAGTTTTAAAAGAAAAAACATTTAAAAAATGGGGGCGCCTGGGTGGCTCAGTAAATTAAGTGTCCAACTTCAGCTCCGGCCATGATCTTACAGTTCGTGAGTTGGAGCCCCACTTGGAGCTCTGTGCTGACAACTCAGAGGTTGGAGCCTGCTTTGGATTCTGTGTCTCCCTCTCTCTCTGCCCCTCCCCAGCTTACGACCTGTCTCTTTCTCCTTCCAAACTAAATAAACATTAATTTTTTTTAAATAAATAAAAACCAAAATGCTTATTTTATTGAAGTTTTGAAGTAGAGTTAACAAATAGGAGGTCTGGGCTCTGAAGGCTCCTTCTCATCTGCATGCCACCACCACTCACTGTTACAAGAAAGCAGCTTTTCACCTTTTTCAGGAAGAATCTTTATTACTGCTGACAGCAGGATTAATGGCTGTGCTCAGAAGAAAGTCAACTGTCACAAAAAGTTTAGTTCTTACAGTTGTCTTCTCTTTCTTTATGCCTTGTAAGGTGTTTTTTTTTCCCCCACTTTTCTGGATTAAATGGTGTGCTCATGGCAGACCACAGAACCTGATAGATTAAGCAGAATGGGCTGAAGATTCTATAGTTCACAGAATATTTGGAAGATTAAGGAAAAGACTCTAGGCCTCTGCCTACACTGTGTAATGGACCACAGAAGTTCTGCTACTTCTGCTCACTAGAAACCACCACTATAGCTACCAACACTAGAACCATGTGGCTTTTGCTCCTATTTTTAAAATTACTTATTAATTTATTTTTGCTAAGACAGGTGGAAGCTTATTGTCTTTTCAAACAATAACCCCAGTGACTATAGTTACTGTTCATTGGAGAATTTCCATGAAATGGGAAGAAATCTCATATTTATAGGTCTGATGAGAGATTAAGGAATCGTTTTGAATTTTCTGGCTTAATGTAGCCATGTGGATACACAGGTCTGGTATTTTCAGCATGTGGACTTGTTTGGTGATATTACATCTTCTTACATGCTTTACAAATTCATTTAGCACCAAACTAAATCAGAGTAACTGGTATGTGACATTAGGGTTAAGGGGTTATGAAGTGGCCTATACGATCTATCTGGAGCAAAAAGCAAGGGAGGCTGTGGGATTTTTGGCATCAGCCATGAACCCCGCCCATACCCTCAAACATGCAGCTGCCTTGGGCATCTCAGAACCTATATGCAACACCTTCACAGACCTTCTGGAGTTTGTGACTCAAGGTCAGACACCATTGTCTTAGGGGCACCTGGGTGGCATAGTCCATTAAGTGTCTTATTCTTGATTTCAGCTCAGGTCATGGTCTCATGGTTTGTGAGACTGAGCCCTGCATCAGGCTCTGTGCCAACAGCATGAAGCCTGCTTGGGATTCTCTCCCTCCTTTTCTCTCTCGCCCCCCACTGCACACACACGCTCACTCTATCTCAAAACAAGTAAATAAACTTTAAAAAGAAAAAGAAGCCATTGTCTTAGAAAGACATTAGAAATCAACATGTCAGTTCTAAGACATAAAAATATTGAAATAAGGATTAAGAAGTTCCTTAGAAAAGGATTAAGACCCCTTCCTTTTCAAGGGAGAGAATAAGACTTATTTTTAGAATTATTGTTTAATATAGTAAAATCATTTTTGAGAGATAAAATTCAAAAGAATTAGTACAAATTCAGAAGAAAAAGCAACTGTGTGAAACAATCCTGAAGATGTCATTTGTTTCAAACACTTAACCTCAGTATCGTTAGACTGAAAGAACAATTAATGACCTATCTCAGACAAAAGCACTGATAAAACTGTATTTTAAATAAAATACAGTCTATTTTTAACCAATCAAAAATTTATGGAGGGCTTCTTAAGGACATAGAACACCTGGTCTATCTAAGAAACTTTACCTCTGGAGGGAAATAAGATTAACATACATGAAACTACTAGCAAAAAAGACAAAAAGTGAATTGTAGTTCATACTATGAGAGCCAGATTGATAAGCAACAGGCAAAATTTGACATTACAAGACATATTGAAGTGGTAAATTAGAGTATAATTTATTGCATTCAATACTTAAAGACTAGCATTTTATGCTCTTCCCAAAGCAAGAGTCATTCAGAAATACCTTACTGAATATTTAGACATTGCCTTCATGGTAAAAATAACTTTCTAAGGTTGAAAAATAAGAAGTAGAAGGGAAGTGAGTTATATCACTCTCAATGTGACTGCCATCTTTATAATAACAGTATCAATTCCCAGAAACATCATCAAATATGTTCTTCAAACAGAGACTTTGATCCCAAGTATCTCTTATTACTCTTCCATAAGTCTACCTTATGGACTGACATGATAGGAATATTTGGTACCTCTGAACAAAGATACACATGGTCCTTGTTCAAAGGTGTAAATGAGGAATGCCATAGGAATATGGTTATTTTATGGCTTCTAGAGGTTGCTCATATTCCTCAGCTCATAACCCTGCATCCCTCCCACCTCCCCCTCTATTAACATATCTCCATTTTTCTAATTCTGACCTTCTGCTTTCTTCTCATAAGAATCCTTTGTGATTACATCAATAATCCAGGATAACATCCTCATCTCAAGAGCCTTAATTTAATTACATTTGCCAATTCCTTTTTGCTGTGTAAGGTAAGATATTCATAGGCTCCTGCAATTAAAATATGGACATTTTAAGGGGGGCATTATTTGGCCTACCACAATGGGCACCGCTAACCATTTATGACTGGTCTTTTTCTTATTTAAGTTTGTTTCACACATCAGCAACAATTTTGACTTCAATTTTTCTTTGTGAATACAGATTGGGATCCATTTTTTCCTTTTACACAGACTTGTGACTATATAGTGGCAGAATTTTCTAGGATATACACAGATGAGAGCCATCATATCCTTGCAGCAGTGGGAAGATAAAAACATCAGAGGTGACGATGTTAGCGAAAGCTTGGGAATAGGGTAACTTGAAAATGGTTTATTAATTAAATGGTGTTTAATTAATAAAATGCTTGGAGATAATTTGTGAATTTCATTTAGTAGACTGCACCTGTCCCTTTTTCTGTGAATAATTAAGACATGACAGTCTATGAAAATACAAAGCCTCTCTTATGGTGAACTGTACTCACCTGAGGTGACAAGTTATTGAGAGAAGAAAAGACTATCAATAATGGTTTTATATTTTAAAAACAATAATTTGCTCTTAGTCCAGACAGAAGCAACATGCTGTGCAAAATTATACATCATGTATCAATAGCTGAGAAGTAATATATATCACTATCAATGCTGCCTGTATAAAAGCCCCCCAAATTACCATATCTACCAGTAATTTTTACTTTAACAGAGAGAAAAGGGGACACAGGAAGAAACCAACTTCTTATAAATGGTTGGTTTAACACATAGTGAACAAATTGATGTGTAAATTGGCTTTGATGAATGCTTGTGTTAAATGTGGTTATTTATTATGAGTTCCATTACATAAATTGGTTGCAAAATTATAACAAATGTTCTTTATTAATCTTACCTTCTCTGTGGCTAGAGAATGACTCAAGGCAATTATCTTTCATGGACTTCAGCATCATTAGGGCTGATGTGCTGAGGAGGGCAGACAAGTTCTAATAATACAGAGAAAAGAGAAACATGTCTTTTCTTTGCTTCTTACATGGAGAGACGTTATTTCTCAATACAGTTTCCTTCATCTCCAATTAAATCCTTCAAGTTGTTAGTTTCTGGTATTTTTGCAGTAACAGCAGCTGTAGGTGTAAGAAATATCTTACATATTATGTTCTTTATGGTATGACATTTGAAATTTAAACAGATGGCATAGATTCTAGTCTTAAGGAATTCAGAGTTTGCCTAAGATGGCACAGGTGCTCTCAGGCCACATTTGGCTACTTGGTAGGAGCTTCAAGCATTTGCTCGATGGTCCAGTGACAGATTGCAGAACTGTCTTACTGTTTTCCTCTTCAGCATGGGATATAAATAACTTGAAGATAGTAGCTTTCTGGGAAAGGAAAAGAAGTATTTCTTCCAAGTACACTTTTACAGCCTAACACTCAACCAGAATCAAAGAGTTAAAGAGTTATCCCAGTACATGATTTGGAGTTACCTCTTAGTTATCAGGAGCCTTTTTTTTCAGTTATGAGTTTTTTAGTTCCCTGCTTCTCATTTCCTCTCCCCTATAAACTGTTCTTGCCCTACTTATATCCCTAAGAGGGGGAAAAACCAAAAGGGAAGAAAAAGAACTCATTCTGCTTATTATGGATCTGTAAAGATTGAGGGTGGGATTAAATGGTGCAGGTGGGATGGGGTTTACAAATCATGATTATATAAAATAACAAAAATATCAGTGCAAATTTGTCATCTGGAGAAGTCAAGTTAGATGGTATGCCTCCATTTTTCATTAATGAATATTTATTGAGCACCAGTGATATGTGAACCTCTCAGCTGGGGGCTGGGTGCTAAAGGTTAAGGGGGCAGGGATGGAGAGAGAGAAAGTTTATTGCACCAGAAATGATAACCAGGACACTGGTATCCAAACACTGCCTCATCTCGATGCTAATTGCTAATCACTGATATGAATGCTTATAAAATAAGTTAGAATTAGGTTCAGCGATAAAAGAGAATATCCAGCAAATTAAACTAGATACAAGTTATTTATTTTTTTGTCTTACTGAGGTGAATATCTGCATAGGCAAAGTGCTATATGAAGCTCCTTTTATCTTCCTGTTCTACCAGGTATGTCCTCTTTTACTAAACTAACTTCATGGTACAAGATGGTTGCATCAGTTTCAGATCTCATGTCAGCAGCATTTGAGTCAGCAGAACAAGGAAAAGGAGGGAAAAGACCATGCTTCCTCTCTCCCCCTTTAAGAATATTTGCTGGAAGGGGCGCCTGGGTGGCTCAGTTGGTTGAACGTCTGACTTCAGCTCAGATCATGATCTCACAGCTCATGGGTTCTAGCCCCGCATCAGGCTCTGTGCTGACAGATCAAAGTCTGTAGACTGCTTCAGATTCTCTGTCTCCCCCTCTCTCTGCACTTCCTCCACTCATGCTCTGCCTCTCTATCCTTCAAAAATAAACATCAAAAAAATTAAAAAAAAGAATATTTGCTGGAAGTTGCACATCTTCCATGTACATATAATTGGCCAGATCTAGCCATAAGAGAGGCCAGGAAACAGAGCCTTAGCTCCAACTGGTCACATGCCCAGATAAATATTGTGTGTTCTGGGACTTTCAGTTTCTACTCAGGATGTAGAATGCTGTAAAGAGCATTTCTTTTGCACTTATAACAATAACAACAGCAGGAGCAGCAAAAACACCAAATAATCTGAAAATGAATAACTTTTCCTGAATGCAGCAGAGAAGTGATGATCACCTACTAACATGAAATCCAAGGAAAACACATCCAGCAAGAGTTAGGACATGAACACTTGCTTACCTAGGATAGATGTTATCTGTCACAGGTAAGAATTCAACTTAATTCTTAAATGAATTGCTAAAGGCCAACTGTGGTTTGGCAAGTATAAAGAACCCCTGGATAATATAAGCACAAAGAGAACTTCCATTCATCACAGGACTTTCTGTAAAGGATGAGGTTCTCACACAAGAGAACTAAACATGTAGACCTTATGATGTAGGTCTGGAGAAATAAGGGCTGTGGGGGGAAAACACAGGTCATTCTCCCCTGTATATTCTATGAAATAAAAGGCTTAGGCTGTTAGAGGCAGAGAAATAAAGCCTGATGCCCTAAGGCACTGATGAAAACCCATTGATGCTGGGGGAAGGGAATAAAACAAAACCTTATACACTTGAAAAAGGAATGAAAATACTTGCTGGGACCAGACCTGCAGCTGAGAGTGAATAAGATCACTGAGAAATACCTACCCCCAAGACTCAGCAACATAGTATCTGCCGAGGACTGACACTTAAACAGAACAAAAGCGGTCTACTGCTTGAAGAGGAGCAGAAGCATGCAGAGAGACCCTTTTTGAGTCATAATGCAAAAGGAAGGCCCAAAATTGAGGATGGAGCAGATGTTGAAGAAAAACCCTCGGGGCGCCTGGGTGGCGCAGTCGGTTAAGCGTCCGACTTCAGCCAGGTCACCATCTCACGGTCCGTGAGTTCGAGCCCCGCGTCAGGCTCTGGGCTGATGGCTCGGAGCCTGGAGCCTGTTTCCGATTCTGTGTCTCCCTCTCTCTCTGCCCCTCCCCCGTTCATGCTCTGTCTCTGTCTGTCCCATAAATAAATAAAAACGTTGAAAAAAAAATTAAAAAAAAAAAAAAAAAGAAAAACCCTCTGGTAAACCAGCCCACATGCTAAATAGAAAGTTATCCTGGAGGCTTTGACGCTTGTTATACCAAGAGTAATCCTAGCAACAACTCTAAAATGCAGCTAAACTTATAGCAATAATGACCCAGCCACTCCCACCATACACACAGAGACACAGACACACACCAAACAAAGCCTACCAAAAGGAGACAAGTGTCCATTTCCAGCCTTCAAAAGTTTTTACCTCAGACTCTTCTCTCCTACACAAGATGGCCAACTTCATCTTTTAACAAAAAGTTATGAGGCATGTAAAGCAAATGAAAACAAACTTCTGTCAAGAGACAAAGCAATCAATAGAACCAGACTCAGATATGCTACTGATGTTGTCCATAACTATTAGAGAATTTAAAATAAATATCATGAATATGGTAAAAGCTCTAGAGGAAAAGGAGAACAACATGATGACCAGATAAGTAATTCAGCAGAGAGAGACAGTATAAGAAATAAACATAAATACTAATGAATCACTAAATTCTACTCCTGAAACCAATAATACATTATATATTAACTAGCATGAATTTGAATAAAAAAAATAAATTCTGGATATGAAAAGCAGAGTAACGAAGAATGCATTCAATGGGCTTATCAGAGACTTAATACCGCTGAGTAGAAGAAACAATGAATTTGAAGATGACTCAATATAAATGACTTAATCTAAAACACAAAGAGAAGTGAAGGGGGGAGAAAACATAGACCATAGGAAATATTAAAGAAATACTTGTTGAAAAATTTGCAAAATTAATGACATAAACAAAATGTCAGCTCCAAGAAGGTGAGAGAACACCAAGCATGATAAAAACAAAAGCAAACTAACAAATAAGCTGGCAAACAAACTAAGACATTTAGGTAGATTATATTCAAACTGCTGAAAACCAAAGACAAAGAGAAAATATTGAAGGTAATAAGAAATGAAGGACATATTACATACTGAGGGGAATTATATATATATAAGAATTATAGGCTTCTCATGAGAAACTACTCAAACTGAAAGGAAATGGAGTTACATTTTTTTTAATGAAAAGTAAAAAAAAAAATCCTGTCAACTAGGAATTCAGTATCTAGTTAAAACAATTTTCAAGAGCAAAAAAGAAATAAAGGCCTTCTGAAGCAAAAAATTAGCAAATTAATAACATGAAGATCAATACTAGAAGAAATGTTAAAGGAAGGTCTTCAGGCAGCAGCAGTAGGCTACCCAACAGAACTGAAGTCTGTACAAAGAAATTAAGTGGATTGGAAATATATTAAATGTAGTTAAAAATCATTTTGTCTTATTTTTAATTGGTCATAAAAGAGACATGGCTGTCTAAAGCAAACAAAGTAACAAAGCATTGTGTATTTATATCATATATAAAAGCAAAACATATAACAAAAAATAGCACAGAAAATGAATGAAAGGAAGGAGTTGGGAATATACTATTGTAAGGACCTTCCACTACTGTGAAGTCATAATAAATTATTTGATGTATATTATAAAATTTTTTTTAACATTTATTCCTCTTTTTTTGAGAGTGTGAGTGGGGGAAGGACAAAGAGAGAGGGAGACACAGAATCCAAATCAGGTTCCAGGCTCTGAGCTGTCAGCACAGAGTTCATCATGGGGCTCGAACTCACAAACTGTGAGATCATGACCTGAGCAGAAGTTGGACGCCCAGTTGACTGAACCACCCCAGATGCCCCTTGATGTATATTATAAATTCTAGGGGAACCACTAAAATATTAAACAGGAGTATAAACAATAAGCAAATAGTTATGATAAAATGGAATAACAAACATTTTTAAAAGGCAGAAGGAGAAAAAGAACAAAGAACAAAGTTTGAAAGATGGAACAAAGAGAAAACAGCTAGATAGATGATAGTCTTTAATCCACACATATCAATAATACTTTAAAGGTAAACTGTCTAAAAACATCAAGTAAAAGACAAAAAAATGTTACATTTAATAAAAAAAATCAAGTTCTAATTATATGCTATCTATGGTAAATCAATTTTAGTTATAAAAATATAGGTTAAAAGTTAAAAAAAGAAAAAAGATATTCCATGTAAATACTAATCAAAAGGAAGCTAAAGTAGCTATACTATCAGCAGATAAAGGATAAAGAGGTATATCACATGATGAAGAGTGGAAAGGAATACGTTCTTCAAGAATCGGATAACAAAGCTACAAAATACCTGAAGCAAAATGTGATGAAACTGAAAGGCAAAAATGACAAATCTAGAATTACATTTGAATACTTCAACACTTCTCTTTCAATAGGTGATAGAACAAGGAAACAAAATCAGTGATGATGGAGAATATCTGAAGAACACTATCAACAAACATTACCTGACTGACATTTCTAGAACATTTTACCCCGTTATAGCAGAATACACATTCTTCTCAGTGCATGTGGAACATTCCTCAAAATAGACCGTATTTTGCACTATAAAACAAACCTCAACAAATTTAAAGTAGTAAAATTATTCAAGAGACATTGTCAGACCATCAGAGAACTAACTAGAAATCAGTAAGAAAAGGCTACCTAGAAAATCACAAGATATAGGGAAATTCAACAACTGACTTCTAATTATTAGATATTCCATTGTTATTGAAAGAGGGAAAATGAGATATTAAGGGACAATAAGCAGTCTGTTTTAGGTGCAGACATACAAATACATTGATTATGTTGACAGAGTGACTCCATGTTAAGTTAGCAGAGCAAAAGTTTTTAACGCGGTTATTACGAACACAGTGTTATGCCCTCCAAATTTGTATATTGAAGCCACCTAATTTGGAGGTTGGCCCTTCAGGAGGTAATTAGGTTTAGATGAGGTCAAGAGTGTGGGGCCCCCAGGGTAGGATTAAGTTCTTTATAAAAAGAAGAGATCTCAGAGCACATCCAGTCACTCTCTCTCTTTCTTTCTCTCATTATGTGAGGACACAGTGAGAAAGTAGCTGTCTGTAAGCCAGGAAATGGGTCCTCATCAGGAATCCCAGATGGTATCTTGATCTTGGATTTCCTAGTCTCCAGAAGTGTGGGAAATAAATACCTGTTATATAAGCCACCTAGTCCATGGTATTTCACCGTAGCTGACTGAATTAAAGAGGGAGACACCACCCCAGTTTTATTCAGCCCACCAATATTTCCTTTTACCAAGATGCTAGACTTTCTAACCTCTCTTATTCCTTCTGCTCATTGACCATTTTATCAAGATTATGTTTCCTTTATCTATATATCCATCCCTCTCCTGCCCCTTAGTGCTGACCCAGTCCTCTTTTGGGAGGTAAGGAGGTGGGAGAGCAGCTGAAACATGAGGCTGCCACAACAGGTAGAAACCTCAATGAATTTAGTAATACCACCTAGAGAATTATTTCAGTATCAGGGATTCCTCACACAAAAGAGCCCAAAAGGCTAACTGGTAGGACAGACAAGGCAATGCGAGCTCTACCATTTCTCCAGCTGGGCTAATGATGCATATGTCATAGGATGCATACACAAGAGACACAGGGACATACAACATGTTCAGTATATCCTTAAGCATGAAAACTGCGTGTTTCTCTCATCCATCCACCAAGCCCCTCTCCTCTTAATTTATTACCCTACCCCTGACAAAACTCCTGTAAACTCCACCTCAGTAATTCCTATTCTTTTGTGATTGTAAGTGCAGTGTCATCTGTACATTTTTATCTTAACTTAATCTTTAAATATATAATAATACAATAAATAAATGTCTACATAATCTCTAAATTGACTTAACATCTTGATGATCAACACATGTTCTGACAAAAACAATTTCTTCTAATTCTACTGAATCAGATATTTTTTTCATCAAGAAAATGTATTTTCAGGGGCGCCTGGGTGGCGCAGTCGGTTAAGCGTCCGACTTCAGCCAGGTCACGATCTCGCGGTCCGTGAGTTCGAGCCCCGCGTCGGGCTCTGGGCTGATGGCTCAGAGCCTGGAGCCTGTTTCGGATTCTGTGTCTCCCTCTCTCTCTGCCCCTCCCCCGTTCATGCTCTGTCTCTCTCTGTCCCAAAAATAAATAAAAACGTTGAAAAAAATTTAAAAAAAAAAAAAAAAAAAAAAAAGGGGCGCCTGGGTGGCGCAGTCGGTTAAGCGTCCGGCTTCAGCCAGGTCACGATCTCGCGGTCCGTGAGTTCGAGCCCCGCGTCAGGCTCTGGGCTGATGGCTCGGAGCCTGGAGCCTGTTTCCGATTCTGTGTCTCCCTCTCTCTCTGCCCCTCCCCCGTTCATGCTCTGTCTCTCTCTGTCCCAAAAAAATGAATAAACGTTAACAAAAAAAATTAAAAAAAAAAAAAAAAAAAAAGAAAATGTATTTTCAATATCCCTTAATATGCTTGAGCACAGAATTATAACCTTTCTAAAATTTCTAACCAAATTCATTTAATTATTATTATTTAACCTAAGATCTGAGCATTCTTCAGCATACTGTATTTCTTTTCCAACTAATACTACCCATCATGTTTTAAAATTCTTTGGGTAATATCTTTCTTTCTTATCAGATGAAAGTTCTATAAAGCATGGATCGTTGCTTTTTTGTGTGCTCATTTTATCCCCAGTACCTGGAATGGCACCTTGGCTCAATAAATATTTGTTGCAAGAATGAATGAATGAATGCAGAGTATGTCCCACAGAAATTTCTCTCTCTCTCTCTCTCTCTCTCTCTCTCTCTCTCACACACACACACACACACACACACACACACACACACAGAGGAGCCTCAGACCTTGCTAACAGACATATAACAGCCTTTCTCCAGCAGCGTTTGACACAGTTATCTCATCATTTTCATCAGATATGCCCATGCTTGTTAGCCTCAGGGCATACTTACAAGCAGTGCAGCAAAAAAGGCAATCCCTGCCATGATAGTTTATTGCAAAACAGAGGGAATAAAATAAAGCAAGCATGTAGTGCTACACATACACAAGCTAATAAACAAACAAAAGGTCTAAACCACTGTGGCATCATTGTGACAGCAGTGTCTCGAAGAAACTCCGCTGGCTCTAACTCCTGTCAGAGGCAATGAATGCTTGTGGCGTGTGTGCTATAATGGAGCTGAGGAGAGAATTGTGTCCAGTTCTTTGAAGCTATCAACATGCACATGGCAGATGAATCTTCCCAAAGGTGACCATTTCCAGCACACAAATTCTCTTCTTTAGTTTGGGATGTGGCCTTTGTGCTATTATATAATTATCACCAAAGAACATTGTTATTAAAATATCAAAACAGTATATTTTAAGATGCATTCAGAGTCCTGAGGCCAACAGGGTAAATGGAAGTTTGTTCATGTTATATATAACCAGGTTCTAATATCCACACCAGGTCTTTACTTTGGCTTTCCTGTGTCTCAGGAATAAGGCACTTGCAAGGGAATACTTCAATGCTGCCTGGGCCATTCCTCACTACTTACAATGGGATTGCATCTACTTCAAAATTTTCTTTAATGGCCAAAAAAAGACATGTTGGGGCATAAGGAGACTACAAAAGGGATTAATAGCATATGCTATGTCAAATTCAGTTCAGATTTCCCCATCCAAAAGATGTAATTTGGGACTGGACTACAACACTGAGCTAAGGTTGATCCATCCAAGAGGGCAGTAATAACGGGTCACTCTGCAAAGTGTGCAAGATGGCAGACTACGACTTGTCCTCCAAACTGTCTTTGACAGTTTGAAAATCTGTCAAAAGATAATCCTTTTGGCCAAATATCTGGTCATTCTCTTCTATGAGGTAGGAATCTTTTGCAGCAAGATAATGTTTAAGTCAAACAATTTTTACTCATCACTTCTGATGTTTAACAGAGATATGACAGTCACGGAATGTGCAAGAGGGAAGTAACAAGGAAAGTGAGGAAGAGAAAGTGGTTTCAACATAAAAACTCAATTGGTTATTGGACTGGCCAGGGAAGGCATAGTCATCTTTTATTTCTTAATGTTCCCGAAGACAGGAGATAAGAGTCTGCAGAAGTCACTCCTTCTCCCTCACAGGATGACTCCTTCTCTGACAGATATACATACCTAACAAGAGTGCCAGTGTTGTTTTTTTTTTTGGGGGGGGGGGTGTAGGATTATCATAGCAGATGCCTATTCTGTAGCTGCTACAGACAGGTCTGACTTGCTCTTTACTTTTGTTGGCATTTTATTATGAATTTCACTGTGGCAAGAGAAAGGATGAACCTGAGCTCCTGAGTGGTGACAGCCAATGCCCATTTATTTCTAGTGTCAGTGTTTTCCTGAGCTCCAGTGGAAGCATGGCAATCTTGAAACCTGTCTGATATTGGCATTTAGAAAAGAGCTTGATTCTTGCTCAATTTATGGTACATCTAGTCCTTTGAAAGGCTTATTCTAATGCAAGGTCATGCAATATGTTTGTGTGCAATTGATGTTGAATTTTTATGCCAGCTGAGCTTCATTTCAGAATTCAATGCACTTGTTAAAACAAACTTTACTTTTATTTCAGCACAAACTTTGCTCCCAGAGCTATCAAGCATCTGAGGTTTGTTTCAAAAGAGAATGTTTTCAAACTCATCATCCTGTGGTCGTGGATGTATGAGTTCTTTGCTCAGACACACATTGATTTAGTCTTTGCTGATGTTGGGAAAAACACAAGCCCGATCTAATTATATCGCAACTACCTAGATGTCTTAAAAATCTTTTTTTGATGTCTCTGACATGGAACACTTTCCCCTGCTTTGAGACTTCTTCCATCATCTCCTTTACTCTTCTTTCTCCCATCATGATTAAGTTCACATGACCATATGATTCATTCAGTGTGATACTAACCACCCTAAATCATTGACATCCTTAAAACACCTTGCTCACTTTTACGGTATCATCTCTCCTCTGCCTCTGCCTGCTTACTCATATACTGCACACACCGCCTCAACTACCACTACTTGGAAGTCTTAGCTTCTATTTATTTTTATTTTCCTTTATCAAAACTGTTATTTGCATGGTCTCCAACCCCTCTTCACAAGATCTTCCTTTTTTGGGGGTAAGGCCAAGTAGGGAAGTAAAGAAAGCAGCCTGCATTTGGAACCCATGACTGAAAGACACAGAAACTCTTGCCCATATTTGCAGCACAGGGCATGAGGCCAGAAAACAATTGTTAAAGTCCACCTCAGAGAAAGTTCCAAAAGTCCAGTTGGTGATAGATAGCCAAAAGTTAATCAGAGCAAGGGAGTTTGACCTGTAGGGACAAGAAGATGTTGAGTAGTCAGAGAGTACGAAAGGGACAAGATACAAATCTGATCCATTGAACAGGAGCCCAGGGAATCTCATCAGAAGAGATAAAAACCCATAGTAGGCTACTGGGTTTTTATAAACATATAAGAAGAGTATTATCTTGGGTTGATTTATGGATTTTCATTGATTAATGGAATCCATCTGTAAAATGAGTGGCAGTGAAATTTAATCTGTCCTTCTCACTTTAATGGAATGTTAGATGAATAGAACCACCTTGGACTGATGAGTTTAATCAGGATCTGTAAACATTTAAAAGAAGGAGGAGAAGGAAGAAAAAGACCATGGCTCCCTACCCTCTTGCCCCCTAGCAGCTAAAAGGGAACCCTATAGGCAAATGGAAATCAGAAAACATAACTAAATGAAATGTGCTCTTTGTTATGAAGTCCCTTCTCCACACTTCTTTTCTTTCTGCCTTTTCTTTCTTTAATTTTCTTTTTTTTTTCTTTAATTTTCTTTTGAATGTGACTGTGAATTGGTGTGCTGGTGACTGTTGCTGCGTTCTACTGGCCTGGGAATCTAGGAGAAAGGAAGAAAGTACCAGAAAACTGAGAAGAGAGAAAATTATATAATGAAACACAAAGTAAGAGGAAACTACACAAAAGTTTGGGAACAGCTGAAATTGTGCAGTCTAATACTTCTTGGCCAGACACTTCTCATGGGCATTTTTACTCTCCCTTAAAAGGCAGAACAGGGCAGGCTTCTTGTTTATGATGAATGTACATGGGATACATTCAGGTCTCTGTAGGCTGAATCTTTTCAACAGGGACCTTTTCAAGAAATTTTGAGGGTATGTCTAATGATTCATCAAATGCTTTGCAGCATTCCAAACCACTCTTGTTTTGGGTCAGGGAGAAAAATAGCCCCTTTTCAGAAGTGCAGAACCAGATTGGTTGTCCTCCAGCAGCTGTTGAGACCTGTACAGGGACCCACCAGAAGACTCTGGAAGGGGCTTCCTCCCACCTGCTCCATCTGAGGGAGGTGTTGGGATCACAGAAGGCCTCCAGCGGAGTGTGTGCTTGATCTTCAGCCCTGAAGAGGGACTGCGCCAGATGCTGTTTCCTACTGTACAGGGACCTATTCATTTAAGCAGCAGCCGCCAAATCTAAAGGTTAAAAAAAAACAAAACCAAAAAACAGCCATTTTCATATCCAATATTCAATATCTTCTTTAATTAAAATGGATACCTATTTGAATTATTTAAAGAAGATAGCTCTTTGATCATGAGTGCTCATTTCCAAAGACTGAAGACAGCAGAACTCAGCCTCCTCAAGTCCTAATTAAAGGTGATAGCCTGAATTAGCATGTAACTACTTGCTATGTTTGTCACATCACTAGTAAAAGTAGTTTTAGTGTTCTTATTTTTTCTTACTTAAATAGATTGCTCCTTCCTAAGCAGAGAGCGCAAGCTCTTCCTTCCCAGAAAGGGTGGTGGATCCTGTTGCAGTCTGAAGGATTCTAGAGGAATATGAATGGTGATAATTACTTGGAAGCAATGAAATAATCACTGCTGAGTTTCCCAAGCATTTTAAAGCTCTTTCTTATTCTAATATTTGCTCCAAGACTGATTATTTGATATTTGATGTCACTTATTTCTAACGCAGCTGAATGGTTCTTGGTAACTAGGCAGCAATGAAATTTGCAACTTCTTTCCTAATGAACCAGTATTTGAACCATTAAAGAGAAAAATCAATGAGATTGTTTCAGATTGTTCATTACCCCCTTTGCAAACATACTAGCAAGGAAATCAGCTGTCTCACCACATGACGGCAACCTCAGTGGAGCTGGAACATCATAGGATACATTGTCCATGAGAAGGGAATTGAAAGCAGCAAGTGTTTTCTCTATAAGGCCTTGAAGTAGTATTCCATGGTGGGCTGCAGGTCCTGGGATATTAGAAGTGTGCAGAGGACTCAGAGGACAGGAAGATGTTTTTTATTTGTTTTTGTGTGGCCTTTGATTTCCAGTCCCATCCCCTGCCTAGAGAGCAATGGTTTTTAACTTCAACTGCCCAGCTTTATGGCTCTTCTGGTTACAGGCCCTACTCTCAGGCCACAGGCACGTGGCTATGAACCAAGTCAGAGCAACATCTCTCTGGACAGAATGGTTAGTACCAGGATGTGTTATCAAAGTGAACCAAATTAGGGAATGTTTTAAATTGTAGTTGCCAGAGAAATGCCCATCTCTCTCCAACTGGAGAGCTAAAAGGGAGAGAGCTCAAAGTAGCAGAAAGTTATGTTTCTTCTGCTTAGAAGAGCTGAAAATTTATAAAAGCTACAACGCAGGGACAGAATCACAATGGTATCTGAGGCCCTAGTTCCAGAAGTCCTAAAGGCCAGCTGCCTCCTGCTCTTTCTATAGTTTGATTATATGAGCCAACACAGTTCTCCTTTGTTTAAGTAAATTTAGCTTTTGTCACTTGCAACCAAAGACTCCCGACTAAAACAACGACTTCAAATATAAAAGTGTCTCATCCTCCTGCTGCTTTGCATTTGAATTAAGCTTTCTTTTCTCCAGCACATCAGCTCAGAATGGTATCTTGCTGTAAGTGTATCTTGATACTATTCTCTTGCTTTGTGTTCCTTTTAGCTATCTTTGGAATTGGTGCAAGGGGTGAAGGCTGCGCCTGTTTAGGTGAGGCCTGAGTTTTAAGCACCCACTGAGATAGAGAACCTCTCCTTTGTTTGTGGAGCATACACAGCCAATGCTTTTCCCATATCTGTCTGACCTTACTGTTTGGTATGCTCCAGCCCCTTCTAACTACAAATATCTGCATCTCTGTGCCTAAAACCTTCCCAAGCACTGCAGGGAGTCACTCTTCTCCTGTACATAAGGCTGGAAGTTCCAAAGAATTAAGATTTTCAGGAGCAAGCCTCAACCAATGATGATCAAGAGTTGTGTAAAATGCCTGAGGTCCTTCATGTCTTAAGCAGCACAACCTGAAGGAACGTTCTGGTGATTTCTCATTGTTTCCCCGCAAGGTTTCCTCAGTTGCCCACTCTGGGGGCTGACCTAATAGTACACTCTTTATTGTCTCCCATCCCTTACATGTGTCTCTTCTCCACTCTCAACCAGTATTTTCTATACTTCCTAAGTAATCAACTTGCATAGATCCTGGTTTTAGCGTCTGCTTCTGGGAGAATCCAACCTAAACCAAAATTTAAGAACCAGAAGTAAAGAATTTCTTGTCCAGAGAATGTGGTTTGAGATTCTCAGGATAGGGATGTGGAACTTACATCTCCAAAAATCAAGAAGTTTTCAGAAAATAAGGGAATAAGAGCTGGTTTTGTAAGAAATAAGCTGTTGCTTAAATGACCAAATGATTTTTAATGAGGGTATCAAGACAATTCAGTGGAGAAAGAACAGTCCTTTCAAAAAATGATGCTGAGCCAACGATAGCCACATGCAAAATGAAAATTAAAAAAAAATTGTACTCCTACTTCATACCATATACAATTAATTCAAAATGGAGGAGTTAAAACTATAAAACTCTTAGAAGAAAGCCTAAGTGTAAAGCCTTGTGATTTTGAATTAAGCAATGGTATCTTAAATATGACACCAAAATCACAAACACCAAAATAAAAAATAGATAAATTGGACTTCATCAAAATTAAAAACAAAAAACTGGGAGAAATTATTTGCAAATCATATACCTGACAAGAACTTCTATTCTGAGTTTAATTTTTACAATTCAAAATTAAAAAGTCTAATAACCCAATTTAAAAATGAGCAAAGGATTTAATAGATATTTCTCCAAAGAAGATAAACAAATGGCCAATAAGAAAAGATGCTCAAAATCATTAGTCACTGGGGGAATACAAATCAAAGCCATAATGAGATTTTCATTGTGGTTTGCATACCTACTAGGATGGTTAGTATCAAGAAGATGAACAATAAATGTATTGGTAAAGATGTAGAGAAAGTGAAAACGTCACACATTGTTTGTGGGAATATCAAATGGTGCAGTCACTTTAGAAAATGGTTTGGCATTTTCTTAAAAAGATGAACAAAGAGTTATGTTGCATATGACCCAGCAATTCCATTTCTAGGTAAATACCTAAGAAAAATGTAAACATATGTCCACACAGAAACATGTACACAAATGTTCACAGTACCATTACTTAAAATTATCCAAGTGATAAGTGCATAAAAAGAATGTAGTACAGAGAATGTTATTTGGTCATATGAAAGGGATGGAGAACTGATGCACGCTACAACATGGATAAACCCTGAAAAGATGCAACATTAAAGAATCCAGACACAAAAGGCTCATGTTGTGTGATTCCATTTATATTAAATATCCAATATTGAGTCATAAAGTAGATTAATGGTTGCCAGGGACCGGGGATGGGGAGAAGCAAATGCTGAGAGACTGCAAATGGGGATAGGATTTCTTTTGGAGTAATGAAAATGGCAAGCAGTCATAGGAGGGGGGAAAAATGTTTAGACAGAGCTATGAGAAATCAGAATAAATTATCTAGATAAACGATTAGTTGCAGATCAGACTTTTTGGCAGAGAATCTACATGAATGAATTAAATTTCTGGGGGAATTGCAAGGTAATTCTGAAGGGAAAATATGTTTGTAGCTCTGCAGTCAACTTATACAACTAGAACTAATATAAGCAAACCTGGGTTCAAATCCTATATTGCCATTTAGTAGCTATAGGCAAGTCAGTTGCTTCTCTAAAATGCAATTCATTAATCTATTCTGTGATGATAATATTCCAGACTTATAGATGTGTTTTGCCATGAATGATGGATGAAGAGATACTAGGTGCAATCATGTCTGTGGTAATCATGCCACAGTGATGTAGAAGACAGATAAACTCTCTCTCCTTATGGGACTTACGTGCTGGGGAAGAAGATGGTCAAGTAAGGTAAAGAAACAAGACAATTATACACTGTGAAAAGTGCCCTAAGGGAAAGTAACAGGATATGTAGTAATGAGCGATGATGAGATGAGGAATTGATTTTAGACCAGGTGGTCCAGAAAGGCTTCTCTGAAAATATAACATTTGAGAGAAGAACAGAAAAATAAGAATCCGGCTATGCAAAGATGTCCAGAAAACTTGCCAGGCAAAGAGGACTTTGAAGATCAAGACTATGAGAGAAAAGACGAAAGTCATGGAAAAAGAGGGAAAGAAGCATATTTAAGAAAGATCAACCTGGCAGAGTACATTGTGTGGGAAAGTCATCAGGTAGGCCTAGACTATATAGGTTAGGGGCCCAGATTCACTATATGGAGCAAAGGCCATCATATATGGAAAATGCTCAGCCTCCCTGTTTAGCAAATGGTACTCATTATTAATAGGGCACAATAAAGCCACTGTCCGTGAACCTGATTTCTCTTAAGTGATGCAACAGAGAGTGTGATGTGGCTGTGACATTCTTCTTCATGAAGACAACCAGGGAGAGGACTTGATTGCTCTGGCCAGCAGGCCAGTGACCCTTTTCCTCCTTTTGCACTCTCAGTGTATTCCTTCCAGGATACAGACTCCATCAAAAGGGGACAGGATTCTTAGGAGAGGAGCATGTAGGAAACGCTCTGGCCTCCCTCCTAGCAACTCCATCAGTGGATGTACCTTGTGCCATACTGTGTAAAATGTGTGCTTTGCCTTTTTCAATTAAAATTGATCAGCATGACTAATACTAAAGGACCTGGTGCTTTAAATCCACTAAGGATTAGCATGTGGGCTGTGTGGGAGGCTGAAACACAGCCATAGAAGCTCTCACACAGAATTGCCCTAGTTACTACAGAAAAAAAACCCTAGGAAAACAGGGTGTAGGGAATGAAGATAGGAAGCCAATCCACTCCTGTATCGTTGCATGTTTGTTATTTGTAATGATGGGCTTTGCTCACCTGGAGGACCAATTTTTCACCAATTTTTCTCTATGAATCTTAAGTTGACATGTTAGAAATCCAAAAAGGAAGTACAAACCATTACATATTATAACGGCTCAAACATTAGGGGAGGGCCAGTGACACATGTTCACAAATATAAAATGAAAATCTCCCTTTTATTTTCTTACATCTAACATATTGGAAGAAACTTTGGGGGCCCATTAGGCCCCAATTCTATCCAGCTTCTAGCCAAACCTCTCCAAGGGAAGGTCAGTTCACTCATTTCTTGTTTTTGCTGCGGTTGTGAGGCAGGATTGAGAGCTACGATGTTGGCTTTGTCACCTTTTTTTCATTTAACTTTCCATGAACTGCAGGACAACAGAAACAAACCTACATATTACTGTGAGTCTGGAGAAACTGGGGATTAAGAATAGGGAAAGAGGCAATGAGGAAGAGGATATACTAGTTTAATCCATACCCACACAAATAAATATATGGTACCAGGCTTGGAAAATCCTTATTAAGAAAAAATGAGTCTGGCTGTATTCTGAATCTAGAACTGAGGCTAGCCAACTATGGATACCTTATGTGATTGCAACTGAATCATATTAGTGAACACCCAAATATGTATACATGACCATACTTTCTGAGAAATACACACTTCTTACAGTCTTTGGCTTTGTGTCCTAACTATGCTTCATCACAGCATATCAGAGTTAATTTAATAAACTGAATTTCTAATATGACTTCAAGATGCAATTGCGGTGGTCATATTTCATTATGTTATTCTATGTATATATATATACAATATTCATATATATATACATGAAAGTTGCCAGTGTAAAAGAATTTTCAAAAATATGTACATAGATGGAAGTATTTGATAAAAGGGCTATTTTCAAGTAATGGGTTTAGGTAAGTACATTAAAGTCAAGACAGTCTTCTGAAGTGTTTTTCCAAACTGGTTTCAGCCTCCTTTTCTAAAGAAGCAACCATAAGACACAAATACAAATTCTGCAATCACAAATGATGAATGGGTCCAGTTTTTCCTTAACTGAATGTGGGCCATGGCATGGCCCGTGAACACACAAAGGTAAGTCACCTCCGGGCTCTATTCAAATTATTAGAAGTATCTTAGCTGATCTTCTGCCATATCCTCCAAGTGACATTTCTTGTGACTCACATTTGAAACAACTTATGAAAACCATTCCATATGTCAAACTTCATTTCATTCCATTTTCTTCTGGTTGAAAATTGACACTAAAGATGTTTTGTCTTTCAGAGCATTTTCCTTTGGGAGCCAAAGGCCTGATGATGTATAATCCTTCCTGAAGGCTTTATGGCAGGGCTTCACAAAGCAAACATTTTTTCCCCTTATTTTATATCACCCTGACAAACAGAAATGCTGAGCCATTTAATTACAGAGCCTGCCTGACACATCCAGAGAGTCAAATATTCTGGCGGTGTCTAGCTGAAGGGGAAAAATGCACTGAATTCCCAGAGTTACTTGTCAAGACAATGACACTAAAGAAACTAGTAAATAAGCTGGCAGGGCCAACAGTGGATGCTATGGTGTGCCTAAGTGGTCCCCATGGTCCTGAGTCAGCTCCATTAGCCCTAGAGCACTGCATCTTATGTTGCTGATCCTTTGTTTTAGTTTCAGGCTGAGTAGCCAGCAGATGATGGGCATAGGTCAAAAGAACAAAGGTCAAGCCACAGGCCCATATGTCATGAGCTGGTCTGTGCTTCTATAGAAACTTCCAGATCTAGAGCTTGCATTCCTAATTCCCAAGCTAACTCACAGAAAGAATCTGTACAGATGAAACTGAATATTTCTTCCTCAGACTCCAAAATATGACAGACAATCCCCTTAACCATGCGTGAGTGCACCAAGATATTATATCCTGTAGTGTTTCAAAGCTGTAACATATAACCAAAATGTATCAGGTTACCTTTATTTAATGCCTTTTCCTCCCTTTAGAACAGTTAATTCCTATGATAATTTCCAGTCCATTTTATAGTGATAACTAAAGTATGAAAGTTACTCTCATGAATAGTTTTTGTTTGCATGCTTTAAAGTTTTCTCTCTTTTTCTTTAATCCCATCAATCTTGGAATAAAAAGAAAAAGAAAAAAATACACTTTCTGTGAGACAAGCAGTATTCTTGGAATCAAGCAGTGGAAATTATGGACAAGGTCACTGTCCTTCAGGAAAATACGTTCAAGTTGAGGATTGGGGGAGAGAAAATAAATATGTAAAAAGATAAATAAGATGCTGGAGGAATTGTAAGTGCTCTCAATAATTACAGAATGATACAGAATGGTTGTAGCATTAGACACTTTTGTAGCATGGCCAGGAAAGTTCTTTGATGTGATGATGTTTGATTTGAAACATGAATGATAGAAATAATGAAAGGAGGCAGCCTGAAATATTTTGGTGAAGAGTGTTACAGGGAAAGGAGTAACTTGTGCAAGTGCCCTAAGACAGAAATGATAGCAGATGAGCTTCAGGATAGAAAGGTCAGTGTGGCTGGAGAGTAATGAATAAAAATGGAGCGGACAGAGATGATGCTACAGGGTTTTCAAAGGGCAGATATGAAAGGAGTTCTAGGCACACATTTTGAAAAGGAAAATATAAAACTGTTATCATTCATAAACAATGTGATATTGTATATAGAATATCCAATATAAATTCACACAAAATCTGCTAGAGTCCATAACCAAATTTAAGAAAATATCAAGATACAAGATCAATGCATATTAAATTTCTATATACTAGGAAAGAAAAATCCAAAAGTACAATCAAGAAAATTACATTTAAAATAACACCAAAATGTTAAAATGCTTAGGAAAAAAAAATTTAACAAAAAAAAAGTATGAAACCTACACATTGAAAACTATAAAACATTGCTGAGAGAAATTTTTAAAGATTTATATAAATTGAGAAACATAACGTATTTGAGAAGAGGAAGACCAAATGTTTTTAAGATGACAGTTCTCCCCAAATAAATCTATATAATTGAATTCAATCCTTGTCAAAATGCCATCATGCTTTCTTGAAGAAATTGACAAACTATTTCTAAAATTTATGTGGAAATGCAAAAGACCTAGACTAGCCAAAAAAATTTTGAAAAATAACAAAATTGGAAGACACGCTACCTGATATCAGATAATGGTGGCATCAGATCAGACATCTACATCAATGAAACAGAAGTAAGTGTCCAGAAATGTATCCTCAGATTTATGAATAATTTATTTTTGCAAAGGTGGTGAGGAAATTCATGGGAAAACTCTTCAAAGAACTGCTGGAGCAATAGGATAGCCATATTTTTAAATAAAAAAACTTAAGTCCTTGCTTCATATAACACATAAAAATAAGCTCAAAATGAATCTTAGACTTAAGTGAAAAACTAAAACTATATATCTTTTAGAATAAAGTATTGGAGAAAATCCTTGTGAATTTAGGTTAGATAAATATTTCTAATTATAACACTAAAGTTTAATCATAAAAGAAAATATTGATAAATTTGACATTATTTTAAAATAGGCTCTGCAAAAGATATCATTAATGAAATGAACAGACAAGCCACAGAATGAGAGGAAAATATTTTCAAGTGATATATATATAAAATTGCTGTGTATCTTGTATGAAAATATAAATAAGTCTTACAATGCAATAATATAGAAAAAATCAATGTTAAAGTGGGGGGAAATTTACATACAAATGGACAATAATTACATGAAAAGTTTCTCAACTTTTCAGAAATTACGAAAATGAAAATTAAGACCACAATGAGACAACATTTTACCCTGTCTAGAATGACCATAAACAAAAAGACAATGACAAGTGTCGGGCAACATGTGGAGAAACCAGAACATTCATCTATTGCTGGTGGAAATGCAAATTGGTAGGGTCACTTGGGAAAATGGGCAGGTTTTTAAATTGTTGGGCATATACTTACCATGTTATCCAATGATTTCACTTCCCAGTATTTACCCAAGAAAAATGAAAATTTATGTCTACCCAAAGATTTGTTCACCAATGTTTATAGCAGCATTTTTCATTATAACTCAAATAAGGAAACAATTCAAATATCTATGAAACAATTCAAATATCTATGAATGGATAAACAAAATGTAGTATATCCAAATAACGGATTGCTATTCAGCAAAAGATCAAGTTACTTATTCATGAAACAACATGAATATATGTCAAAACACTATGAAACAACATGAATATATGTCAAAACACTATGCTAAATGAAAGAAGTCATTCACACAAGATTGTATATGATTCAATCATTCACACATGATTGAATATGGTGTATATTCTATAAACATAGAAATCTAATTAATGATTGTAGTTGAAGGCAAGAGTGGAGACTGACTAAAAAACATGCATGCAGGAAAATTTTAGGCTGATAGAAGTGCTCTGAAATAGAATTATGGTTATAATTGTACAACCGTGTGAACCTACTAATAGGTAAATTTTGTGACATATCAGTTATACCTTGGTAAAACTGTTTTAAAAAATCATAATGGTATCATTGCCTGTAGTCATAATTATAACTTAAATGTTAGGTGTTCATTAAATCATTTTCACCAATTTTAGTTTCATTTTCTAAGATAAAATTCCAATTAAATACTTTATCTCTATTCACTATGATGTTGACGGTTCTGCTTTATATGGTTTCACCTTAAGTGGTCTTTTCAGCACCAATTATCCTTAGATAATCACGAAGTTTTATATGTATATTACTTCACGGTGTGCTGTATCAGGATTACATTAAAATACAAGTAACGTAAAATCTAATTTACAGCAGTATAAAATCAGGTGATGTTACTTGTCTGTTATATACAACTGGAAGTCTGGAAGGAGGTGGTTTTTGGTAGGTTCAGTGGCTCAACATGAAACAAGATGTTCTCCTCAGGAAACAGATGGAATCATCATATGGAATATTTGAAAGAGCGATAAGAGGGGAGAAGAAAACACAAGCAGGAAAGAGAAACTTCCCCAGGTAACTCCATTAAACTTTCGGTTACATTTCATTATTCAGAATTGAAGAACATGACTACCTCTGTGGAGGAAGCTGAGGAAGAAAATGTAGTTTCCTAGAATATCATAAAGATGAAAATGGAGAAGATTCAAAATATGTCCACCTAGCCAAAAAACAGTGACTGTCACCTGTATCTGTAATGTCTTTTGGGGAACATCATAATAGGAGCAAACTGGATGAGCGTACCTCCCAGGATATAGAAAGTTACTGGTAATTCATATAAGAAATGGAATGGGAACTAAAATGTAAAAGAACCTCACTTTGTATCATCTCTGCCTTCAGAAATATGATTACATGAAAAAACTAATCCCATAATGTTGGTTGAACAGTGTAATTTTATATGTGAGGAATGTCCAGAAAGATTACTTGATTTGCCTAAACCCACTCCAGAAAAAACTAGCAGAGCATGAAGGCCCACCCAGATGTCATGAATCATAGTCTGGTTCTTTCCTTGTCACACGGCAATAACTCTGTTCTCTGTTTATCTATTGATTGTTTTTATCTTGTCTTCACTAGTACTAGTCATTGTATGATTTTTTTCCTACCTTTTTTTCTACTTCCCTAGTTGTAAAAATAGTTTTGAGTATATATATCCTTAGCAAATATTTAGCGCTGTCACTGTGTCATAAAGAAAACAAGAACCCCCAATTATTCAATGAAATGAATGAGAGAAATATACCATTGCAATGTTGAACTTTTATATGGAAAATTTCCATGATCTACTAATGGTGTTCACTGAGAAAATTCACTCCTGGCGCATCTACTTTAAAGGCCTTGCTTACCAATGTTCCTGGGATGGATATATTTAGAAGTACCACTTTTCCCATGAGTTCCCAAAGCGATTGCTGAGATTCCTAGAAGCTTCCTGATAATTGCAGTTATAGAGTTTTCCTTTAGGAAACCCATTTGCAGAATATTTTCTGTTTCTGATCTTTCTTTTCTGGTTCAGTGTAGCCTAAAGTTTAGAACAAAGAAGCCATCCTGATTTTATGCAATGAATATGAGAGAATCAATCAGGCAAGTTCAGAGTATATAAAATAAAATGGCTTCATCTTTCAGTACCTGTGGTCCTCATAGAACCATGCCACTTGGCACTTGGAATTAAAGACTATTTCAGTCATGTGATGGAACACTGGCCTTGGGATTTTGGAATGAAAGGATGGGCAATGAAAGCCAAGGCCCATATGCCTAGTTTTAAGGAGAGTTTACACCTGAGAGAGTGTGGTAGCAATGCTTACATTTGCAGGTAAGACTTCTTACCAGAAAGGGAATCTATCACAGCAATTTAATGAGATAGAGAGATGGGGCTCCTGGGTGGCTCAGTCAGTTAAGTGTTCGACTTCAGCTTGGGTCATGATCTCAAGGTCTGGGTTTGAGCCCTGTGTCAGGCTCTGTGCTGACAGCTCAGAGCCTGGAGTCTGCTAAGAATTCTGTATCTCCCTCTCTCTCTGTCCCTCCCCAGTTTTTGCTCTCTCTCTGTCTCTCAAAAGTAAATAAATAAACATTAAAATTTTTTTTAATTAGATAGAGAGAAACCAGGTAGGTAAGGTAGAGCTGATGAATAAACATTTCACTGTCAAGCCAGACATTTGAAATGTTGCCAAATGATGTTCCTCACCTTTGTTTCAGAACTCAAACATCCACACTGCCTCTCAATCAAGTACTTATTTAAAATAGCTATAATTTCATACAAGTTTCATGAGGTAATTACTCAAAGCCTTATAAGAGATGAAAATTTAACTGGTCTACGTTCTGAAACACTGGAGAGGCATCAGTATCCCATACCAATCTATACTCCATCATGCAATGGACTTTATTTCTGTAAGGCGTCAGCAACCCGTAATTATATCATATCATTATTACCACTATTAAAATGTCATGTCCAGGGGCGCCTGGGTGGCGCAGTCCGTTAAGCGTCCGACTTCAGCCAGGTCACGATCTCGCGGTCCGTGAGTTCGAGCCCCGCGTCAGGCTCTGGGCTGATGGCTCAGAGCCTGGAGCCTGTTTCCGATTCTGTGTCTCCCTCTCTCTCTGCCCCTCCCCCGTTCATGCTCTGTCTCTCTCTGTCCCAAAAATAAATAAACGTTGAATAAAAAAATTAAAAAAAAAAATGTCATGTCCATACTGAAGGTAAAAATACAAAGAAAAATTAGACTTTAAAGAGGCAGAAGATAAGTTGCTACCCCAAAATAACCATCTACATTTCTGTCTGAATATTAACCAAATCACTACCATCTTTGATTGTACTAAGGAAACTATATATCAAGTATATCTCCACCAGTTCAGCACCTTCTTGAAGGAGCACCAGGCCTAAACACAAATATTGAATATATAGAGATGACACAGAACATTTTTGAAAACTTAGACGAGGGGTGTTTTCATTTGGCAGTAATTGAATACCTCTTGAATTTAGTATTTTCCATGTTATATACATGATTCACCGATAGAATCTTTTAACCATAAATAATAGTTATCAGTTAAGTGATAAAGTATGGACTTCCAATAGGCGCTTTTAAGCTTTAATGGTATACTAAAAAGCCACTGTATTGTTTTTTTTTTTTTCCCCTTGACTTAGAGAATTATTCTAGGACTCATTTATTACCTCACACTGAGTACTTCTGGGTCAGCACAGAGGTTCCTTAGTGGTAGCACTATACACTCCAGGTCTTTTATCTTGAACCACTATTCCCCTTCCTGTCTTGATCCCTCTGGACACAGAAAGCCAGATTTACATTGTCTACCCTGTGTATCATTCATAAGATTTATTGGAAATGTTACTAGGTTTTCACTCATTTTCTGTGCTCCTTAAACTCAAGACATCTATTGTTTTCTTTGTTGAAACTTCAGATTACGATATCTCTCTTCTCTTGGGCAAAACGTCATAGGATAATGCTTGGCACACTGATAGAATGATTTCTTAATACAGTAACCCCTCCCAATCCCCCTCCCCACCTTATCTGCAGAATGCAAAACCATTATTTCACTTTCCATGGTTGCAGTTACCTATAGTTAACCATGGTCCAGAAGCGAATGATCCTCCTTCATACCTCCTTCTGTATTGTCAGAAGGTCAACAGTAGCCTACAGTTATGACAAATTATGCCATTCAACCTCATTTCATTTTATCATCTCACATCATTACAAGAAGAAGAAGGGTGAGTAGAGGTCAATATGATATTTTGAGAGGGAAAGACCACACTTACCTAACTCTTATTATAGAATATTATTATAATTGTTCTATTTTAAGTTATTTTTGTTATTCTCTTACTGTGCTTAATTTATAAATTGAACTTTACCACAGGGATGTACGTTTAGGAAAAAGCATAGTATATGTAAGGTTCAGTATACAATCTACAGTTTTAGGTATCCACTGGAGGTCTTGGAACATATCCTCCACAGACAGGTGGGGGGGGCGCTACTGTATTTTATATATGGCATTAGAAAGTACATGTTCTCCTTTACACTGGATCATGAACTGTAAATATGTGAGAGACTATGTCAATTTCTGACCATATCAAAAGTTGGGGATGATCTGGAGCAACTGGAACTGCTCCCAGCACTGCTGGTAGTAAAATGATACAAATGCTTTGGAAAATATTTTGCAGTTTCTTAAAAGGTTAAACATGTACCTAAAATAGGACCCAGACATTCCATTCCTAGGTATTTTTTAAGAGAAATAAAAGCACATGTGTACACGAAAACTTGTACACAAATATTGATAGATGTTATTTGTAATAGCCCAAAACTAGACATAACCAAACATCCATAAAATGGTGAGTGGACAAATTGTGACACACACACACACACACACACACGCACACACACACACACTGGAATACTACGCAGCAGTAGAAAGAACTGTTGGTACATACAACATGGATGAACCTGAAATAATTACACTGAGTGAAAGAAGTCAGATATAAAACAATAATACATACTGTGTGACTGCATTTTCACATGGTTTTAGAAAGTTCCAACTAACCTATAGTTGCTTTGGAGGACTCAGGGAAAGGCAGTAGAAGACTTTTGAAAGTGACGAGTATATACACCCTCTTGACTGTCGTTATGATTTCACAGGTATATATGTATTTCAAAACACATCAAACTTCATACTTCAAATGCATGCAGTTTATTATGTCAGTTAGATATCAAACTGTTGGAAAAAGAGAGAAATATAGACACTTAAGTTTGTCATACACTAAACAAATTACTCCCAACAGACTTTCACCAAAGGAATCTCTAAGATTCCTAAGATATATATATATCTAAGATATATATATATAATCTCTAATATATATATATATATATATATATATATATATATATATATATATATATATATATTACAGCCCAGAATTAAAGACTAAAATGTAGAGTGCTGCCTCTGACCAGAGAAGCCAAAAGTACCAGTTTAACTCTCCTGATACCTGCCAGCTGAGCCTGGGCACATAGTCCCATGGCTTCCAATGGGCCACAGCTTCATAGGACTTTGAATCTGGAGGCAGTGACACAGAGGCCTAGGAATGGTCCAGAACTCAGTCTGGTTGTGACAGAGGCAGCAAGGGAGAGGAGCACTGGCATCTGGAAAACAGTGGCAGCTCTACCTATGGAAACGTGGGCATCGGCAGGATCACCCGGCGTCTAGGGGCGCTGGAGCAGCGAGGCAGGGTGGTGGTGTCGGACCAGCAATAGGAGCAGTGCAGGCAGCTCTCGCACACTATGATCTTGGCAGTAGTTCTCACCCCCATCTGACCTCAGATATGCTCATTTTCTAAATCTCTTAGTCTTTCCTTATATTCTAAAAGCTACCTGTTATGTTTCCAATAAATGTCCTTTCTGCTTACAATAGAGAAGAAAGGTTAGGAATTTTAAAAATAAATGTAAAGATCCAAGTGATCCACATACTGATTAGCTGATCAATTATATTTTATATTCTACACTTCATAAATGAACAGCCAAACTTTTACCCACAGTGAAAGTCAAACTCTACTGGAAAACATGTCTGCACATAAATGTGAAAGATAAGAAAGGTCAATAAAAACAGACTTGCATCACTCATTTGAATGGAAGCAAAGGCATTTGATGAGCTCCCAGTCCGTCCTCCGGGATGGGAGGAATCGAAGATAACCTGTCTTGAAAATAAGGTACACCTGAAACTAACATAACACTGTATGTTAACTATTCTGGAATTAAAATTAAAAACTTAATAGACAAAAATGCAGCAGGGACACAGGCACAGCAAGAGGGATACTAGGATTAAAGTCTCTGTGGGAGAAGTTAGTCATTGTAAATTGACTAGTTCAATCTCCTGTACTCTAAAGGAAGACAGGAAGCAAGGAGGCCCCAGACACATAGCCACCCAAAGAGGTGCAATGCTTCACGCTTTAAGATTTCTTTGGTTTAAGAATTCAGGTTCATTCATATTCCCCTCTAACAAGTGAGGGTTTAATGGGCATTTAATCACTTGCTGTGAACTTCCAGTAATTTATTTCATGTTAAATAAATAAATAAATAAATAAATAAATAAATGCCATAGAGACATCTCTAAGAGCCCAAGCCATGACATTTATTTTGACAGGGCCTATTGATTCAGTTGGTGAGTGTGTGAGTTGCATGGGAGCAACAATTTTTTTTTCTTAAGATGAATACTCAGAAAAGTGGCATAAATGCATTCAGGCTTTGAGAACACCAAGCAGAATTCTTACAGACTAATGAAGATACCTAAGGAAATGGTGGGCATGCAGATTTTTAAGAAGTTTTCAGATGTGAGAAAAATGTCACCTAAGATATTAAAACACTCTTGGAAGCAAATCTTTCGGCCTCCACCTCTGAAACATATCCCAAATCTGTCTATTCTCTTCACCTTCCAAGCCCTTTCTGCTTTTACCTGGATTAGCGGCAACTGTTTAACCCGATTTCAGTTTCATTTGCAAAAATCCATTTGTCA
The DNA here is from genome assembly GCF_028749965.1 of Puma concolor. Lineage (NCBI taxonomy): Eukaryota > Metazoa > Chordata > Mammalia > Carnivora > Felidae > Puma > Puma concolor. The sequence continues at coordinate 70,009,180 of NC_141667.1, forward strand.
CAGAGAAACCAGAATGATGCTTTAAAAATGTGTATCAGATTGTTTCGCTTCCCTGTTTATAACATTCAGATGGCTTCTCAATACATTTGGAACAAAATCTAAATTTCTAACCAGGACCTTTAATGCCCCAAACCATCTGGTCTGTATTTAACTCCCCAACTCAGCCCTTACCCTTCTTCTCTGTACTAACTCTCTTCCAACCACACTGGGCTTCTTTATGTTCCTTGATTACACAGAGCTCCTGCAAGAAGGCCTTCACACATGCTGTTCCCACTGAATAATCTTCCTCATGCCCTCAGGTAGCGGATTCCTACTAACAAATGAGAACTCAGCTCAAATATTTGTTCCCATGGTAGCTTTTCCTGACCATCCAGTGTAAAGTATTCCCTACCATACGATGGTTTTACTGCCATCATAGCACCTATCACTATCTGAGACTGACCTTTTTCTTTGTTTACTTATGTATTGTCTGTTGCCCCACTAGAATTAAGGTCTTCAAGACTCCTGTTCTTGAAGACTTTAATTCCTGTCTGTTTTAATTATCACTCTATCTCTAGTATCTACAACAGTGTTTGGCACATAGTAGATATTCACTAATTGTATATTTTATGAATTGGTAAATAAATGAAAAGCAAAAATAAGAACAAACCCCAGTTGGATGTATCATCACTGACAGTCCACTGGATGTAGGATTAGGATTAACCTAGCTGCAACCTCCTATGAAGATCGATTGCTCCTGACCCCTAGTGGTAAATCACTAATACATGTAACAGATTATCCAAAAATCACATCTTCTAATGCATACCTTAAGGCTGGCCCAGTATTTTTCATCAAGTGCAAGTACTGGCTTATAATTAAATATCCGAGCTAAAAGAGATCTTAAGTATATAACTGAAATGTAACATTAACAACAGCAATAATAATAGCCAACATTTACTGAGTGTATACCATGTCTTAGTCACTATTCCAAATGCTTTGTATGTTTCACCATATCTAAATCTCATCACAACTCCACAATTTAGGTACTAATGTTATGCTCCTTTAGAGATGAGAAAACCAATTTAGCAACTTGTCCTTGGCCACACAGCTAATAAGAGTCAGAACACAGCTAGTATATGTGTAACACTCAATCTACACAGTCACCATTCCACCTGGACAGCAGAAATCATATCCAACCCACATATTCCTTTTTTTTGATCCATAATGTGGCAGTGCTCCAGGCAGGGCATTCCAGAAGAGTGGTATTGGTACCCAGAGAAAATCTCAGCCATTCTAATCTTAGAAACGATCTATCACAACCTTCTTGTTGTACAGATAAAGAATAAATGTCCAACAAAGTTGAGTGATTTTTCTGAGGTCACACAGAGTCAGGACTGGAACCTAATGAGTCACTCTACTCTTTACAAAGTACTTCCAGTAGTCATTAGGGAATGGTAAACATCAGAGCACGTGTATTGATTTGGGGGGCTAGAGTCACACCTAATGTGAAAAAATGGCTGTGACCTGGTATAGTGTGCTGTTCTACTAAAGGTGCCTGGAATCCTCCTAGCCACTGTTTCTAAATAGACCAGATATCTCAGACTCAAATGACTTTGTCTTGTTTTGATTAGTACAGAGGAAAATAGCACCACTGAGTAAAGCATACAAATATTTACTGAACACTACATGCCCAGCGCCCTACTAGGTGGTGGTATGAGCTCAGATGAAAGCAGGTGAGATGAAAATTGGTCCCTGATCTCCTGCAAGGCAAAGCAGAATGGTTTTCTCCTGCCAAGCAGAGAAGATAAATGCAGTGAACAGGAAGTGGGGATATTATCCTTCCAGGAACTGGTAATGGCCTTCAGAAGCGTAGGCAGCTGTGCATAAGCTTTCCAGATGAATTGTTTAAAAACTACTTAGGGTGTATATTCCTTTCCTCATTTGTTCCTTTATTTGCAATTCTCCTGTTACCTTTGGAAATCATTAAGAGAAAGGAGCAAATCAAAGTGGGCAGGCTCTGTTTGAGTCCAGCTACCAAATCAGTAAGATGAGCATAAATGCATTTGGGGTAGAGCGTGTATGGTACAGAGGGCAACAATTGCTTTTTTTCTCCTCACATCATCCAGTGTAACCCACTCCTACCTGCCAAGGCCCTAGGTTGTAACCACTGATGGATTCTGGGAGTCTGATTTGTAACATTGGCTGATTCCATTCTGCAAAAGAGAATTAAATATCTGCTAAAGCTCTAGAGACCAGGAAGCTTTTCTGCTTACCTGGTGCTTTATCTTCAAAAGTAACTGTAGAGGAAAATCTTGGCCTAATTTACTGGAACCATAACAAATATTTATTGGATGAATGCATAGGTCAGTTGTGCCTTCTTAAAAATCACTATTAAACCAAAAGGCCAGTGTATGGTATCTATGCAGAAACCTCTGAATGCTAAAAATAATTCTTGCAAACAATTCCCTCTGTAGCAAATGGCCACATAGCTGTAGAATACCAGATTAATATAAGTTCCCAACTAAGTTGATCTCTCTATGCGTTTATAACAGAAGAGAGTAAAATGAAACCAGAAAAAAAAAAAAAAGTTCTGCAACTATCGGACTCCAATAAAGAGAAGAAAAATGCCAGATGGACTCATTAAACAAAGAAACAAACACAAACACCAAACCTGAATAGGCCTGTTATCCAAATTTATAGCACTTTGCCAAGTTTGCCTGAGTAGCTTTTTGCCTTATCCCTGCCAGGGATTCTAACCCATAGCAGCATGAGTTATAAGGCAGGGAGGAGGAGGAGGACAAAGCTGATTATCATTCCTTAGTAATGTGGAAAACCCAAATTCAAAGTCCAGACTGTCTGTGGTTCTTAAACAGGAGACACTTGTGTTAGGTGCCATGACTACCCACTATCTTCTTAAGCCTGAGAACTTCTCATTCAACAAGCATTTTCTGAACACCTACTGAGTACCAGGCACTGCACTGGGCACCTGAGGATACAGAAGTGAATTAAGTCATGGCATTTGTCCTTGAAGAACTCAAAATCCAATAAAAGAGCAGGACCTAAAAACAAGTACTTACAATACAATACATTGGGATAAATGCATTGAAGAAATAGGTTCTGGGCGCCTGGGTGGCGCAGTCGGTTAAGCGTCCGACTTCAACCAGGTCACGATCTCGCGGTCCGTGAGTTCAAGCCCCGCGTCAGGCTCTGGGCTGATGGCTCAGAGCCTGGAGCCTGTTTCCGATTCTGTGTCTCCCTCTCTCTCTGCCCCTCCCCCGTTCATGCTCTGTCTCTCTCTGTCCCAAAAATAAATAAACGTTGAAAAAAAAAATTAAAAAAAAAAAAAAAAGAAGAAATAGGTTCTGCTAATATAAGATGTTTTGGGGAATGTAGGCTAAAAAGCTGCTAATTCTGCAGGCTGAGCATATTTACTTTTGTATGTGGTAGAAAGATTTTGGAATCTTTCACAAGAAAAACATTTCTGTATCAAAATTCTTAATATAATTAATAGTAATAAGGACACTGGTAGTTATTATTTTATTATTATTGACTTGTATTGATGACCAAACACTATGTTAATGGCTAAACTCTTACATTTTTCCAATGAGGAAATTGAGGCTCAGAATTTAATATGTCCTTAACATAGAAAATGCCTTTAAAATGAGGTTCTTCAGAAGAACTCAAACACTTAAAACTTGCAAAAGGAATTCATTTCTGCCATCATCACGAAAAAGGAGACCTGAGACAAAGAGGAGAGGAACAAAGTACTACAGGAGTTTACTGCTGCTGACCCAGGGAGCATAAAAAGAATCTGAGGAAGGGTCAGGGATTACCATCAGTCCTAACTCCAGCCAGTCTGCAGTTATTGGACAAACTTATTACATGTATCCCAACTGCTACTCCCAGAAACAGTCTAAAGAGAAGAAGACAGGCAGAAATGGAAAAAAGAGGTGTAAAGGGTAGACAGATTCTATCACCTGGGATGATCTGATTCCTCTAAGCTGTGAGATTGCCTGCCTGGCTCTTCCTCTCAGCTAAACCAGTCAGTGTCATAGGTTGGCCAATTACACCACCAGTTGGTTCATCAATGTAGGAGTGGGATGTGGTTGCTAAATAAGCAAAGATGCCCGTGGTTGGCCATCTCGAGATCTAATATGTTAGATAAAGGGGAGGTGCATTCAAGAAACTTCTGAGAAAGCAAAACTGAGATTTCCTACATCTTGTCCATTCTCTCTCCAAACTTGGATTCCCTGGGAGGCATCTTCGACTGTAACCATAGTGCTCTGCCATTTTGACATTGTAATATTATTTTCTATGATTCAGGATAAGTTACATTTTTAGTTATATGTTAAAGAAATCATTTTTAAAACTCCATGCAGATAATAACATCAACGAATGTTCCAAGGAGCAGTAGGAAAGTAGTGGATTCAGAATGGCCCCAGGAGGCAGAAACCTGTTTGCTATTATCTATCTCTGTGAGCTTGATAGTTGCTTTGATTCTTCTTTTCTCTTAATAGCCTCAATTGTGAAATGTGGGTTTTGGACTAGGGTAATGTTCCCCAGATACAAGGAAGCCATCCATACATGGGTCATTCAAGAGAACTTACCAAGCTATACACCTGGATATGTGGGAGTGAGTTCCAACATCCCATATATTTTAAAGTCCCACAAAAGGTGGGATGTTTGGAATACCATATTTCTTTCACCTCATGTTCCACCTTTGTCAAACAATGGTTCAATGAGGTTAATGAGCATGAAGAAGAACCTAGTTAAAAATGGCTCAATTCGCATTTTGCAAAGCGTTAAGCCTGCCTTAAAGCACAGTTTTCTAAAAGAGCAACAAATAACTTAGGTAGATTTGATGATCTTACTACCAAAGAAAACTATCTTCCCTTAATTACAAATTCCCTAATAAATTGCATGCATGATACTTAGCTATTTTTTTCATTTTAAATGAGGTGTTAATAGGTAAAATATTATGTTTTTGGTCATGGCCAAAACAAAAGGCAAAGCCAGCAACTGAGAACAAGGCAATTGTGCTGCAGCTTATAATGAAGACAGTTTTGTAAAGCCAACGGCAAGCCCAACCAATGAAGCAGGTGCCTTGATCAGCAAGCACAGTTAAGAAAGAAAATTGAATTCTTTGAAAACAATTTGGAAAGGAACTTGGAAACCATATCCAAACAATGCTCTGGGGCTGACATTTCAAAAATGTATTTGCTCTTTATTCTAATCACTTTGGTACTTTCATCAAAGCGAAGACATGACATATGGAACAGAAGATATGCAGTGAGATGAAGGAGTAGTCAGATGCAAATGGTTGGAAAAGGCCCAGAGATTACAATCTGGCTCACCTTACACATCCAATCTCAGCTCCCTAAAGACGCCTAAGAGCTGTCATTTATGGAGAGCCTGTGGTAGAACAAGCTCTGTGTAGCTTTCCACAATCCTCAAAAGAACTCTAAGCAGACTGATGCCCAGAAAGATTAACTATTTTACGCAAGGTCTTGAACATACTAAGAGACAGAGCTGAGATTCGAACTCAGTTCAAACTTCCCGCTGCTTCCGAATTCAATTCCCTTCTGACCATTATTTTAATACTATTTCTGCCCTGTCAAAACCCAAGCACAAAGACAAACATTAGTGTGTTGTCTTCTCGGCACGTTTCAGGGATTTACGGATGCAACTTCCCTGGAACAGTTAAACACCAATAAGGAATTGTTATTGAAGGATTGCTCTTTCCCTCCTGTTTTTATTACTCTTCTTACTGCTTACTTTTTTCTAATATCCAATACAGCTCCCGTGTTATCTCATTGTCTATTCCTCATGAGACATGCAGTCATGGTGGAAAATAAGCCAAGAACATAATCCTTTCTTAAAACCTATCTTGTCCACAGACTTTCAGTATTAAAACCTATTATACTTACACACACAGTCAACCAATTAAAACTATCTGCAATAAGCTACTTATGTATGAAATGGTCTTTGTACACTGAAACCACAAAGAGCTGATAATGAGTTATTTTACATCTAGGGCAAACTCATCATGTATTGCTGAATGGCCCAGGCTGGAACCTACAGTGGCTGGAAGCAGAAAGCTAGTGAAAGGTGATGGACTGAACAGATTACTTTTGTTTCTATGTCCATGATTTCTTTTCCAGGGTGGAAGTAAGCAAAACACATTGATCACATCATTGCCCTCACATGATATGAATGAAAACCGGGGAAAAAATGGAAAGTATCAATCAATTAAGAACTAGGGGTGCCTTGGTGACTGAGGTGGTTAAGCATCCAACTCTTGATTTTGATTCAGGTCATGATCTCACAGTTGATGAGATAGAGCCCTGCATGGGGATCTGCACTGACAGCACAGAGCCTTCTTGGGATTCTCTCTCTCCCTCTCCATCTGCCCCTCCCCCAATTGTGCTCTCTCTCTCTCTCTCTCTCTCTCTCTCTCTCAAAATTAATAAACATTAAAAAAAAAGAATATGGAATCAGTCACTGAAGCTTGGACCTCACTATCAGAGCATATGAGCCTACTGTATATACGTTTCCTGCTCCCAGCAGATGAATCCTGCTTTTCTGGACCACCCACCTCCATTGCACCTCATTTCCCTTCTCCCCTCCCCTTGCTGGCCTCCACCCTACCCTTCATCCTCCCCTGAGATTAGCCCCCAGGTAGAGAGGGAGGTGGTGGTAAAATTAGCACTGGAGGGTCCGACAGAGGAGGAGTTAGAGCTAGCTGTAGGCATCTCAAATGCTATTTTCTTAGGAGTATGCCTTGGCCTTGCTCTGCCCGGCACAGGGTTTCTGAGGGCTCTCCATCAATGATCCCTTCCCACTCACATCCATGGGGCCTTCTCCAGAGTCTGAGTGGAAGGGCCTTGGGGGCCTTTGCCTGCCTTGGAATCAAAGCCTTTTCCACAAGGTTTGGCTCTGATGCCACATGCATCCTGGAGGCCACCAAGAAGAGCAGCCAGGGTGCACTGCCTCCTCCCTGGCAAGGCCGCAGAACCTGCAGACCCTAGAAGCCTGCACCCCACCAGTCTCTGATGCCAGTTCTTTTTATTTCCATGAAACTACTTAATGAGGTTCTTCATGCATAAAATTAATTTTTGCCCTCTTCTATCAGCTTTTACCACTAAAGGATTTACTTACACTTTTGTCGGATTTTATTTATATGTGCAATAAAGGGGACCCGAATCATAATGAAGGCTTTTATGGGTAATGATGGGAGATACAAAAGGAAGCTGAGAGCGGGCAGACATCCAGGCCCCCTTTAGATGCCAGGATGCATTATGCAGGAGATACCCCCCGCAGAAATGCACACGAGGCCCTGCCTTCCCAGAGCGATACCTCAAGTCAGATCCTAATTTGTTGCCGGGGGAGAGAAGGAGGAGCAGGGCTATTAATAAACAGTGTAAATAATAAGGCTTTATGGGAGTTTGGCTGTTTTCTTACACACTGGATTTGCTCTCAACCCTTTCACAGATCTGTCCTGCACGAATGCTTTGTCGCCAGTGGGTTGCTGCACTGACTGTCCCCTGGGAAGCTGTCTGGAGCTGGAATGGGGCAAAGAGGAACACATGTTGCTTGATAATAAGGGCCCTTGCTTACTGAGTGTCCCCTAAGGCCAAGCTTTATGCCAGGCAGTGTACTGACATGATGTCATCTAATCTTCAAAACAGCTGGTAGGGTAGCTATTATCATTCACACTTTAACGACAAGGAAACTAAGGCCCAGAGAGGTTCCAGAGCTGCCTAAGGTTACATACCATTCTTTGCACAGTTCACCACCACCACTACCACCACTTTTCCCCACCCCATTCTAAGCTATGAGCCCTCCCCCCCAGGCTAAAGCGTTCAGTCCGTCAACTGTGTTTAGAATAAACACTAGAATGGGCACAAGAAACCTGCCTTCCAATTTTGTTTCAGTCTTTATTACCAAATGCTGTGTGAGCTGGCGCAAATAACTTCACTTCTCTGGCTACCTCAAGAGAGGTTACCAGCCCTCTCTTGAAAAATAAGATTATGATGTCAAGAAGCCTGTTCAGTTCTGGCATTTTTATCCTGTGACACTGTCTCCACATAGTAACAACAAAGTGTGTGCAAAGTGTTAACTCACAGACAGAAACTGAACTCATTTTTCAGAGCTAAACACTTGGAGTTATGTCACTGCACAGCCAACGTTGGGATTGTCTCTGGATTTCCAAAGCTGCAGGGGACTGCCAAGCTGTTGTGAAGCATTAGAGACATTTTTCTTACTCATCCTGCTCTTGCCAGCACTGAAGATGAAGAATCACATAGATCAAAATGAAAGTTGCAGGGCACCTGGGTGGCTCAGTCAGTTGAGTACCTGACGTCAGCTCAGGTCATGATCTCATGGTTTGTGAGTCTGAACACTGCATCAGGCTCACTGGGCTCTGTGCTGACAACTCAGAGCCTGGAGCCTGCTTCAGATTCTGTGTCTTCATCTCTCTCTGCCTCTCCCTGACTTGCGCGTGGACACACACACACACACACACTCTCTCTCTCTCTCTCTCAAAAATAAATAAACAGGGGCACCTGGGTGGCGCAGTCGGTTGAGCGTCTGACTTCAGCCAGGTCACGATCTCGCGCTCCGTGAGTTCGAGCCCCGCGTCGGGCTCTGGGCTGATGGCTCGGAGCCTGGAGCCTGTTTCCGATTCTGTGTCTCCCTCTCTCTCTGCCCCTCCCCTGTTCATGCTCTGTCTCTCTCTGTCCCAAAAATAAATAAACGTTGAAAAAAAAAATTAAAAAAAGAATAAAAAAAATAAATAAATAAATAAACATTTTAAAAAACGAAAGTTGCATAACATTGCCAAAGCCGACAGTTGGAAAAGAAGAGCACAGTGGTACAGTTCAGTCTCTTCCATGAAGAGAACCTTGCAATGGAGCCCCAGAGGCTAAATGGAGACTTATCTTCAGGAAAACCTGACCCTATCTGCAACTCACATTTCCAAACAAGCAAAAGATGTCACTAGCCACTTGAATCAACAGGGAGGAACTTCTGTAACATAGTATGGCCTTTGTCCTCTGCCATGGGTTCTACGTCTGTAAACCTGCAACAGAAGAACCAGACCCACAAACTTCTATCCTTTCCACACATATGGAAATGCTACTGTGCTCCAAGCTCATGCTGGGTATCAAGGATAAAAAGGAAACGAAACCTCCCTTGAATGTTCTCACAGTCTAGTGGAAAAATAAATAATTTCAGTGTAAGATGATAAAGACTATGGTAAACTGAGTTTAAGGATAGTTCACCTAGCTAAACAGGAGTGGGCTATAGGTGAAGGTATTTATTGGAGTTAAGGGAGGAAGAAACAACTAATTCCAAGGATTACAGTTGTTTGAGCTGAACCTTGAAAGATGAGTAGAAATTGGTCAGGCAGGTGTGTAAGGGGAAGGTGTTCCAACAGACAGAACAGTAGATGACTCTTCATTAATCACTCCATGCCTGATGGGAGAAAGTTTTTTTTTTAAATGTTTATTTTTAAGAGAGAGAGAGAGAGAGAGAGAGAGAGACCATGAGTAGGGGAGGGGCGGAGAGAGAGCGGGACAATGGATTTAAAGTGGGCTCTGTAATGACAGCAGCAAGCCCAGCACAGGGCTTGAACCCACGAACCATGAGATCATGACCTGAGCCGAAGTCAGATGCTCAATTGACTGAGCCACCCAGGCGCCCTGTTGGGAGAAAGTATTTAGAGTCAGGACATTTCCTCAGAATGTTTTCCAGGAATCACAGTATGGGTTGTTTAGGTCTCCAATATATGTAGCTTTCCTCTTCCCAAAGGTGGCTCTTCCTTTCTTTCCTATGATCTGACTGTGAAATTTCTTTCTAGCAGTCTCACTGTGAATACTCTTTAATAAGAAAGGACCTGGAAATGATTAATAAAGAGGAACAATGGATGGGAGGTAGGGAAGAAACTGAGATCCAGCAATTGTCAGCCACACCCAGATGCTCCACGGAGTAAAGTACCTGGCCCAGTAAAGCTAAACACCATTCCTGAAAGAAAGACTTAAGGGTAGGAAAAACAGAGAAGTAGCCTACCAAGGCAGCAACATTCTCTAAGCAACTCAGCCCAGACAGTGAATTAGCAGTGAACATAGAAAGTGTAAGGAGTATAGAAAAGGCATCTTTGCTCTCTTTTGAATTGTTAAGAAATAAACAAGGGTAAACGACCAAAAATCAGTTTCCAAGAGCTAATGGCTAGGCATGAATGGAAACCAAGAAAGCGAAGTGTTTTCCATGTATCATGCTGAGGAGAGGAAGAAACTGAGCATGACTTAAGCATCACTCTCATTGATCCTGTGCCAAACTGGAGGCGGCTCCAGAGGTGGAGGAGATGGAAGGAGGTGTCTGGCTTTCTCCTTTTATGTTCATGCCCAGCTACAAAATGTGAAGTGATCAGATGGGGGGAGAGTAAGACAGTAAGGAGGTGCAGTTGAGTGTACAGAGTAGCAATCAATACCATACAGTTGGAGGAAGTGTCTAATAGCACCAATGACAAACAGCATCTTTATTTTTCCCTCCATGAACTATCTTATTACAAGAATAGAAGCAGAGGTGATGAAATGAGGGGGGGGGGGTCATGTAAAAGAGAGATTTAATGGAAATGAGAATAACAAAGCATTGAGCAATTTCTTGTAACTCACATGCAGAGAGAAAATGTTTTCATGGAAGAAAGCCAGAGGTGGGCCTCATGGGAAGTATTGTGTGCTTTTCTTTTGCAATTCCATTATGACTTTAATAGTTTTTTTCTGATTACTACTGTGATGGAAGTCCTTTGTATAATATTTCGAAAGTACACAAAAGCACACAAAAGAAAATAAAAATCACTCACTATCTTAAGGAAAAGCAGTATTAATATTTTAACTCCTACAGATCAAAGAATTTTTTAAAAGAAAAACAGAAGAGGAGGCAGATACTTATGGAACTTTGAACTCTAAATTATATGGAAAAAAATTTAGTGACATAAAGCATTATCTCTGTTAATGAATATGTACGGAAACATATCAATTCTCATTGGAAAGTTGCTAAAAGTAAAAATAACTGAGGTGAAAGTATTTTGATATGACGTTCAAATCAAAATGTTGACACAGCTTTATGAAAAAGTGTTACACACAAGGGAGGTCCCTACCACACCCCATCCTTGTGTCTCACTCTTTCCTTTATTCCACCCATTAAATAAATAAAGAATATTTATTCTTTCCCTTTGGGATAGCCCATTAGTTATAGTTAATAACACTAACTTGATAAGGCTCAGGGACAGAGTGAATATCAAGGAAGAAGTGAGGACCAAGAAAGAGTTTTAGGCCAGATCAAGGTTAGATGAATATTCTTCTCTGCACTCACCCCCAATCCTTGTACATAGAGAAATAAGCAGAGCAAGGAAAGTTCCCTTTTTGAGTCTTCATAGGACAGATTCTTTGTTGTTGTCTTCCACCCTCCCCTCTTACGCTCAAGCTGAGGTTGTGATAGCCTGTTGATAAGATAGGCTACTTCTTTCTCTTGCCACCAATGGTTCTCATCTGACAACACTGACTTTTTTTTTTTTTTTTTTTTTTTTACCTAGCTGTGATCCAGGCAACTCCTCACCCTACCCATTATAATAGGCTGGCAACTGCGTCAAGCCTAGCCCAGATCTGGGCCCTGGATTGCTCATGGGAAACTCAGAGAAATGTTGCCATTGCTTTCCCCCTTTGGCTGCCACAAGTTCTAACCAGATAAACTTCTATCACACTGCATGTTCTCAGATTTCCTGGTAGCAGTATTATCAATGAAGGAGTAGGAAGACACAGTGACACTAGAGTTTCCACAGAAAGGTAAGTATGGCTGTTCCTAGGACAGAGACCTGTTGTCGTTATTCCATCACCCAAAGATTATTGTTTGTAATATAGGTTCACTGGTATGAAGCTTGTAAGGGAAACCCAACAATGTAACATCAAAAGGCTACCAAGATGTTAAATTATCCTTTCTGAGAGCACCATTTTTACAAATTTCTAGGTAAATGCATCAGCCTATCACATAGTAAAATCAGACCAACATTTTTTCAATTCTTTGTCAAAGTGGGGGTAAATTTTATCTATTCAGGATTGACAAAGGGATCTCTGGTTAAATGATACATACATTGTTATAAGTTATTAATTATATAACAATTATATTATATAGTTATACATGTGTGTACATGCTGAAAGTCAGTTACCCTGATTTCTCAAGAATTTAATAGCTCACTGTGCTGATGTATGCATCTCACTCCATCTGTTAATTTGTTAATTAATCCATTTATTCATACATAACCACCTATTAATTTATTCAAAATGTATTTACTGATCATATAACATGGCTCATACTACCCTAATTACCAAAATTTATAAGGAAGATTCCTTTAGTTTTAAAAGATGATTTATTTATTTGTTTGTTTGTTTGTTATTTATTTAGAGAGAGCATAAGCAAGGGAGGGGCAGAGAGAGACAGAGAGAGAAAATTCCAAGCAGGTTCCGTGCTGTCAGCACAGAGCCTAACATGGGGCTCAAACCCCACACTGTGAGATCTTGACCTAAGCTGAAATCAACCAAGCTGACACTCAACTGACTGAGAGACCCAGGCACCCCTAAAATTAATAAATTAATTTTAAATTTATGTATCTCAATTCAGGTTAACATATAGTGTAGTACTGGTTTCAGGAGTAGAACCCAGTGATTCATCACTTACATATAACACCCAGTGCTCATCCCAATAAGTGCCCTCCTTAATGCTTATCACCCATTTAGCCCATCCCCCTACCCACCTCCCCTCTGTATTTAAGAGTCTGTTATGGTTTGGTTCCCTCTCTGTTTTTATTTATTTTTCTTTCCCTTCCCCTATGTTCATCTGTTACATTTCTTTTTTTTTTTTTAATATGAAATTTATTGCCAAATTGGTTTCCATACAACACCCAGTGCTCATCCCAACAGGTGCCCTCCTCAATACCCATCACCCACCCTGTCCTCCCTCCCATCCCCCACCAACCTTCAGTTGTTCTCAGTTTTTAAGTGTCTCAGTTTTTAAGTGTTCTCAGTTTTTAAGAGTTTCTTATGGTTTAGCTCATTTCTTGAATTCCACATATGAGTGAAATCATGTTATTTGTCCTTCTCTGCCTGACTTATTTCGCTTAGCATAATACATTCTAGTTCCATCCATTTTGTTGTAAATGGCAAGATTTCATTCTTTTTGATCACTGAGTAGTGTTCCATTATATACATATATACATATTGATGTGTGTATATACATATATATGTGTGTACATGTATGCATATATACATATACATATGCATGCCATGTCTTCTTTATCCATTCATCAGTCAGTGGACATTTGGGCTCTTTCCATAATTTGGCTGTTGCTGATAGTGCTGCTATAAACATGGGGGTGCATGTGCCCCTTCAAATCAGCACTTTTGTATCTTTTAGATAAATAGCTAGTAGTACAGTTGCTAGGTTGTACGGTAGTTCTATTTTTAATTTTTTGAGGAAACTCTGTATCGTTTTCCAGAGGGGCTGCACCAATTTGAATTTCCACCAAGAGTGCAAAAGGATTTCCCTTTCTCCGCATCCTTGCCAGCATTTGTTGTTTCCTGAGCTGTTCTTTTTAGACATTCTTATAGGGGTGAGGTGGTATCTCATTGTGGTTTTGATTTGTATTTCACTGATAATGCGTGATGTGGAGCATCTTTGGATATAAAATCAACATACAGAAATTGGTTGCATTTCTATACACCAATAACAAAGCAGCAGAAAGAGAAATCAAGGAATTGATCCTATTTACAACTGCACCAAAAACCATAAGATACCTAGGAATAAACCTAATCAAAGAGGTAAAAGATCTGTACTCTGAAAACTATAGAAAGTTTATGAAAGAAATTTAAGAAGACACAAAGAAATGGAAAAACATTCCATGCTCATGGATTGGAAGAACAAACATTGTTAGAAAAAATCAATACTACCCAAAGCAATCTACACATTCAATGCAATCCCTATTAAAATAACACCACCATTCTTCGCAGAGCTGGAACAAAAAATCCTAAAATTTGTATGGAAACAGAAGAGACCCCAAATAGCCAAAGTAATGTTGAAAAAGAAAGGCAAAACTGGAGGCATCACAGTTCCAGACCTTAAGCTATATTACAATATAAAATTTATTTAAAATTTTTTTTATGTTTTTATTTATTTTTGAGACAGAGAGAGATAGAGCATGAGCAGGGGAGGGGCAGAGAGAAAGGGAGACACAGAATCCAAAGCAGGCTCCAGGCTCTGAGCTGTCAGCACAGAGCCCGTCGCGGCACTCGAACTCACGAACTGTGAGATCATGACCTGAGCTGAAGTCGGATGCTTAACCAACTGAGCTACCCAGGCGCCTCTACAATTTATTTTTTAATTACACTATAATTAACATAGTGCTACATTAGTTTCAGGTGTACAATATAGTAATTCACTAATTCTATACATTATTTAGCGCACGTCACAATAAGTATACTCTTCATCTCCTTTACCTGTTTCACCCATCCTCCCACCCACTTCCCCTCTGGCAACTACCAGTTTGCTCTTAAAATTTTTTTAAGACTCACAAACTGCGAGATCATGACCTGAGCCGAAGTCAGACGCTTAACTGACTGAGCCACCCAGGTGCCCCCAGTTTGTTATTTATATTTAAGAGTCTGTTGGGGTGCCTGGGTGGCTCAGTCAGTAAAGCTCAGGTCATGATCTCACACTCTGTGTGACTCATGACTTCAGCTCAGGTCATGATCTCACACTCTGTGAGTTCGAGCCCAGCATCAGGCTCTGTGCTGACAGCTCAGAGCCTGGAGCCTGCTTTGGATTCTGTGCCTCCCTCTTTCTCTGCCCCTCCCCCGCTCATGCTCTGTCTCTCTCTGTCTCAAAAATAAATAAAAAAATTTTAAAAAGAGTCTTTTATTTGTCTTTTTCTTTGTTTTGTTTCTTAAATTCCACGTATGAGTGAAATCATATGGTATTTGTCTTTGACTGACTTATTTCACTTAGCTTATACCCTCTAAATACCTCCACATTGTTGCAGATGACAACATTTCATTATTTTTTTATGGCTGATTAATATTCCATTGAATATCTAGATCACATCTTTGTTCATTCACCTATGGATGTACACTTGGGCTGATTCCAGCTTTATTTATTGTATATAATGCTGCAATAAACATAGGGGTGCATATATCCTTTCAAATTAGTGTTTTCATATTCTTTAGATAAATATCCAGTAAAAGAATTACAGGACCATATGGTAACTCTTTCTTTATTTTTTTTTTAAATTTATTTATTGTTTATTTATTTTTGAGAGAGAGAGAGAGAGCCAGAGTGTGAGTGGGGGAGGGGCAGAGAAAGAGGGAGACACAGAATTGAAAGCAGGCTCCAGACTCTGAGCTGTCAGCACAGAGCCCAATGCGGGGCTCATACTCATGAACAGTGAGGTCATGACCTGAGCCGAAGTCAGGTGCTTAACCGACTGAGCCACCCAGGCACCCCCATATGATAGTTCTAATTTTTAAATCTTTGGAGAAATTCCATACTATTTTCTACAGTGGCTGTACCAGTTGCACTCATACCAACAATGCAGTAGGGTTCCTTTTTCTTCACATTCTTGTCAACACTTACTTGTTTCTTGTGTTCTTGATTTTCACCATCCTGACAGGTGTTAGGTGATATCTCATTATGGTTTTGATTTGCATTTCCCTGATGATGAGTAATGTTGCACATCTTTTCATGTGTCTGTTGGCCATCTGTATATGCTCTTTGGAGAAATGTCTGTTCATGTCTTCTGCCCATTTTTAATTGAATTATTTGTTTTTCTGGTGCTAAGTTGTATATGGTCTTGTTTGAAAATTAACTCTTTATCAGATATGTCATTTACAAATGTCTTCTCCCATTCAGTAGGTTATAAAGCTTTTAGTTTTGTTGATAGCTTCCTTTGCTGTTCAAAAAGGTTTTATTTTGATTAGGGACAAGACAAGGATGTCCACTCCCATCATTTTCACTCAACATAGTGCTAGAAGTCCTAGCCACAGCAATCAGACAGGAAACAGAAAAAAAAAAGCATCAAACTTGGTAAGGAAGAAGTAAAACTTTCATTATTTTCAGATGACTTGATACTCTACATAGAAAACCCTAAAGAGACTCCACCAAAAAAGTACAAGAAGTGATGTATTTTGTTCTAGTATCACAGGATACAAAATCAATATACATAAATCTGTTGTATTTCTATACACTAATAATGAAGCAGCAGAAAGAGAAGAAAACAGTCCCATTCACAGTTGTACTAAAAATAATAAAATACCTAGGAATTAACTTAACCAAGGAAAAGACCTTTGAAAACTATAAAACACCAATGAAGGAAACTCAAGATGACACTAACAAATGGAAAGATACTCCATGCTCATGGATTGGGAGGAGAAATATAGTTAAAATGTCCATACCACCCAAAGCAATCTACAGATTTAATGCAATGTCTATCAAAATACCAACAGCATTCTTCACAGAATTAGAACAAACAATCCTAATATTTGTATGGAACCACATGTGACCATAAATAGCCAAAGCAATGTTCAGAAAGAAGAACAAAACTGGAGGTCTGACAATCCCAGATTTCAAGATATACTACAAATTTGTAGTAATCAAAACAGTATGGTATTGGCATAAAAACAGACATACAAATCAATGGAACAGACTAGAGAGCCCAGAAATAAATCCATAATTATAGGTCAATGAATCTATGACAAAGAAGGAAAGAATATGCAATGGGAAAAAGAGAGTTTCTTCAACAAATGGTGTTGGAAAAACTGGACAGCTACATATAAAAGAATGAAACTAGACCACTTTCCTACACCATACACAGAAATAAACTCAAAATGGGTTAAAGACTTTGAGACTTAAAACCATAAAAATCCTGTAAGAGAGCACAGACAGTAATGTCTCTGACATTGGCCACAGCAACATTTTTTTTAGGTCATGTCTCCTGAGGCAAAGGAAACAAAATGAAAATTCATTTGTTAACCTCAGAATTTAATAAATAAAACTAATATTAACCCATAACAACAATAACAACATCTAACACCCATTGAACACTTACTATGTACAAGGTATTATTGAAGTGTTTTGTGTATTTTAACTTTTTTAATCCTCTTAACAAGCCCGTGGTATATAACATTATTATCACCATTTTAAAGATGAGAAAACTGAGATACACGGAAGTTAACTTGCCCAACATCACCTATATAAAAGAGGGAAACCTCTAGAAGCTATCTTTGTTAGTATGCAGTATGAAATATATTCCTCAGAGGAATTGTTAATAAGGAAGAATCATTTATTTGTAAATTAACATCATGTTTTGTCTCAAGGATCAAGATAAGAATTCTGTGCAGTAGAATCTACTGCCTCTGGGCAGCAGACCCACATCCTCCGTCACTGTATATTCAACTCCCACAAGCCACGGTATGGCACATTCAGCCTGTGTGTGGGAGACAAGAAGGCATGATTCTATGCTTGATATTGGGAACAGATGTGTCCAAAAATGACTCTAATTCAGAATTCTGTTTGCCAAGGGAATGAGTCTGAATTGTTTGGCCAACCAAAAGATAATATGCTTAATAAAAAAGCAAGTTTATTCAAGAAGAAGCTTTCTTCTGAGTCATTGCTGGAGATTTGAAATCTTCGGCAGAGGGATTCCAAAGAATGAGCCAACCATAGAGCCACACTTTACTGAACACACAACCCAAATAGGACATTATCTTGTTTACTGCTCTGAAGTCAGAGTAAGCCTTAAGGAATTAAAGGAATTAAAAAAAGAAGTTCTTGTTGTACCAAGTTTTCTTTCCAGAAGCCAAGCTCAGAAATTTCAATGAAAATCCAGATAATTCACGGTTGGGCATTTGGGAAATTAAGTAAAGCTGATATTGTCTACAAGGAAGGCTAAGTTTTCTTGGTTTTCCAATGTATCTAGAGGTGTTCTCTGGTATTTTTTCCTATGTTACAGAAAAATTCCTACTGTAGCTTACATCTTAATTTTTTCCCCTTATTTTTTATTTTAGAACCCTAAAAGACCACCAGTCTATTTGTTTTACTTTCAGTAAAATGCAAATAGTATATATATTTGGAATAACTGAGTAAATAATTTATAGCCTGAACAGTAAATTATTTATTTACTCCAGGAATACATATTTAGAGTATGAACATAAATATTTTATAGTCTGTGCCACTGCTAACAAAAAAAATTAAATCAGCTGGCTTGCAGCTCTGGTTTATATCATACATACATTCTCTCTACATCATCAATGACCTGCGAACAATTACTCATAATCATGCACTTCCTAAGTTATTTTTTCACTTGCAAGGTTTTCCAGAATGTTCACCCTTTGAAGTTTGTTTCCATCTCTCCTTTCCCTTCTAGCTCTTACCTACTGATTCTTTGTTCTTCCTCAACCTTTATCTAATCCAGTGTCTGATTAGTCCTTTACCAATCAACATGTGTTTATTGAGCACTGACTATATTTGATGCTTGCTAAGAGCTTTAGTTGAATACTAGATGAATATTAACTTTGGACCTTTCTAGGAGTTTTGTATTCTGGCTAAGTTACATATATACTCTGCAAACAAACAAATATCAGAACTCTCTGAATACTATGAACAAACAGTATATTTGGCTGGATATATTTGGCTACTGTAATCATTTGTTGAAAGTGAATTAGAATCGACATGGGGAAGAATTTGTGACCTCTGAATAAAATAGCTCCTTCAGAACACTGGAGCTATTCTAGAAATGTCTGTGCACTCACCATCCAGCAACAACTGGTGTTATTATGTTCACAAAGTAGAATGTAACTACAGAGATTACAGAGACTTCCTATAAGTTTCAAATGTAACTATTGTAAGCTACAGTGATTGAAAAACCAGGAGGAGAAGCTTTTGGTATTAAATATTTGGAACATTGAGACTACGAAGCATAGGGAAAATGCAAGAAAAATGGGAATGATATAAAACCATAAAAATTAGGGACAAATTGAATATAAGCTTACTTTCCAAATCCTTAAAACATTAGGACAGTTTTATAAGGATGCTCGTCTTTGACACTCAGATGAGCTACATATTAGGACAATGCACAGATACCATTTCCCGAGCTGCCCTGTACATTCCAGGTGTTTGACATACATTGCTTAATACAATCCTCACAATTGGTAACTGCTATTAGTTTCATTTTAAAGTAGAGGAAATTGAGACTCAGAGTTTAAAAAATTACCTCAAAGGGCAGACAGACAATAAGTGACAGACCCCAGTATGTGGCCAATTTTTACAATTTTCACCTATTTTTGAAAATAGTGAGGTCTCTGCCATTTGAGTGGAAATGTTCTTATGTGTCTGTTACTTCAAGCTTCTTTGTTATGCTGTTAGAATTTTCTATATTTTTACATATTTATTTTGTCTGCTTGATCTTTCAGTTTCTGTGAGGGATGTTAAAAACATCCTCAAAGTGTGGACATGTATATTTCTCTTGCAGTTCTAGCACTTTAGTATTTAAAAATATGAAAATGAATTAATAAGTACATGAAAATTTTAAATTGTTATATATTCTTGGTGAATTAAATCTATTATCATTAGGAAGTGACACTCTATCTCTATTAATGATTTTTCATTGTAGGCTATTTTGTCTGAAATTAATATGACTACCTAAACTATTTTTATTAGTGTTTCAATATTAAACTTAGCTATTTTAGATGTTTTTAGTGGAGGGGCGCCTGGGTGGCGCAGTCGGTTAAGCGTCCGACTTCAGCCAGGTCATGATCTCGCGGTCCGCGAGTTCGAGCCCCGCGTCAGGCTCTGGGCTGATGGCTCGGAGCCTGGAGCCTGCTTCCGATTCTGTGTCTCCCTCTCTCTCTGTCCCTCCCCCGTTCATGCTCTGTCTCTCTCTGTCCCAAAAATAAAATAAAAAACGTTGAAAGAAAAAAAATTTTAGATGTTTTTAGTGGAAACGTATTCCCATTATTTAGCCTACCATGTTGCAAATTCACAATACTGTGATTTTATTTATTTTCATTATAATGTAGTTTCTTGGACTACTTTTATTAGTGTTTTCTGATACTTCCTTTCCAATCTTCTTACTTCAATACTCTCCCATAAAGATGTAGAGTCTTTTGGGTGAGTATCATTTGTAACCTATTACCCTGAGGTTAGTGTGGCAAGAAATGTCTGTAGTGACTATACATGCACATATATCAACACAATATGTTGTCTTTTTTCCAACGACCGAAGAACACTTCTCGTCCATGTTTTATTTGTGGACATTTTTAGTGTTTTCTCACTACTAAACTTAGTAGAAACATCTTAAGCTACACTCTTAAATTTAGAATAATCTCCTGAAGATCCCTAAGAAGTCACTGGTGCCAAAATAAAAACAAACTTTTGAGCCAAGCAAAGAGATCCAGCCAAAGGCAAGAATCAAAGAAGTGAACTGAAGTCCCCAGAGAAGTGTGTCCGCGCTCTCCTCCCACACTTTGCCTTCCTGCGCTGGCACCACAAACACAGGCCCTTGCCAAGTAGGTCCTCGTTCTACCCAGAATTAGAGCTCAGCCTGACTTTTCCAAGACTTGCCAGAATGAGATCTTGAGTCTTCGTTTCCCATCTCCCCCTCCTTTTTTAAAAACATAATTCCATCCTTACAGCATTCCATATTTAGTTTGTTTCCTATATGAGATGGAAAACAACAGCAGCCTCGCCAGGATGTTGAAGGAATTGTGAAAAAAAAAAAAGTGACGAAGTTTTGGAAAATTTCAAGTAACAAATTACTAGCTCACAAAATGACCTGAAATCAAATTTGAACTCTCAGTATCACTCCTGATGCCCATTCTAAGAGTTAGGTTACTGAGGATCCAAATTCTTAAGACTCATTTTGAAAAGACCTAACATGCCTTCTAGTTCAGATTTCAATTTATATTAACATTTTCCAGGTATGCAAGCATGTACGGTTACACATATACCTTCATTCCAGTGCACGCACACACGCATATCCATGTACATTCTGTCAACTACAGCAATCACTGTGGTCAGCAATATAGTTATGAGTACCACTGAATCATTAAGAATATGGGGCGCCTGGGTGGCGCAGTCTGTTAAGCGTCCGACTTCAGCCAGGTCACGATCTCGCGGTCCGTGAGTTCGAGTCCCGCGTGGGGCTCTGGGCTGATGGCTCAGAGCCTGGAGCCTGTTTCCGATTCTGTGTCTCCCTCTCTCTCTGCCCCTCCCCCGTTCATGCTCTGTCTCTCTCTGTCCCAAAAATAAATAAACGTTGAAAAAAAAATTAAAAAAAAAAAAGAATAAAAAGGGAAATTCTATTGAGTTCTGGATAAAAATATACTAGGCTTTGAATGGGATTAGTTTTCCTTGTGACTGATCTACTTTTACTAGGCAATAAGAATCTGTAAGTAGCTGTATTAATTAAATTAATGCAAATACTGTTGCCTATTTCATCTAGAGAGAATTAAAGTGATTTGGGAGGAAAGTAACTGCCTGTTGTCCCCTGTGGATTGAGACAAAAGAAAATAGATTTTAGGCTGACCACCCAAAAGGGAACAATTCTCCACTGCATCAAGTTATCGGGTGGTTTATTTCGAAACCAAAGAATTCAGCATGCTATCTTTTAATGAATGGGCTTTGTACACTCCAATTGCAGACAATTATTCAAGTGGGTAGGAATTGAAAATTCTGTTATCCATGCAGATAAAAAGTGAAAGATGTTGCAATCCTGGGAACTTCTGATTTTAAAAATTATCTAGATTAAAACAACCTCTGAACAAAATTTCTTTAGGCTCCTGCAATGACAAAGACAAAACTTTCTAAACAAGACTACTTAATAATGAACTGGAACCTGGTACTCTTCTAGTACAAATGTTCATCAAACTTAAAGCAAGTTATCTATTTAGAATAAAGTACTATACGTCAGCATTACATGGAGTTGAAAATTTATTTTCTCATTAAAATAAAGTGGTATAATAAGAGTTAATATTCCTGAACAAATTTTTGCCTCCCAGCTTCAGGGAAATTACCATGAACACTCTATTTTACCAACTCTATAGAGCACACCTAAAAAGTGAAGTTTTCTAATGTGCATATAAATCAAAATCAAAGGGACACTCAGTAGCCAATTACATCAAATTCAATTTAATAGAATATAGTACCACGCAAAGTTCTTTTCTTCATTCTTCATAGTTTTTATTTTTACTACCGCCAATCAAAAGCCATCAGAGTTCTTAATCAGGATCAATGATGGAATCCATAGTGGGGGATTTTCATAGTCAACTTAGGATGTACAGATGCATTGAGTCACTTTAGAAACTGTTCCAGGGTTGCCTGTTCTGCTTTTATTCTGGCTTATCCTTCTCATTGTTCACTTACATATAGCAAATGTAGGCATTGGGGATAAAGTTATTGGCCATTTTGCTGCTTTAGAAAGAAAATCTTTATGCTTTCTTCAGTTGCCATTTCATCATCATTAACAGTGGTAGTTTATAGTTTTGTGAAAGATATATCTGCCTTTAAGTATATGATCACTATTTTGCCTTAATTGTTTTGTTTGAAGAAAAGCCACAGTCAAAGGATTCCACTCATGCAGATAAATCATGTCTGTTTGCTTGTTACAATTCTACTCTGGGGTCTTGCAAAAAACGGCTGCAAAATTTGCTAGAGCTCTATTGCATTTTTTAGTCATTTTAAGAGGATATTGTTATATAAAGAAATGACATTTTTTCATAAGAACACATGAACATTACACAGCCGAATTATATAGTATTATTATTTAAAATTGTAGTCCTTTAGGAAAGAAAACATCATGTATAAACAAAAACCATTGTCCTATATTGTGAGGCTTTAATGCAACCTCCATGATTGTATCATGTAAAATTTTGGCCCTGAAACTTAATTTTTCCTACCCCTAGTTTCCTCATCTTTGAAGTAAGGAAAAGACCTGTCTATGTTCCTCTCCAGTGCCTATGTCTATGGTCCTCTCCAGTGCCATAGTGTTACGATTCTAGTCCCATTTATTTAAATAATGCATAATTCCCTCTATGGGGCTGCATTTGGATAATCAGTTTTCCCCTTGCAAAATATGTTCTTCCTTCCCTTGGCATCACACTTTCTGTCCCTAGCTGCTAAAGCTGTGTTGTCTTCCCCATGGCTTGTACCAACAGTCTCTTGCTCTGTATTAGCCACAATGGGAGCCTGTGAGCAGGGTACGTCAACAGAAAGAGAGGGGTTGTACAGAGCCTGGGACTGGCCATCAGGCCAGACTGCAGCAGGGAGCTGGCTTATGCCTGTGCTTCCCCTACGTCTAGTCTAAATGCTGTGAGGCAGGGACTGTGTAGAGTGGAAAGAGCACTGAATCCATATCAAAAGACTGGAGGTTCAAATACTGGCTCTGTCACTTACCAGCTTGTGTGAGCTGGAGAAAGGTGCTTAACCCTTCTGAGTCACAGTTTACTTCTTTGCAAAATAAGGGCTTTAGTGAGAATTAGTGACATAATTGGAAAACTTCTGGCACAGTGTCTGTTACACTGTGGGCACTCATCAAACATGAGTTGAATCTGGATCTGACACTGGCACCATTGACTAAGCGTCTGACCCATAAGCATTGCTCTTAGGCAAGGACTGTGTTCATTTATTAAATTCCTACACTGAAGCTGCAGCCCATGACTGATGTTGGAGTTCACAGTGATTTGCAACAAGAGTCCCATAAAACAATAATCTGTTTCCCAGTGAGACTCACACAGAGACTGATCTCCTCTTTGGGATTTGTTGACAGAGAGGGTGCAATAAACATTGGCTAAGCAATCACCTTGTTTAAGGTCATCTGCCATACCCAAGTCTGCTGCTGTAAGTATTTAAAAATGTGTAAGGATTTTTCAGTTTGGAGTCTGTCAGGAAGAAAGAGCATGCTTTGGAAATAGGTTAAGAAACTGTATTAATAGATTATTCTTGTCTTTTGAGAATATGTGATTAGCATCTATCAAAGGAGGTAGAGCTCTGGACAAGAGCCAAACAAGTAGGGCTGTGGCCAAGGTTTGATATTTGTCAGTATCAGTTGATATGCTGGACATCAATGGATATAAATTCCAAACTGGAGTTTTGAACTTAGACTGACAATCCTATTCCTCTGGATTTTTTTTTTTTTTTTAAATTTTGTGTCATGAGGGGCACAACCATAAGCAGAAGGTACAGTAGCATGGACATCTGGCTGAACACCTACTTCCGGAATGGGAAAGTGATATTTTCCAAGATAAAGAGGGCACAGGTGAGGCTAGGCAGAGCTGGGTCCTTGGAAGCTCAAGAGTGTTATATTAGCTTCCTGTGTTTGATATAATAAATTACCACCAATTTGGTGGCTTAAAACAACACAAATTTATCTTACAGTTCTAGAAGTTAGGATTCAGTGAGAAAAAAATTAAGGTGTTAACAGAACTGGTTCCTTTTAGAGACGCTAAGCCAATATCTCTTTCCTTGCCTTTCCCAGCTCCTGGAGGCTGCCTGCATTCTTTGGCTCTTGGCTCCTCTCAATCTTCAAAGTCATTAATGGCCATCTGTGTCTTTCTCAGATCACATCACTCTGATGCTAACTCTTTTGCCTTTCTCTTCTGCGTTTAAAGGACCTTTGTAATTACATCAGGCCCTCTAAATTATCCAGGATAATCTCTTTATTTTAAAGTCAGCTGATTAGTACCCTTCATTCCATCTATAACATTAATTCCTCCTTGCCATGCAACACAACATTATCATAGATTCCAGAGATTAGAAAATGGGCATTAAATATCTCAGGGATAAGGAGGAGTTATTCTGCCTTCAAAGTTATGTCATGGTAGTGGATGTAAAAGTGGGGAGGGTCAGAACATAGTACCTTTTAAAATATGCAGTAGTTTTTGGGGAGTCACAAGTTTAAAATGATCCCTGAAAGAGGAGACTGAATAACAAAAGATAGAGGAATATAAAATTCCAGATAGTATTTTAAGGCAATTATTCCTTAGAGAGAAGGCAATACTTTATGTCTAATAGTTCACATCCTTCAATACAATGAATTCACTTTAGAAATCCAGTCTAGCTGTGATGAGGGTAAAGATTTGTGAATGAAGATATTCAGTAGAGTGCTACTGGAGGTAAACATGATATCCAACAACAAGAGATTGTTTCAGCTTCCATATCATTACACCATTCATATGATTGCATAGTATAAACCATAAAGTCACATTTTTCGAAAAAGAAACTTTATTCCCAGCTCTGGTTCAATCCATTTTAACTCTCCCCATATTTCTGTCTGATTTCTTCTGCCTTGATCAAGTATTCATTAATTTTAAAAGAAGCATATTGAGTAACTAATAAATGCTAGTCTCTGTGTTAGGTGATGGAATATAGTACTAAACGTTCCAGATGAAATTTTTATGTAGCTTACAGTTAAACACTAAAAATAAACATTGCACAGGTGACCATAAGTATGATGAATTTTTTGAAAGTGTTAGAAGATGCTTGAGAAGCAAACAGGATGAGATTTGGTCTATGAGCCATGAAGGCCTCAACTTATGGCTAAGCCCTACTAGCCTACCCTTATCGGGGCTTGAATCACCACTGCCTGTAAGTGGCACACTGGTAGTGTTTGGTGCTTTTGAATCCACAACTGTCCAAGAGCTTCACTTTTCTCTGCTTAGTTCTCTGTTTACTTTATGACCCCTGACACTTTTCTTTTCAATTTTTCACCTTCTTCCAATAAATGGTATCTCTTTTGTAGTTTATAGTCTTTAAATACAGCCTATAGTCTATTTTAAAACATTTCTGGACCAAGATGGGATAAACCAATTAAAATTTGGAAATAATAAAAACACATCAAGTCAATGTGCTGGATGTATGTTAGTGGATGTAAAAGTGGGGATGTAAAAATGGGCTACAAGATCATCAGTATCTAACTCTCAGTAACGTGTGCTTGTTCTCACCCTTTGTTTCTTGTTCCATCGGTTTCTAAAACAGAAGGGCACGTTGCCTGTCTGGAGCATGGAACTTTGCCCTAATAATCTTCCCTAGCCCCATGACTTCTCCATGGATTTTCCTGTTCAGAGGAATGGCTAAATATGGACTTTCCGTCCTCTCTTGCAGAATGACTGTGATTAGAATTTCTTGTATACTTCAGGTAAGTGCTTGGCATAGTATAAGTTCTTAATACATGGTAGTTTATTTTCCTTCACTTTGTTTAGGCAGGAAGAGGAGACACTTCCATGGGACCAGGGGGTGAAGTAGTTACCATGGACCCCACCATCGGCAGCAACTGCAGATCCTAGGGTTTGTTCTGACAAGATCTACAAATTCCTCATTATTTGCTCTCTTATATGGTGGATCCCTTGGACCACACCACTTCAAAAGTCACTTCTTCTCTGTTCTACTTCATCTGAGAAACTTCTAATAACATGGAAAATTATTTACCACATAATTTTTAGTTAAAAAGGAAAAATACAGACATACAAAAGTCTAGGACTGGACTGAACATGGTTTCAAAGGTGAACTCTACCAAACATTTAAACAAGAGTTAATATCTATTCTTCTCAAACTATTCCAAAAAACAGAAGATGAAGAAAATCTTCCAAATTCATTTTATGAGACCAGCGCTATCCTCATAACCAAATGAGATAAAGATACTACAAAAAAAAAAAAAAAAAAAAAAAAAAAAAAAAAAAAAAAAAGGGAACTACAGGCCCAAACTCTGAGGAACACATAGATGCAACAATTCTCAACAAAATATTAGCAACATAACCCAACAATATATTAAAAAAAATCATTCACCACAATCAAGTGGGACTTATTCCTGGGATGTAAGGGTGAGTCAATATTGCAAATCAATCAATGTGATACATTGCATCAAGAGAAAGGATAAAAACCATATGATCCTTTCATTAGATGCAAAAAAAGCATTTGACAAAGTACAACATCCATTCATGATAAAAATCCTCAGCAAAGTAGGTTTAATAGGAACATACCTCAACATAATAAAGGCCTTACATGAAAAAAACCACAGCAAATATCATACTCAAAGGTGAAAAACTGAGAGCTTTTCCCCTCAGGTCAGGAACAAGATAAGGATGTCCATTCTTACCACTTTTATTCAACATAGTACTGCAAGTCCCAGCCACAGCAATCAGAAAAAAGAAGAAACAAAAGGTATCCAAATTGGTAAAGAAGACATAAAACTTTCACTGTTTGCAGATGACATGATACGATATACAGAAAACCCTAAAGACTCCACCAAAAAACTACTAGAACTGGTGATGAATTCAGCAAGGTCACAGGATACAAAATCAATGTACAGAAATTCATTGCATTTCTATACACTAATAATAATGAAGCAGAAGAAAGAGAAATGAACAAAACAGTTCCCATTACAATTGCACTAAAAATATTAAAATACCTAGGAATAAACTTAACCAAGGAGGTGAAAGACCTGTACTCTGAAAACTATAAAACACTGATGAAGGAAACTGAGGATGACACAAGCAAATGGAAAGACATTTCACGCCCATAGATTGGGAGGAAAAATATTGTTAAAACGTCCACACTACTCAAAGAAAGCTACTATCAAATTACCAACAACATTCTTTACAGAACTAGAACCAGCAATCCTAAAATTTGTATGTAACCCCAAAGACCCTAAAGAGCCAAAGCAATCTCAAGAAAGAACAAAACTGGAGGTCTTGTCTCATACTTCCACATTTCAAGATATACTACAAAGCTGTAGTAATCAAAGTGATATAGTACTGTCACAAAAATAGACACATAGATCAATAGAACAGTATAAAGAGCCCAGAAATGAACTCACAATTATACGGTTAATAATCTTTGATTAAGGAGGCAAGATTTGCAATGGGGAAAAGACAGTCTCTTCGACAAATGGTGTTGGGAAACTGGACGGCTACTTTCAAAGGAATGAGACTGCACCACTTTCTGACACCAAACACAGAAATAAACTCAAAATGGATTAAATACCTAAATGTGAGACCTGAAGCCATAAAAATCCTAGAAGAGAGCACAGGGAGTAATGTCTCTGACATCAGCTGAAGCAACATTTTTCTAGGTATGTCTCCTGAGTCAAGGGAAACAAAAGCAAAAAATTAACTATTGGGACTACATCAAAATGAAAAGCTTCTGTATAGCTAGGGAAATGATCAATAAAACTAAAAGACAATCTACTTAATGGGAGAAGATATTTGCAGATGACAAATTCAAGAGTAGTATCCACAATATATAAAGAACTTTAACAACTCAGGACCAAAAACAAACAAACAAACAAACAAACAAACAAACAAACAAAAAAACCAAAACATATAATCCATATAATCCAATTTAAAAATGGGCAGAAGACAGGGAAAGACATTTCTCCAAAGAAGACATCCAGATGGCCAACAAGCCATAAAAAGATGCTCAATATCATTCATCAATAGGGAAATGTAAATCAAAACCACAATGAGATATCATTTCCCACCTGTCAGAATGACCAAGATAAAAAACACAAGAAACAAGAAGTGTAACAAGGATGTGGAGAAAAAGAAACTCTCATGCACTGCTGGGAGGAATGCAAACTGGTATAGCCACTGTGGAAAACATGGAGATTCCTCAAAAATGTGTAACTAGAACTACACTATGATCAGTAATGGCACTACTGGGCATTTACCCAAAGAATACCAAAACACTAGTTCAAAAAGATATATGAACCCCTATGTTTATTGTAGCATTATTTACAATAGCCAAGATATGGAAGCAATGCAAGTGTCCACCAATAGATGAACACATAAGATGTGGCATATATATACACCGGAATGTTACTGAGTCATAAAAAAAAAAAAAAAGAATAAAATCTTGCCATTCGCAATAACATGGATGGACGTAGAGGGTATGATACTAAGTGAAATTAAGTCTGAGAAACACCAATACCATATGATTTCACTCATATGTGGAATTTAAGAAACAAAACAGAAAGAAAGAGACAAACAAACATCCTTAACGAAGTGGGTGGGAAGATAAGTGAAATAGGTGATGGGGATTAAAGAGAACACTTACGATGAGCACTGAGTAATGTACAGAATTGTTGAATAACTGCATTATACACGTGAAACTAATGTAACACTGTATGTTAACAATACTGGAATTAATTTTTTAAGAGAAATATAAATAGTATGAAACTCAATTTTCAGCAGGGGCATCTCTGGTGAAAATGTTCTTAAAATTAATCCATGGGGTCTTTTTCTTGCATTGTTTCCTCTCTATACACAGTGATCCAGACACAAATCTCAAAACTTCTTTAAATATCCCCAAAGCATTCAGCCACATAAGAAAATATTGGAGAAGCTGGGAGAAGGCACACAATACAGATCATTTTTGGTCAAATTCAGGATATTTTGGTCTGATCCTAAGGGCAATGGAAAATCATTGAAATATTTACTTAGGATGATATTTGATACATATTTTGGAAACATCATTCTGGATTCATGTGAAGATCTGCTTTTGAGAGCCAGAATGAGACAACATAGGAGGCTAATGATATAGTCCAAGTAGACTATGATGGTGGCTTGGACATGGGTGGTAGTAATAGAGAAGGAAAGAAAAACAGATTTAACATCTTAAACCTATAACACTGGCAGAGATTGAAGATGGACTGGGGGGAGGAATGAGGAAGAAGTAGATGTCTAAGATGACTGCCAAATTTCTAGCTTGGTGACTATGAAAACTGTATACAAGTATATTCACAAATCTATTAAGGGGCTCAGTAAAACAGACTTTACACTTGATTAGATGTATCAATCTTGGAGCAGAGTAAGGATTCTAAATAGTTTTTTTCTTTATATATAATAAAATTCAAATATTCTGTTTACACATATTTATATGCGTATATATGTACATATACAAATGTGTATATGTATTTACTTAAGAGTTTAAATAGAATTATAACAATATGCTGATAGTAGTTGACAAAGAATGCTGAAATCCCTTTTTTAAAAAATGTTTATTTATTTATTTTTGAGAGAGTGAGTGAGCGAGCACAAGAGAGGGAGGGACAGACAGAGGGAGATACAGAATCCAAAGCAGGCTCCAAGCTCTGAGCTGTCAGCACAGAGCCTGACACGGGGCTTGAACTCATAAACCGTGAGATCATCACCTGAACCAAAGTCAGACCCTTAACCGAGACACCCAGGTAACCTGAAATTTCTAAGGCCCTATATATTCTCTTGTAATTTATATTTTTATTCATTTTTCAGTATTTCTATTTTGGATAGGAATTATTTCTAAAATCACAAATACAGCAAAATACAAAAATTTGTTTTAAAAAAGAAAATGGCTTCCCCATGGCCATCTGCCCACACTTTTGTACTTCATCTCTTGAGGATTAGAGGATATTTACACATGCAAAGATTTTAGAGTTATAGTAAAATGTATCAAAGATATAATCCTGCATTCTTTTCTTAAAAATTGCCACTCTAACAAATTGCCACAAGTTCCGCAGCTTAAACAAGACACATTTATTACCTTACAGTTCTGGAAGTTAGCAATCCAACATGGGTCTCACTGAGTGTCTGCAAGCCTCTAGTCCCTTCTGTAAGCTCTAGGGGAAAATACATTTCCCTGCCTTTTCTAGATTCTAGAGGCTCCCTGCATTCCTTAACTAGTGCCCCTCCCCCACTTCTTTCATCTTCAAAGTTAGCAACAGTACATCTCGCTGACCTTTCAATCTACGGTGACAACTCTCTCTGACCCAGGCAGAAAGGTTTCCACTTTAAAGACCCACGTGATTACATTGGACTCATCCAGATAATCTAGGGTAAGATCCCCATCTCAAAGTTCTCAACCCTAATCATATCTGTAATATTCCTTTTGCCATGTAAAGTAGCATATTCTCAGATTCTCGAGATTGGGATGGGGACATGTTTGGGCAACCATTATCCTCTCTGCCATACCATCAAAGGTAGAAACCATTTCTAATAACATATTTCTTGACCTAACTTCTCTACAATTGGTCTGTAATTATTTAATACAAGACTTGTAAAACAAATATAAATAGAGCACAATGAGGAAAGATTTTTCTAATCCTAATTGCCCTATTCCCAGTGTTTAGCTGCCACCTATTTTTCTTGTTCCTGGTGTATGAATTGGTTGAGGCCTTTATCATCTGAGAATGGCACATTTTTTACCATCTCCGGTAACTTAAAGGTGTGAGTTTGACTGCTTTGGAGAATATCTTTTCTAATTTAAATTTTTCTAAATTAGAAAGTACCTTCCTACGATGTAAGAAACCATCTAATGTAGGAGAATTCAAAACATCAAAGATATCTGAGACCCAAATCTCTAGTGAATGAGAAAAGAGAGCTTTAACTTAAAAAAAAACTCAGTGTATCCCAAATAGAAGTTGAAAGCTGCCTCAACATTTATCTGAGGGAAGGCTGAGGGACACTAGAAGGGCTTCCAGTGAAAGGTCTTTCCTATATAATCCTTTATAAATGGGCTAAAATGAACCTTTCAGAGGTGGAAAGCTGGACCATTAAAAACCACTTTTGCCTGTAGGATCTTATTTTCAATCCGATTGCCATCATTTTATCAGCATGCCAATGAACACAGGTGCTGCCAGAGTCAATCTCTTTGCTCTATTTTTCTGTGTCGCAGGGCAGATTTCCATGTAATTGGTCACACGATCAGCCAGTACCCCTCTTTTACACTTTGGGCATTTTCAACATGAATTTAGAAAAATCAAAAACTTCCCCTCACTCCCTCATTTTCCCATTTGTATAGTGGTGTGACCATTTACTGCTCTCTGACATAATTTGCTCTAAAAGCCAAGCTCTTAATGAGGCAGCTGGCTCAGTCTCCCCCATAATCACGGTGTGAGGAAAGGTTGCTGACAAACTAGCATTCGAATCTCATGGTTAATTCTTTCAGGGAAGCTGTAGCAATGCCGTAAGAAGAACCATCCACCCCATTAATGAGTAAAGCAGAGAAGGTCAGGTTTTCTAGCCTTGGAATAATATTAGATCCATTTCCAGTTGAGTATGCTCTTCAGGGCTGTGTCTTAATTAATTCCCTGGAATATCCGTGATTTATAATGGCAATGGTGGCACCTTCTTCCATCTCCTTCTCAAAATGACTTTCCATGCAGATGTCAAATCCTGAAAGGCAGCTGCTTCCAGAAACCCAAGAAACAGAGCCATATGGAATATGGGAAAGAAATGGGAAGAACTGGAGGTGTGCCACGTATCCTGACTTCTTCCTTTACCTCATGTTTTCCCAACCCAGATGTTAGCTTGATTCTGACTCAGGCCTCAGTAAGTAACTTCTAATTAAGGGCAGGTAATTGTTTTCCTCATGTACCAGGGTAACCAAGCAAACCAAAAATAAGCTGCTGAAATATAGCAGGCTCGTATGCAAAGTTTTATCTTTAAGTCAAGAAATAAATCCCACACATACAAGTTTCTAAGCTCATCCAATTTCCCTTTCCAGCAGGCCCGCTACTCTTGTAGTTTTTTCCCAGGCAGAAGTAAATGGTTACATCATAACTCCTTGCTTGAGCCTAAAATTAGGAGTCACCCACTATACCTCTCTTTTTCTCATTCCCCATATTTAATTTTTAAGCAAGTCCTTTATATATATAATCCATCCTGTTTACTAAAATAATAAGGAATGGAAATCATGAGAAATTCAGTTTGCCCTTCTTTTGTAGGTCAGGGCTAATGATACAAAAAACTATTACTTTCTCATAGCAATGCGGATGAAAGGAATCTCAGAATACTAGAAATCAAGCAATGGCACTTAACCATCAGAAGCAAGGGAGATAAAATTGTCTAAATGAGTGGCATGCCCAGAGTGGTACACAGGGATATATAGAATGTGGAAGTGCTAGAAGAAAAACAGATGTTAGCCAACAAGTCTACTACTTAATTTATGCATTCAAAAGAAAAGAAAAATTAAAGATTAGGAAGTTGAAGGCAGTCACCTCAATGAAAAGTAATGATTCCTTGCTCAAATTCTGGATGTGAGGCCATTTTTATTTTTAAAAATTTTTTAAATGTTTCCTTTTTTATGTTCATTTATTTTGAGAAAGAGAGAGAATGCTAGCATGAATGGGGGAGGGGCAGAGAGAGAGAGACTCCCAAGCAGGGTCCATGCTCAGTGCAGAGCCCAATGCGAGGCTTTATCTCACAGTTTGTGAGATCATGACCTGGGCCGAAATCAAGAGTCAGATGATTAACAACTGACTTAGCCACTCAGGTGCCCTTCTGACCATTTTTTAGTGACACAGATGGCTCCCAACTTAAGGGGACAAGCCGGGAAAGGCTTCTAATGTATTTCCTGGCTGCAGTGCAAACAGTCCTGCTGTCTGGCCTATGCAACCTGCTAGATCCAGGCAGTATCCAGACATTAGCAGTATCTATTATGAAAGGAGATGCCCTTTGTAATTTATGAAAGCCTCGGTAGCAGACTCACAACTTAGAGAAAGGATATGCCAAGGTTTTAGCATTTGGAAAATAGTTCCTGTTATGTTATTCAGTCCTGGAGGGGCAGAGCAATATCAGGAAACACAGGTGAACGTGTAGCCAGACTAACCATCATGAACTGATTTCTCTTATATCCATCATGTCATAAGTTTGGGTGGGCACAACAGCAACTCTTCATAAGATGGAAGAGGTACATTTAGGAACTGGCATGAACAAGGCCAGAGGGCATAAATTAACCACATATATAGGTATTACAAACCCCTATGACACCTACCACTGGTGCACTGTCTCTGTCCCTCTCCTCACATCCATGGCGGCATGGGGTCCTTATGACCAGTTCATAGAGGAGAGAGAAAAAAAAAAAACATGTAAGAATGATTCATGGATAGCTTGCCTGAGTATGTTGGTATAGGCCAAAAAATGAGCCACTTCACCATTGGCCTAGTGTGGTCCGTTGCTAAAAGAGAGTAGTGAGAGAAAAGCCGCCTGATGGGCAAGGCTTCAAATAGTGAGCCTGGTAATTATCAGCTTTATGTAGATACAGAAGTAGCCTGATATACTAATATATACTAACTCATTGACAGTGATGAATGGCTTGGTTTATTAATATGGGGACTGGATGGACAAATATTGGAAGACTGAGACAAAGAAGTTTGAAAAAAGTCACGTACAGATACCCAAGGAAATAGGCACAAATGGCGAAGATATTCATATTGCATGAGAATTGCCACCAGATTTTCTCACTATGTAAGAGACTGTCTGATGAACTAGACAGAACAACTTAGCCAGCTGATTTTAACCTGCCTCATTACCAGCCACTTCACTGCCTGTAAAATATATACATTAATGAGGTCACTTTGGTAACAGGGTTGTTGGCTATGTATGGAACTCCCACTCACAAAGGTCTATTTAATTTCTGCCACTCCCAAATGTCCAATGTGCCAGAAGCAAAAACAATGCTGAGTCCCTGGTAGGGTACAATCCCTCAAAGAGCAAGTTTATTGCATTGAACCTCTTTCACTTTGGTAGGATTGTCAAAAGAGGCAGGATGTCCTCTTGACTAAAATTGACACTTATTCTGGTATAGATTTGGGGTTTTTTTTGCCCACAAGGTCTCAGCTAGCTAGCTTATTTGAGGATTCACAGTTATGATTCACTGAAACAGGATCTTGTATAACATGGCATCTGCCTATGTTGTTTTACAACAAAAGAAGTATGGTATGGGGCCCATGACTATGGAAGCCACTAATCCTATCACATATTTCAGCCCAACATGATAAATCATAGCCTTTTGAATACACAGCTGTGGTATCTTCGTTATGATACCTTGTGATACCCACCCACCAGAACAGAGTGTTTGCCCTAAATCAACCACCATTACAAAGTGCTATGTTCCCAATATGTGAGATTCATAGGTCCAAGAATCAAGAGACAGAAACAATAGTTATGCTTAACATTATTCCCAGTGACCCACTCAGAGAATTCTGGTATTTTCTCACCACAATTCTAAGATCTGTCTCAGGTCCTAGTTCCCAAGAAAAAAAATACTTTTACCAGAAGACACAGAAAGGATCATGTTAAACTTCAAGCTATGTCTGCCACCTGATTGCTTCAGGTCCCCTGTGTTAAGAGAAAAATAAGCCAGGAAGAGTTAGTACCATGTCAGGGTGAATTGACCCTTGTCATAAGGAAGAGGTAAGTGAGCTGTTTCACAGTGGAGGAAGAGCAGAACACCTGGACATCCAGGTGACTCCCTGGAGCACCTTTTGTTTGTTTGTTTGTTTGTTTGTTTGATTGATTGATTTGTTTTCTTTTTTTGCTCTCCTGCCTGATTTGATCAGTCAATGAATAAATGCAGCCAAACATGGCCTGAGGAAGGCATGGTGACCAGGGGCTCCAACTTTTCACTGATTAGAGTTTGAGTCATCTGGCCAAATAATCCTCCAAGACTAGCAAGAGATGCTAGCTGAGGAGAATCTAAACTGAGTAATATGGGAGAAAAAAATGAGTATTAAGTGCATCCTGCAATAAACTTCAGTAGCAAGAAGCTGTAGTTTATGCTACTCCATTTCCTCATTTTAGTTCCCCAGGAGTATAACAAACCAGAATCCTGGAAATGCTTTTCCGTGATGGAGTGAAATTTTTGTATGAAACATGTGGATCTGAGTAGCACAAAAAGTGGACTGTAGTGACTGCTGTTGGCTGCCACCCACATCTCCTGAGACACTCCTTCCCCAGCTGCCAGGGGTGTTGCCAGCCAAGGGCTCATAGATTAGTCCTTCCCTGGAAATTAGCCTCAGCTAAAGGTGGTGGCCTTTACTTTCTCCCTAGGAAGAGGTTACATCCAGGGATTGGTTGATCTGAGGCTATAAAGGCTCAGGTCTCTTGTCTCAATTTAGGCCACTTCTGCAAGGCCTTTGGGGTTCCAGAGCTCTCTGGGGAGTAGGTGGAAGTCTCTACTGCACTTGCATCGCACTTCCACATCTCCTCTGCCGAATTCTGCTTTCCTCAGTACCTCCTTAATGTTGCTCCTGAGAGCGCCCCTCAGTGAACACAATGCAAGTGGAACTCTGCGTTAGGGTCTATTTTCCAGGGCCCCTAACTTAAAATAAATGTTGAGAATTTCCAGGGAAAATGGCAGAGTAGGAGGACTCTAAGCTCACCTTGTCCCATGGATACAATAGGTAACACCCACATCAGTGTAAATAACCCAGAAAATGAACCAAAAAACCTGAAAGAACAGACTCTCCACAGCTAAAGGTAGAGAAGAGGCCACATAAAAGAAGGTAGGAAGGGTGAAGACATGGTCGGGAGCCAAATGGACTGGCAGGACTGTCCCTGGGAGGGAGGAACAAGGAGCAGACCCCCAAAGCAGACACCCCAGGCATGTGGGACTCACATGGGGAAGATGGATACCCATAACACTTGGCTTTGAAAAACAGAGGACTTACAATCAGTGGGGCTTAACACCTGGAACTTTAAATCAGCAGGCTGAGATCTGGATAAGCCTACAGGGCTATAGGAAATGGAGTCCCACCCTCTAAGAGACAGCACAACAAACAACCCCACTGAGATATGCATAGAAGTGGCATTTGGAAAAAATCTTGAGGTATACAGGAAGGAGACTTATTTATTAATCTCAGAGCATCTGCTGGAGGGGCAAGAATCTTTGGGAGACTTCTCCAATAACAAAGAGCTGGCAGGTGCCATTTCCCTCTCAGTTGGATAACCTAAATACATGGACACCTACAAGAACCAGCACAGCACCAACACTCTCTATCTGTGGAGAGTACACTGGACCAACACAGACCTTGTTGGCACTGTGTATCACACCCCCACATTCTCCTGGGGACCTGTCTCTCCAATACACTATTGGCTGGAACCCATCCAAAGTAGCGCCACAGGCCTGGCAGTGTGCAGGCTTCCCTGACAGGGATCAGCACACTCCAAACTCACTGCTGGGGACAGAGGAAGAGAACCACACATATTAGTCCAACTGCAATCCCTGCAGTGGGCTGGAACACACATCAGGTCTGACTGCAGGCCCCGTCCACCAATGAAAGTTTCTCAGGGGACAACACAAGGAAAGTACTCTGCAGTTCATTGTTCCGGCAACTCTGGCAAACCCCTGGCCTGACTCCACTCAAGCCCAAGGCAACCCCAGACCGGCCAGCTAACAAAACACAGACCAAATCCTGGCCACAACAGGCAAAAAGAGTCACTGCAGATGACTGGAATGAAGACAAAAGTGGCTCAGCCACAACATCAGGGCAAACACAACCCACATAGGAGACACTCCTGAAGCACCGGGTTCTGGTGAACAGGGACCATTGTACAGCAGGGCAATACAGGACCTCTTCTTCGTAAGGCTACTATTTACAAGAGTAGAAGATGTAGCTGACTTTCCTAACACAGAGAAGCAGACACAGAGACTTAGACAAAATGAGGTTCCAAATGAAAGACCAGGACAAAAATCACAGCCAGAGACCTAAATGAAATGAAGATAAGTAACATGCCTAACAGAGAATTTAATGTAGTGGTCATAAAGATACTCACTGGACTTGAGAAAAGAATGGACAGCCTCAGTGACACCCAGCAAAAAGATAGGAAACACAAAAAAGAACCAATCATAAACGAAGAACTCAGTAAC
Source organism: Puma concolor (assembly GCF_028749965.1). Classification (NCBI taxonomy): domain Eukaryota; kingdom Metazoa; phylum Chordata; class Mammalia; order Carnivora; family Felidae; genus Puma; species Puma concolor. The sequence continues at coordinate 70,046,875 of NC_141667.1, forward strand.
TGAAAGTAAAAATACAGTAGATGGAATACATAGTAGGCTACGGAGGCAGAAGAATGGAAGACAAAATAACAGAAAGCAATCAAGTTGAACAAGATAGAGAAAAAATAATAATAAATGAAAATTCTCTTAGGGAACTCAGCAACATCACCAAACATAACATTTGCATTGTAGGGATTCCAGAAGGAACAGAAAACAAAGGCAAAAAACGTATTTGAAGAAATAACAGGGGTGCCTGGGTGGCTCAGTCGGTTAAGTGTCTGACTTCAGCTCAGGTCACGATCTCACGGTCCATGAGTTTGAGCCCCGCGTCGGGCTCTGGGCTGATGGCTCAGAGCCTGGAGCCTGCTTCCGATTCTGTGTCTCCCTCTCTCTGACCCTCCCCCGTTCATGCTCTGCCTCTCTCTGTCTCAAAAATAAATAAACGTTAAAAAAAAAAAATTAAAAAAAAAAAAAAAAAAAGAAATAACAGCTGAAAATGTCCTGAATCTGGGGAAGGAAACAGAAATCTAGATCAGGAGGCACAGAGCGTCTCCAACAAAATCAACCCAAGGAGGGCCACATCAAGACACAAAGTTATTAAAATGGCAAAAAGTAGTGATACAGAGAGATTTTTATTTTTATTTTTTTTTATTTTTTTTGTGTTTTTTTTTTTATTTATATATGAAATTTATTGTCAAATTGGTTTCCATACAACACCGAGTGCTCATCCCAAAAGGTGCCCTCCTCAATACCCATCACCACCCTCTCCTCCCTCCCACCCCCCATCAACCCTTAGTTTGTTCTCAGTTCTCAACAGTCTCTTATGCTTTGGCTCTCTCCCACTCTAACCTCTTTTTTTTTTTTTTTCCTTCCCCTCCCCCATGGGTTCCTGTTAAGTTTCTCAGGATCCACATAAGAGTGAAACCATATGGTATCTGTCTTTCTCTGTTTGGCTTATTTCACTTAGCATCACATCTCCAGTTCCATCCACGTTGCTACAAAAGGACATATTTCATTTTTTCTCATTGCCACGTAGTATTCCATTGTGTATATAAACCACAATTTCTTTATCCATTCATCAGTTGATGGACATTTAGGCTCTTTCCATAATTTGGCTATTGTTGAGAGTGCTGCTATGAACATTGGGGTACAAGTGCCCCTATGCATCAGTACTCCTGTGTCCCTTGGATAAATTCCTAGCAGTGCTATTGCTGGGTCATAGGGTAGGTCTATTTTTAATTTTCTGAGGAACCTCCACACTGCTTTCCAGAGCGGCTGCACCAATTTGCATTCCCACCAACAGTGCAAGAGGGTTCCCGTTTCTCCACATCCTCTCCAGCATCTATAGTCTCCTGATTTGTTCATTTTGGCCACTCTGACTGGCGTGAGGGGATACCTGAGTGTGGTTTTGATTTGTATTTCCCTGATAAGGAGCGACGCTGAACATCTTTTCATGTACCTGTTGGCCATCAGGATGTCTTCTTTAGAGAAGTGTCTATTCATGTTTTCTGCCCATTTCTTCACTGGGTTATTTGCTTTTCGGGTGTGGAGTTTGGTGAGCTCTTTATAGATTTTGGATACTAGCCCTTTGTCCGATATGTCATTTGCAAATATCTTTTCCCATTCCGTTGGTTGCCTTTTAGTTTTGTTGGTTGTTTCCTTTGCTGTGCAGAAGCTTTTTATCTTCATAAGGTCCCAGTAATTCACTTTTGCTTTTAATTCCCTTGCCTTTGGGGATGTGTCGAGTAAGAGATTGCTACGGCTGAGGTCAGAGAGGTCTTTTCCTGCTTTCTCCTCTAAGGTTTTGATGGTTTCCTGTCTCACATTCAGGTCCTTTATCCATTTTGAGTTTATTTTTGTGAATGGTGTGAGAAAGTGGTCTAGTTTCAACCTTCTGCATGTTGCTGTCCAGTTCTCCCAGCACCATTTGTTAAAGAGACTGTCTTTTTTCCATTGGATGTTCTTTCCTGCTTTGTCAAAGATGAGTTGGCCATACGTTTGTGGGTCTAGTTCTGGGGTTTCTATTCTATTCCATTGGTCTATGTGTCTGTTTTGGTGCCAATACCATGCTGTCTTGATGATGACAGCTTTGTAGTAGAGGCTAAAGTCTGGGATTGTGATGCCTCCTGCTTTGGTCTTCTTCTTCAAAATTACTTTGGCTATTCGGGGCCTTTTGTGGTTCCATATGAATTTTAGGATTGCTTGTTCTAGTTTCGAGAAGAATGCTGGTGCAATTTTGATTGGGATTGCATTGAATGTGTAGATAGCTTTGGGTAGTATTGACATTTTGACAATATTTATTCTTCCAATCCATGAGCAGGGAATGTCTTTCCATTTCTTTAAATCTTCTTCAATTACCTTCATAAGCTTTCTATAGTTTTCAGCATACAGATCCTTTACATCTTTGGTTAGATTTATTCCTAGGTATTTTATGCTTCTTGGTGCAATTGTGAATGGGATCAGTTTCTTGATTTGTCTTTCTGTTGCTTCATTGTTAGTGTATAAGAATGCAACTGATTTCTGTACATTGATTTTGTATCCTGCAACTTTGCTGAATTCATGTATCAGTTCTAGCAGACTTTTGGTGGAGTCTATCGGATTTTCCATGTATAATATCATGTCATCTGCAAAAAGCGAAAGCTTGACTTCATCTTTGCCAATTTTGATGCCTTTGATTTCCTTTTGTTGTCTGATTGCTGATGCTAGAACTTCCAGCACTATGTTAAACAACAGCGGTGAGAGTGGGCATCCCTGTCGTGTTCCTGATCTCAGGGAAAAAGCTCTCAGTTTTTCCCCGTTGGGGATGATGTTAGCTGTGGCCTTTTCATAAATGGCTTTTATGATCTTTAAGTATGTTCCTTCTATCCCGACTTTCTCAAGGGTTTTTATTAAGAAAGGGTGCTGGATTTTGTCAAAGGCCTTTTCTGCATCGATTGACAGGATCATATGGTTTTTCTCTTTTTTTTTGTTAATGTGATGTATCACGTTGATTGATTTGCGAATGTTGAACCAGCCCTGCATCCCAGGAATGAATCCCACTTGATCATGGTGAATAATTCTTTTTATATGCCGTTGAATTCGATTTGCTAGTATCTTATTGAGAATTTTTGCATCCATATTCATCAGGGATATTGGCCTGTAGTTCTCTTTTTTTACTGGGTCTCTGTCTGCTTTAGGAATCAAAGTAATACTGGCTTCATAGAATGAGTCTGGAAGTTTTCCTTCCCTTTCTATTTCTTGGAATAGCTTGAGAAGGATAGGTATTATCTCTGCTTTAAACGTCTGGTAGAACTCCCCTGGGAAGCCATCTGGTCCTGGACTCTTATTTGTTGGGAGATTTTTGATAACCGATTCAATTTCTTCGCTGGTGATGGGTCTGTTCAAGCTTTCTATTTCCTCCTGATTGAGTTTTGGAAGAGTGTGGGTGTTCAGAAATTGGCCATTTCTTCCAGGTTGTCCAATTTGTTGGCATATAATTTTTCATAGTATTCCCTGATAATTGTTTGTATCTCTGAGGGATTGGTTGTAATCATTCCATTTTCATTCATGATTTTATCTATTTGGGTCATCTCCCTTTTCTTTTGGAGAAGTCTGGCTAGAGGTTTGTCAATTTTGTTTATTTTTTCAAAAAACCAACTCTTGGTTTCGTTGATCTGCTCTACAGTTTTTTTAGATTCTATATTGTTTATTTCTGCTCTGATCTTTATTATTTCTCTTCTTCTGCTGGGTTTAGGCTGCCTTTGCTGTTCTGCTTCTATTTCCTTTAGGTGTGCTGTTAGATTTTGTATTTGGGATTTTTCTTGTTTCTTGAGATAGGCCTGGAGTGCAATGTATTTTCCTCTCAGGACTGCCTTCGCTGCGTCCCAAAGCGTTTGGATTGTTGTATTTTCATTTTCGTTTGTTTCCATATATTTTTTAATTTCTTCTCTAATTGCCTGGTTGACCCACTCGTTCGTTAGTAGGGTGTTCTTTAACCTCCATGCTTTTGGAGGTTTTCCAGACTTTTTTCTGTGGTTGATTTCAAGCTTCATAGCATTGTGGTCTGAAAGTATGCATGGTATGATTTCAATTCTTGTAAACTTATGAAGGGCTGTTTTGTGACCCAGTATATGATCTATCTTGGAGAATGTTCCATGTGCACTCGAGAAGAAAGTATATTCTGTTGCTTTGGGATGCAGAGTTCTAAATATATCTTTCAAGTCCATCTGATCCAATGTCTCATTCAGGGCCCTTGTTTCTTTATTGACCATGTGTCTAGATGATCTATCCATTTCTGTAAGTGGGGTGTTAAAGTCCCGTGCAATTACCACATTCTTATCAATAAGGTTGCTTATGTTTATGAGTAATTGTTTTATATATTTGGGCGCTCCGGTATTCGGCGCATAGACATTTATAATTGTTAGCTCTTCCTGATGGATAGACCCTGTCACTATTATATAATGTCCTTCTTCATCTCTTGTTACAGCCTTTAATTTAAAGTCTAGTTTGTCTGATATAAGTATGGCTACTCCAGCTTTCTTTTGGCTTCCAGTAGCATGATAAATAGTTCTCCATCCCCTCACTCTCAATCTAAAGGTGTCCTCAGGTCTAAAATGAGTCTCTTGTAGACAGCAAATAGATGGGTCTTGTTTTTTTATCCATTCTGATACCCTATGTCTTTTGGTTGGCGCATTTAATCCATTTACATTCAGTGTTATTATAGAAAGATACGGGTTTAGAGTCATTGTGATGTCTGTATGTTTTATGCTTGTAGTGATGTCTCTGGCACTTTGTCTCACAGGGTCCCCCTTAGGATCTCTTGTAGGGCTGGTTTAGTGGTGACAAATTCCTTCAGTTTTTGTTTGTTTGGGAAGACCTTTATCTCTCCTTCTATTCTAAATGAGAGACTTGCTGGATAAAGGATTCTCGGCTGCATATTTTTTCTGTCTAGCACCCTGAAAATCTCGTGCCAATTCTTTCTGGCCTGCCAAGTTTCAAAAGAGAGATCAGTCACGAGTCTTATAGGTCTCCCTTTATATGTGAGGGCACGTTTACCCCTTGCTGCTTTCAGAATTTTCTCTTTATCCTTGTATTTTGCCAGTTTCACTATGATATGTCGTGCAGAAGGTTGATTCAAGTTACATCTGAAGGGAGTTCTCTGTGCCTCTTGGATTTCAATGCCTTTTTCCTTCCCCAGTTCAGGGAAGTTCTCAGCTATTATTTCTTCAAGTACCCCTTCAGCACCTTTCCCTCTCTCTTCCTCCTCTGGGATACCTATTATGCGTATATTATTTCTTTTTAGTGTATCACTTAGTTCTCTAATTTTCCCCTCATACTCCTGGATTTTTTTATCTCTCTTTTTCTCAGCTTCCTCTTTTTCTATAACTTTATCTTCTAGTTCACCTATTCTCTCCTCTGCCTCTTCAATCCGAGCCGTGGTGGTTTCCATTTTGTTATGTATTTCGTTTAAAGCGTTTTTCAGCTCCTCGTGACTGTTCCTTAGTCCCTTGATCTCTGTAGCAAGAGATTCTCTGCTGTCAGCTATACTGTTTTCAAGCCCAGCGATTAATTTTATGACTATTATTCTAAATTCACTTTCTGTTATATTATTTAAATCCTTTTTGATCAGCTCATTAGCTGTTGTTATTTCCTGGAGATTCTTCTGAGGGGAATTCTTCCGCTTGGTCATTTTGGATAGTCCTTGGCGTGGTGAGGACCTGCAGGGCACTTCCCCTGTGCTGTGGTGTATAACTGGAGTTGGTGGGCGGAGCCGCAGTCAGACCTGATGTCTGCCCCCAGCCCACCGCTGGGGCCACAGTCAGACTGGTGCGTGCCTTCTCTTCCCCTCTCCTAGGGGCGGGATTCACTGTGGGGTGGGGTGGCCTGTCTGGGCTACTTGCACACTGCCAGGCTTGTGATGCTGGGGATCTGGCGTCTTAGCTGGGGTGGGTAGGCAAGGTGCACAGGGGCAGGAGGGGCAGGCTTAGCTTGCTTCTCCTTAGGTGATCCACTTCAGGAGGGGCCCTGTGGCAGCGGGAGGGAGTCAGATCCGCTGCCGGAGGTTTGGCTCCGCAGAAGCGCAGAGTTGGGTGTTTGCGCGGAGCGAGCAAGTTCCCTGGCAGGAACTGGTTCTCTTTGGGATTTTGGCTGGGGGATGGGCGGGGGAGATGGCGCTGGCGAGCGCCTTTGTTCCCCACCAAACTGAGCTCTGTCGTCCGGGGGCTCAGCAGCTCTCCTTCCCTTTGTCCTCCAGCCTTCCCGTTTTCTGAGCAGAGCTGTTAACTTATGACCTCCCAGACGCTAAGTCATGCTTGCTGTCGGAACACAGTCCGTCAGGCCCCTCCGCTTTTTGCAAGCCAGACTCGGGGGCTCTGCTTGGCCGGCGAGCCGCCCCTCCGCCCCGGCTCCCTCCCGCCAGTCCGTGGAGCGCGCACCGCCTCGCCACCCTTCCTACCCTCTTCCGTGGGCCTCTCGTCTGCGCTTGGCTCCGGCGACTCCGTTCTGCTAATCCTCTGGCGGTTTTCTGGGTTATTTAGGCAGGTGTAGGTGGAATCTAAGTGATCAGCAGGACGCGCGGTGAGCCCAGCGTCCTCCTACGCCGCCATCTTCCTCCTATCTCCCCAGAGAGATTTTTAAAAGCAGCAAGAGGAAAGAAAACAGTTACATACAAATGAAACCTCCTAACACCAACAGCTGATTTCTCAGCGGAAGCTTTGCAGGCCAGAAGAGAGTGGTCTGATATATTCAAAATTCTAAAAGAAAAAACACCTACAGTCAAGAATACTCCATCCAGCAAGACTATTATTCAGAATAGGAGAGATAAAGCGTTTCCCAAACAAAAGGAAAGGAATTTATTACCACTAAACCAGCCCTACAAGACATGTTAAAGGGGACTCTCTGAGAACAAAGAAAAAAATCATAAGCAAAAGTAAGAAAATTAGGGAGTAAAAAAAGCAGTAAAATTAAGTATGTCTATAAAAATCAGTCAAGAGATTCACAAAATAAAAGGATGTAAAGTATGATGTCATATACTTAAAACTGGGGAGAGAAGTAAGAATGGGTTCAAATTTAAGCCACCATCAACTTAATAGAGACTTCTATATAAAGAAGATGTTACATACAAACCTAATGGTAACCACAATAGATACCACAAAAACCAGAAATATATACATAACAATTAAATAGAGAAAGGGATCCAAGTATATCACTAAAGAAAGCCAGCAAACTATGAGAGAAGAGAACAAGAGAAGTATAAAAATAACCACAAAACAAATAACAAAATGATAATAAGTAATACCTATCAATATTTACTTTGAATGTAAATGGAACTAAATGCTCCAATCAAAGACAGAGTGACAGAATGCATAAGAAAGCAAGACCTATCTTTGTGCTATCTACAATGGACCCATTTCAGAAATAAAGACACATGCAGATTAAAAGAGAAGGGATGGAAAAACATTCATCATGCAATGGAAGTGAAAAGAAAGTCAGGGTAGCAATTCTTATATCAGACAAAATAGACTTTAAAATAAAGACTATAACAAGAGACAAATAAGGACACTATATAAATCATGAAGGGAACAATCCAACATAAGATATAATGTTTGTAAACACTTACACACCCAACACGAAAGCACTGAAATACATAAAGCAGCTAATAACAAACATAAAGGAAATAATTGCTAGTAATACAATAATAGTATGAGACTTTAAGACCCCACTTATATCAATGGACAGATCATTCAAACAGAAAATCAACAAAGAAATAGTGGCTTTGAATGTCACATTGGACTAGATGGATTTAAAAGATATACTCAGAACGTTCCTAAAACAGCAGAATGCACATCCTTCTTAAATGCACATGGAATATTCTCCAGAATAGATCACATATTAGGCCACAGAACAAGTCTCCACAAATTCAAAAAGATGAAAGTCATATTATGCATATTTTTCAACCACAACATTATGAAACCAGAAATCAACCACAAGAAAAAGTCTGGAAAGAACACAAATACATGGATTTTAAATAACATACTATTAAATAATGAATGGGTCAAACAAGAAATCAAAGAGGAAGTCAAAAAAATACATGGAGACAAATGAAAACGAAAACACAATGGTTCCAAATCTTTGGGATGTAGCAAGTGGTTCTAGGAGGGATGTTTACAAGCAATATAGGCCTCCCTAAGAAGCAAGAAAAATCTCAAACAAACTCTACACCAAAAGGAGCTAGAAAAAGAAGAACAAACAAAACCAAAGCCAGTAAAAGGAAGGACTTTAATAAAGACTGGAGCAAAAATAAACAAAATAGAAACTAATAAAACAATAGAACAGTGGCGCCTGGGTGGCTCAGTCAGTTAAGCATCTAACTTCAGCTCAGGTCATTATCCCATGGTTCGTGGTTCAAGCCCTGCATCAAGGGGCTGATGGCTCAGAACCTAGAGCCTGCTTCGAATTCTGTTTCTTCCTCTCTCTCTGCCCCTCCCCCGTTTGCACACGCACATGCGTGTGCGCACTCTCTCTCTCTCTCTCTCAACTAAACATTTTTAAAAAATTAAAAAAAAAATAGAACAAATAAGTGAAACCAGGGGCTGGCTCTTTGAAAATATTAACAAAATTGATAAGCTTTTAGCCAGACTCATTCAAAAAAGAGAGAGGACTCAAATAAACAAAATCAGAAGCTAAAGATAAGAAATAACAACCAATGCTACAAAAATAGAAAGGATTATAAGAGGATATAAAAAAACTATATGCCAACAAACTGGACAACCTAGAAGAAAGGGATACATACCTAGAAATATATCACCACTCAAAAGTGAATCAGGAAGAAACAGAAAAATTTAACTGACTGATTACCAGCAATGAAATTGAATCAGTAATGAAAAACTCCCAACAAACAAAATTCCAGGACCAGATGGCTTCACAGGTGAATTCTACCTAACATTTAAAGAAGAGTTCATATCTATTCTTCTTAAACTATTCCAAAAATAGAAAAGGAAAGAAAATTTCCAAATTCATTCTATGAGACCAGCATTTCCCTGATACAAAAATCAGATAAAGATACAGAAAAAGAGAAATACAGGCCACTATCTTTGATGAACATAGATGCAAAAATCCTCAACAAAATATTAGCAGAGTCCAACAATACATTTAAAAAATCATTCACCACGATCAAGTGTGATTTATTCCTGGATGCAAGGGTGGTTCAATATTCACAAATGAATGGTGATTCATCACATCAATGAGACAAAAGGTAAAAACCATGTGATCCTTTCAATAGAGGCAGAAAAAGCATTTGACATCAATTGACCAGTGACATCAATTTACATTTGACATCAAGTACATCATCAATTTATCGTACATATCTTCCACAAAATAGGTCAAGAGGGAACATACATCAACATAATAAAGGCCATGTCTGAAAACCCACAGGTAACATCATCCTCAGTGATGAAAAACTGAGAGCTTCTCTCATGAGGTCAGGAACAATGATGTCCACTCTCACCACTTTTATTCAACATAGTACTGGAAGTCCTAGCCACAGCACTCAGACAAGGAAAGGAACGCATCCCAATTGGTAAGGAAGAAGTAAAACTTTCACTATTTGCCGATGACATGATCCTCTACATAGAAAACCCTAAAAACTCCATCAAAAAACCACTAGAACTGATAAATGAAAATAGTAAGGTCACAGGATACAAAAGGTACACATATCTGTTGCATTTCTAATAACGAAGTAGCAGAAAGAGAAATTAAGAGAACAATTCCATTTACAATTGCATCAAAAAGAACAAAACACCTAGGTCTAAACTTGACCAAGGAGGTGAAAGACCTGTGCTCTAAAAACTATAAAACAGTGATGAAGGGGAGCCTGGGTGGCTCAGTCAGTTAAGCATCCAACTTCGGCTCAGGTCATGATCCCACAGTTAGTGGGTTTGAGCCCCGTGTCACGCTGTATGCTGACAGCTCGAAGTCTGTAGACTGCTTTGGTTTTTGTGTCTCCCTCTCTCTCTGTCCCTCCCTGCTTGTGCTCTCTCTCTCTCAAAAATAAATAAACATCAAAAAATAATAAAAAAACAGTAATGAAAGAAACTGAAGGTGACACAAACAAAATGATATTCCATGCTCGTGGATTGGGAGGACAAGTATTGTTAAAATGTTTATATTACCCAAAGAAATCTACAAACTTAATGTAATCCCTATCAAAATACCAACAGCACTCGTCACAGAACTAGAACAAAAAATCCTAAAATTTGTATGGAACCACAAAAGACCATGAATAGCCAAAGCAACCTTGAGAAAGAAGAACAAAACTGGAGGTATTGCAATTTCTGATTTCAAGATATACAATAAAGCTGTAGAAATCAAAACAGTATACTGGCACAAAAATAGAAACATAGATCAACAGTATAGTACAGAAAGCCTAGAAAATAACCCACAATTATATGGTCAATAATTTTTTACAAAAGACGTGAGAATATGCAATGGGAAAAGCCTCTTGTTTGGAAAACTGGACAGCTATGTGCAAAAGGAAAAACCAGGCCACTTTCTTACACCATACACAAAAATAAATTCAAAATGTATTAAAGATCTAAATGTGAGATCTAAATTAAAGACCTAAAGATCGGGCGCCTGGGTGGCGCAGTCGGTTAAGCGTCCGACTTCAGCCAGGTCACGATCTCACGGTCCGTGAGTTCGAGCCCCGCGTCAGGCTCTGGGCTGATGGCTCGGAGCCTGGAGCCTGTTTCCGATTCTGTGTCTCCCTCTCTCTCTGCCCCTCCCCCGTTCATGCTCTGTCTCTCTCTGTCCCAAAAATAAATAAATGTTGAAAAAAAAAATTAAAAAAAATAAAATAAAATAAAAAGATCTAAATGTGAAACCATAAAAATCTAAGAGAGCACAGGCAATAATTTCTTTGACACAGGCCATTATCAACATTTGTCTAGATATGTTTCCTGAAACAAGAGAAACAAAAGCAGAAATAAACTATTGAGACTACATAAAAATAAAAAGCTTCTGTTCAGCCACAGAAACTAAACTAGAAGGCAATCTACTCAATGAGAGAAGATATTTGCTGATTACATATCCTATAGAGTTAGGATCCAAAACATATAAAGAACCTATACAACTCAGGACAAAAAATCCCACAAATAATCCAATTACAAATGGGCATAAGACATGAACAGACATTTCTCTAAAGAAGACATACTGATGGTCAATAGACTCATAAAAAGATGCTCAACATCACTCATCATCAGGGAAGCGCAAATCGAAACCACAATGAGATATCACCTCATACCTATCAGAATGGCTAAAAAAAAAAACTCAAGAAACAACTACTATTGCTGAAGATGCTGAGAAAAAGGAACCCTTGTACACTGCTGGTAGGAGTGCAAACTGGTGCAGCCGCTGTGGAAAACAGTATGGAGTTTCCTCAAAAAATTAAAAATAGAATTACCATATGATTCAGTAATTCTATTACCAGATATTTACCCAAAGAATATGAGAACACCAACCTGAAAAGATACATGTGCCCCTATGTTTATTGCAGCATTATTATAATAGCCAAATTATGGAAGCAATCCAAGTGCCCATCGATATATGAATGGATAAAGATGCGGTATATGTATATGTGAATGTATATGTATATTTGTATGTATACGTATATATACATGTACACTTACATATAATTGTGTACATATGTATATACATGTATATATGTATATACATGCACACACAATGGAATATCACTCAGCTCTACAAAAGAATGAAATCTTGCCGTTTGCAACAACATGGATAGATCTAGATGGTATAATGCTACGTGAACTAAGTCTGAGAAAGACAAATACCGTATTACTTCAGTCATATGTGAATTTTAAGAAACAAAATAAAGAAAAAAAAGAAGCAAACCAAAACCAGACTCTTAACTACAGAGAACACACAGGTGGTTACCAGAGAGGAGGTGGGTGGGAAGATGGGTCAAAGAGGCGAAGGAGATTAAGAATACACTTTTCATGATGATCACTGTGTAATGTACAGAATTGTTGAAGCGCTCTATTGTACACCTAAAACTAATATGACATTGTATATTAATGATACTTGAATGAAAATAAAAATAAATAAATTTTGAGTATATTACTACTAGTTCCTCCATACACAAATAAGAGAGGTGATGAAAGCACAAGACCACAGTTTGGATAATGTTTTAGGTGTCCTGTTTTAAGAATGTTGGATAAATTTGAATGTATAGGTTGACGGATATCTAGAAAAATATCAAATTAGGGCTATTTAGGAGTTTGGATTTTTACACAGAGTATACTAGGCCTTATTAGACCATGATCGCTGTCTTCAGATAATTGACAGACTAGCATATGATAGAAAGATTGGGGATTTTTTTAATTTAAAAAGTTTTTAACATTTTATTTTTGAGAGAGAGAGAGAGAGAGAGCACGGGGGCAGGGGAAAGAGAGGGAGACACAGAATCGGAAGCCGGCTCCAGCCTCTGAGCTGTCAGCACAGAGCCTGATGTGGGGCTCAAACCCATGAACCGTGAGATCATGACCTGAGTCAAAGTCAGACACTCAATTGACTTAGCCACCCAGGTGCCCCAAAAGATTGGGGATTTTTAATTTCATTCCAGAATATAGACCTAAGATCAATGAGTAAAAATTACATACCAGGTGTCAACTCAATATGAAAAAGGCCATAGTCCCTGATAACCAAAAGTTTTCATACAATTGAATGAGCTGCTTTGAGAGAGAATATGTTCCATGAACTGAAGGTAATTAAAGAGAAGCTGCATGATCGTTTTTTATTGACACTATCAGTATGGTTTTTATACCAAAAACTAAATGAACTTTGAGGTATTTATTAGTTTTCTATTGCTCTGTAACAAGTTACCACAAAATTAGCAACTTAAAATAATAGACATTTATTATCTTACATTTTTTATAGGTCAGAAGTCTGGGTATGAATTAGCTAGGTTTAACCAGGTTGAAATAAAGGAGTCAACTAGTTATGGGTCTCATCTGATGCTTGGGGGCCTCTTCCAGCTCATTTAGGCTATTAGCAGAATTTAGTTCCTTGCAAGCCTTGGACTGAAATCCTCTTTTTCTTGCTGGTTGTTGGCCAGGAATCATTCTATTCAACACTACTCTTGAGTGTTTACCCCAAGGTTCCCTTTAAACCCTCTCACATTCTTATGCTTCAAATCTCTCTCTCCAGACAGGTCTAGAACATTTTAAGGCTAATTTGATTAGGTCAATACCATCCAGATGATTTCCCTTTTGAGTGACTTAAAGTCAAGCGATTCATAATCTCATCATAGGAATGATTTGTCATTATATTCACAGCTTCTGTGCACACTCAAGGGGAGAAAATTATACAGTACACATACAACAGAGGCAGAGACCTTGGGGGCCATCTCAGAATTCTGACTACCACAGCATACTTGCCAACTATAAAGCCCTGAATTCAAATCACCATGACCACCTACAGATTCTCATGAAATTAAAGGTCTTCTGGGTTAGCAAAGTGTGCCTCCTGCGATTGATTTTATAGTCTGACATTGGCTTTGGTACTGACTGAGACAACAAGACCATCTCCAGATCAGTGATGCTTCAGAGGTCTCTGGGGAGACAGAACTGGGTTCTGAATATATAGAGCAATGCCCATAGCTCTCCAGACTCCCCCAGATAGCTCAGAAACATCACCATCCTTGAGATGACCTGGAATCACCAGGATTTCTGAACACCAAAGTGGACAACTGATGAACACCCAGAATAGTCTCTGGCGCTAGTAGGTGTATATTTCTGGGAAAGGACCAGTTTCAGGGGTGAGACATGAAAAAGTCCAATTTTCCTCATTCTATTCTTTCTCTCAGTGCTCAGCTTTCCATCTGGATGCTAAGAGGGGTAGGATTTTATACAGAATTGTATCAGTAACTCAACTGAGACCCCTATGAAGAGAGGAAGGACAAAATTACCAGGCAGGAGTTTGGAGATAGAAAGCCATCCATGCTAAGAATCTGGCTACAAATGCCTCCAGGTCCGGAAGGAGGTGTTGCAGGGACAGTTATCTGTCACCCACAATGGGCCAGCCTAATCTGCTTTCATTGTGTGTGGCTACAACCTCCTGTGACTGTGCCCCTCCAAATCGGACTGAAAAGAACTCATTTGGCTTCACCAAGGTGAGAAACTGGGAGAAATGCTGGCTCTCCTGACATTTTGGCTTCCAGTTCCTGTATCATTGGCCCTGAGAAAACCGAGCCAAGCAAATAGATCTTTATCTTTGCTCAGTGAACTGCTCTTTTCATCCTTAAGCAGAAACCAACCAACCTTTTTAAATAAGGGTATGCTATTGGGCAGACCCTAAACAATGTGCTTTGCTTTGTACAGAATTGTAGTGCTACGGACCCTGCATAAAATTATGACCAGATGAACACTGATCTAAACTAATATTCAAGCAGAATCACAGCGTTATTTTCTTGGAGAAGCCGTTGGCATATATGGTCTATGCTTTTTGACCTGCCCCCAGAATTTGAAATAAATTCCACCCTCACTTCTTTTTTACTCCTAAAGGCATGTATGTTTGTGCATAAAAGTCTGCATACATGTAATAGTTCTGATAAAAAAAAAACTTATAGAAAACAGAAAAACTTCAAGAAAAATAATAGAAGCTACCGATGGTTTCTTTGTTTGGAAACCGTCACTATAGATGTTTTGAATTATATCTGTCACATCTTCGATATATTTCATATGTATCATGTATACTGTTTGGTAGACTGAATTCTTCTATGTAAAAATATATCATGCGTGAGATTGAGAGAGAGCAAGGACCATAAACTTCCAAAACCTCAGAGCAGCTACTCTTAGTATTACTAATAGGCTTTAGTTTTAAACCTCTTTGTGGAAACCCATTCCCAGGGAATATGACCGTATCTGATAAAGGACTATGTCAGTTCCTCTGGTTTGGGATTAGACTAACAGGCCTTGTTTTTCCCTTTCTCCAAGACCCCTACACTTTCCATGGCCTTTTAAGAGAGAGAATCTAGAAAGACAAGAGTTCTGAGATCTGAGTGAGAAAATTCAAGGAAGGGTTCTATGTAAATGCCAGAATTACTGGAGTTGTTTGTTTGTTGTTTGGGGTCACACTCTAAACTCTATCCTCTATCAGAATGGCCAGTAGCCTAGTAGTGTGCTTGTCCTATATAAAAGCTACTTTCTGAAAGTCCAGAGAATAATCTTTGTACACACACACAAACCTAGAGATCAATACATGTCACTTTTAATGAGCATTTTCTCAATTAATGAAATCTTTGAAGGCTGGCTTGTTTTTTCATAGCCGCACTGTTTGAATGTACCTTAATTTAACCTACTGTTCTGGAGTACTAACTGTTCTCATTTTTCCCTTTATATATAAGGCTATTACAATGTTCATGTACATTAGTCTTTAAAAATGTTTTCCCATCATTTCAAAAGATTAACAAGTTTGTTGCATTCTGACAACTAACAAAATTTTCTTATGTAAACTGTTAAAAATAGAGCATATTGTTCTAAATGATCTAAACAGAATTACTCTGGTCTCAACACATAGAGAACTAACTTTTGGAAACTTATTGGAACCAATTATATATAAGCCTTTACAGAGAGGATGTTAAATATTGATTTTTTAAAACTGCTAGAGAAAGAAGTTTCTATGCTCTGGGTTTACACATATATATTCAGTCAGTAAATTGATTATCAGTTAAATTGAACATAAATTATGGATACAAAGAGAGAATAAGATCAAGACAGTTGCACCGCAGTAATACAGACTTTATTATACAAACTTTTGGTAATCATTAAGAAATTTTAAGTGCCTAGTTGCTTTAACTCCCTAAAGATTACCAATGATTGAAATAGAAAAGGCTGTACATTCCCCCTTTTTTATAATCTTTCTTTGCTCCTTTTTTAGAAGACAGCATGATTCTTTGGGTATGAGCTGGAAAGGGTTCAGAAACTGTCTATCTGTTTCCAGAGGGTAATAGGTGCTGAATGCATTTGTAGGGGGAGGGAGCGTATGTACCAACGACGAGACAGAATTGAAAAACTGATCATATGACTTCAATCCAGCCAACTGAAAGTTGACTTCTAAACTTAATAATATAGTAAGAAGCCTAAGTTTTCTGTCTGTGGCTCACCTATCTACCCAACCATCTACTCATCCATGCATATATTACCAGCCTACCTCCAAGAGAAGTTGAAGTTGT
The DNA here is from genome assembly GCF_028749965.1 of Puma concolor. NCBI lineage: Eukaryota > Metazoa > Chordata > Mammalia > Carnivora > Felidae > Puma > Puma concolor. Next base: position 70,063,082 of record NC_141667.1, read on the forward strand.
TCACTTGCCAGATGTTTCAGAAACTGCCTTGTTGAGAATTCACAACCATTGCTCTACTAGAACACTGACCCTGACCAACACTTTTTAATCAAGTTCTAGAATAACAATGATAGTTTCATTTAATCCTTCTATTTTTTTTAGTAAATTATTTTTTCAAATACTATCAGGAGAGAGGAAGATGAAAAATAATGGAGAATACTTACTCCTTCCTCCCACACTATTAACATTTACTTTTGACTCCACATCTCAGATTTTCTCTTTTTCAGTAGAAAAAAATAATGAATACTTTACTCCTTTTTAGTTTGTCTTAAAGATGGTGCATCAATTAGTCTTGGAAGGGTAGGGTCTAGGGGAAAACACTGAGTCATTAGTGTCACTACTTAAATGGTGTGCCTTCAGACACATCCCTGATTTCTTGTGGCTGCATTTCCCAATCTGCAGAATAAGATGAATATGCCTTACCTTCCTTTAGCACATGCCCATCCTTGCTAGGGTCACTTGCTAGGGTCAGTAAATTGTCTGACAACAAATGGATGTTTAAAAACGTCATCCTAAATTTTAAAGGTTAAATGTAAAATGTAAAATGGATTGGCTGAATTAAAAGAATCAGGGATCAGGGATATTGTCAGGGCAGCACAGGCACAGACAAGTTTGGGAGGAGCCTAGAAAGTAGAGACAATAGAACCTTGTTGAACAAAGTACTGGCCCTGAGACTTCTCTGAGGCAGCCTTTTCTGCAGATGCTTCTTCCATACCACTGCAAGGTGGGCTGCTGCTAGCACCCCTTTTATCTTGCTCCTTGGCCTAGTTTCTCTGGGAAAACAGTTAAAATAGATTCGAGCTACAATGTGAATGTCACCCTAGGGAATGACTTTGGAACTAGATTCACCTGTTTTTAAATAGGAAGGCAAATCACCCAAGGGCATGGTGTCAATGCCAAATAATCTCTCCAAGCTACTGGGAGTGGGAGAGCAGAAGAGATAGTTTCAGAAGTAGATCTAGTCATAGCCAAACACTGGAAACAGAAAATACATATACAAGTGCTTACTGATACAGTTAAAAATCTCATCATAAGAGACTCCACACACATAAAATTTCCTTGAAATAAGCATTCCTTAATACCCCCTCCCTTCCTGTAGCTTTTCAATCTTACACCCACAGTGCTATTGGGTTCTGTCTAAAAATACTGTAGCATGTTTATATAAAAATACTGCACCATGAAAATAATATGGGAAGGCTCCCTTGAAAAGCACCAAGGGACAGTAAAGAGAGCTGAGCTGAAAATGGGGAGATTTGGGTTTCTACTTTAGATTTTGCCTATAATTAAGTCTGAAGATGTGACTAAGTCAAATGATCTTTCTAAGCCTCAATTTCTTCATTTGTAAATAAGCAGTTTGGTAAAATGTGTCTAAAGCCCTTCTAGCTCTACTGTCATGTGAATTTGTATTAGGTGATTGAGGAGGCTCTTTCAAGCACTATGATCCATAAGTCTTGCTTATAGTTTCTATTTTATAAATTTCTTTAACATTCTTTTTTAATACATTCTATTCATGTTTTAAATATAATTTATTGTCAAATGGCTAACGTACAGTGTGTAAAGCGTGCTCTTGGCTTTTGGGGTAGATTCCCATGGTTCATCGCTTACACCCAGTGCTCGTCCCAACAAATGCCCTCCTTAATGCCCATCATCTTTGTTAACATTCTTAAATTAAAAAGTCACTTATTGGGGGTATCCACAAATAGCACCGGGGTAAAATGCATTAAGAATGAGCAAACACACTCATTTATATTTCTTGAAATATCAATTCAAGTTTTAAGTTGAAGAAGCATTTTTTTCTTATTTAAATGGAAGATAACACTAACTCATCAAGATACCACTGGCTATGAAAGGGCAGACAGAGGAATGTTACTGAGACAAAGTCACCTCAGAGGAAAAAAAGTGTTTTCTTTAATAATAAATTTATTAAAACCCAGTGGTTTTCAAGTGGGAAAATTTTACCTCAGAGAATGTTTGGCAACATCTGGAGATACTTTTGATTGTCACAACTGGTCGGGACTATTGGCATCTAGTGGCTAGAGGCCAAGGATGCTACTAATCATCCTACAATGCACAAAACAGCCCCTTTAACATAGAATTATCCAGTCTAAAATGTCAATAGTGCCAAGATTGATAAACCCTGATTTAACCTTCTCAATTCTACTGACCATATTACATTAGGCTTAAAATGCCCAAGTTGATAATGAAACCGGTGACCTCACCCAAAAATGTTTATTTTAGTTTTTCCTGGAGAGAAACCATCTTTCAGATGAAATTCTCTATAAAGGAGTTAGGTAAAAACATTACTTTTGTGGATGCAGGCATTTATTCCTCTATTCTGAGTCAAAAATCCAGCAAATTCAGCTATTTTTTGTTTCATATATTGCTATTTCTTATCTTGATCTTTAAATATTCTTTTTTCATCTCTAGCCCAGAAAGTACCTAATATTAGTTATGATCATACTGAGAAATATGACAATCCAGAAAACTAGTCAGATTTCCAGGTTGTTCTGAACACTATCAAATCAGAAGGTTATTGAAGGAGAGCCAGACTGTGGTTTCAAGTGTCCCATCTCCAAACTGGTTTTGTTCTCTGTGTGAAAAGACTTTTGGGCTGGACACCAGTCTTCCTTACCTTTTAAATAAACACTGGTAATGGACATTTACCAAGGGAAAATTAATTATTCAACAATTGAAAAGGAGTTACTAAAACCTCCTGTGATGACTATAGGGGATCATATTGACCCAAGATCAAATGTCTAAGGTTGTTCATTTCCACTTTCAAACCCAATGCTATTAATTACAGTGTGGGGGCTGGTATGCAAAGATGGTCACTATCCATTCATTCCTTTCCTGTATTATGCATGTCACTCTTCTATCAAGTGAATGGATTCCTTAACCCTCTTGAATCTAGGCTGGCCTGGGACTGCTTTGACTGATGCTCTGTCAAGTTAGGGCCTAGCCTTTAAGAGGACTAATGGTTTCTGCTTTCTCCCTCTTGGAACTCAGCCTCTGTGCTATGAGGAAGCCCAAGCAGTTGCATAGCCGGGTCTACGTGAAGAAGAATCAAGACTTCTTGCCAACAGCCCAGGGGAGCTTCCAGCCTATAGCCATCAACAATTTGTTCAGCATGTGAGTGAGCCAACTTACAAGTGGATCTATCAGCCACACTCAGAATAGAGGTAAACTGACCACACCAAATCCTGCCCAATTACGATTTATGAGAAAGTAATTGTTTTGTTTTTAATTTTTTCCAGCTCTACTGTGGTATAATTGACAAAATTGCATACAGTTAAGGTGTACAATGTGACCATTTAATATATGTACCCATTTTGAAATGATTACCACAATCAAGATAATTAACATACCCATCACCTCACATAGTTATCTGGTTTTACGTTTCCTTTTTGTGAAATAATTAAGATCCACTTTCCTAGAAAATTTTAATTAGGTAATACAGTATTCTTAACTATAGGCACCATACTGTATATTAGATCTCCACAACTTATTCATCCTGCATATCGAAAATTTTGTACCTTTGACCAACATTTCCCCACTTCCCTCAACTCCCAACCCCTTGGTAACCACTATTCTAATCTCTGTTCCTACGAATTCAACTTTTTTTAGATGCCATATGTAAGTGAGCTAATACAGTATGTTATTTTGTATGTCTGGCTTATTTCACTTAACATAATGTATATACAAATTACATTTTCTTATCCATTAATTTATCAGTGGACACTTAAGTTGCTTCCATATCGTGGCTACTGTGAATAATGCAGCAATAAACATGGGGGTAAACATATCTTTTCCAGATACTGATTTCATTTCCTTTGCATAAATTCCCAGAAGTGGGACTGCTGGGTCATATGGTAGTTCTATTTTTAAATTTTTGAGGGACCTTTATAGTTTTCGGTAATATTCCCACCCATAGTGTACAAGGGTCCTCTTTCCTCCACATTCTTAGCAACATTTGTTTGCTATCTTTTTTCTTTTCTGTAACAGCCACTTTAACAGGTGTTAAGTGACATCTAACTATGGTTTTGATTTGCATTTCCCTTGTGATTATTAATGTTGGGCACCTTTTCATACACCTCTCATAATGTTGGCCATGTGTACATTTAGTTCTGTGTACATTTTGAGAAATGTCTATTCAGGTTCTTTGCCCATTTTAAATTTTTTTTTTTTTCAGTTTTTATTTATTTTTGGGAAAGAGAGAGACAGAGCATGAACGGGGGAGGGGCAGAGAGAGAGGGAGACACAGAATCGGAAACAGGCTCCAGGCTCCGAGCCATCAGCCCAGAGCCTGACGCGGGGCTCGAACTCACGGACCGCGAGATCGTGACCTGGCTGAAGTCGGACGCTTAACCGACTGCGCCACCCAAGCGCCCCTCTTTGCCCATTTTAAAATCAGGTTATTGCTTTCTTGCTGAGTTATTTGAGTTCCTTATACATTTTGGATATTAACCCCTTATCAGATATACGGTTTACAAATATTTTTTCATATTACATTTGGTTTCATTTTAAATTACTAAATTTTGGAGTAGGTTTTATGCAATAGTTGAGCACCAAAGCATACATCAAAGTCTCAATTTAAAAAAAGATTCTTATTCTTGTTAATATCATATAAAGAATCATTTTATTTCTATGAATAGCAAATGTCCTATGATTCATTATCTTCCTTATAAAATAGACTCTTTGGGAGCTTTGAAATGGCCAAATATATAAACAATACCAATCTCATAATCTGTAATAAATACATGGCTTTTGCTGTAAAGTACATGTAGTTTTTACCAGGATTCTAGGACCAAAATGTTCCACACTCAGCTTTGGGTTGTCTCTATGGTGGCATAGGCAAACCAAGAACATGGCACTATGTAAATTTGGAATTCTTTACCTTTTTAGAGGCCATTGCTACCATCAGCCTGACTCACTCCTCCCAACAAAAGAATGAAACTGAATCCATATCCTGTGGAAAGGCACAATTAGGAAAAATTTGGTATGGGGCTGTCATATGAAACTAGTTGAATTTCTCTTTGTAGAAAGGAGTCACTATTTCAACTTACTGCCGAATTTTTATTTCATGCTGACCAGCCCTAAGCAGTAAGCATGTAATTACATGTCTTCAAATATAAGCTAATGCCTTATATTTGAAGTACAACTTAAGGAGCCTATGCTAGAGTGAAAACAAAAAGAAATTTGGAAAGTATTTCTTCTTGCTTTGTAAGAATGCTCAGAACATTAATACTTTTTATAAATTCTAGCTGGTTGTCCTGATGTCCTTTAAAGCAGGATTCAAACTTAAAAAGGTTTACTTTATCAGGAACTACAATCAAATCCAACTGCTAACCATCTGGCTACTCTAATTTTTATCAAATGCAATAGCAAGTCTCGAGGCCAGAGGTCATAGACTACAGTCCTACTTATCTATCTCTGGAACTCATGCACATTAAATGACAATATTTGGAGTCAACTTTTAACATAAACATGCAAATTGCATTTATTTTTTGATTCACAGCTTCTTGAATTTGAAGGCATAGGCAAAACCAAAAAGAAGGTAGCTTATGTCAGGAAAATGCACCCTATTCACTTTCTAACAATGGTTAGAACCACTGATGTGTCGAGCAGCAAGGTTTTCTGTTGATTTCTTTGAGGCCTCTATGTGACCTGATAGTTATTTAAAGAGACAGAAACGTAAAAGTTTCCATTCCACCCAGCTGAAGGAAAGCATTCACAATGAAAGTAACTAGACTTTTATTTCAGGGACAAAAACTTGATGCTTCATAAAGCTTTGTGAAGTGTGGTTATTATAAGAGTTGGAGTAGTCTGAAGGGAAACTTACAACTTCTAAAGGCAACTGAGAGAGAGATCAGCAGAATGGATCACTGGAGTAGTTTGGACATTGAAAATTTCTGCTGAACCAATCAACTGAGAAAGGGGGACTGAAATGAAACGGGTCATTTGAATGTATCTCATCCCACATGAACTAATCTCATTTTACATGGATTGACTTACCTATGCCTTCAATAGATTAGTTCTGTGTACATCACTGGAACATATTTAATCCATGAATGTGTGACCACTCAATGTCTAGTTTAGAAATAAAAATACTATACATTATAAATAAGTATAATAAACACTGTGTGGATTCAGTAACTGCACAGCCTTTTTACCATAATAACGTGCATGTGTGCATTTGCATATCTGTGCATATTTTGTGAGAGAGCCAATTTCTCATTTTTCATTGTTATTGTAGTAAGAACATTTAACATGGAATCTACTATTTTACCGATTTTTAAACGTACAGTATAGTATTGTTAACTACAGGCCAATTGCTCTTTTAATCAGTTTTCTCACATCATTATAACCAGCAGAAAATAACAGTTTCATAAAATCAAGAAAAACACCTCTTTTGTGGTTAACTTTTTAAAATATATTTATTTAGTTTCTAATTTATGTCAAAGTTAGTTAGCATATAGTGCAGTAATGATTTAAGGTTAAATTTGATAGACAACTATCTGGAATGAGGCCATGAACACAAATGGTACTAACCAGATATGGGAGCATTATGATGAGCATAAAGAGTCCAGTGGCTCATCTGGTGGGCGAATGAGTAATGGCGGAGCAATGTAGATGGGAACCCTAAGAGCATGGCCTCTGACTGAGTTTAAGCCCTAACTCTCCCACCTTAGTAGCTGTGGGCTCTTGTTGGCTCAGAGAAGTGAGCCATCGTATCCTTGCCTATAAGACAGACATAATAGTAATGCTTACCTATGGGGTTTGTTTGGATGATTAAATGAGAAGGTGCATGTGTGAAGAATATTAACATATAAATATTTGGAGCCTCTCCTTCTTCTTTATCCAGCAAAAATAATGCATAAGTCAGGATGGGGTAGGTTTTCTATGATAGCAAACCACCTCCAACTTTCACACAATCCCACCGCACTAAGTTCTCGGCAGACAAGGTCTCTGTAGGTAAGTTTCTGAGGAGCTGTCCCTCAGATGTTAGCTCAGCATTTCAGTTCCTTTGATTTTATGGCACCTTGAGGTCAATACGTGCTTCTGCAATATGTAGCAGAACAGAAGGCTACAGAGTCAAGCCTGAGTGGAGATGTGAAAATGGAGGCAGAGATTGGAGGGAAGTATCTATAAACCAAGGAATGCCAAAGATTGTTTAGAGCCACCAGAAACTGGAAGAGGCAAGGAAGGATACTTCTTAAAGCCATCAGCAGGAACATGCCTTGCTGACACACTAGTTTCAGACTCACACCTTTCAGAACCTTGAGACACTTCCTGATGGTGCATGCCACCCCAACTGTGGTCATTTGTTGCAGCAGCCCTAAGATACTAATAGAGATTTGAAGGCCAGTGTCTCTGGCAATCTCTCAGTCTTTCTCTCTTTCTGTCAAGATGGCTGTCACATCTCCAGGCATCATGTCCATACCCAAGAAAAAAATGATAGAGAAAGGATGTCACAAACACTATTTGTACCTTGAATTAGGAAAGTTGAAGATTGCCACTGAATGACCCCCTCTAGCAGTATTCCCTTATTTCTTCCTTAGCTAGATTGATAGCATGAGATACTCCTAATTCAAACAAACCCTGAGAAAGGGAAAGAAACATTCCCTAAGACTGACTTAGATCTATCAGGATTCATTGCTTGGTAATGGCACATTCCTGCCTCAAACAAAATCTGTGTTCTACTAAGCAGAAGAGAAGAGGATAATGAATATTGGGTCGGAATGAAGTGTCTTTCAAATGAATGTTAACTGTTCTTACTATCTGAAAGTGGTGGGACTCAAGTAAAGTATTAGAGGAAGAATCTGGGAGTTAAACCCTTTAAGTCAGAACTTCTCAAATAGCCTACTAGAGTAAATTAGTGTGCCATTCAGAGCCCATAGGCTGTCACTGCTGCCCCAGAAACTGGGGCTGGTTACTTCCAGCAGCAAGTGTTCGATCTAATTAGTCCATTAAAATATTAGAGTGTGTGTGTGTGTGTGTGTGTGTGTGTGTGTGTGTGTGTGTGTGTAGCATTATGTGAACAGGCTGAGGAACATTTTTAATTTCTCAAGGATGGCAGGGCCTTCATCTAAACTCTTGTGAAAGCCATAAAGCAGTCTAGAGCATTAAGGGAAGAGAAAAGGAAGAAAACAGTCTGAAGATAAGAAGGAATAAAATTTCCTGGCCCCTTCATGCGCTCTGTGGTATATTTTCACACTCAGAGCCCCAGTGAATTATCCTTCCACCTTGACCCTGTGCTTGAACACGTGGTTTGCTTTGGTCTTTGAGCAATCAGTAAATGTGATATATGGAGACACTTGTTAAGTGCTTGGGAATTAAGGCTTACATTCTTGGAATACTGCCACTACCATGTGGTGGGGACACATAACTCAGCCAAGGGTCAGCACCAACCACCAGACATGTGAATGAGACCATCTCAGACCATCAGCTGCAGGCGAATCAGCAGATGACTGTAGCCTAGACATGGTTAGCAGGAGAGCCACTCAGTGAAGCCCAGCTCAAACAGCAGAATTGTGACCCAGCAAACGGTTAATGCTTTGGGATTCTGAGTGTGTGTAATAGATAATAATATGTAACTGATACATCCCTCCAACCTCATCTCCTACCATTTTAACTTCCCTCACTCCACCTTTGCCTAAGGTCTTGCTCTTCCTTGAACATGACAGGCTTATTGTTGCCTCAGGTCCTGGAACTGGGTGTCACTTCTACCTGTAAGCTCAGGTCCTTTTGTGGTTCACATCCTCACTGCATTCAAGACTAATCAAATGCCACCCCTCAAGGATACTTTACTTACTACCACATCTAATATGTAACATATGGGCCCCCATATTTTCCTTTCCTATTTGCTTTTTCTACTTTATTTTTCTTGAGATCTTCTTTTGAAAACATTCAATATATACCTCAGATTACTAGGCTATTTTCTGTCTCCTCCACTAAAACAGAAGCTCCAGGAGGACAGAGGCTGTATCTGTCCTGTTCACTGCTCTATTACCTATGGTTAGAATAGTTTGGGCATATGGTGGACGCCTCAGTAATGTGTTTTGAATAAATTAATAAACGAATAAATAAAATGAAATTTATTAAATGTGGATTTGGGTAGGACCAGAGGGAATGAGAAGGTGATATTCAGAGCAAGGACTCAAAGCTTCCTTAATTGGAAATGCATTCCTAATAATTTTCATATAAGTGCAGTTTTTACCCTTTGACTTTTTAAGATGACACTGAATTTTAACCTCTTGCTCAGTGCAGAGCTCTTACAGTACATTCATAGTATTTTTATTTCATTCTAATTAAATATTTAGCTACTTGTTTGCCATAATTTATTTAAAAAATTCTTTAAGGAAGGCTACTATTCTAAATATACTTTTTTCTTCATGTGGTTATAAATATTCTTCCTAATAAAATGCCTAATTATTATTAGTTTACAGCCTCTTGAATTTAAAATTTCCAGGTAATTGTGAAATTATACTTGTATTGGAAAAGATGTATAGTTCTCCATAGTCTTAATTCAGGCTTGTTCAACAAACATGTTTAATAATAAAATATAATAATTAATTCATTCCATACATGGTAATTGCATTCCTTAAAATCCTAACTCTCCTTCAAAAACATAAAATGAAGACCTCTGAGAACCCATTGCCCATATCAAACCACCTGTGGGTTGAATCCCATGAACATTCCACACATACGATTTCATTCAAAACTGCTTTATCTTTAATGTGAACAACAGCCTAACAATTTTGTTATCTGAATCTTTAATCCCTGGCAGACTATAAGCAGAAAACTATAAGAAAAGATAATTTGAGGGTCTTTCAGAAAAAGGCAGACTGGCAATTGCACTGTGGTTTGTCCTATATCCTTTAAATTGTTCCTGACCATGAAAACTTATCCTTTGTACATAAATGACCAGTCATTGAGAGTCACTTATATTGAAGGACACTACCTTCTGTTCACCATTTCTAATCTACTGGCTTTGTATCTTTTTTTTTGTTTGAGTATAGCTGACACACACTGTTAGGTTAGTTTAAGGTGTACAGCATAGCGATTTAGCATCTTCTGCTGTGCTCACCACGAGACTAGCTATTGTCTCTTACCATACCATGCAATCACTCTGCCATTAAAAAGGATGAGATCTTGCCATTTGCAACAACATGGATGGAACAAGGGGGTACAGTGCTAAGTGAAATAAGTCAGACTGAGAAAGACAAACACCATATGGTTTCACTCATATGTGGAACCTAAAAAACAAAACAAGTGACTAAACAAACAGCAGAATCTGCTTTGGCATCTTACCAGCTCTGCATCCTGATAACCATGTCTATTTGCCCTGGTGCTTCTAACTGTCTTCTAGCTTAACCATTAAATCTTTCTCTTTCCCTCTCTCCTTTCCTATATCTCTCACACACATGCATATACTCATGTGCACATGTGTGCATACGTATGTGTACGCACATATACACACCAACACAGGCAGCAGGACTACAGCTAAGAGGAAGCCCATCTCTGATGTTGTTACTTTCACAGGACCTACAGCAGTCACAATATTTTTTCCTCCCATTTCCAGGAGGGGATGACAGATTATAACAGAGAGAAATGTATGATTCACACACACACATATTTGTGTACTTACCATATATATGTTTACCTGTACACATAGATGTATACATGCTACAATAGTAAATAGGAATTGGGTTTTATTCTATAGGTTTTTTGATGTCTACTCTTACCATTGACCTTGTCTTCATTAATCACAGTCACCCAGAACAACTCAGTTATCGGGAAAAACAAATCTGAACAACATTCATGGTGAGCAGCATTAGTGGTGTGCATATATGTGCTGTGGCAAGCACGGCGGCTTTTTTCTTTTTTCTTTTTTAAACCAGAGCAATTGTTACAGATCAGCTCAACTTAATGTCTTCCTTACTGACTTATTTGTCAAAGACAACATGCATTGAGTAGTTTGGTCCATGAGACCTCCTCTGAAGACATGAAATACTATTTTGAAAGTCACCACCATGCTTTGCGTGGGCATTGACTAATTTATAGCTGGCATCCAGCATAACGTACAAATACTAGAAAATGGACCAGGAGTAAGAGCACATGCCATGAGCTCAGCTCAATTATTGGTTTGTGAACCTGTACACAAATTGCAGCCTGTCATTCCACGCATTTGAGACGGAAATCTCAGCTTGAGCAAATGAGAACTTTATGCTTTTACAGTACAATTTAAGGATGTGACAGAATTGTTATAAGACACATGCTTAATGGCATAGACTCTTAAGTTCAACAGAAAAAGAAGGGAGAAGTTTCAGGAAGAGATAAGAGGAAACATTTGACATGTTATCAAGGTAGGAAGTCACATTTCTCTACTAAAGTATAAGTCAGTAGGAAGAATAAAAGAAGGCAATGAAATATGTAATCTTCCCTTAGGTAGGTTTCTAACATAAGCAGTTAAATATGAAGAAATTTTTGATTTTCAGTAATTTAGTTGCCTTAAACTGCATAAATTAAACATCTTTGTGACTTGTCATGATTTTTTAAGAGGACAAAGGACAAAATGAAATACACGATGGAGCCTTCATTTTAAGGTTGCATGTTTCACCTAAAATCAGTTCAGTCACCTTCACCCACGTACTCCCTATATTACCATCCATTCTTCCCTATGACTTCATCACACACTCTGCTTTCTTTTGTTTTCCTAATCTTTTTCCTTTCTTCCCTCTTTCAACCTTCCTTCAAGGCTAAGTTGCTTTGCAAACTCACTTCGCTTCTCCTTCTGAATTTCCTCTCTTTTGTACAAATAATAATAGCTACTATTTATTGAACACTTATTAGGTGCTCAGTTTTGCTTACAATGACTTACTGATGTTCACAACACTATGAGGTAGACACTTTATTTATGTCTATTTTATAGATGAAGAAATGAAGGCCTAGAAGGATTAAATAATTTGCTTAAAATAAAACAGTCGCAGAACTGGTATTTGAACCCATCTCTGTCAAATTCCAAAGGTCTTGGTTTTTACCACTAGGCTTTAAAGACAATCCTCTTGCATTATTATGGCAACAAATTAAATCAAACCAAGGTACATTTACTGAGCATGTATTGAGTGTAAGATGCAATTCTAATCATCAGAGACAAAAGTGCTGCACACAGGAGAAATTCTTGTTGTGTCTGCCAGGGCCCTGTCAGGAGACAGAAACCATACTAGTTACTTTAATAGGGAGAAGAGCATATACAGAATGTATGCATAGTTAACCAGCTACTGAAGAACTGAAAAGACATAACAAGAGATATGGTCAAGTATTAAATGGAGTAGGTTAAGGATTCACCCCTCAGAATGAAGAGTCAGATGGAAAAGTTTAGAATTCTTAACACTTAGAACTTTGGAGACCCACAGATTTGTCACTCAGACCTCTGAGGAGAGATCAGCCAGCAGATGCTAGTGACTCAGCTCACAGAAAGTCTGTGTGGTACTGGTGACCAGATCTCTGAGGAGGGAAGGCTACGGGTGCCCATGACAATAAGGCTCTGTGAGAGGACACAATGTCATTGGTTTTGTGACGTGGCAAACTGCAAATTTAAATCAAGTGCTCCTAGAGAATGATCTGCCACAGCTGAGATGCAGGAGTTTTCCAGGGGGCACTGACAAGAACAGAGGGCAAACAGGAAGGGACGTGTTCCTCTTCCCTTTCGAGCCTTCCACCTCCTGCCAGTTACCCTACTGGCAAAGCCTAACAGAGAGGTGGTAGACCTCATGTGACTGTAGAGTCTCAGGGCCAGAATCACAAACTAGGGTGTAAAAGGGTGCATTTGAAGCTGAGGGACAGTGGCTTACTAATTAGTATACCCTTGCAGCTTATAATCTTGTAGAATGACTTATGCAAACGATATACAAGATAGCACATTGTAACTGCCAAGACCTACAAAAATTGAGAAGGTATTAAACTCATCCCATAAACTCTAGTACATAGGAAATATCATATATAGTCTTCTTAAATATATTTAAATCCAATCCTGAGTACCACCACAGTCATTGCGGCGGCTCCTCCTTTCCCTAGGGTTTTGCAAACATCATTTGCTATGCTGCAGCATCCAGGACATTTGCACTGGTTTCTCCTGAGAGGCTGGGTTTCCCCCTCCTCCCTCTGAGACAGGGGCATCATTCCTTCAAATAATTTAGGCCATTACAGAAGAAACCACCACAGGCTTTAGGCAGCTTCTGCTTTTTAGCTCTACGAAAACTCTTTGAAGAATGAAAATACTAAGGGGCTGTCTACTTGCTTGGAAACAACTTAGGAAAAGCAAATAAAAATTAATATTTTAACATACTCCCATCACACAAATACAATGCCTAAGGTTTCAGAACAATTGACTACTATCCAAAAACAGAGAAGTGGGAAATGGCAAGTGTGCCTGTTTTGTAGCATGTCCCACTTTGTACCTATTGTGAGCTGTCCTTTATATATCAGCTCCTGAGGCATAGGCCCTGAATCTGGAATATTCCTCCTGCTGTGCCATGAAAAAAGGGCCTATGAGAAACTTCCTTCATGGTCTTAGGTCTTTGATGTGATTTTCCTACTTACTTGGGAATATTACTGAGAAGGGAGAAACTCTTCTCTTTGGTTTTAATCGTCATTACTATTTTCAAGGATGTATAAATCACTAGTTTCACTGGGGGCTACATTCTCACACCACAGTATTACAGGTGCCCATGACAATATTTCTAATTCCCTGCCGTTTTTCGCAAAGCAGTACAGAGGCAGCCTGAAACTCAACTTAATTTCCGGGGCTAGTTTCAAGGTCCTTGGAGATAATGAATGTGCTATTTGATTTATATAGTAAATGTTATTTGCCAGCATGATTTGTGCTCTTGAGATCCTGGGAACATTCTAGAGTTTGTGCTGGTGTTAGAGTATTGCCTTGAGAGCCTCTCTTTAGGAAGTGTCTTGGGAAAGGAGGCTTATGTCTGCAAAACAGTGCCAGAAACACCTATGAATAGCAGGTGTGAGGACTTCTAGTGGTGCCCTGAATACTGAGAAATCTCTTTCCAAGGAGCTCCCCGTGGCTTTGCATCTCTGACATAGCCATCTCAAGTGTTAAATGAGATGATGAAGTGTTCATGCTTTGGGTTTAGTCTCTACTAGAGACGATATGCTGTTGCACTCCAAGGATACCTGGGAATAATGATAATAATGATAATGATAATGATAATAATAATAATAATAATAATAATGCTGCTTCACTGCAGTTCTGGGAAATGGAACCATATAGCATTATCAGAAGCAAAACCACAGTCCAAATGCTTCAGGCCTCTTTAAGTACATTGCAAACAAGGTCAAGATCATAATTCAAAGAGGTTGTTCTTTCTACCTGGTTTTCCTATTTTGAAAATATTTCATATTTTGAAATCACAAGTAATACCAGTAAGAAAAAAGAAGAAACATGATCCATCTCTGCCCATTTTCTCAATCACTAGATCCTTGAACCCATTTCATCTATCACATACGTTACCTCAAGAGATACTCCAAAAAAAATGGGTTCCCATAAAGAGATATACATGAAAACGATTTTCTTCAATTTATCCTGACACAACAGAAAATGTAACCATTCAAGTACTGATCTAGTGCCTCAGTATATGTGTGTAGTTCAAAAGAAAATTAATGATGCTGCAAGACTTTTCAAACAATTATGCACAAAGAAATTTTATTTGATCTTCGTGATAATAAGCAAATGGACAGTGATCAGAAACCCCTGACTCCTCTCTTCATATTTTGTCTTTCCTAATAGAACAGTGCACCTTATAGAATGGTTTTTTCCCTCCTACCATCCCTCAGCGGCACCCAAGAAAAACAGTAAATTAAAGTTTGTGCCCATGAATTACTAAGATCTTTCCAACCTCTCTGAGGCAAAGAGATTTATGTGACGAAACCAATAGCTTTTTGCAACCTGTCTTACAGTGTGCATTGTCTGCACAATAAGATATGTTGTCCTTTCTTCCTCTGTGTTAGCTAGCCTCCAAAGGTCACAATAGCTAAATCCAAATATAATGACATCCAGTAACATCTCTATCGCCAAGAGACTACTAGTCGACTCTAATGCAATGCATTTGTTAATGCAGAGTAGCATTTCTCTTAGCATTTATTGTGCTCTTGTGCATAGAGTCAAGTCAGTTTATGTTTGCTCTAAAGAATAAGCTATTCTGAACTAAAAGAAAATGAAGGTGTTAATGATGATGATGATGATCAACATCATCATAAAAAGCTGGGTTTGATGTTGCTGCTGTTTTAGCTTGGGTAAGAAATTTCAGAAAAAATTACCCAATAGATGACTTTGTTTTAATCCTAAGAGCCAAACCCTATGTGCAGATAAAAAATATTTATTCCCATGGGAGTGGATATTACCTTACATAAAACTCTAAATTGAATCCCCAATAGGGCTATTAGTCTAGGTGCTCATTACCCAGTAGGAGCCCCCAAATCCCTAGAACCAAAAGTCTGTTGTAGCCATCCCACTGGCACTGGGAATAACTTAAGAACATTGTTGGAGTTCTCTCCCAAAGCACTAAGAAAAAAAGAGGGAGTGTCTTTCTTGATATTGTTATTTTCTCCCCATTCTGAAACCAGTAATTCCTTTTGTTCTCTGTGCAACCCAAGCTCTCAAGAGAGACCGAGACTTCTTGGCTGAGTTCTCACAAAGTCTAAAATGAACTGTAATCACCTTTGTACAGTATATTATTTGAAATCACATAATGGCATAATGGAAATGGAAAACCTTCTTTCTTTTCTTCATAAGACTATAGCCCAAATACAAATTAAAAACAACCCCTTTCCCTTTTCAATGGGGACTCTTCCATGGTAAATGCAAAGATTTTGGCCTTCTTTTGCTGCAGCAACCCCCACGCCTACCTAAGTGAATGACACTGTAAAGTTCTAGTAGTTGCACTCCCAGATAACACATTAAAGCGTAGCTCTGGGTGAGAAATAACGTGACATGAAAGCCTCTCAAGAAAAACACATTCATTAGGCATGAAAACAGCAAGAGAGGAAAGCTCAAGTTTGCCCTCGAAAGAAACGCAGAGTGTCAAGATTCTGAGGTCGCACTAAATCCTAAAAAGCCGCTAAAGAGCTTCTATATTTGATAATGCTGCTTTGCTGTGAAAAGCCTGAGTACTTATAAAATTATGTCACATTTAACCCGAATCACAGGGTATGGTCTTCACTGAACACCTGTGCTTAAGTTCCAACCTATCAGGTCCTCTGAGGAGCAATGAAAATGGTGATATCTGCTAATGATGTGACTTTCGATCTTACCAGGAAAGAAAGAGCTAATGTAACAAACCTTCCTCTATGGAGAAGAAAGAAGACATTTAAGTAATTCCAAGCTTCCAAAGGATTTATGAAATAAGGCACAGAGTAACATGAATGAATTCACTATTTCCTTAACTTAGTATAGAGGAGGCAGGTGGACTCAGAGCCAAGGATCCTAGTTTTCATTCGCATTTATGTTTCTGGCTCATAAAATATCCAAAAGCAACCAACTCATTGTGCTTGTCTTGGTTGTACATTTATTAAATTCTAAAATGCATGATGTGGTGGTAGTTCCTAACTCGCTCAGTCCTTCCAACAGGCCTGTGGAGCTCTATTCTGACCGTCACAAGCCTCTACATAGTATGTAGCAAACCCAAATATAAGACTGGTGTTTTAGCTAAGCAAGAACTATATTTCATAGGTCTCTCTGCCTTGTATGGTTCTGTTACCACAGGGGAATTTGCATGAGATTTGGAGGTGGGGTGTAGTAGTGGGCATTAAGCTCAGAAGAAGCCTCTAAAACTCATGCACTCTGCTGATGATTTGATGGCTCCCTTGTTGCATTAGGCAGCAGCAACTTGGATCTGTAGCCTCCCACCAAATTTCTTGTTGTCTCTAGGCACATGTGCAGCTCTGCAGCAAAGGGCCCCAGACCCTTCTGCAGATCTCCTCCATCATCAAGATTAGATGTAGGGAGAGACTGACGTAAGTTCCAGCTTGTCCTTGTCAATTCCATTTGTCCCAGCTGATTCCACTATGTTCCTGATTTATATCCAGCTTGTTCTTTCCCACTGCCTGTCCTGGAAACCTACAGTGATTACAGCCTATGCCTGTTGCAGAAGCAAGAGCTTGACTTGGTGCTCTGGTCTAAATATTTGTGCCTCCTACTAAATTCACATGTTGAAATCCTAATCCTCAGGGCACTGGGGTGGCTTAGTCAGTTAAGTGTCCGACTATTGTTTTCTGCTCAGGTCATCATCTCACAGTCGTGAGATATAGCCATGCATCAGGCTCGCTGCTGAGGATGGAGTCTGCTTGGGATTCTTTCTTTCCCTCTCTCTCTCTCTCTCTCTCTCTCTCTCTCTGCCTCAAAATAAATAAATAAATAAATAAATAAATAAATAAATAAATAAATAAATAAATAAATAAATAAATAAAAAACAAAGAAATCCTAATCCACAAAGTTGATGTAATGAGGAGGTGAGGTCTTTGGAAGGTGATTAGGTCACAAGAGCTCTCATGAGGTCATTTAGTGCCATTATAGAAGAGGTCCACAGAGACTTCTCACCATGAAAGGCACAGAGAAGGCAACATCTATGAACCAAGAGGGCCCTCACCAGAACACAACCATGTAGTGGCCTTGATCTTGGACTTCCCAGCCTCCAGAAGTATGAGAAATAAATTTATGTTTTTGTAAGCTACCCAGTCTGTGGTATTTCATTATAGAAGTCCAAACAGACTAAGACACTTAGACTTTTCTCCCTTCATATTCCCTAGTTAGTGACTTCTCTGATCCTCCAACCATCTCTTCTAGCCTTATTCTTTGGCTTCTCTCACAGTGTTATAATGCCTAATCTCTGTAATAAATCCCTTATTTCAAGTCTTTCATTCCCTAACCAAACCCATCTCATAATTTTGTGAGTCAAGAACTAGGGCAGAGCTCAAGTGGGTGATTCTTCTGTCCACAAGTGTTGACTGGGTCACCAGATGGTATTCAGCTAGTAGCTGGACTAGACTTGAGGCTCTAAAACAGTTTTAGCCTTAGGAATGACACTTTGGTAGGGGCATCTGGAAAGCTGAACTATACTCACCCCCTCTATATCTCCATGTAGTCTCTTCCACAGGATATCTGAACTTATTACAAGAAGACTCAGGGCTCCAAGGGAGTAGGAAGTTGCGAGACCTCATACGGGCTAACCGGAAGCTAGCATAATGTTACTTCTACTGCATTTCACCGGTTAAAGCTACCTCAGTGAAGGAACAAAAAAGAAACCCAACTCTTGATGGGAGGGATGCCAAAGAATTTTCAGCCACCTTAAACCCACCACAAAACCAAACTAGACTTGTTTTGTGTTAAAGCCAGTTCATTTAAAATTATGCCCTTTCCTCATATTTCCTCCTCAACAATTTTGCTTTTTCCACATTTACTTATATATTCATTTAGCTATTTCATGTGATCCATCTACTTCCCAAATAAAATTATAAGCTATTTCGGAACAGGATTGGATTCTCTTCCATAACTATATGCTATCTTCCAGTGTCCCCAAGTCTGTGGCCTCTGGAAAGCTCACAGATGCAGGAAAACTAGCCTATAGGAAGCATGCGGATCAAACATGGTAGAGTCCTAGTGGCTGAGAACTGGAGGCTAAGTGTAATGTTCGACATACCCAATGTTCTATCATGGTCAGTAACTGACACAGAGACAATTAATGGCACCCTCTCACCCGTAAGTTTAAAGCTCCTTTTATAGCAACTGTGAGTGTGGAAATAGACAGTTCTCTCACCCTCCTTAAAAGCTGTATGTATGTAATTAAAAAAAAAAAAAGCTTTATATAATTTTAAATCAATATTCACTATGAGCCAGAGTTTAAAAGCAATGGGTAAGAAACTTCTTTAAAAATACTTTTGAGAGGCGCATGGGTGGCTCAGTCGGTTAAGCGTCCAACTTCGGCTCAGGTCATGATCTCGCAGTCTGTGAGTTTGAGCCCCGCGTCAGGCTCTGTGCTGACAGCTCAGAGCCTGGAGCCCGTTTCAGATTCTGTGTCTCCCTCTGTCTCTGACCCTCCCCTGTTCATGCTCTGTCTCTGTCTCAAAAATAAATAAACATTGAAAAAAAACTAAAAAAATAAATAAAAAATAAATA
The DNA here is from genome assembly GCF_028749965.1 of Puma concolor. Lineage (NCBI taxonomy): Eukaryota > Metazoa > Chordata > Mammalia > Carnivora > Felidae > Puma > Puma concolor. Next base: position 70,082,310 of record NC_141667.1, read on the forward strand.
AATAAAAATACTTTTGATTCTGAAATCCTTTAGACTTACATAGAAGTTGGGAAAATAGTACAAAGAGTTCATGTCTACCCTTCACCCAGCTTCCTCAAATAATACACATCTTACATAGCTATAGTAAAATGATCAAAATTATAAAGTTTTTTCTGACATAATTCTATTCACTAGATACTTTATTCAGATTTCACAAGTTTTTTTTACATATTCCTTATTTATTTTTATATTAGAGCTAGTCAAATACCATCAAATGTATCAATTCATGCAACTACAGTCATAATCAGGATGCAAGACTGTTTCCCAAAATTTCCACATGCCACCCTTTTATTATCCCATACTCTACCACCCCTATCAGAGGCAATACATTATACAGTGGTGCAGCAGGAAAAGGATAATAGCCACGCACAGGTTCCATTCAGAACAGGGAAGAATAAAAAACCACCACAGACATTAATCCATAACAATGGGGTAGCTCTATAGGGTGAAACTTCTGAGGTCCCCCCACCCTGGCAGGCGAACAAATTCTTTAATTAGAGCCTAAGTCTGCTTTTTGGAAATGTCACAGGTTGACTTCTACAGGAAGCAGACCCTGACAGACATTAGCACCAGGAGGTTACTAGAAAACATTCTTGGGAACAACACCTGAGGAGAGAAGCCAAGGAGAATTGAGAAAAGAGGTAGATCTCCATTCTACAGTCTCACTGGAAGCTTCAGCCACCCCATGGGGGTTCCTACAGGTGGGTTGTCCCTTTAGCACTGTTCTGAGATGGGCTGAGAGAACTGGTCTTTTACTCTCAAGTTGAATGGTCAATAGATCTGGAAAGGTACTGTGACTTTGGGCAAAGCAGCAGAGGGCTGTCGGCCATCAGCACTCCCAGAATTAGGGGTAATAAGTTCTATAATCTGGAATGGAGGTCCAAATGGATCCTAGAATCCCTCCCCCCACAATCTTACCCGAGGAGAAGAACTGTCTTTAGATCCTGGGTTGCTGGACCCTTAAAGCTATGAAAGAAAACCTTACAGAGTGTCAGTGCACTATCCAGAGATTCTGAACTTTGAGCCAGATGGGGTAACCCTTCTGAGGAGGAAAGTGGGAATAAGAGTATGAAGGTGTAGTTGGAGACCAGTGAGATAGACTTTGGCAGAGACAGGTAGCTCTCCAGTAGAATTGCATGTCTCCAGTTGAGGAATGCAGAATTTCTACAAACTGGCTTTCCAGGCACAGACTTCACTTCTTATATCTCCTGCTACCAGCAGTTACGGGGGCACTGTGTCTATTTCTGTCCATTGGAATAAAAGCAAAAGTGATGTACACTATATACAACCCCAGGCTTTCAAAACCCTCCAGCAGTGCTTCTCCACACTTCTTCCTCTTCTGTCTGGGTGCAATGAATTTAATTCTCCAAGCAACTTTGGAAACCATGTGTTGAAGATGACAGAACCTCAGTCAGCCTGAGTCCCAGGTAACGGCATGAAGGAGAGCCTTCCTCCATCCTCTTGGCCTTCCAAGTACTGTTTTATGAACAGCCATTACACTGCTTTGGTGTTTTTGTCATGGTAGCTAGCTCTACATGGTCTAATACAACACATCTGTGCATACACACACAAATAGTTGAAAATGTAATTTTTAAAAGACACTATTTACAGCACTCACAGTGATAAAACGTTTTTAGGCAGAAATCTAACAAAATTTGTAGGATCTTAATGGGAAAAATTATTAAAGTTTACTGAAAGACAAAGAAAAGTGAGAGGAATACAGGAACATAGAAGAGAGAATGGTTATGTCCACATAGAGGAAGATATAAAAATGTTAAGATGTCACTTCTCTTAAAATTATACTAAGTCCTATCAGTTGTCAACAAGGTATTTCATGGAAGTTGACAAGCTTAGTTTAAAAGGACATAGAATAAAAATAGCCTAAAATACCGAAGATACTTCTGAATAGGAACAAGATCAAACAACTCTCCTTTCTAGGTAAAATTATCTTTTTAATTATTAGGATTATGATAGCATGGCATTAATGCATAGACAGATAAACAGCAATGCCCCAGAATACAGAGCCCTGAAACTTGACCTATGATGGATGAGGGTGAAAGAATAGGCCATTGGATGAATGAAGCCAGGGAAAGAAGTAGTCATCTAAAATTAGATTACACTTGAAGGGGAAAAGCAAAGTTTTAAAAATTTTTAGAAGAAATAACTTTACAAGCTAAGGATGGAAAAAATTATTAAACAAGGCACATGAGCTATAAAATAAGTGAATGAATACATGAAAATTATGGACTCATGGTTATCAAAATATACGAACGAGAAAGTGAAAGGAAAAGCTTCAAAACTATAAAAATAAGAGAAAGTCTGATAAGTGGTCAAAGCATAGGAATGAATTGAGATCAATAGGAATGTATATACACTGCTGGTCATACAGAAAGTAGTAATTAATAAAAATAATACAGGGGCACCTGGGTGGCTCAGTTGGTTAAGCGTCCAACTCTTGATCTTGGCTCAGGTCATGATCTCATGGTTTGTGGGTTCAAGCCTCATGTCAGGCTCTGTGCTGACAGTGCGGAGCCTGCTTGGGGTTCTCTCTCTCTTCTTTTCTCTGCCCCTACCTCGCTGAGGCTCTCTAAATAAATAAATAAACTCTAAAATAATATAATGATAATAATAGTAATAATAAGGAAGATAATTTGGTATTGTCTTAAATGGTAATTTTGTCTTTATGCACATGAAAATTAGGAAAGTCATGCGTCGTGTCTCTAGTGGTAAAGTGTTTCTAATAGTGGAAAAGTGGAAAAAGTGACACGTGAGCGAAGGATGGATACAATGCAGTAGACTGATATAATGGTAATGCTACTTGGGGGCAACAAGTGTGCTACAGGCCTCAAAATGAATATATCTCAGACACAAAAGGTGGAGTTGAAAAAAAAGGAAGATTTGGAAGAGTCCATATATATCATATAACTTATAAAAAGTTTAAAACACCATATTCTTTACATATACATTTCAATGTATTATAACCATAACCCAAAGTGAGACAACACTAACCATGAAAGCCAGAAGAGCAGTTAGCCCCTAAGGCATTTGTGGGAACATAGAGAAGGGACATCTCGGTTCCCTCTGGGACGTTCAGGGTGAAAACCGAAGACCATTAACACTTGAGGTGGGTTTTGAAGAAGACAGACATACAAGTGAAAGGTGGAGGGAGAAGGAAGGTAGTAGAAGAAACAGCAAGGAGGTGAGAGAGATCAGGGAGAGGTAGAGACAGCGCGGAGAATGACACCAGGCTGTGGTAAGCGGTGTGCTGGTAAATATTTAACAGCAGGTCCTAGGGGAAAACACTCGCATGCACACACACACGCATATGCACACACAGCTACATACATATGTAAGTTTACTGTAGTCTCTAGGGGGAAATGTGCACACACACACCCCATACGTATACGCTTATAATATGTACATACATATGCAAGTTTATTGTGGTATCTAGGAGGAAAACATGCAAACACATACACATACTCCATATGTATGTACAGACATATCATATATACATATATACATGTGTAAGTTTATTATGGTCTTGGGGGGAAATGCGCACACATACTCACACCATATGCATATATAGACATATGTACATACATAAACATGTAAGTTTATTGTGGTCTCTAGGGGGGGAAATGTGCACACACACATACCGTATGTATATATAGACATATAGATATACATACATAAGTTTATTGTAAATTTTACTGATAAGAACAATGTTAGTCCACAATTTGCAAATGATAACAAAATATAAAATACTCTTTATTGTAGATTTCCTATAGCCAATTGATTCTCAAAAACTGTTTCACCGATTTTTGCTAAATCCCTCTATCCTTGGCCAGCCTACAATTACCAGTTAACCATGATTTGATGATTGGAGTCACATCCCAATCTGGTAACTTTACCTAATAAATTTATTGAGATTAAATTTGATGTGTGACCTACTTTTCAAACTATCTCCCACCCTTATACAAATTAGACTCTTTAAATCAAACCCCTTCTGGTTTTAGTACTACCATATGTCAGAATTGCAGTCTTTCATCAGCAATGCAGACAAGTTCTCTGCTGAATTGGGGAACAGTGTTCAATACTGAAAGAATATTTCCTCAACTTGGACGCTATCCACTACGTAAAGGCTGTGGGCTCAACATACTTTTAAATTTAATCTGAATTACTAACATTTTCTCAGGCATTCTCTTAAGTCCAGACAATCAACAAAACAGTAAGTCAATCCCTGATTTGCAGCATTTGCCTGTTGCTAAAGTGACCTATTCCCACGTTGGCTGATGGGAGGCTGGCAGCCTCAAGTCAATGAATGTGAATTTGGGGAGAGATGGGCAGTGTTTCTACCACACAGACACATTAGACATAACCTCAAGAGTAAAGAAAAAAAAGTAGTGAAATAAGAAGTTATGAGTTTTCAGTACTTATCTTTAGTTCTAAACTACTTAGCTTTTAATTAGTAGGTTTTAAATATTTTTATATGGGTTTATATCATTTGTTGTTAAATAATGGCTGTGTTTAACAACCGGCTGGCAAAATTCCTGCAAATTTGGCAATTGTCTCTTGTGAACTGGAATTAGCCCTCTCCCACCCATGACGCGGGAGATGAGTTGGGCGAGTCAATGGGCTGGGGCAGGAGAAGCCACGAGCACATTTGCTGGTATCAACATGGGAAACAGTTGTACTGCAGTGTCCCTGCACTGGGATACGGCCATGGGCGCTGAGTCCAGCCAATGGAATGTGAGTAAAAGTGACTGTATCTCTTCCAGGCCTGGTTGATGACACCCCCCCCAAACACCTCTCCCCCAGATGAGACTTTAGCTCTCTTCCCTCATCTGCCAGCTGAATGGAGAAGACTCAGCAGCCTCAGAAGACAGAGGCACAAGCTCCTTAAAGTTGTGGAGAGCAGAATCCTCTCCCACTTGACCCCTCTACCTGCCCACCCATTCACATGCTGACCAGAACAGGCCTGCGACGAGCAAGAGAACATTTCACTTTGTGAAATTACTGAGATTTCAGGACGTCTTTGTCCTAACAATGAGTGTTTTGTGGTTGTTGTTTACCTCAGCAAATAAAAAATCAATGCAGGGTTTTCCTTTGCTTGTTCTCTTTTGCAGTGAGAGTCTTTGCTACGTTCTGTGTCTACCTTCATTGCTTCCCCAGCTTATCTTCAGGCCCAGGCTCCAATTTGGAGACTACTGAAGGTCTGAGCCAGAGAAATGGATCTCTCTGGATTAGCCGCACCCAACCCCCCCGTGGGAATTATATTGAAAAACAAAACCCATCTGCACTTTGACAACTTCTTCTTAGGAGAAAGAGCTTCCAAGCCTGGGGATATGAAATTCCTTAAGGCCTTCAGAGAGAAGTAGGTGGAAAATCTTAGATGCCCCAACCAGGAAAGTATGTCCTCCAATAATAGCAAATCAAGCTTTTATCCTTGAACAGTGATAGGAAATGAAGTAGCAAATAAGGACAGGATAAAGACATTAATTTTTAGAAAATCGGGCCTCCACAATAAAACATCGACCAGGCTCCCAGGGGAGAGCCATCCCTGCAGGACAGCCGGTGGGCACAGGACCAAGTTCAAATACTTCTCCCCCTTCCTCTCTCAGCACTGCAAGTGGATGTGCTCAGCCATCTGACCTTTGAGTCATGTGTGCAACATTATTCCTCTCTGCTTGGGGTGTCCTTATTCTTTCACTTTTTTCGTTTCTTTGGGAATGCTTCCACGTAACTTTAACAATATTATCTTTCACAGTCTGTGGTTTCTCCATTTTTTTTTAAATCTTTTAGTGGGAACCTTTCAAATGCTTCCTGGCTTGAGTTCTTTCTCTGTTTGCTGACCCTCTGCTGCAGAGAATGATAGGCACATCTCTCCGGAGCCTCACCTTGTTACCGATCCCCAAACACAAACACACAGATGTGTCACTCTTTAATCTTCACCTGTGGTGTCAGACCCTCCAGTCTCAAAACTTTTCCTGTGTTCCTTTTTTTTTTTTAGAGAGAGAGAATAAGAGGTAGGGTTTTTAAAAGTAATCTGAAATTGAAATTAGCTCAAAGATGATTTTATGATATAGTCGGATCCAAATTAACCGGGAGATATAAAATATTTAAAGTGCTTCTTTCAACAGATAAGGCTCTTTTTATAGATGCATCAAATGCTAAATAAATGCCCTGCCTTAAATAAATTGCTCAGCAAAAATTACAATAATGTTATCTAATCAAGTCCAGTAGAGTGTCTTCTCAAAACCTGCTATTGAGTTTCCTATTTTCAACATTTTTCCATCATCAGTGCTGTGCATCTGTGTTTTTTCATCTGTATTATTTAGGTGTAATAAAAATTAAAAGCCCATCATCCAATATCATAGAAGAATAAAATAAAGAAATTCTAATATATAAAACCCACCTGCTACTGTTTTTGGACCGTATCTTCTGTGGAATCTAAGGAAGAGTAACTATGAAAATCATCTATTGTTTATGCCATCTGTTATCCATTCATCACTTTTCTGGTAATTGTACCTCAGTTCCCCTCTGAGCAGTCATCCCTCTCCCACTGTGAGCTCCCATACTTGGGAAAAGCTTGACTGCAGACTCAGGAGTGAAATAAGTGACACCTAGGTCATATTCAATCTGCATATTTCCCTGAGTGACTGGTACAGAGAAGGGCAAGTAACTTATCAGAGGTGGTGAGAAATAAGGTGACTATTTCTGGAAATTGTACTACCTTCTAGATAGCTATTTCTTTTCCTTTGGTCTCTCACTCAGGCTCCCTAGGATCATCATCTGTCATATACCCTATGTGAATGCACTATATTCCTGTCTTAGCCTCTACTTCCCACAGCATGGGGGAGTGAGAGGACTAGGTTAACACACTCAACCATGGTCCATCTTCCTCAAAACATCCAAAATTAGCTTTTGAAAGCCAATTCAAACCAATTCATCCCTGGCTGAAAACATTCCAGGGGCTTTTTGTGATGGCCTATAGGAATCCAGAAAGTGTGACCCTGCCAACTTCTGACTTTTTCTTCTTCCAAATTCCACTTACAGTTCTAGCCATACCAGCATTTTGTTTACCCTTAGAATATGTCATGTTCATTTGTGTCTCAGAACATTTGCACCTGACGTTTATTATGCTTTGAGCAATCTTTGAGCAACATTTTCATGGTTGTTTCCTCATTTAGGCCTAAAAACCACCTTCAAAAATGTTCTTACCCTACCACCTGTCTAAAGGATTCACCCTATCACCAAATCTCTATCAGAATTCTTAATGATGTTTGTGAACACCTAACTTTGTTTTACTTAGGTCCTCTGTTTCCCTCTGAACTACCAGCTGAGAATAAAGTGGAGAACTTTTGTAGCTAGTATCTTGTGGAGTGAAGAGATAACCTGGAGGAGAATCAAACCAATGGGAAAGCAGAGAACTGACTCTAACCAAATCCTGATGATTTTATGATATATATGATGTTGTTTGAGTCTTGGCTTAAACAGCGTCTAAAGCTGCCTTAGCCCTGCTGTTCTCAATTAAATTATATATTAAATCTTTCTTAAGTCTGTTTGAATTGGGTTTTCTGTCACCCGAGTTTAACAGATACTGTGAACTCCATCTTAATAAGGAAAAATTAGTGGAGACATCATTTAAAGGCTAAAAAAACAACAACAAAAAAAAACACCAACCCACAATATGCTTCTTAAACAAATTGTTTTAAGTGTCTTTAAAGAAACATACTGGAGCAAAGAATAGCAAGGCTAATAAGGCTTGACAATATTTAAGACAAACAAAAATTCTATTTAGGGTTTTGACATAAATTACAAAGAATGCCACGCCCTTCTCTGGAGGTACTTTCAAAGACTGTCTCATCTACTTGAGGTGACTGAATTGGCATCTGATCTGATGGCAGAGGGAGGATCTAAATGACCTCAGGCTTCTTATGACTGTGTGAGATAGACAGACAGATTGATAGATAGATAAATTTAAGACATAGAAAATAGTTGTTCTAGTTGTGAAAGTTATCTATGAAAAAAGTGGGCATTTTAAAAAATAACACAATGTAATTAACACAAGAGACATTACACTAAGCAAGAACACATGGTTAGAGCATGAAGTTAAAAAAAAAAGTAAGAAGCAGTGTTCTCTTATTAGGGAGAGCAAAATAATGCCATGTGACTGTGACTAGTTAGGATGCCTTCAGGTTAGGGATGGAGGGCCTTTGTATCACTTCATTATGTTTTAAGAGTCCTAGTCTATCCTAAATGATCTCAACATTCCTGACATCTGATATCTGGAACCAAATATCATGTAAAGAATGTGCACCCATGCCCATTTCAACAACCTACCTAATGATAATAATAATAATAATAATAATAATAATAATAATAATAACAACAACAACAACAACAACTGGACATTTTAGAGCAGTCTTTATATGTCAGGTACTGTTCTAAATACTGATCATGTAGTATCTCTTTTAATCCACTAATCCAATGAAGCAGGTACCATTAATTACTCCATTTTATAAACAAAGTCACTTAAGCAGAGACGGCATTTATTCTTTTGATGGACAAAATGTCAAAGCCTCAAGAGACAATAACCAAGATAATGTACATAAGCTACAAAGTACAAAGCCAACTGAAGAATTTAAGAGCCAGCAAATTTGGTCCTTACCCAAACCTAGATCTGATCAGATCATCTGATCAGCTATTGTGAATATTTTCTTGGAGTTTAATACTATGAGAAAATCAGATAAAATCTGAAACTCTAATTTTTCATACAACTAGAATGGGGTAATTTATATTCAGCATAAGGCAAAAACTCTCAATGTCAGAGAAGAGGCTGACGGAGCTGAGCTACTTAAGGAGATCAAATGGCAAAGAATTCAATAAGGCCAGATTGTGTATGACAGAGGAAATGATAATGTGCCAGTTTGGAAATAAAAATAGGGAAGTCCAAAGAACTTAATGCATGCAAATATTTTTTTCCCTGTGAAAGAAGTCAATTTGAAAAGCTTCAGGGAAAATAAAAGTTCTGTGTTGAGATGAGGTTTTAGATGCATGAAGAACTTAAAACACTTTCGGCTTGACATGACTTGGCTTCAAGGTCTAGTGGTTTCATTATGAACTGTAGGTGATGTAACTAAAAGCATGACTCTTACCATGAACCAACAGAGACCTAAAATGGTAAGGAAAAAGTTTTGATTGCCAACATGAGTGCTACGCTTGCTACCTTCCTCTATTTTAAACAGAAAACCCTTCTCCTACCAAATTTTTTACATGTCCTCATATACCTGACATCTATTTTAACAATGGAATAATTCTTCAGTGACAAATCTATACTCAGGGACCAAACCATAGGTGGGCATACTGGAGAAGCAGATCCCTGAGGATCCACCCATAATGAAAAGGGACCTCCAGGGTTGTACTCCAATGAGGCTCTGGCCGGACCCAGGACTCAGGGAGGCTCACCCCATCCACTTCTCTCAGTTTGTTGCCTATGGGGTCTTATACACTCCCCAGAACAAAATGAGGAGTAGTGGAAGTCAGGTTTGACTACGAAAAATTTAATTTCCAAAGGACATTTTCAAAATAAAACAGTCAATAGCTGTCTTTCTAGTGGTCGGTTGCAACACTCCTCAGGAAAAAAGGTGTGAGCCCTCTTGAGATATTACCTTACTTCTGCTATGGTGATTCCAAAGAGTTTGAATTTCCAGAGCTCCTCTTCACTGAGTCATCCCCTCACAGTCCTAAGGATCTGGGAACATAGGTAGGATTCTTTCCTTCTCTTAGACAGATACGGGCATAGAGGCCTGCTGAAACTAGGGGATCTTAAAATGCCTTGGCTGAAAAAACAGATAACCTGAAGCAGAGACTGTTAGAATCTTGAACTCCCCGGATCCCAGCTTGGGGTCCCAGGAACATAGAACCAATCATTTTCACAACTGCTTTTTAATTCCTCTTTTCCTATACTTTCAGTTTATTGTGATGAACAGTAATAACCATCTATGAAATACCATCTAACAAGTGCAGTAAATCCATTTGAAATAGTGTGATAGGACTGCAATCTGCCTCTTTTTCTTGCTGGCTTCTGCTAACACACCTGGTAAAACTCAGAAGGTGCAGCTGGAGTCCCTCTTTGAGTCTTTTTTAAACATCAATTGGAAGCTGAAACTCAAAGCAACGTGACCCCTGCACAACCTGAAACCTAAAATTTTCCCAAGGCTCTCCTGTGAATTAAATGGCCAAGTTTCAAAAACACGCACATGGCATTTGAATGAGGTTCAGGGTAGCCAGTCAGAAAAAGGAATTGAACAAAAGAAGGGCAAACTTAAACTCAGTAAAAGAGCAGGCATTCTGACAACACAAGCAGGCAGACAATGGCACAGAGGCCATGCGGAGTGTCTCGGGCCTGGGACAGAGCCGGGGCTCCTGAGAGTTTGGCAATAGTGTAACTAATTAGAGAGGCCAGGATAGCAAGGTCAAAGCACGATTTGGTCCCCTGGACATGACGGGGACATTTTCACAGGTGTCACCTTTTCTAGGGACACCTTGAAACTTTCTGGGTCAATGTAAAAGCCAATCTCTTTCAGCAGTTCAGTGGTGCTTCTGGGGATGACTCATGTGACTCTTTCTCTTGGAATGTGCCCTGGGAGTAGAATAGAAATTCTGCCCCACCATCCATTCCTTTCAATTAGCGAAAGAGCAGCCTAGACCAACTTCTATCAGGCTCTGTAACATTCAAACCATCATTTTTTTTCTCCTTAAGAGTCTGTTAGGTATTCAAGACTGCACAAGTTGCTGTCACTAAAAATATGGAAGTATATCACACTATCCCGTAATTTACAATCTCTTTTTGGACACAAGATTTGCAAACCTGAAACAAAGCTGTAACAATTACAATGTTGTCCTGACAGCCGGTTTAGCCTTAAGTATATTCTATATTAAGCAGAGTTAGTCCCAGACCTGCCCTCAGAATATAAAATCCTAGAGTGCAAGCCCCTGTGGTCTCTATCCCCTACAGCATCTAGCACTGAAGCTGAGCACAGCAGGTTCACAATGAATAATGGATGGTTTATAGGATTAATCAGTTGGGAAACAAATCCATGTGTTTCTCCATGGTTTAGGCCCCCTGGTAGCACCAGATGGAGATAGGTGGAAAATGCCACCAGCTTATACAAAGAACTTCATCCTGGGTTGCAAAAAGAACTTTAACTTCTGTTTTAAGGTTGTGAAATCTGCAGGATGGCCTCCCCTTATGACTGGGTGGTATCTGGTAAGCAAGGGTTCCAGTAGGGACTTGTCTGACAACGTTCCCAGCTCACCTCGACTAGCATTTGGCCCACATCACATTCTCCTACTGGGTTCATCTGGCAGTAGGACAGATACTGAAGTCCCTTCTAACATAGTGTGTTCGATAGCACCATGCATGTGGGCGCGTGCACATGCACACGATGCAAAAGTAGTACAAGAAAATTGCAGGAAACAGAATCAGCTTAGAAACACTGCCATTTTTCCTCTGGCAGAATGGGGGTAATGACAGAGGGAATGCATGGTCCCCCTGTCAGAATTATCGAAAGGAAGTTGGTTGGCCCCCTATTTAGCACACATATTGGTCAGGTGGAGGAAAGAAACTTCCCACTTTCTGGACTTTATTGTAAAGGGAAATGCAAACTAAAACTTTTTCTCCAGATTTTGTCAACTCTAGCTATATTTTACAGACTGTTTTTGCTAGTTGTATCCTAAGAAAATAATGGGACTCGATCATTTGTTCATCTAACCATGATTTTAAATAACTACCCTCTGTATCCCAGGTACTAATTCTAGAAGCTAATATAGTGTTGAACAAGAAAAAAGGCCCCTGTCCTCAAGGAGACTATAGTTTTAGTTATAACTATATAACTAGTGTTATATATAGTTATAACTATATAACTAGTGATAAGTAGTAATAACTAGTATATCATTATAAATTATGATATATTGGGGAGCCTGGGTGGCTCAGTTGGTTGAGCATCTGTCTCTTGATTTCAGCTCAGGTCATGAACCCAGAGTCATGGGATCTAGCCCTGCACTGGGCTCCATGCTCAGCTTGGGATTCTCTCTCTCTCTCTCTCTCCCCCTCCCCGACCCGCACATGCTCTCTCTCTCTCTCTCTCGCTCTCTCTCTCTCTCTCTCTCTCTCAAAATATACAAACGTTTATAAAAATAATAAAATGTTTAAAAAATAAAATAACCTATGATATATCATTATAATTAGTGATCATAACTAATAATTTCAGAGAGTAAAGATGCATCCTCTGAAGGAAATAGAACAAGAGGGGATGATATTGGAGGGATGTTTCTGACAGGTTGCCCAAAGAAAGCCTGGATGAGGAGGTAACATCTATGCTGAGAGCTGAATTACAGGAAGGGGAGAACATTCCTGGCAAAGGAAGAGTGAACCCAAAGACCATTACTTTTCTTTATTTACTTAGGAGTATAATCAGCCTGATCTCTGACCCAGACAGTCTTCCATGGCAATAAAAGTTATGTGTCCGTGTGGCCTCCACTCTGACAGGTTATCTTTCAGCTGGCCCAGCCGCACAAGAGCTGAGGACAGAGGCCAAGCAGCAAGACTATTTCCCAGCTTCCAAAGAAAGAAGAACACGGGAGAAGAATCACAAGTAGCCAGGCCACGTCTCCCACCTCTCCTTGTGGCAATGGTCCCTGTGGTCTGGGGGTAATGAACATTGTCTGCGAGTGTGTGTGTGGGAGGCAAAGCCTGCCTAGCAACATAGTGTTATGTGCCTTTACTGTTCATAAAGCACAGCCCACCATCAGCCCACAACTTGGCCTGGGTCAAGGCTGACTCAGAGACGGGTCTCGTGTTCCAGGCTGAAATTACCTACTCTCCCAAACTGTATGACAGAAGGAAGAAGGCAAGGAGGCAGCTTGCTCCTAGGGTTTTAGCTCTGAGTCCTGACAAGTTTCTGATCCTTTCTTAGATCTGTGAGCTTTCACTTCACAATCTGCAGCATCATGTTTAAAAACAAAGAGTTCTGGAGTCAGGATGCCGGGATCCAAATCCAGGCTCCACCTGTGCTGGCTGCCTGGTGACTTGGAACAGGTTACTTCACGTCTTTAAGTTTTGGTTTCCTCCTCTGTAGGACGGTGGCTGTGTGACCTCATGCAATGGCTGTGAGGATTAAAAGACGGTCCAAGGAGAGCCAGAACGCACCATACCTGCAAGCAGCATGCACTAGATCAAAGCCGTGCCATGGTAATCCCCACAAGCTTGCCGCTCGGCGTCCATTTGTAAACATCAAGAACACCTGGCTTTTCAGGATGCTCTGGCACCTATCACAACCTCCAAAACCCTAGATTAGAGGAAGCGGGGGGAATAGGGTAATTTTCCCCTTCCAAGCTTTTTAGCCATGTTCCCAGAATGCGCTAACAGGGCTCAAGGACTGAAAGGACATTTATTTCAAATAAACATTACAACAATCACAAGAATTAAAAGAAAAGCTGTTTTGCAGATGCCTGGCCATTCATAGTCGCCCTGCTTTTGGACTGTTCCCAACCAATGAAGGGAGGAGGGAATCAATTTGAAAGTTTTGGGCTCCGTGTGAGGGCACTGCTGATGGAGAAGAAGCACTAATCCAGTTCTCTCCCTGAATGCTTGTAAACATTCATTATTTTATGCCCTTCTGTTCTCCTTTTCTGTTAGGCTACATTTTTTTTTCAAGGCCAGAGACCAGAGCAGTTCTTTTTATATGCCAAAAGCAAAGCTGATTTGTGTGGTAGCGATATTCATCTGCTGTCATTCACCTGTACTTCTTTAGAATGGGAGTCTGGTCAATGTCTCACAGCCATGGGGTATTATATTACTAATCCTTGTTTTCCAATAGCCTGGCATAGTTCCTGGAATACTGGTTTCCCCTGAAGTTTGTTTAAGGGAAAAGTTAAAATGGTAGAAGATATATAAGGTTGCTAGGAACTACCATAGAAATATAACAGAGAATAGAAACAGGAGAAAAGTGTGTTAGCACATGAGGATGATGTAGTTAAGATAAGATTAAAAAAAAGTATTCTAAATGAAGGTGGAAGGACTAATAAGAGTGTATTTCTCACACACATCAGGAAAGAAAAGGATAGAAGTAGTCAGACCTGGGCTGAAATGATAGCTCCATGGTCATCAAAGGCTCCGGCTCTTTCTGTGATTACCAAGGTGTGGCCCTCAGTACTGCAGCCCAAAAAGGCTGCTGAAGTCCCAACCATCACAGTCACATTCTAAGCATCAGTATAAGCAAAGAGGAATGGAAAAAATAGACTTCCCAGGATTTCTCTACAACATGTTTGCTTACTTTTCCTTACCTTTGACCTCAGCTAAATGCAAAGAAGGCTACTTCCCAGCTGTCGGCTTGGTAATAGTGGGGGACGAGATGTTTGCCAAGAGGACCACAAGGATAAGAACTCTAACACAAAAATGTTTAGGACCTTGCAGAGGATTTCGTGTGTGCTTATGTTTTGTGGGGGAGGAATGTGGGCAGAGGAGAGAGTTGGCTCGTAGGAACATACAGCCCAAAGTGGCTAGGGTAACACCCGGCTCATCTGGGGTCTATTCTGACAAAAATGATATACTTATGCACACAATGAGCTAGAATGCTTTAAAGGCAAATAGATGATCTTAAAATCATCACGGCTGGCATTGTTCAGTCCAGCTTATCACAGTAGAGAAGCAGAAAGAGATCCAGGGAAACATCTCAGGGCCAAATGAAGATTCAACTGTCAGCCTGGGGTCCCTGTGGGCACAGCCTGACTGTGACACAGGGGTGAAGAGCGAAGGATCCTTACCGCCAGCGCAACACTGTGAAGACTGCAGGGAAAACCCAGTGCCGCCTCTCTCTCCTGCCTACATCTGGGGTCTCTCATGAGTGCTTTGGGCCCCTGTCCTTGGATAAGTCCTCTCCCAGACCTTTGTAGCCCTAAATGTGGTGATGCTGTTATTTTTGCAGTGATACTTTTCAAAATACTTTCTCTTGAATGACTGGAGGACCAGTCATCAACTATCAGACAGCTGCCTCCCTCCACCCACACCAGCCCCTTATCTTACAACAGGCAGACTCCGGGAAAGTAATTGGTCAGATACTCTGAAGGAAGACAACAACCTAGTAACAAGGCTTCTGTTTCCCCGGTGAATGTTCATTCCTTGGCAGCTATGGCTGAGAAAAAGGTGGAACCAAGGTCCTCCTATATTCCTGGCAGGGAGAGAGGAGAGTCCAAGAGGGCGGGGAAGACAGCCCTGGACTGAGGTGGTTCTGGAAACCCCTGTGCTCTAGGAAAACCGCCTGAGGCAGAGAGCAGCAGGGCTCCTGTGAGGAAATTCATTTACGGGACCCCTGCCGGTACCAGCTCCAGGCCCCAAATTAAGAATAGATGAAAACGGAAATGGTTGAACTTGGGGTTTTGTTGTTGTTGTTTGGTTTGGGTTCTTCTTCTTTGGTATAATGCAAGGGAGACAGGAAAGTAGTCATTAACTATGACCATAAATTTTACTTCTCATCTCTCCCTCCCTACGCTAAAAGCCAGGAAATGTCCAAGGCACAAACGGGTGTGGACCATAAGCCTTAAAGGAATTCTGTAACATTGATCTACCCTCAGCAATTAAGAAAACCCAGCTGCTTTCACCCGCCCTTGGCCCTTTGGCAGGTTTTGGAGGCCTCTGCCGCCCAGCAGGTGCTTCAGGCCTGGAGCTAACCTGAGTACTTTCAGTTTGCTGCCTGCCTCATGGCTTGTAATACCTTGCAAGGGCTCTGGATAACTCAGAATGCTAGAAGGACCCTATCCTCTCCTTCATCCCCAACTTTTCCTACTGCTGGGATAAGCATCAAGAATTCTCTATACATTTTCTATCCTGTGTATATATCGCTGAAGGGATTATAGCAGTCACACGAGGGACTTGCGTGGCATGTTGGTATTTTCAAAACGTTTTCGGGACTCAATCTGGACTCATCTCTATTGAATCCAAGGGCAGGAGAGCTTTTGAGCGAGGGGTAGGGCAATCATAGGTCATCTGGATTCCATAAAGGTCTAGGGGAGAGGGAAGTCAGAGACCTAGAAGCAGGAAGAAGCCTATCTAAACTCTATTCAAGCCGAGGGAAAACATTACATCCATCTTGCCCAATCCTTACCATAACACCACAGACTCGTGCATTAATATGTCCATTTTACAGATTAGAAAACTGAGGCTCAGAGACTTGCCCTAATTCACAAGCCTTCACAAGACCCAAGCCAGCCCCAAGTTCACATCCCTCCCACAACTCCTGATTGCCCACAATGCAAATTATTTCTTAATGTGGCTGGGAACCAGTTCAGCTGCATTATGCCCAAGGGCTACCTTGATGACAGTGCCTTTGAAGGCTCAGCCCAAAGATAGTTTTGGGAAAGTGGGGAGGGGGAAAGAATGGGCAGAGCATAGGTAGGGATTACAGGGGCCAGCCATCATCCCCCCCACCTCAGCTCTGATATACACCATCTCCAACTACATGCTCAGAATGGGGTTGGCAGTAATTGAGGCAAACAGAAATGCAGCCCTGGATGAGGTCGGTGGGAAGGGGGATAGAGTGGATGGGATGGATTTCAGAGACACATGAAAAGAGTGGCAGGAGTAGGAAAGAGAGATTAGAAGGCACAAATGGTAGGGACCTACAATAGGAAGTTAGTCCTAGAAAGATGGGAATTGCAATAGTTTGGAGAGGAAGCAAAATTTAAGGGGAAAAACGTTAACTTAAAGGTGATTTATGTTGACTTTGAGGTAAACTGACACGTTTATAATTTTAGAAATATGAGATGCATATTGTAAATATAAAATTGGTGCTATTGATTTCCACTTTGGAAATGCTCATCTCCACAGTGACATTGGAGATACGAAAATAAATGATCCCAGTTAAAGATAAACTACGAGGGCTAGAAGCAGAGGTCAAGATAGGAATCTTCAAGAACCACCATCATTGAGGATCAGGGAACGAGGGACAAGAAAACAAGGGAGAATAAAGTATAGAAAAAGAGCAACAAGAGAAATAAATGAGTTCAGAAAACATCAGGTCACAGAAATCAAGGCAAACAGGAAGTGTAAAAGAGAAACCAATTCCCAAAAGTCAAATGGTGCTGTTAAGGAAAACTGTCTATCATAAGGCAGAGGAGGATACTGGTAACTTTCAAGAGAGAAATTTCAATACAGTTGTGAGAACAGAAATCAGACAGCACAGGGTTAAAGGAAATGGTAGATGGATACAAAGGAGAGATATGGGTCACCATTAACTAATAAAAAGAAGAACGTTTGGATACTAGTTGGAAAAACAAAAACCTTTTTGTTTTCCAATAAGAAGGGAAATTATGTTGAGAACCTGAAGCAATTACTCTGGATCCAATATATTTATAGAGGCTTCTACACAGATTGCTAATGTAAACACAACAAGTGCGTGGGTTGAGAGAGTCCCATCTCTAATACGTACATTCAGAATGGCGGTGGCGATTAGCCTTTTCATTCATGCAGAAGGGCACTCTTCTCAGCCTACTTGCCACACCAAGGCCCTTTAGCTTGCTACTCTTAGGGGAGCTTCTAACAATGGGCCTAGAGACAACAGAGTGCTTGGTTAGCTTTGGGCCTTAATGAGTTCAGGCTTAATTAGTACAGATTACCACAGACCGGGTAGCTTCAATGACAGAAATTCATTTCTCACAGTTCTAGAGGCCCAAAGGTCCAAGATCAAGGTGTAGTTTGCAGATGGCTGTCCTCTCGTTGTATTCTAAAAAGGCAAGGAGGGCAGAAAGGAAGCAAGCTCTCTTGAGTCTCTTCTCCTAAATCATTAATCCCATTCCTGAGGACTCTATCCTCCTGGCCTAATACCTCTACTGCTATCATCACTTTGGGGGTTAGGATTTCGACACGTGAATTGGGGGGATGGCACCATCATTCAGTCCATATCACTTGGCAACATGAGCCAGAGTTTGTGGGGCTTCAAGGAAGGATGCTGATGTTCTCAAAGAGTTTGTGGATGTGGGGGTAGCTGTCACAGTTGAAGGTGACGGGTGTTTGCAGAGCATCAAATAAGAAAGCTGTGGCTTTGTGTGATATTTCCCTGTGATAGATACCTGTTTTCAAACAGTGATCATTTGCCAGCTCTTGACAATCCCCAGCTATTTGCTCTGAGGCCATCAGGCACAGATGTGATCAAACAAAGGGTGTCTTTGTCTTATCAACTTTCTGTGTGCGTACATCTTTTTTCCAGCCACAGCCAGCAAATGCACTTAGAAGAAGGTAACATGTTTCTAGCCTTGCCTTTCGGCACCCCTTAAAGCTATCCGCTTCTTTAAACCAGGTCCACGGCTGATCAATAGTTTGGTGGATCTATTCCTCTGCTCATTTCCTGTTCTTAACTTTGGGCCATTTCTCCTCTGTGGTTCTCCTGAGAGCCGGCCTTCTCTCGCCTCCATAGCTATCACCTGGCAAATGAACTCCTGTTGTTCTATTTTATGTTTTCAATTCATCTTTCCCAGTCACCATCCTAAATCTGCTCTTCTTGCAATCACTCTCAATGATAGCTCTGTCCTCCAGGGCCCAAAAGAGGTTGAGGGGCGAAGAACGATTAAAAGTAGAGATCAGGTGTTTTCAATCATATCTGTGCTTTTGGCTGGAATGGAAACAACTAGCATATGAGTTCTGCATGTGCATATGTGCACACGGAGAATGTTTTAACTAAAAGAGTAACAGCAATCACACCCAACAGGCTTTAAATTAGTATCAGAAATAAGTGAAAATAACGAAGTATAAAAAGCCTGTCTGGTCCAATCTTGAATAAAACTTCATCTGAATCATGTTATCTCTTACAAATGTCATCCTGTAGAGGAAAGGAGAAATTTCATGTCAAGGAACAGATCAAAGAACCTATGATACCAGTAGCAATGACGTTACTAAACATTCTCAGGATATTTTAAAAGTTAAAAGTTGGGGCTCCTGGGTGGCTCAGTCGGTTAAGCGGCCGACTTCGGCTCAGGTCATGATCTCACGGTCCTTGAGTTCGAGCCCCACGTCAGGCTCTGTGCTGACAGCTCAGAGCCTGGAGCCTGTTTCAGATTCTGTGTCTCCCTCTCTCTGACCCTCGTTCGTTCATGCTCTGTCTCAAAAATAAATAAACGTTAAAAAAAAAAAAGTTAAAAGTTTTTCATATTCCTATTTAATGTCACTGGTTAGAACTGACTAAGCTATGTTATCGACAATACTCGAGCATTGTTTAGGATGTTAATTATCTCCCCAAACTCTCAATGTCACTAAGTGATGAGAGGCCCCAGGCTGTCCTGGGACAGCAAGGGGAGGCGGCGGGGGGGGGGGGGGGGGGGGGGGGGGGGAGGGGGGGGGGGCTCTGCCCAGGACGCTGCTGCCCTGACCACATGGCATCAGGCAAAGGCTGATATCCTTAGTCTGGTCAAAGAGAAACGCAATTTTTAGAGTTCTTTGTGTCTTTCACAAATGCACATACTCAAAAGATCTGTTACTGTGCATGTGCCTTTTACTCTCCTTTTGAAATGCTACACAATGAAGAAAGATTTATCAATTTTAAAATGCCGTCTGTGCACAAAGTGAAACCTGCTTGCATCCTTCTGGCTTATAACATTGCTCTTGTAAAGCCTGCATGAGCCTGGCCACTTACCGTTTGCCCTTAAACTAGCAGCCCTTGGGGCAGGGAGGGGCAGGTGGTGTGTGCAATCTGTTAGCTATTGTACAGCCTAATGAGGCAGGAGAATAAAGGTTCCCCATGTGGAATGTTCTTCTCTGCATCCGAGGCACTGAGGAGGCTCTTTGCAGATTCCAGCAAATCTGAGGAGACTGTCAAGTGAGTCTGCCAAGCTCCTCTGGCTGTAGGAGGAAGTGACCTGTCTGTCAGTCAGTGACATGAAGTGACCATGCCGGAGGCTTAGCACATACTCGGACCAGTATGTGAGGTCTGTGCTTATTCCCAAGGCCAGACTCACCTCAGCTAAAGTGACCTCTCCCACAGCCTGTTTCAGTCTGCAATGGAGTATCCCCTGCAAGCTGATAACCACCGAGACACAAAGAGAGGGTTGGCCTGAGAAAGGGGGGAACATAAAGGAAAGGAGCTGGGGAGCAAGGCGGGGATGCCACTAAGGATCGCTCTCCCAGGGCCTTCAAAGAAAGCTTTAGAACTAAGACAGAGGATTCAGAGAGCTGTGCTGTGGGCAATTGAAGGCTGAAGGTGTGTGGACCAGCTGGTACAAAAGCAAAGAGTCGAGCTGGACCTGGGAGCAGCACCCCGTGGCTGTTACTGAAAAATTCACAGGCAAATGTCAGCCACACCTGAAAGTATAATGGAAAGGGTGGAGATGATGGTGGTATCTTACTCTTACTAACGTATATGAACACCAGCCTCTCTGATACGGTGGGAGCAGCAGGGATGAATCCTCTCCTCTCTCCAGTATGAGCTGTGGTGTTGGGCTGTGTGTCTGTGTGTTTCTTCCTGGGCACAGCAGACAACAATTGCCACACATTCTTCAGGGCGGTATTAATAAATTAAATAGTTTGGAACAGAAAAATATGATCAGTGGGCAGAGAAACTGGGAAAAATATTAAAATGATGAAGGAGCTGGTGGCTGCAATGAGCCACGCTGGGAGCTATAAATACGGAGAGCAGAGGCAACGAGTCAGGAGTGATTGCTCGAGTACATCCCCCTAAATGGCATCCTTCCCAAGCAAGCAGGCAGAGCATGAAGTCACACCCACCCAGAGAGTCCTGCATGGCACCTCCTTTCCCCATGGGTGTGCACGACAGTGTGCATACTCTCACAGAGATGATTACCCAGAAACAGACTCTCAAATGTGAGTGTGCAAAGGATCATGTGGGGACTTATACACTATTACACAAACACATCTTCTGAGTCCTGCCCACCCCAGCCCCACCCCCCACCCCCAGAGATCTGATTTGGTACTTGTGGGACGGGACTCCGAAAAGTGCATTTTTCCAGCTCCTCAAAACCTTGAGAAATACTGTTCTAGCTAAAGCAGAGGCTAACACTGGATGAAATTAAATGATAAAGGTTTCCCTCAGACTATACTGTTGTCTTCCCTTGAGAATTCTTACCGCCAGCTCCTATGAACCATCTAGAGATAACAAGTGGTCTGAGAAAGTCGCTGATGATAGACATATACATCTTAGACTAAATTTAAGTCAATGTGTTACCCATCTTAGGAGTATTTGACAGTCAACATGTTATCTACTTTAGGAGTATTTGACATTTTAAGCATATTGCTTATTCAGAATGGGAGGTTGTGCTGTCAGGTGAAGGAAATTCTTACAGCACCTGAGAGAGGAAGACTTTGTCTTATTCTCAGAAATCACGCAGAGTCTAGAACTAAGCCAGGCACTTACTGGGACCATACAACCAAAGGTGGCATTCACTCTTCTGTCTTAGTCTGTTCAGGCTGCTGTAATGAGAATACCATAGATTAAACTGGTGAGAAGCAGCTTCCTGGTTCATAGATGGTCATCTTCTCATTGTATTCTCATGTGGCAGAGGAGCAAGAAAGATCTCTGGGGTCTATTTTATAAGATCACTAATTGCATTCAAGAGGGAAAAGCCTTCATCTCCGAAGGTCCCGCCTCCAAATACCATCACCTTAGGGATAAGGTTTCAAGATATTAATGCCAAGGGGACACAAACATTCAGGGTATGACACCTCCAAAGTCAAATTCTATTAGTCAAAGCAAGTGGCCAGGAGAAAAGAAAGAGCTTTTTTCAGACAGTCCAACCTGGTCTTTGATACTATGCACCACCATATTCTTGAGCTGTGTTAGAGCTTAACTAGAGTCTGGTAAAAAGTTTCTCCACTGCCTCTAGAAATGGGAAGGCTCATCCATGGGTCACCACAAAGATGCCATCTGTCATATGTATTCAAACAAACCTATTCACCCTAATCATTGTTAGGCACATAAATCACAGTAAATGTTCATGCATAAAGTGAAACTGATTAGAGAGGATAAACCTACACCAAGAGATCCAGTAAAGAAGATCAGATTCTTCTATATTAATCACTTGTACATATGCCTCTTTATTGGGCTGGGATTGTCCTGGCACATGGAGAAAGTGGCCTCCATAAAACCTACCTGCAATGATATGCCATCCACCCAGCTCTGGGCCACATGTGAAGCTTGCCTTTTTCCAAATAAAAGCACCCTTTATTCCCTGCAGCCACCAAAGAAAAGCAATACAAATTAATTAACACCTTTTCCATTTCGTCTTCATTCTTAGAAATGTAATTAGATCCAAGAGGAAGGGGGGCTTGCTATTATGGCCAATCTCACTGTGCTTAAGTATGGCTTGGTGGTTGGACTAGGTATGGAGGCCAGCAAGATGAAATGACCTTTAATTTATGACCTTATCTAAGCGTAAAAAAGAAAGTATTGTTGAGAAAGTCAATAGTGGTCATGAGAGTCAAATAAAAAGGTCCTTAATACTTCTAATATAGGGGCACCTAGGTGGCTCACTCTGTTAAGCATCTGACTTTGGCTCAGGTCATGATCTCACATTCCATGAGCTTGAGCCCCGCATCAGGCTCTGTGCTGACAGCTCAGAGCCTGGAGCTTGCTTCAGATTCTGTGTCTCTCTCTCTCTCTCTCTCTCTCTGCACTCCCCCACTCATGCTCTGTCTGCCTCCCTCTCTAAAAAATAAATAAATATTAAAAAATTAAAAGGAAAATACTTCCAATATGTCAAAAATTATGCTTCTTTTGTTGTTTACAAGAAAGGAAATGAGAATAATGATCAATATATATGTTACTATTTTTTGAGCACACAATATGTATGTGCCAGGCACTGTGTTAAAAGTTTACATAAATCATCTCTTTTCATTTTCATAAATGTTCAACGAGTATGTTATTTTTAGTATTCTCATTTTACTAATGAGAAAATAATTGGGGATTTTTTTTTTTTTCCTTGGAGGAGGAGGTCATTCAATTGATTTGTAAGAAGTTACAGGTAATAGAGTTCACCAGAGCCCAGGTCTCCCTTATAAAATAACTAAGGCAAAAAATTTTGAGAAGCCAGTAGCTTAGGTAACAACTAACACAAAGCAGAATAAAGACTCAAACATGGGTAAGTTGATGCCAAAGCTCATATTCTTAAGGACTGTATTAAATTGTCCTTTCTGTTGTTTCATTGTTAGGATAAATCAAAAGTGAGGGACTTTATAGCCCACATGTTAAGAGCATATATGGATTACTTTTATTTTTTTTTTAATGTTTATTTATTCTTGAGAGAGAAAGACAGAATGTGAGCAGGGGAGGAGCAGAGAGAGAAGGAGGCACAGAAGCTGTAGCAGGCCCAGGCTCTGAGCTGTCAGCAAAAGAGCCCGATATAGGACTGGAACTCCTGAACTGCAAGATCATGACCTGAGCCAAAGTCGGATGCTTAACCCACTGAGCCACCCAGGCACCCCTGGATTACTTTTAAAAATATCTCCTACTGCATACAGTTGAGGCAACCACCATCAAATAAATTGATAACTGCTATATATTTCTCTGAATTGAAAATATCCTTAATTTGGGGACATAGAAAGAAGTTGATAAACTACAATTTGATTTGTTGTTGATGAAAAATGTGAATCATGGGCTCAGGGAGTTAGACGCCATGTTAGTCATTTTCTGTAGGACCCCAGATCCAATGCAGGAATTCTATCTGCAATATCTCTGGTGGAAAATCCTAGTAGCTCAGACAACAGGCACTTCTCTTATGAATGCATGAAGATGTAAATTAAGAAGTAGTTTCTTAATTACTGAGCCTGGGTCGCTCAGTCGGTTGGGGGTCCGACTCCTAATTTCGGCTCAGGTCATGATCTCACGGTTGTGGGAATGAGCCCATGTCAGGCTCTGCACTGACAACATGGAGCCTGTTTGGGGTTCTCTCTCTCCCTCTCTCTCTGCCCCTCCCCCATGCTTGCTAGCGTACTTGCTCTCTCTCTCTCAAAATAAATAAATAAACTTAAAGGAAGAAGTAATTTCTATAGGCTCTCCCTAATGGATAAGTTATGATTTTTTTTTTAAATATTTTTAACTCATTAGGGTACAGTTTACATAAAGATGATCATGGAATTTCTCTCTCTCTCTCTAGTTTTCTTTCCAGCTTTTTTGAGATATATTTTAAAAGTATAATGTTACCGGAGTTTACGTGTACAGTGTGATAAATGTAAATTTGATAAATGTATCTTCTGTGGTGAGAGTTTTCAATATCCAATATCAACAACTTTCTACTATACAATGTTGTTAACTATAGTCCCTGTGCTATGCTGTAGATCCCCAGCTGGCTAGGCTCCACACTCGGGGGGGGGGGGGGGGGGACACTGGGTGGGCTCCCTGGTGAGGCAGGACTGCTGACTATGTTCTGTGGCCAGGTGAGGCCAGCAGCTGGGCTCGATAATGCCCTCTAGTCGGGCCGGGTTGCAGGGTATGCGCCCTAGCAGAGCACTACCACTGGCAGGATTCTGCAGTCGGGCATGGCTGCCTGCCGTGGCCTACAGTTGCTCCTGGTCTGGGAGCACCTCAGACTGTGCTGCCTAATCAGGAGGTGCTGCCAGCTAAGCTCTGCATTCAGGCAGGGCCAAAGGCTGTGCCCTGGAGTTGGGCTGCCCCAAGGACAGCTTGGGCTTCACTGGCAGGTAGGCTGTTGGCAGCCCTCTACTGCTGAGCAAAGTCACCAGCTGGGCTCTCTGTGTGGGTGGGGCTGCCAGCTGTACTCCGCATGTGGGTGGGGCTGAAGATTGTGCTGTGCAGACATGCAAAGTCTCTGCCTGGGCTCTCTGTTCTGATGGGTCTGCAATTGTGTGGGGTCCCTGAATTGCTTCTCTGCCTGAACAAGACTGTAGGCTTTGTTCAGCAACTGGGCAGGGCCATATTCTGGGCTTTGCTGCTGGGTGGGCTCCGTGGGTGTGCGATACCATAAGCAATGCCCTAGGGCTGCTCTGGATCACTCTTCAGTGCCCCTGGTTTTGTGACTTCAGGAGCTACGTTCAACCATTGGGCAGGACTGCTGTCTTGGCTCCCTGCAAATTCTCCCCCCTGCCCAGGTAGAACCATACAATGGGCTCCATGCTTAGTATGGCCTGTTGGTTGATGATCCAAATCAAGCAGAACTGCCAGTGGAGCTCCCTGGTTGGATGGGGCCAGCTGCTCAGCTTTACAGTTAGGCAGAGCTACTGGCTGGGATCTATGCTTAGGCACTTCTGCAAACAGGAACACAGTCCACCAAGATCTGAGCTCTGGTTACTATTAGTCCTATCCTGCCTTTCCCATCTCTTGATTCCTCAGTGGTAGAGTTCCACAGATTCCCCTAATGATCCCTGAGAGGTGAGACTCGATTAAGCCTTCTGGGAAGAGTCCCACAATGCTGGAGAACCTAGACGTCCACCTGAGGTGCCTTTTTCCCCCACTAGAAATAAGCCATAGGCACAGGGAAGCTCTCTGAGTGCAGCTCTTTGCTAGCTTAGGGGCAAGTCCATGCAGTCAAAGTTAAGCTGCTCCTCTTATTCTTCCAATATGGTCCTTGTAGGTTTCTGTTGTCCAAAGGGGATGCTTCAGTTTCATCCTTGGGTTCTGGAATTTTCACAACAGTGTCTTGTCTATAGATAGTTGCTACCTGGTCTCCTTATCAGGGAAACCTGAAGTCCGGAATGACCTATGTCACCATCTTGATGATGTCACTACACTGTCTTATTGATGTGGTGAATTACATTGATTCACCTTTCAAATAATAAATCGACCTTATATGTCTACAACATTTGATTGTAAGGTATTATCCTTTTTTTCTACACTATTGGATTCAACTACCTAATTTTTGTTGAAGATTTTTGCATCCATATTCATAAGAGAAACTGGTCTGTAATTTTCCTTTAATACCCTTGTTAAGTGGTGTAATTAAGATAAGGTGGTCCCATAGAAATAATTAGAAAAAGATTCCTCATTGAATTTTCTCCAGAACGGTTTGTCCAAGTTCAGTGTTCTTCTTTCTTGAGAGAATAAAAGAATTTATTGGTGAAGCCATATGCATCTTTGAAAAATAATTTTTTAATATCAGATTTCCAATTCATGAACAGATAAAAGATTATTCAGGTGTCTATTTCTACTTGTGTTAGCATTGGTATGTGACATTTTTCATCGATATTGTCCACTTTATTTAAATTTTTGAATTTATTTGCCTAAAGTTCAAACATGCTTTTTATCTAGAAGATAAAATCTAGTGTGCACTCTCACTCTTTCTCTCTTTCCTTTATCATGCTTGATCATTAAGAATTTTCACTTTCAGGGGGTGTCTGGGTGGCTCAGTTGGTTAAGTGTCCGACGTTGGCTCAGGTCATGATCTCGTGGTTCATGAGTTTGAGCCCCAAGTCGGGCTCTGTGCTGACAGCTCAGAGCCTGGAGCCTGGTCTCCCTCTCTCTCTGCCCCTCTCTGGCTCACAGTCTGTCTGTCTGTCTGTCTCTCTCTCTCTCAAATAAATAAATAAATAAATAAATAAATAAATAAATGTTAAAAAATTAAAAAAAGAATTTTCAATTTCAGTTATCTTAAAAAAATATTTGTCTTTGTTATCTGTCTTCCATGTATGATTTTTTTTCTTTACCACTTATTTCTACCCTTATTATATATTTTTTTTCTATTTTCCATAGCTTTGATTTGCTTTTCATTCTCTAGGTTCTTGAAAAATAAAAGCTTAAAATATTTATATTCATCTTATTTTCTTTAAATGCATTTAAGCTAAAAATTTTCCTGTAAACACTGATTTAGATTCATTCCAAAAGTTTTGATTTGATAAGTTCTTTATATTTCATATAAAATGTTTTCTGATTTCCATTTTGATTGCTTCTTTTACCCAGGGATTATTTAAAAGATTATTGTTTGACTTCAGTGAACTTGGGAATTTCCTCATCATGCTTTTGTTATTGGCTTCTGGCTAAATGTCAATGCAGTCATAGAACAGACTGAATCATTTTAATCATTTAAAATTTTTGAGGCTTTCTTTTTGGACCAACATATAGTCAGTTTTGGCATATGCACATGAAAATGACTTGAATTCTATTAAAGCTAATTCTAGTGCTCTACGTATGTCAACTGAGTCATGTTTATTAATTTTGTGGTTCAGATCTATACCATTACTGAGTTTCTGTATATTTGTTAAATCAACTTCAATTGTAGGAATTTTCTAATGTCCTTTAGTTCTGCTTTGTATTTGTTTTCTGCTTTATCTATTTTGTAGCTATGATGTCGAATGCATATTAATTTCAGCCTGGAATGTCTTTCTGTTGGGTTAACCTCCTTATCAGAAAATACTCTTGCTTCTTGCTATTCATGTCTACTTTGACTCTCAGCTTGGCTATTTTCTCTTGGTTGGTGTTTAAAATATTTTTCCACCCTTTGACTTCAAAACCTTCTATGTCCTTAAAGTAGGTCTGGGACTTTCACTGTTACGCAGCCTGTCTTAGCTTTTTATTGGACTATTTAGTTCATTTATAGTTATAGTAATTTCTAATAATAGGGTCATACATACCTACTGTGTTAAAATTCCTTTTCTATTTTTCCCAACTGTTCACTTTTTCTTCATTCTCAATTTCTTCTGGGTTAATCATGTATTTTATTATTCTATATTTTCTTTTTATTGAGTGTATTCACATATTCTTATATTCTTCTATTAGCAGTACCCGTAGATATCACAAAACACACCCTTGAATTACATAGTGAACTCAGTTTATTGCACTTGATATGCGTCAGGACTTTGACACTCCTGACTTTTATTATTGTCACAGATTTTAGTTCTACATCCAAATGAATCTCCACAGATATTTAATATTCACCTATATTTGAATATACATATATTCCTATATTTATTAAAATATTTATCATGCATTTCTCTTTTATCCTCTCTGGCATTTTTCTTTCTCTCCTGCATTTCTTTGTTTCTATGATCATCTTTCTGCCTGATGAATTTTATTTAGGTTCTCTCTTACTGCAGGCTTACTGAAGAAAAGTTCTCTCAATCTTTGAAAACATTCATGCTATTCTGAAGGATATTCTTGCAGAATGCATACTTCTATTTGGCAGTATTGTCATTCAGCACTTTAAAGATACTATTCCACCACAATCTGGCTTCCACCACATTTTTAAACAAGTCAGCTAACAATCTAATTTTGTTTTCTTTGAAAGTAATATGGCTTTTCTCTGGATGCTTGTAAGATTCTTTTCTTTTTGTATTTTTCCAGAATTATTGTGATGTGCCTATAGCAGTTTTTCCTACTTGCTACTTGCTAAATTCTTGAATCTTTGGGTTGATGAATTTTAATTCTGAAAACTTTTAATCATTATCAAATTAATTACTGCTCTCTCATTCTGGGTTCTCCTTTTAGGGCCCCTTTTAGAAATATGTTACATACTATATATTTTTAAGTTCATTTCATGTGTTTTGCTCTCTGTTCTGTCCATCTCTTTTCCTCTGTGGGTCAGTTTGGATGTTTTCTAATGACCTGCTTTGAACTGCCTATGCTGAAGTTGTATCTGTGTTCTATTGTATCCAGACTGTTCCCAGTATTCTTTTGGAGCCCTGTTTTGTCATTGCTGCTGTTGTTGCTACTGTTGCTGTTGTTTTAGTTCTAGAATGACTATCCTTTCATGTGTATAGATATCCTTTATCTATTTGGTCCTCTCCTCTAATTTCTTTAATATATTATTTATAATACTTTGTCTGCTAATTCTGTTACCTAGATCATTCGTGGACTAACAACTATATAATTATTGGTCACATTATCTTGCCTTTTCACAGGTCTATTAATTTTTAATTGTATGCCAGGTATAATGAACAAAAGAATCATAGAAGGTCCAGATCATTTTATCTTTCACCAGAGAGTGCTTTCTCCACATTTAAGTAAATACAGTGAGGGCATGATCATCTCAATCTAATTAGAAACTCATTAGGGATAAAACTAGATTGCAATATTTATAATATTCAGTACATTTCTGATTGTCACTACTCTAAGGACAAGCATCTCTTAGATTTTTTATTAGAACTCTGACAGCCTGATAGGATTCTGCCTACCAAGCCTCAGAACAGTAAATGCCTATTTCTACTCTTTATAAGTTTCACCTGATCTTAGCCAAAAGGCCGAGAAGCGATTACTCTTTGTAAGTTTCAGACAATATATGCGGCCCCCAAGCTAACTTCTTGAGTTCCTGGCAGGTAATGTTATTGATGCAAACTCCCTCACTGGTAGATCTCACTTCCCAAGCAAGCACCAAGAAAATCTGGATACTTTACTCTGCATACTTTTAGCATAGCTCCCTCCCCTGCCACTCCAGAACAAGTTACCAAATTGCCACACTAGGCCCATTCAACTGCAAAAAGCTTAGGTGGTTACTCCTCCCCTCAGCAGAGTCTTGCCCCTTCAGCAAGTCTAGTCCTCCGATCATGCTCCAAACTGGCAGATGAACGAGGCTGAAAAACAGCTGGAGGTGAGTGGTTTACTTCTCCTCTCTCGAGTTATGGTTTATCTCATCTCTGCTACTTCTACAGCTCTCTCATAAAGTCAGAAATATGAATTTTGTAATCTATCTATCCATTTTAAGCTCTTGCAGTGGGAACATCACCCTGTCAGCACTCCTGTATCCTACCCAGAAGTAGAAATCTATTGTGCCCTATCTAGAGGCAGAAAAACCCAACTTAGGAATCCTTTCATTGGAAGTAGCAAGCAACCCAATGCAAACTGTCTTATAAAAAAATGAACTGGCTTCAACCACAGGCAACCTAGGAATTTTTTAAAAATCTCATTGGCTGCCATCAGTCATGTGCCCATTCTTGTCTTACTTATCACCCAAACTAAGTGGACTGAGAGTGAGTGATGCATGATTCCCCAGAAAAATTCTGCATTATTTTAACGGAGAAAGATGAGTAGATTGTGGGCAGTAAGAGCAAATAAATACTCATTATGCCCGCTGAGTCCAGCTGTCATTCATCCATTTATCTTCTCAATTGCCACAGCTTCTATCAGCCATTTAAGCACTGAAATGCCTTATTTTGACTTGTGTATTGCTAGGGTTAAACTGAAACTTTGCTCTAGATACTCTTTTGGTATCCAAACCATGCAAATCCCTGCTGCATTGCTAATAGATACTTAATAAATGCTTGTGGCTTGGTTGGTCCTGGGGTAGGTTACCTGACTGCATTTCACGCAGCAGGCCAGCAGCTAAAGAAAGTCTAGTTTCTCAGTTTTCGACTCTAATCATACGCTAATGCGTGCTGCCAGAAGACAGCACTTTAGAATAAGCTGTGGGTTACTGTGGTATATTTTATGCAGTATTCTTTTGAAGAAAAACTAAATGAGAAAATGGGTGAGGGTGCCTAGCTAATCCTGAGCTGTTTCACTGACGTGCTCTACTGGGTTCCACATGCCCTCATTTGCTGTGACATCGCATATCCCATTTTCCACCTTCCAGGCAGGCAATTATGAGAAAGACTTTAGTGAGGCTCTCCAAGAGACTAGATTGTGGGCTGAATGGAGCTATGTCAGAAAGGCAGTCCGAATTCCTCCCAACTACTTGACGTGTCTCTCCCAACAAAAGAAATGGTTTTGAATTCTTTCTTTCACCTGCTTGCTGTCAGAAATCTCATAAAAGAGTCTACACTTTGAGCCTGAGCTTGAAACTAGGAACTGACTTACACAGTGAGTAAACGGTTGGAATTAGCAGACCATGTTACTTCTAGTATGTGTGCAGATCCCATAGTGGCTGTGTTGACTAAAGGCATTTTAAATAGAAAGACCTAAACGAATTAATAAATTAGAGCAAATGCATAGTGTGATGATAAAGAGCATAGTCACTGGAGTCACAATCTTGGCTCAGTTGCTGGGTGGCCTTGGGCCTCAGAGTCCTAATTTGTATCACAGAGCTATTGTGATTAATTGGAATAATGCATGGGGACTGCTTAGCATGATGCCAGGCATAACCAATAATGAATAGTTATTATTGATATTTTCATTGAATTGTACAGAAAACTTTAGGGATAACACCACCAACTATTTATCATCATGGTAATGAGCTGGTGTGGCAGTGGCCACAGATAAGTTCACAAAGGCTTAAGGATTCAGCTGTTTTAAATGTGTCCATCTATTTTTTTTTCCTGTGCATTAAAATGCCCAACCAAATTGTTTTGAATTTCTGCAGACCCAAGGGCAGAGGCCATCATTAAAAGTTAATGCCATTAACTATGACAGGGGGGAAATTAGGTGTGCATTCCTACGAGTACCTGTGTTGTTCAGAACTCGTACAAATGCCAAAATCTCTTTAGACTGCAGTATGCAAATTCTTACAATAAATGTCATTTTTTTTCAAAAAAAAAATTGGGAAGAAAGTATGTGGAATGACTTGTAATTTATTTACTCACCCCGCATCTGTTTTTAATCTATAACTCACCCTAGATTGAAAGCAACTAGGCAATTATGCAAGCTCTATCCATTTTCTCTGTCCCAGGTTTTGACTTCTTTCCTCTTTCCCCATTCTGAACCTTGTCCCTGAGAACATTCTGTTCACCTAATTATCACAGACATTTAATCATTTGTGACTGATTTTAAAAACATGCATAGTATGTACCAGGCCCTGTGGTACAGACATAAGAATACAGGTCCTGATCACACTCTGGTGAAGGAGAAGTTGAGGAAGGCCAATATTTAAGCACAACAGGACAAATGTGCATAGATCATAAGAAGGTAATGGAATCTGAGCCTTAAATGATGAATGAAGTTAGGCAGTCTGATCAAGGAGTAAGAATTCTGAGGTGACCAAAGGTACAGAGGCAAGAAATAGCTCCGCGTGGCAAGAAACTAAACACCATTTGATGTTGCCCAAATATGAAGTTCAAAGTCCTGAGTGTCAAAGGAATGTTGGAGAAGTAGACAGTGCAAAATAGCAAAGTGCTTTTCTTCCATTTTAAGGACTTTGGGCCTTTATTGGTACATAGTGGGGAGTCACTACAGGGTCTTGCACCAAGAAATGACAGGATCACATTTCATATATTATACAGATAATAGAGTGGAGGAGGACACTCAAGACTATAACTAGAGGCAATGAGGCCATCTCTGAATCTGTTTCAATAATCCAGGCTAGAAACCCAAGGGACTGAATGCAGTAGGAATTGACAGAGACTAAGCAAAGATATGTCTATGGAAGATAAAACTTGCAATTTTTCTCAAATAATCCTTTTTTAAAACCTGAGGAAAACATTTAAAAAATGAGAAAGAGACAAAGTATAAAAAAAGAAACCAATGAATCTATATAAAATGTACCCTAAGGTAGTTAAATTATGCCAGCCTCACGTTGTACCAGATACCCAAGCCCCAGAAATTGTTCTGGTCTCTATCCCATTTCGCTTTTATCCTGGGACAGACATGGGGTGGCACTGTGGGTAGCACCAGATGCTCCTTTGGTAGCCTCCATTTGTCTCCTTATAAACACCACAGGGTTGGGACTGCAGGCCTTAGACTGTGAGGCCAATGCTATGAATCTTCTTTGTCTCCTACAACTGATGGTCAGGGTCCCAGCCCTGTACCCTCAAGTGAGAAAATTGTTTCCTTAACTGTTGCCCTACATCTTTTCTTGGACTTTTGGCCATTCTTCTCCAACTTTATATTTACTTCCAATGTCCGTCAAAATACCTTTCTTCGTAGAACTTCTTGGACTTCAAACCAGAGAAATTCTTCTTTAAACCCTGACCAATACCTTTTTATTCTGCAACATTTAACAATTTAACAGAAGCGACAGAACTCATGGACAGTTATACTCTTCTGTAACAAGTGTTTTGTTCACCTACGGTTCTAAGCCAGGATCCTACAAACTATGGCCCCATGGGTTATATCTGGTCCACCATTTGTTTTAACAGAGTTTTAGTGGAATAAAGCCACACTCATTTATTCAAGCCTTCCCTCTAGCTTTATGTGTGCTACAGTGGCAGAATTGAGTACTTGTCCCAGAGACTTGAGACCATGTGTCCCAGAACCCTAAAATATTTACCATATGGCCTTTTATAGAGAAAGTTTATTGACCCCTTTCCTAAACCATTATCAAGCCTGATTTTTCTCTGGTAGTCACATTTATTTTACAGTCAACACCCATGTGCTTAGAGTGTTTGGAACTCTATCCAGCTCCCTACCACAGCTGATATGCCCCAACCTTAGTGTGTATGTCCAATGTGCGGACAGTTATCAGCTTTATCAACTACCCCTCTCCACAGTCACTCTAATAACCATCCAGAATTCTGTTAATAAATTCTATAAAATTTCTACAGAAATGTGCTTTTCATATATGGTATCAATTTTGAAAATTAGTTCAACAACAGGACAAGGAGGAGCACTAAATGGTTAGGCTTCTATGAAATGGTGCAATTAGATTTTCTCCTTTGTTCTCTTTCATACACAGCATATCAGCAGAACCAAAGACACAGGAGAGAAGGCAAGGATTAAGTGCTTCAATAATCCATATACCAGAAAATCAATCCATAATAACTAAAATTTAGCTGAACCAGCTTTCAAGATATATAAAATGTCCTTGATTTTCCTGTAGTGTAGTAAGATAATTTACATCTGTTTTTACTTAAAGAAGTATTTTGCTAAGAGACAATATTATTTAATATTTCAGAACAAGGACTCTGGAGGTCTACTGCCTGAGTCCAAATCCTTCATTTGTCACTCACTTGCTTATGTCACTTCTTTGTATCTCAGTCTTCTCACCTGTGGAATGGGGATAATACTACTATCTACTCGATAGGGTTTTATGAAGATAATATGAGTTCACATATATAAAATACTTAGAAGAGTGTTGTAAGATAAATGCCACTTATTATTATTGTTATTAATTTCTTGTGTTTTGTTTGTCTCTATTCTCAAAGTTTAAGAGTATTTCCATTTAGAAGACAGTATGGCTATGTTCTGTTGAATTTCTCCACTTCTTCTCCTTGCCAGGCAGGCCTTTCATGCTGCTTCCTTACTATTTCACTGCTACACCACCCATACCAACCTCCCGTCTTAACCCTTTCACTCATACCGATTACAACCAAAGTTTCTGGTCTTGGCAACTGGTCTTACCAATTGTAGAATCGGGAGAGTAGAGGTGGAGAAGCCAAGACCTTGAAACAGTGGCTCTTTATCCACATTTCCAATGCCCACTCCCCCCACCCCATGAGGAAAGGAACTGTATCTTTATTGTGCACATCTCTGTGCCAATGTCTCATAACCAGAAGGTCTCCCTCAATATCATGGAAGGATGAAATAAACTACCCAGGGAAGCAGAGGCTAGTGAGATAGAGAAGCATGAGGAATGAGTACTGAGCTCCCACCAGCAGCTGTTCCTCTGACCTCATGGTCAATGATCAATATGGAAAATGACTATACCAGACAGTCATGGATTGTTGAAGGCATGAGCTCTAGTTGAAGGTAGCAGTGAAGCAAAAATCACGGGATGTCTTTCTAGGAAGAATGGCTTCAAGGTCAATCTTGAGTATATCAGTAGTTTCCAACCCCAGACATATACATATAAATAAAGGTACTAGCTAATCAGATCAGAATTACATATATCACCTTAATTTCAGATAAATAAACACCATTTATTCCCAATTTGTCTGATAATGTTCCCACTCCTCACATGTTTGGTCATCATTTCTGTTGCTAACTATTTATTCGCATAAGCCTATTTGAGAGGCTTATTAACTTAAAATAAGCCTATTAAGTATATATTGGATACCACACATTCCACTACAGATGGGGGTATCTTAAAAAAAAAAAAAGGTAACACATTGTTCCTGCTCCTGTTCTGAAGGAAAGCCACTGTAAAGATAGAGATATTCAGAAAGACAAATAATACAACATGGTAAGTGCTATCAGGGCAAGGAAGAAAGATTATT
Source organism: Puma concolor (assembly GCF_028749965.1). Taxonomy (NCBI): domain Eukaryota; kingdom Metazoa; phylum Chordata; class Mammalia; order Carnivora; family Felidae; genus Puma; species Puma concolor. The sequence goes on from NC_141667.1 coordinate 70,117,318, forward strand.
AGAGAACAGAGAAGGGAATAATTATATTCTCCTGCAAAGGAGACATCCCTGATGACTTTAGGAATAGGAGCTATTTATTGAAATTTGAAGCTGAAATGTGCCAACCTATGAAGGTGTGAAGTGCACATCAAACAGATGTGGATAGGGTGAGACAAAGCACATTTTGAAAACGGCAAATAATCTGAGTGCCTAGAATACAGAGAGCATATTGTGCAATAACAGAAGATGAGACAGAGAACATGGTTGGGGCCAGATAAGTCAAGATTTATTTGGCACAATTACTGAAAATCATCACAGAAACTTTAAGGAAAAAGTAGTGTGTGAATCCCAGATAGTTAAGCACTATGGCTTGGGAAAGTTTCTTGATTTCTGTTTCTATGCATGTTCTCAGTTTCCTCACCTATATGGAACCATAATAGTGCCTCTCTCTTATGGTTATTGTGAGGACTAAATGAGTCAATACATGCAGAGTACTTAAAACAATGCAGATGCATATTAAGCAGTTTAGAAAATATACCTTTTATTGTTGTCTCCAAGAGTGACCTCATTTGTGGCCCACTGTTAAGGTCCACTGTTAAGATCTACGATTTCCTTACTCCTAGGTCACCCAGTGGAGTGCACTAACAAAATATATGCTCCGTCTTGAGTACTGTTCCTGTCAAGATCCAGTGCCAAAGTACGAGCTGTGTTGGCTGAAAATACACCAGAGTGCCGAGAGGCCGGTGTGTGAGATGACAAATTATGGGCAGAACCAGCTATTAATCACTCATGCCCAACAAAAGAGAAGGCTGTCTACCGGTTTCTGCAAGGTGAACCCCCACTCCATTACCTAGACCAACATTATTTTATGCTGTGTTTTCCTTCCTTCGGGATTTCTTTCTGCAACAGTTTTTGAAGGCAATCTTGCTCATCAGATTTGTTATAATTTTTAAAAAGCTTCCTCACCTGATGTTTTTCATCATGCAGCTATCTCTGAACATCCCGAGTGCTGAAGTTCTAGGGATTGTCAGCAGAGAAAATTGATTTCCTTTATTATATGAAATTTGACCTTTATTTTCCCGTTATATTCTATTGGTATTTGATGTGGTTTTCCATTTTTGAAAGCACCAGTATGGTAAAAAGAAACTATCAGTGTCTGATATGCTAAATGCCAATTTCGGGAATTGAGTGCCCAGAGGCTAACTTGGAAATAGCTAGCTTTGTTTGCCCACTGCAACAACCTCAAATGAGAAATTATCTCATCATATTGCTCATCTAGGTTATAGTCCATGAGAGCTGTCCCCTAAAATGATTAAGCCTTAAAATAATTCTATTCTGGCCCAGAACATTATATTGGCCCACATCAATACTCACTCGATGGCGCTCCCCTTCCTACTCTTCTTCTCTGCCCTGCACAGGCTGACCGTAACACTAAGGTGCCACCAAGTTGTCTTTTGAAGGGCCCTCAGTATCCCCCTTAGTCTGGATTTCACAGAGCTTAAGTGATTTCTTAAATTAAAATGAGAGATGAAATAATGTCCTTTACTATTCTTTACCTGAATGTTAGTGCAGGTTAACAAACATGTTAATATGGACCAGACTTTGATCAACTTTTTATGTAAGAGAAGCTTCAAAAGCACTAACAGACACAGGGTAGCATAAAACTAGTTGTGTATGACATGACACATATGGATACAAAGTGTATTTCGAAACACAGCTTCCACCTATTTTACTTATGAGCCACTGGTGAAATGGATTAGCAACAGGACTATTTTGCTCATTCATTCAATCACTTAGTCATTTATTGATTTACTAAATTAATATCTGAGGAGAGCAATTCTATCCCTGAATTCTTTACTTTCTTCTCTGAATTCTCCTAGTTCTCTGCAAGTCACATATAATACTACTTATTTTTAATAAGTAACTCATAAATAATCTATTCTTCAGGAAATGGTGTGCTGAGAATTTTTTGTGATGCTAAGATTGATGTACAATTATTCTTACTGCAGCATTTTTTATACTAAAAATGTAGAATAATCTAAATATTTAGCAATGGAAAAAAAAATTAAAAAAAAAAAGGGGGCACCTGGGTGGCTCAGTCGGTTGCGCCTCCGACTTCGGCTCAGGTCACGATCTCACGGTCCGTGGGTTCGAGGCCCACGTCGGGCTCTGGGCTGAATGCTCAGAGCCTGGAGCCTGCTTCCGATTCTGTGTCTCCCTCTCTCTCTGCCCCTACCCCGTTCATGCTCTGTCTCTGTCTCAAAAATAAATAAACGTTAAAAAAAAATTAAATATTTAGCAATGGAGAAATAATTAGATGATGGTGCATGTGCATAATCGAGTGCTGTAATGCCATATCAGTGCTCATGTGAAATTTTTATTTTTATTTTTATTTTTTTTTTCAACGCTTATTTATTTTTGGGACAGATAGAGACAGAGCATGAACGGGGGAGGGGCAGAGAGAGAGGGAGACACAGAATCGGAAACAGGCTCCAGGCTCTGAGCCATCAGCCCAGAGCCTGACGCGGGGCTCGAACTCACGGACCGCGAGATCGTGACCTGGCTGAAGTCGGACGCTCAACCGACTGCGCCACCCAGGCGCCCCTCATGTGAAATTTTTAATGATGGAAAAATATTTGTTTTATAGTGTTAGTAGAAAAAGATATGAAAAAATTTGTTCACATTCCTAATAGAATTCAAATTATAATTAAATATTTATAAATAAAATGTACTGAAAACTAATAGTGATCATTTCTGAATAAGAAAATTAAGAATACTGTCACTTTCTTTACATGTAACACATAACATATAAAATAAGCATGTATATAAATAACAAGCATATATAACTTTTACAATCACAAAACAAAACCACAAGATCTGTTTTGTGTGTGTGTGTGTTGTGTGTGTGTGTAAGACAGTATGTGTTTTAGTAAGCCCATTATGTATATCATACTATGTTACCTCTATACGGAATTCAAAAGAAAATAAAATAATAGACTGAGTCTCATGGAGCTTATAATGTAATGGGGGATACTAAAGAGACAAAAATGATTTTTAAAAAGAGCAATGCACAAGAAGATTAACACTGAACCGGAGAAACTTATACCACAGGGTAATAACACTAAATGAGTTAAGAAATGTGGATTTAGTAGGGGCTTGGGAGTGGGAAATAGTGCATGGAGGCAGACCTAGATAGATTTGAATAGGGAGAAGGAAGGGAGAGACAAGGGAATCCATCAAAGCATGGCATCAGTCCATGTTTTCCCTTTTTTAGGCATCTTTATTAGAGGAGAGTTTATATTACATAGTCAGGATTCATTCATAAAAAAGAGGAGCCATTCCATGTATTTTAAACAGAAAAGGATATAATACAGGAAATTGGGAGCTTACAAACCATAGAAACGGCTGGACAAAGTCAGAAACTCAAGTCCAGAGGTTAAAAACCTACAGAAAACCAGTAACACTTCAAAGTTCCTCTGCACGTCTATGGCAGGTAAATAGCAAATGAACACCGAGATCATTACCAAACTCATCTCTGTAAAGCCCTAGTCTACAATGAAAGTAAGAATAATGTAGCTTCTGCCTCCTTTCTTTTCAAATCTTGTATAAGTGTGTCTACTAGGCAGAAGGTCAATCTATCCAAAACACTAGAGACAAACTTGTCTAGAAAATGTACTTGTCAGGCTTGTAGCCTTTGCCACACAGGGTGAGGCAGAAAAGCGCCTAAGAATGAACGCTGAGTACCTGACTCCCCACATATTTACCACGTAGAGTTATAACAAAGCCTTGAAAACCAGGGTAAGGAATTGATCCTCAAAAAAAAAAAGGGGTTCCTTAAACAGATGAAAAAAAATACTGTGTCACAAAAGTGAGTTTGTTAAGAAAAACTATTTTTCTATGGCAAGTGTATTCTGAGTTGCTTCACTATCACAGAGTACCATGACAAAACACCAACAACCTCAAAGAACCAAAAGGAATTCAGAAGTAGAGTCAGTTATATGGGGTCAAGTTAAAGGCCATGTGCCTGAATCTCACTATACTTCTGGAGATGGTTTATACAAACCATGTAGCCACCCTGACCCTTTTAACAGGTCAGTTTGCTCCAACAATAAATTTAGTATGAAAAGCATGGTATTCAACTGTTTTTTGAAGTGTTGCTCTGATTGCAATGCACAGACCCACATTGGGTCTACAGTCAACTCTGATCAAATGACAACTGTCACAGTCCTGTGACCTAGTTCTTCATGGTGATGTTTGCACTCAAATACTATGTTCATATCATTGCATATCTGATTGTCAACATTTCTCCTTACATGGTTTAGGAAAATTATATTTTATATCTCTAATGCATTATGAATAGAATGATGTTAATATAAATTCCTACTTGCTGAAAGATAATTTGTTTATAATTATATTTCAAATGGCAAAAAAAATAATAAACTCAAAAAAGTTGGAAACCCTTAAACTCTTCTCACTTGTGGCTGTAGGCGGGTTGAGGTTAATTCCTTATAAAGGAGAAAGTCATGAAGAGTTTTGAACAATTTACCTATCCTGTCTACAACCCACTGGTCTGTAAATTCTTTGGATGCAGATGGTGTGCTTTATGTTTCCCAATGCTACTGACCTCAGACACTTGCCTACAGCTCTTGTTTGATGAATAAATCTATTCTAATAGCCTCCATATCACTGCTGCTATATCACAAGTCCGCATGGGGAGTTAAAATGATGGAAGTTTTTTGGCCTAGAATTTTATTGTGCTAGAAGCAATTCAACAGCAGCACTAAAGGAGAAGGAGGTGGATGAGGAGGAGGAAGAGGAGGGAGAGAACAAGGAAGAAAGGAAGGATGATGGAAGGAGGTATGACATAAAATTTCTACCAAGGGCTTGAACAATAGCTTACCCAAAGGAGTTATAGTAAGAGCTGGATGAAACATGCAGCAGGACAAAATGGAATCATCAATGGTCTTCACAAGACCCCATTAAAGGAGATCTGTGTTTAATATGCCCACGCTTAGAGTTACAACACGCTTAGAGTACGTTTGGGAAGATGTTCTGAACCATGACAAATCTCTTGAGTGGAGGCAACTAGAAAATTCTATATAAAAAGTCATGATATGTGGATAGTGTTCTCTGTGATCTATAATTTCCTAAATTGATTGATTTTTTTGTAAAAGTGTTCATATTATTGACATTAATGTATGTCTCATGATCTTATCTACTCAGCTCAGCTACCAGGAACTATGATCAAAGAGAACACTTCTGCTACTTTTGGAGAATTCCTTTCAAGTCAATTTTCCTTGGATCAGCTTTCAACATAAATTTTGTCCCTTGTGGAGAAATTCAGTACAATGTATGCAGGCCCATAAAATAGGAAAGCCTATTTTCATCAAGGAAGTGGGACGCTGCATATTTATGCACAATGTCCCATGTAAATCAGGAAACTACAAAACTAAAGGCATTAAAAACTCCAGGTCTTTCTACAGAATACTGCGGTTGGTGCATTTTTATGTGCAAAAAAAGTTAAAGCTGAGACTCAAATTCTTCTGTGTGGCTCCAGTGCTTCTGCCTGAATAAAGATGTGCAGCCAGAAAGAACTGCCATCAATTGACAACATATTTTTCTTTCCAAAATTACATTTCTCTTATAAATATCCCTGGAAAACAACCTGAAGAATCCAATAAACCCTGCATCACATACTGGTGTGACCTTATTTCTGGTTAAATGTTCTCGTCAGCATCCTGGAGGAAAAACTGAAATCTGTGATCTTTTGATGAGCCATGCAGATGAAAGCTGTGATTTAGAGCTGAGGGTTTTGAGAGAGAGAGAGGTTCCATGTCCCGGACCCTACAAAATGCCTACCTGTGCACTTTGTCACTTTGTTCCTTTTCGGTTACCTCCACAGGCTCAAAAGAATTTTTGTGCTAATCGTATAATTAAACAGCAGGTTTTAGGTTTAAATGCACCAGGAGGGGTTTTTATCCCCCCTTTCTCTGACCCTCTCCTCCCAAACTTTTCCACCCCACGGGCAGGAGCTTTGCAAAGCTCACCTTTACTGTCCACTCGGTCTGTATTTTTATCTTATTGGCAATGATATACCTGCAGAGGTTTTGCTTTTTATCCTCTCCTATATTTCAAAGCTTGTTTCTCCCTCAGTCCTGACACTGGCGATCCTTTGTGGTTTTTCTTGGACCTCAAAGGCTTAATGGTCCGGCACAGAACTTGAATCTGTGGAAATATATCCCAACCACCTCTAACACCAGCTTCAGAGAAGTTCAGGGAGCAGCCCCTCAGAAGAGCAAAAGTAGTGCCCGTGGTTAAATGTTCCAGGGTGGTTTTTGTCTTTAAAATCAAGTGAATATATTAAAGGATTGCTTTAAAACCCACAGCACTCAGCCAGATAGCTTAGGGAGATTTCTGGATTCGCTGCGGGTATGAAGATAAAACAGTCTAAAAGTCAGTTAGCTCTCTTCCGGAATGTTTGGCAGCCCCTTTCCTGGGGAAGGCGGTGGAGAAGAGCATGCCTGGGGGAGGAGAATTCTTGCAGGAGACTAGTTATGCGGAAGTTGGTTAAGAGTAAATGCCGAGTTGCAGCAGACGCCGCACAGGAGCACGGACAGAGTTACGACAAGGGCAATTAAGCAGATATGATTAAAGGAGGCATTCGAGTATTCTCATCAAGACTCCTCTGTGATACTTTCTTGAAACTTCAGAAGAACTAAACCACTATTTCATATCCTTGGAGATTAAAATTTAGCTCATTTCTTTGTCATGGATTATCTCTTAGGGAAGGCCTGATGTGAAAAAGGAGACAGAGTGAGAGAGTGAGAGAGAGAAGACAAAACTAACATTTGTATGTTACCCATGTGCCCAAAACTGTTCTTACAAATATTAACTTGTTTAATCTTCAAAAATCCTGTGCACAGGATTATTATTACTCCCATTTACATAGGAGGAAACTGAAATACAGAAAGGTAAATCACTTGTTTAAGATTGCATAGCTAGGGGCGCCTGGGTGGCTCAGTCGGTTGAGCGTACGACTTTGGCCCAGGTCATGATCTCACAGTCCGTGAGTTTGAGCCTCGCGTCGGGCTCTGTGCTGACCGCTCAGAACCTGGAGCCTGTTTCAGATTCTGTGTCTCCCTCTCTCTCTGACCCTCCCCCATTCATGCTCTGTCTCTGTCTCAAAAATAAATAAACGTTAAAAAAAAAATTAAAAAAAAAAAAATTGCATAGCTAGTTGGTGGCAGAGTGGGGTTTCCAACCCAGGAAATATGACCTCACAGTCTAAGCACTCCAGCAACTGGACTTTTGCAGCACCATTAGGGCTCTATTTTTAAGGCCTGCTGAGCCTAAACACATAGCCATACACACACACACACACACACACACACACACACACACACACACACACACACACACACACAGGCCTCCCAAACCTCAATTGCTCAACGCGAGAGAGAAACTGACTTCTCATGCTGTGTCCAATGCAGATATTCTGAAGAAGCCCTGCTCTTGTGTTCCCTGAGGGTCTCAGGCTGATGGAGACATCATCTCTACGTGTGCTTCCATAAAAACCACCCCAGTGGGAAGGGAAGATAGTGAGTCACACTACAGCTCTTAAAGCTACACTACCACTCTCATGCACACTGCATTTGAAAATGTAAATCATATGGCTACACCCAGTCTGAAGAGAGATGAGAAATGCAGGGTGGGGGCTTAACCAGATACAGTGGATGAACAGCACTAATGATGGTCAGCACACCTCTCTGGGACCCACCCAGGTCTCTTATCTCAACAATTCGCCATTATAACTTTATCTCCTTCAACTGGGAAATGATTTTTAAATCTCCAAGGAAGACCTACCTTCCTTAAACTCTGGGTTCTCTGGTGCATGATATTCATTGAGAATATTTTTATCCATGTTACCTTAAAGCCCAAGGATTTCTGAGCATATAATCCAGAAAGAGACTTAAAATCAATGGGCTTTCTGCTCTGCATTTCTTCCCTGTGGCAACGTGTATAGTCTTATCTGCTTAACAGGGAAGACAAACAGAAGTTAACATTTCAAAAATATTACTCTGTCCCACTACTACTAAATGATGATAAAATCTGAGAGGTCAGAGATTAGTGCAAAGATTTCTTTACTTTTTCAGTCAAATCACCTTTCGGTCACTAAATTCGATCTCATTTGGGAATCGATGCATCTCTTCTTCCTAGTCTTTTTCCCTCTCCAGTTTCCATGTGCACTTTCTGTTCCCCACCTTCCACTAGTGTCACAGGCAGGATCCAAGCCCTTAACATTCAAAGGCAGACCTTTCCTATGTATCACTGATGGAGTATTTAGAAATTCAGAGTGAAATTCTCTATGGCAGAAACAAGCATTTGTCATGTTAATAGTGATGGTCTTTTGCAGAAGGTTCTTCTACTGTTTATATTAGGAGGATTTCTATCCCTTTCCTCCATATAACCAGGAGATCTCGCCCACGAGCGATGAGCGATCACTAAGCCTGCATCCTACCATTGTTGTATTTAAGTACTTGGCATGTCCTGCGTACATGACGCTGTCTCCCACACCCATTGTTGGTCTCATCTCTCTACCACTAACACTCTTCTGACTCATTAATTATGAAATTGAAACGCGGGCACTGTCCAACTCTAATATCTCAGTAGTATTGCCTAAGTCAGTACTTTTAAATATGCCTCTGTCAGCAGTTTTTAAAGATGAGGATTCCCTTTAAAATAAAAATATAGTTGAAAAAAGATGTACAGATGGGAAATAAGCATATGCAAAGAGGTTCCACATCATATGTCTTTAGAGAAATGCAAATTAAAACAACAACGAGCTACAACTATATACCTATTAAAATGGCCAAAACCCAAAACAGTGACAACACCAAATGCTGGTGAGGATCTAAGACAACTAGAACTCTCATTCACTGTTGATGGGGATGGTACAGCCACTCTGGAAGACCTTTTGGTGGTTTCTAACAAAACTAAATATACTCCTACTGTAAGATCCAGCAATTGCACTCCTTGGTATTCATCCAAAGGAATCGAAAATTTGTGTGCACACAAAAACCTGCACACACATGTTTATAGCAGCTTTCTTCATAATTGCCTAAACTTGAAAGCAGCCAAGATGTCCTTCAGTAGATGGACGGATAAATAAACTGTCTTGCATCCAGACAACGGACTAGTATTCAGTGCTAGAAAGTAATGAGCTATCAAGCCATGAAAAGACATGGAAGAGGCTTACATGCATATTACTAAGTGAAAGAAGCCCATATGGATCTCCTGATTCACATCGTGTTCACATGCAGATCTTTGTATGCAGCAGCTCTTGATCTAGAGATCCAGGAACTAAAAAATGCAGGATATCTGACCCCTAAACACAAAGTACAAAGTGAATACAATTTTTACATGGAACTGACAATGTTCCAACTCCCACAGTGCGATTCATTCAAAATACAGAATGTTTTTCTTGTCATCATTTGTGCGATAGTATCAAAACAAAATAAACAAGCAGAACTCCATAAAACTCTACTGGTTACTCTTATATTATTATTTTTTTTTTTACATCTAAATTCCTCTGGCTATATCATTCACTGCTATGTGACTTGATAGCACTGAGTGTATTTAATAATGCCTGGCCATTTCTATTAGAAGGGCAGTGGGTTGTAAACTTGAGAGGTAACATTACCAGCCAGCACTGGCTCTGAGGCCCCCGGTACACACTGTTCCTTGGAAGGCCACTAACGATCATGAGAGCAGGTATAGAGGAGGCTCTTGGTACTAAGTTAGGGCGGAAAAATAAAAACTTCAAAAATTGACGTGGATCTTAAATTTCTGGAGAGTAGTTGTGTTTATAAAGACTTTGTTAGACTTCTAAAACTCTGTTTTAACACAATTTTTTTAAGAGGAAAGAAAGGATTTAGCACAGTAGCTCCACAGTATAGCTGTTATGTTTAACAGAGGTGCTGTTGTTTGATGTTACTTGTGGGTTTATTGATCCTTTTCAGTTACTGTGGTAGCTCTCTGTAAGAATTTTAGAGTTATTTCCCAGTTACCCACTGAAGCCTTATTCATCCTTTGCTCTTTTCTTTTTATTGCTTCCAAACACAATATATTTTCTAGCAATGAAAATGGGATTCTGTTGGAAAATAGAACAAAAGCAAGAACAAATTTATTCTCAATAATTATTGGCAAGCAATTGGGCAACAGAGTCAATAACTTCTGTTAAATTTTCTGGGTCTCAACCTAGAATTTATTCTCTTGCAAAGCTGAAATCCAGGAGAATGTTCCTGAAACCAGCACCACAATCCTGCAGAGGAGAGAAAACAAGTCCCTCTTCAGTGGCCATCATTCATTCTGTTACACACATTTTAGGCTGGAATAGAGTGTGTCTCTTTTGTTCCAGAATTATAAGAGCTCTGCTAATGAGAATGGAACATTCTAGAGTTATACAAAGAGGTGATGATCTTAGAGCAGGGATAATTAAAATACTAATGAAAAAAGCCAACGCAAAATGAAATAAAACCAACTTCTGGACTTTAAAAAAAATTAAGCCTCATCAACAAAAATAAATCTCAAAAATATGTTGAAGAAAAATAAGTTACAGAGAAAACTACATACCATGTGACACAATTTATTTAATTTTAAAATATGTAGCTATATGATTTATTAATACAGTGCACATGGAAATATACACACCAGCTCCAGTGTGATGGTTATCTCTGAAGGGGGAGAAGAGTGGTTCTGAGAAGCATTAAGATATGGCTTCAGCTGCATCTATAACATTTTATTTGGTGGATATAATCGATGCCTGCAATATTATTCCCTATATTTTTCTGTATCCTTTATATATTTTATAAGTTAAAAAATTTACAAAGATTCAGAGTGCTTTCCAAATAATATGCCAACCCTGAAATAAGCAGCTGGAAATGAATGCAGACTAGCATAACACCTAAAAGAAAAGTTCACAAAAAGTAACAAAGGAAGAATGGGGATAGGGGAAGGATAAGAATGAAGAACAAATAAAGTCCATTAGCCTGATCCTCTATAGGCTTTATCAATTTCTAAGAGTCCTTGCCTATGCTCAGTCAAAAATGAGAGCACAAGAATCTATGCATAATTATTTCATTTATTTCATTTGTCATTCTGGATTGCCTCACCCTTAATCAATACTTAAATTGGTCCAATTTACTTGCCTGGCATGGTGACCCAGACCTTCCAAATATGAGGTGGGTCCTCGAGTGCTTTCCCCTTGTTGGGCTGTTGTTGCTACAATTTTCAAAATATAATTATCACTGAGTTTAAAGAAACCAAAAGATGACTTGATGAGTTCCCTGAATTTGAGATATACTCCTTTCTATCCTCATCTGTACAGCAATACCCCTAGATCTGCACTGGGATACAAGGATAAAGTTCATTGAACTTAAGATGAATTTCTTCAACCAGTATGGTAATTCTTTTCTTTGCTGGCTAAATAGCATGAGGAGCTCAAGAAGTCCAAGTGGAAGTGACAGCTTAAGGCTCACTGGATCTGTTACTAGATCCATTGGTAAAAGCATTACTTCACCAGTCCTGAGAATGAGGACTTTTAATCTAGCAGACCCAAAGACTGCACAGATGGGAAACACCATTTCACAAGTGGATCCCTGGAAGAGATAGTGAAAGGGCCAGTCCTACTTCCACATAGTCCCCCAAACCATTTAGTTTAGCTATTGAGTACATAGCATGAAATATTGGTCATTAGTTCAATGTGTAAACTGAAACCTTGTGAATAGATCCTGTACCTTGTGGAGAATGAAAGTCTAGCTGGTACCTTAACTGAGCATGTAATAAGTCATTATACCATCCTATTAGGTAAGTTTTTCCACATGATGTGGTAAGGCAGTAGCAGTGTATCACATGGGTGGTCATGCACCCATCACCTTATTTTCTTTATGAGCGTCTCCTGTGGTATAGGCAATGGTACGCAGATATGATGTTGGTTAGTCAGGCATTCAAAGCCCTCAAAGAACAGTGTTGGCAGAGGCACTACAGGTTATGAAAGTGAATCTATATCTGAGTTATGGGATATGGGTTGGCAATTCCAGGGTCGAAATGGGTCTGATATAATCAACCTGCCCCTAAATGCCTACCTGGTCTCTCTGAGGAATAATCAAATCAAGGACGTGGTGTCAGTCAATCTGTGCTGGCAGGAGGGCAGCAGAAATCCTCAGCTTTAGTGACAGGCAGCCTCTACACCTGCCGTGACCACTACTCTGTTCACAGTCCCATTGTGTAAGTAGGGGGATAACCAAGGAGAAAGACTGGCTAACATCCACAAAATGAGTCATCCTACACAGCTGATATTTAGTGACTCCTCTGAAGTAGATGCTGGTGGGATGTGAGACACAAAAATTCTCAGTCTCTGTGCCCACTCTCTTAAGTCTATCCACCTATCTCTTCCCAAAACTTCTTCATTTCTAGTCTTCTAATCTTGATCTTTCAACATCCCTAAATAACCAAACCATGTATATCCATACATTAGATCAATTCTTCATTCTCACAGCATCAACACTGAAGTGTCTGCTTGTGGTTCTGCCCACTGGGGAAATATCCCTTCATAACTGCCTTCTGTGACCATGTCTGAGAAGGATGTAATGCAGTGGTGACTCACTCTTGCCTAGAAGTAACATACTGAGCTCTGTTGGTTGTTGAAAGAAACTCACAGAACCCATAATTTTTTTTGAGAGAGGTGACAGGAATTTGAACCACCTGTTCATGCAATTTACTGTGCCTCCTGAATCTGCTTGAACATTTCTATCATAAAAGGATTCCTGCTGCACCTGCCTGGCATTATGACCTTAGAAGATCTGTTAACACCTTAAACATGATGGGCACCTCTGGTGGCATATTCACATAAGTTTCCCTCGTCATACTTTTACTCTCTCCTAGGGCACAGTAGCACACCACAAGCTGCTTTTCAAACAGTAAGTCATATTCTTCCCCAGAACATAGCACTCTTCCTGAATCTTAGAGGTCTGCACTGTGGCTCTCGTATGGGGGCTTTCCAGAGACTACACACAGTATCTGTAGGCCCAAATGTTACCTGTAGCACCACTGAACCTGTTGGGCCACATAATTAATCCAAGAGACAGGTTCCTAGAAGAGGCTGAACAGGGATTCTTTTTTGTGTGGTGTATTGAGGATGGCTGTCAGGAAAAGGGGAGTGATAGTACAAACTGTGTTTAAGTCTTAACTTTCCAGTGCCTCTGCAAATTTAGTCAAGATGAAACCATTAGGAGAGGCTCTAATCCAGTATTACCCATGTCCTTATAAAACAGGGAAAATAGGACCTAGCAACAGACAGGCACACAGGGAAAATGCCCCATGAAGAAGGCAGAGATTAGGTGACATATCTACAAGCCAAGGAACATCAATGATTGCTAGCAATCCAAAAGAAACTAGGAGAGGGACATGGATCAGATTCCTCCGGAGAGCCTGAGAAGGAACCAACTCTTCCAACACCTCATCTTAGACTTCTAGCCTCCAAAAATGTGAGACAACAAATTTCTGTTATTTAAGCCACCCAGTTTGAAGTGCTTTTTACCACAGCCCTGGAAAACTAATACAGAGCATGAGGGAAATTTGGGGTGCGGTAAAAATGCTCTTTTGATTAGTATGGTGATCCAATGAGTTCAAGACTCATAGAATGTGGGGAATAAGCTCAGGAGGATTCCATGAGCTTGCACCCGTGGTTTAAAAAGGCATAAAGAATTAGGAAGCCACAGGATGAACACACCCAAGATTGGGTAAACAAGATTAGGTAAACAAGATTAGGTAAACAGTGCAAAGACCCCCAGTATGGGACAAAGGTATAGGGCTAGGAAATCTTAGAATGGAAGCATCCAAAATGAGATAAACAAGATTAGGTATTCAAGGTGGAGATGCCCCCCAACCTAGTACAATAGCAGAAAGCTGCTTTCACAGTAAAGAAGGAAAAAAACAGGAAAACAGGACTTTAGATCCTAGCAGGGCTAAGTTGCCCAGAGCAGAGCTAATTAGCATAAGAAAGGTGCCTTGTTGACCCTAAGGTAGCATGCACCGTCTTTCTGGTCCCTTAGGCCAGCTTAGGTAAACAGAGGTGATGCCTCATGTCTGCTGTAAACAACCTTCCACCCACCAGGACTTTGTTTTGTATTGACCCAAACCCCTAACACCACTTATCTTCAAAACCCCCTTTCCCTCATGCCCATGAGTTAATGTTCACAGTTTCATTGACTCTTTGTGCACGTCCATCACACTTGTAAGCCTTCTGATCCTAATAAAAATGGATCAAGGACCTGTACTCAGGGCTCCTGTCTCCTTTCGGACATTAGCCTCTCTCGCATTTCAATCCTGTGTCCACTCTCTTGCTGGACAAGAGAGAACTCTAGACCTAGAGTCTATGACAATAGAACTCTATACTTAAAGTGGCTCATTTTGTTGGATATAAATTATTCTTCAATAAAGTTGATTTTAACAAGTAAAATTAATTAGTCATTATTTCAAAGCTATGGCTGCTGTTAGTCATTTATTGCTCTTCATGCTTATAGACTACTTCATGCCAGTTACTAATTACTCTGATTACTAATTGAAAATCAATTATGGTTACCATAAGAATGTAGGAAAGTACTGCATAGTGGGTACAAGGAAGAGTTTGTCTGGAACTCAGTGATTCACTGGATGCCTACTGGTGCTTCCATGTAAATTGGCAATTGCAGACACAGAAGGTATAAGAATAACTCCCTATATACTCCCTTCCACTCCACATACTTCAAATACATAAAATTCTGGGTAACTATATTTTAATTAAAAAAAAAAAAATCTCCAGGAACCAGAATTTTGTTCATGAAGTTTGAGTTAAGACTTGGGAAAGGAGACAAGAAAAGCCTAGGACAGAGAAGAGATTGGATAAGATATTCCTTAATTAAAGGCTGGGGTTTTATGGGGCACCTGGGTGGCTTAGTCAGTTAAGTGTCTGACTCTTGATTTCAGCTCAGGTCATGATCTCAGGGTTGTGAGATTGCACCCTGCATCAGGCTCTGCACTGGGCATAGAGTCTGCTAAAGATTTCCTTTTCTCTTTCAACTCTTGCTTCAGAGATCAAAGACCTACAAACTAGTCAGGATGAATTTAAAAATGCTATAAATGAGATGCAAAATAAACTGGATACAGTGACAACAAGTATGGAAGAAGCAGAGGAGAGAATAGGTGAGAAAGAAGATAAAATTATGAAAATAATGAAGCTGAAAAAAAGAGGGAAAGGAAATTACTAGATCACAAGAGGAGAATTAGAGAACTAAGTGATTCCATGAAACAAAACAATATTTGTATCATAGGAATCCCAGAAGAAGAAGAGCTAGAAAAGGAGGCAGAAGTATTATTTGAACAAATTATAGCTGAGAACTTCCCTAATCTGGGGAAGGAAACAGGCATCGACATCCAAGGCACAAAGAACTCTCTTCAAAATCAATAAACGCAGGTCAACACCATGACATATCATAGTGAAACTTACAAAATACAAAGATAAAGAGAGAATTCTGAAAGCAGCTAGGAAAAGGTCCTTAACCTACAAGGGTAGACACATAAGGTTAGGAACAGACCTTTCCACTAAAACTTGGCAGGCCAGAAGGGAGCGGCAGGAAATATTCAATGTGCTGAACAGGAGAAATGTGTATCCAAGAATGCTTTATTCTTCAAAGTTTTCATTCAAAATAGAAAAAGAGATAAAGACTTTCCCAGAAAAACAAAAACTAAAGGAGTTTGTGACCTTTAAACCAGCCCCACAAGAAATTTTAAGGGGGACTGACTGGAGAGAAAAAAAAAAAAAAAGAGGACCAAAACAGACTGTAAAGGACCAGAGAACATCACCAGAAACACCAACTCTACAGTTAACACAATGGTTCTAAATTCATATCCTTCCATAATCACTCAATGTAAATGGACTAAATATTCCAATCAAAAGACATAGGGTATCAGAATGGATAAAAAAAACAAGACCTATCTATATGCTGCCTACAAGAAACTCATTTTAGACCTAAAGACACCTGCAGATTGAAAGTGAGGGGATAGGGAACCATCTCTGATGCTAATGGAGGTCAAAAGAATGCCAGAGTAGCCATACTTGTATCAGACAAACTATATTTTAAAACAAAGACTGTAACAAGAGATGAAGAAGGGCATTATATCATAATTAAGAGATCTATCCATCAAGAAGATCTAACAATTATAAACATTTATGCCCCCAACTTGAAGGAACCCAAATATATAAAACAATCACAAACATAAGCAAACTCACTGATAATAATACTGTAATAGTAGGAGACTTTAATGCCCCTCTTACAACAATGGACAGATCACATAAGTGGAAAATCAATAAGGAAAAATAGCTTTGAATGACACACTGGACCAGATGGATTTAACAGATACATTCAGAACATTTCATCCTAAAGCAGCAGAATACACATTCTTCTCATGTGCACATGTTACATTCTCCAGAATAAATCACAGACTGGGTCACAAATCAGCCCTAATACGTACAAAAAGATCAAAATTATATCATGTATATTTTTAGATAAAAACTCTATGAAACCTGAAATCAACAAGAAGAAATTTGGGAAGCCTTCAAGACATGGAGGTTAAACAACATCCGACTAAAGAATGAATGGTTTAACCAGGAAATTAAGAAGCCAATGAAAATGAAACCATGACAGTCCAAACCCATTGGGATACAGCTAAGACAGTGCTAAGAGGAAAGTACATTGCAATTCAGGCCTATCTCAAGAAGCAAGGAAGATCCCAAATACATAACATAACTTTGTACCTAAAGGAGCTAGAAACAGAGCAACAAAGAAAGCCTGAAGCCAGCAGAAGGAGGGAAATAATAAAGATTAGAGCAGAAATAATTGATATAGAAACAAATTAAAAAAAAAAAAAAAACAGAACAGATCAATGAAACTAAAAGCTGGTTTGTGAAAGAATAAACAAAACTGATAAACCCCTGGTCAGAATTACCAAAGAAAGAAAAGACCCAAATAGATAAATCACAAATGAAAGACAAGAGATCACAACTGATACCAGATACAAACAATTACTGGAGAATAAATGAAAAATTATATGTCAACAAACTGGACAATATGGAAGAAATGGACAAATTCCTAGACAACCACAAACTATCAAAACTCAAACAAGAAGAAATAGAAACTTTGAACAGTCCCAAAACCAGCAAAGAAATTGAGTTATCAAAAATCTCCCAACAAATAAGAGTCCTGGGCCAGATGGATTACCAGGGAAATTCAATGAGACATTTAAAGAAGAATTAATGCCTATTGTCTTCAAACTGTTCCAAAAAACAGAAATGGAAGGAAAGCTTCCAAACTCATTTTATGAAGCCAGCATTACCTTGCTTCCCAAACCAGACAAAGACACCACTAAAAAGGAGAATTATAGGCCCATATCCCTGATGAAACTGGATGCAAAACTTCTCAAGAAGATACTAGCAAATTGAATTCAAGAGTATATTAAAGAATTATCACCATGATCAAGTGGGATTCATTCCTGGGTTGCAGGGTTGGTTCAGTATTTGCAAATCAATCAATGTGATACACCACATTAATAAAAGAAAGGATAAGAACCATATGATCCTTTCAAAAGATGCAGAAAAAAAGCATTTGACAAAATACAGCATACTTTCTTGATAAAAACCATCAAGGAAGGAGGGATAGAAGGAACACAACTCAACATCATAAAACCCATATAATAAAGGCCCACAGTTAATATCATCCTCAGTGGGGAAAACTGACAGCTTTCCCCCTAAGATCAGAAACACGACAGGGATGTCCATTCTTACCACTATTGTTCACCATAGAACTGGAAGCCCTAGCCTCAGCAATCAGACAGCAAAAAGAAATAAAAGGCATATGATGGTACTCTACATGGAAAACCTAAAAGACTCCACAAAATACTGCTAGAACTGATCCATGAATTCAGCAATGTCGCAGGATATAAAATCAATACAGGAATGTGTGGCATTTCTATACACCAATAATGAAGCAGCAGAAAGATAAATCAAGGAATCAATCCCATTTACAACTGCAGCCAAACCATAAGATATCTAGGAAAAAACCTAACCAAAGCGGTAAAAGAACTTTATGCTGAAAACTATAGAAAGCTTATTAAAGAAACTGAAGAAGACACAAAAAAATGGAAAAATATTCTAGGCTCATGGATTAGAAGAACAAATATTGTTAAAATGTTGATACCGTCCAAAGCAATCTACACATTCAATGCAATTCCTATCAAAATAACACCAGCATTCTTCACAAAGCTTGAACAAACAATCCTAAAATTTGTTTGGAACCTGAAAAGACCCCAAATAACCAAAGGAATGCTGAAAAAGAAAACCAAACTTTGAGGCAACACCATTCCAGACTTTAAGCTGTACGACAAAGCTGCAATCATCAAGACGGTATAGGAATGGCACAAAAAACAGGCACATAAATCAATGGAACAGAACAGAGAACCCAGGAATGGACCCACAAATGTATGGCCAACTAAGCTTTGACGAAGGAGGAAAGAGTATCCAATGGAAAAAAGACAGCCTCTTCAGCAAATGGTGCTGGAAAAACTGGACAGCAACATGCCAAAGAATGGAATTGGACCACTTCCTTACCACATACACAAATATAAATTCAAAATGGATGAAAGACCTAAATGTGAAACAACAAATCATCAAAATCCTAAGGGAGAACACAGGCAGAAACCTCTTTGACCTCAGCCGCAGCAACTTTGTACTTGATATGTCTCCAGAGGCAAAGGAAATAAAAGCAAAATTGAACTATTGGGAATTCATTAAGATAAAAAGCTTCTGCACAGCAAAGTAAATAATCAAAAAACTAAAAGGCAACTGACAGAATGGGAGAAGATATTTCCAACTGACATACCAGATAAAGTGTTAGTATCCAAAATCTATAAAGAACCTATCAAACTCAAAACCCAAAAAACAATAATCCTGTGAAGAAACAGAAGACATGAATAGACACTTTTCCAAAGAAGACATCCAGATGGCTAACAGACACATGAAAAGGTGCTCAGCATCACTCATCACTAGGAAAATACAAATCAAAACCACAATGAGATACCACCGCATACCTGTCAGAATGACTAAAATGAACAACTCAGGGAACAACAGATACTGGTGAGGATGCAGAGAAAGAGGAACACTTTTGTACTGTTGGTGGGAATGCAAACTAATGCAGCCACTCTGGAAAACAGTATAGAGTTGCCTCAAAAAGTTAAAAAGAAAACTACCCTATTACCCAGCAATTGCACTACTAGGTATTTATCCAAAGGATATGACAATGCTGATTTAAAGGGGTACATGCACCCTGATATTTACATATCAACAATAGAAAAATTATGGAAAAAGCTCAAATGTCCATCGAATGATGAGTGGATAAAGAAGATGTGTATATATATATATATATATATATATATATATATATATACACAATGGAATATTACTTGGTGATCAAAAAGAATGAAATACTGCCATTTGCAACAATGTGGATGGAACTAAAGTGTATTATGCTAAGCAAAGTAAGTCAAAGAAAGACAAATATATGATGTCACTCATATGTGGAATTAAAAAAAACCACAACTGATGAACATAGGGAAAGGCAAGCAAAAATAAGATAAAAACAGAAAGGGAGGCAAACCATAAGAGACTCTTAAATACAGAGAACAAGCTGGGGGTTGCTAGAGGGGAGGTAGGTGGGGGATGGGCCAAATGGGTGATGGGCAGTTGTTGGGATGAGCACGGGGTGTTATATGTACTGGTTCTACTCCTGGAAACAATACTACACTGCACGTTAACTAACTGTAATTTAAATAAATTACTTTTTAAAAAATCAAGGGGAAAAAAAGATTCTCTTTCTTTCTGTATCTTCTTCTGACCCCCTCCCCCCTTCCCTCTCCTTCTGCCTTCTCTCTCTCTCTCTCTCTCTCTCTCTCTCTCTCTCTCTCTCAGAGCAGCGGTGGGGAGGGGGGGAGATTGTAGGGTTTTAGTATCTATCCAGAGCCTAGGGTGTTAGTATCTACTATACCTACCTTGGTATAGTAGAAAACCAGATCTGGCCCTCTTACATAAAGCTGAAAGCAGAGTAACACTGTCCTGTCCCTGAACCAGGTCCCATACTGTATCTTTCTGTCACTCAGGTACAGTAGCAATTATGAAATTATTCTTTATAAATTCTGGTACTTTTGAATTTCTGAAAAAAATATTGGGGGTGGAGAGTGAGTCTAAATTTTAGTGGTGGGGGGAACTGATAAATTTAATTTGAAATGTAATGAGTTTGACGAGTGTTTGGAACATCTGATTGTCCCAAATGTCCAAGAAGCTTACCTGGAGAAAACTGAAGAAAGACATAACCTCACATACAAACTAGAAGGCAATAAGGGAAGAGCTGGAGTTCAAGGGAACCACTAGAAGAGAGTATGTGAAAGAAAAAGGACAGTGGGCAAAATTCAGAACCTGGGGTTCACCAACACTTCAACAATGAGGAAGAGCATAAATGGTCACAGACAGGGAGGCCAACTGGGAGATGGTGTCACCAACACCAAGCACAGAGAAGCCAAGTATCCACAAGAGAAGCCTGTAAGCTGCAAATTGGAACATGTTCACTGCCACTGACAATTAGATAATAAAAGTCTCTAAGACCAGTTTCCAAAATGTGGGAGATTGAAAGCAAATCACAGTAAATTGATGAATGAACAGCAAATGAAGGAATGGAATACAGTTAATATTATAGAAAAAGAAGAGTAAGGATAGAGTAAAAGACATTCACATGAGACAAGAGTTGAGAGTCTACGTCAGATAGAAGACACAGTGTCAATCAGGGCAGTTTGAAAATGGAAGACACTTGAATTTCTTAAAAAGTGAGGAAAAAGAGCCAGCATAGAAGATAAATTACTGATGTAGGAGAGAGAAATGTTGGTAAATGGAACCATACCTGTCTGGATGAGGAAGGAGATTGGAATTAAGGGAACAGATGAAGAAGTAAGCTGGGATACAAGGAGAGGACCCCTGTTTCTAAGAATTGGGGGAGGCAAATCTGACAGATGGATACAAAGTACAGATAAGCCTCCTGTTAGAGAAACAAAGAGTTATCTGAAAGAGAGCGTATACAGAGTCCTTGAAGTAATCAACATGATTTTAAAAAATATCAATACCAAAAGATTGCTTTGCATGATGAAAATCTATTTTTTTGAGATGAAGGTCATATTATCTCAGCCATGCTAAATCCAGCACATTTTGAGACTGTATGTATATAAAAACATACTCACCAAATAAGTCACATGGGTAAAATTAACTGTCACTAAGAATACTGCGTAGAAATGTAAAACACAATTTTCTTAGTATATTTTTCCCAAAGATACCTACTTTGATAGAAAATAGAGTAGGATCATGGGGACTCATGTAGCCCATAGCTTACAAAATTGCTCTTACAAAATAATATCATTTCTCTGGTTAAATATTATGTTAGATAAGGAGGTGTATCATCTCTACCATTGTAGAAACACCAGAGTTGCACGTCAGGGGATGTATACATGTGTGGCAGGAGGACAGGGGTCAGAAGGAAGCCTTATCCTTCTTCACATCTGTTTTTTTCTTATTGTACAGATCCCAGCAAAGAGATGCCAGCTACAACCAGCCATTGCCTCAGAAATGATTTCTCCTTTAACTTGAAAACTAACTAACTGAACTCTTTCCTTCCTGAGCTTCCTTTTCCTTTAGGTCATACACCTAGTTAACATCCCATGCTTTAGACTTTACCTCTAATCCCTACTATAAACTGCCCACATACAGTCAGGTATCTTTGTCTATTAATGCAAAAGACATACACATTAAACTATATGCAATAAAGGGCAATGAAAAACAGGTTACAGCGGTTGCTTCTTCGTACCAGCAAATAGCATGTGTAGTTAGTAAAAACACAAGTTTCCCCTCCCTCCATCTACCTAGCATGTGGCTGTTTGACATACAGTACCTGTAAATCTGGTAGTTTATTGACCTGATTACAATTTTGAGCCCATCAATTACAGTGTTATTTGCTTCACTCAGATGGATTGTGTAAGATGGGGGAAAAAATGTTAGTAGCTAATGTAAAACAAATGTGTTGGCAGGTTAAATATTTGGTTCTTCTGGGAAACTCCCTCCCCTGTTGTTATGGTGGTCTATATAACAACAAACCAATTAAGCTGGGGACTTGGGGAGGTTCTCCTAACTTAATAAGAAGGATACATTGCTCTTCAAGTCACATACTTAGCCCCAGCCTGTATGCCTGGGGTTTTCTGGAGCACAATTTCATACCACTTTCCATACCTCCACATACCCAAAGCGAGAGTTAATTCATACTGGACACAGCAACATCTCCCTATAAGTCACTATTTTGAAGAAATCAAGTATGAAGCAAATCTCCTGTCCAAGAGTTAACGCCTTATTGCCCTGCCTCCCAGGGAGTTCTGAGAGTCTGAGATATGTACCTTGACCAAACAGGATTACGTGAACAGACATTTTCCAGAAATAATGACTTACGAGGGCCTGCCTCATTTCCCTTTGCCTGGTGATACCCTCACAAAGGCCATTTAGAGAGGACCCAGCAGCTTGCAATATACAGAATTTGAGTTCTACTAAAGTGTCCAAAGATGAGTGAGTGTCATTTTTTCCCTCCTCTGGAGCATTTCTAATCACAATTCTGTTACTGCAGCCTAGATGTTGGCTGAGATAAGCCTATTTGGAACTCTAAAAATAGCATCTTCTGAGCAACTTCTCTGTCTTCTGAGGTTCCCAAAGGAAAGCTCTCCAATGATTTGCAGCTCATTACAACCAGAATCTTTACAAATAGGGATATGCTTTTTTGTCTTTGTTTTCTTTTTTTAAATCCGGTTAGATGTCAGATTGACAGTGCTTATGCTGGGGTCTTTGATTTGGGGTTACACTCCTGGTAACAGGGAGTCCAAAGTGGCAGTGAGTCAGCGAGCCTCTGCCTTCCACAAGGTATTGAAAAGCAGGTTTCCCAATCTGAGCAAGAAGAGGAATGTCCACATTCATTATCTGGCCACTCTCTATGGGCCAGACTTGCCAACTGGGATAATTGGGGCAGAACCAACTTCTCCACCTCCTGGGCAGAGATGACTCCACAGGCTTTGCCAAAAACTAGAAAAAAGTCACCAGTTCTATACTGCTTCCTACACATCACCACGTATAAAACTAAGCCATTTTATTATACTATTTCTAGGCCAATTATTTACAGGTTATTTATTTTAGAAATAAAATATGGGGGCATCCAAACAGAGAGGACCTCGTTTCCCTCCCTGTCCTATCAAATTAAAACTGAGCTTCACCATTCCTGAAATAGACGAGTGTCATATTTACATCCGTTGTTCACTGATCAATCTTTCCACTACTCACAGGAACTAGAAAGCCATTAATTGTGTAGTATGTTCCAAACAGGAATGACCCAAAATAGAATTTCCAAGAGAAAGAAGGAATGTTCTATGAGAGTTTCTGTTCAGGTGGCTCATTATTTTTCAGGAATGGTTTTAAAAATAGCCCTGTTACTAATAGCATTAAGACTAGAGCAGATATCAGCTTCTACCAGAAGAAAACAGTACTCTTGAGACATTCATTTTACTCTTCAGAAAATTAAGAAATCTCCTCACTTCAAGCAAGTCCAAAAAAGTGATGTTCTTCTACTGATAGAAATGCAGCCTCTCAGAGCATGAGAAGGTTTCCAAACAAAATTCTTGTCCCAGATTATTAAGACTAACATTTATACATTGCTAGATATGCTGAGGTCTGTCTTCAGGCATCTGAGATAGGGTCAGTCTCCTCATTCCACTAGTAAAAACAAAAACAAAGCAAACAAAAACAAAGCTTCCCTCACCCACTGGACTGGTGATTAAAATTTCCTACACAGGATATCAACATTTCACTTCCCAATTAAAAGGATAGCTTAATCCAATGCCTTTGCAAGGTAGACATCAAGACTTTCCCTGACAATT
Source organism: Puma concolor (assembly GCF_028749965.1). Taxonomy (NCBI): domain Eukaryota; kingdom Metazoa; phylum Chordata; class Mammalia; order Carnivora; family Felidae; genus Puma; species Puma concolor. The sequence continues at coordinate 70,141,390 of NC_141667.1, forward strand.
GGTTTTAATAAGCCAGAGGGCCAGCTGGGACAAAGGTAATTGTTTTGGAAGTACAGATGCCGTAATGTGGGAAAAATGAGAAATAAACAGGAAGTTAAAGAACATTTAAGACATCACAAAGTAATCCAGGACCAGCTTTACCTCTGAGATTGGCTTGTTTGTGGAGTGCTTACAGCCTAGGTATTTCAGTCAGATGCAGTTTGGTCCAAATCCCATCTTTGTTGTACTGATCTATGAAACTTAGGGCAAGTCATTTAACATGTCTAGGTCTCCTTTCTTCTATAGAAGGCCTAACTGCTACCTGGCCTTTAATGGAGATTTCAGTAAATGATACCACTATAGATGCATGACTGTGTCAGAGCCCCAGAGCAGGGACCCAGAGGGACACTCAGGTGAGAGACACTGACAGAGAAAAAACAATGATGTCAACTACTCATTAGAAAATAACATAGAAGACAAAAGAATTATACATACAAACTAGATTTTTCCTAAAATTCCTTAAAAACTTTCTGAACATTTATTAAACTGTGAAATTGGTTAAAAAGTTTTATTCTCAGGCTCCTGGGTAGCTTAGTCAATTAAACATATGACTCTTAACCTTTGCTCAGGTCATGATCTCATGATTTGTGATTGAGCCCTGCATTGTGCTCCATGGGATTCTCTCTCTCCCTCTCTCTCTGCCCGCCCCCACTTGTTCACATGTGGACACATGCGCCCCATCTCAAAATAAATAAACATTAAAAAGATTTTTTTAATGTTCTATTTTCTCAGACAGTTATTGACAAGGATGATATTCAGCGCTAGGCAGCCCCTATTGCAAAGTTAAGCAATAGGTTGTTTTGCTCCTGGAGAGTATGATCAAGATGGTCTTCATGATCCCCCTAGCTTGACTATACTTTAAATAGGCTTATTTCTGAGTCTAGGCCCCTGACCTCCATTTTCTTAGAGAGCATATTTTAGAAAACTTGCCATTGTAAATTCTTTCTCTGCCCCTTTGAAATATATCTAAATCTCCCAGCCTTTGCCAGTGTTACAGTTTAGGAAATGTTTTTCTCAAGGACTTAGGAATCATTTTTGAAATGTAAACATTGGAGAAGATAGCACCCATATCTCCCAGTCTCTGTAGAGAATAGGAGTCTAACTTCCATGGTGCCAGTTAACAAACACCAGTGGCATAATCCCAGAAAACAAGCATTTGCAAATTCAGGAATAGCTAAATGTGCTCAACACATCCATTGACCAACCTCCTCTCCTAACATCCTCCAGTACTTTTCCACTAGCTCACTCTCAGAGTTAAAAACCCTCTGCCTTTTGTTTCCATGAAGCTAAGTATCCAGACTTGTTCTGGGCTCTCTGCCCTATTGCTGGCAATAGCATGGAAATAAAATCAACTTCTGTCTGCTCATCTTGTCCAGTGCCATTTTTTCTTCTTTAACAAGCTCCACTCCCATTTTAGAGCCTCCCTCTTGGCGACGAGTGCCTCTGTCAACATGTAGTTTAGTGTGGTTTCCAAAACCTCGAAGATGGAATGACTTGCAGGAGGATGAAGCTTGCAACAAGCGCCAGAGGCAGGGAAGCCCATGTACAGGTGGAGCTCCTTAAGGTCTACTATAGGCTGTTTATGCCCAAATGACTTCCTCTTGGGGTTTCACCTGCTGCTAACCTCTCAGGGATAAACTGGTGTAGCAACGTGTAGCAATTAGAGTCTCACACTACACACTGCCTAGCACTCCTACACACTGCCTCTTGCCATGTGACTTTGCCACCTTTTCTATCAAGAAATGCAGTCTTTTCCTTCAACTCTACAATCTGAGCTTGGTCTCAAGACTTACTTTAGTTTATGGGACATGAGTCAACTTGCCAGAAGCAGAAATTGCAAGAGTATACACTGGGGCCTATCCTTCCTTGCTTGCTTCTGGGACTCTTCTGGAGATATCCAAATAATGAGAAGCTACATGGAGAGATCCTAGCCTGCACAGCTTTCTCCGCTGGGTTTCCAAACATGAGAATGCACCATGCTAGCCCCAGCTGATCCATCATAACCCAGAACATTTAGATAGCCTCCAGAATCATGATAAATAATTTTTTTTATTTTAAGCATCTGAGTTACCTTTTTATTTTAAACACAGCAGAAGCTGATACCATCAGGATGTTACATTTACTGAGAAAGCATGAATGAATTCCCAACCCAGAGAAATGAGAAACTAGCTAGAGAAGGAGGAGTATCCGAGTAAACATTCTTTTCATCATCATGAATCTCAAACCAGAAATGTCAGTAAGAATTTAAAAGAAGTTTTTAAGGTAATTCAGAATCTCATAGAAAATCAATCTCTCTGTAGGACTAAAAATATCTCAGCTTTGAACACTTTTTTTTTTTTTCATTCTTATTAGACTTGAAAGCATGCCCATTGATCTAGCTAGAGCAATTTGCTAATAATTAGGCTGGCAAGGCAGGCTTAGGTTTGTTACCAAACGGGTGGGTGAGAGGCCCCTTCAGTTCATAGAAGCCTCTGCCCTAACAAGACAGAAAAGATGCAGAAGTAGCAACTGAAAATGCCTGTGTTCCCCCAAATTCAGGGGAGATTAAACTCCATCACAGAAAAATAGCTTCCAAGTAAAAAGCTGCCTCATTCTGCACTAATTCTTCCTGCAAAGAAGAAACAGTCTTTAAGTCAGTTTCCCCTCCCAAGAGACCCCACGATAAATACTCACATTCCTGTCATATGGCACTTCTTTCTCTTCTTCTTCTTCTTCCTTTTTTTCCTGGCCTTCCATGAGTATAAACAATAGGCATTTGTCCACCTCTCCTATTAGACTTGAAGTCCCTTGAGGGCAGGGTCTGTTTATGTTTCTAGCTTACAGAACAAGACACAGAGAAGATACTCAATGAATATTTTTTACATAAATGAACGGAAGAGGGTAGGTTCTATGTAGTACAGGGACTGTATAATACAGGGACTATCCTGATGATTACAGGGAGCTTGGCAAAAAAAAATGCCCCCCTTCTTTGCATAAAATAAAGTTTATGATACAAAAAGCTACATAAGTCATGAAAATGTGTCATTTTTTTTCACCAGGGTGCCTGAAATTCCACCAGAAATCATGACACTTGATACATCTATAATAGGTTTTTATTTCAGTGAATTCCAGAAATTATTTGTTATTCGCATCTCTTCTTTTCCTCTGGAAAAGGAAGTCTGAAAAGGACTTCCTTTTCAGAAGTCCTGAGCAGGGGACAGACCTTGTGAAGTTCCAAGACAAAATTGTCTTCCTGAGGATAACACAGGCCAAACAAGGTCAATATGTCCATCTTGACATATATGTTTTTTGGAAGCTCAAACTAATTAAAAAACAGTATTGCTTTGCTTTCAAGCGGTTATTATGGTGACATTATTTTTACTGTTTCAGTTGCTCATACCCCCAAAAAAGAAAAAAAAAAAAACCTATCCCTTCCCTTATAAAATATTTATTATTTTATATTTTAAAAGAAAGAACCAAATCAATTCTGTTTTGAAAGGCACATTAAAAATGTAAGCACAAAGTACAGGGCACATTTCACAGAAGATTGGAACTGCTAAGAGTTTTTTTTTTTTTTCCATCTACCAGAAGAAATCAAATGAAGCCAGTTTGCCTCTGGGGTTTTAAACATCATTACAATTCATCTTAATAATGAAGGTAAAATTAACTGAAAGAAGACAAAATGGAAAAAAAACCCTCACGTCACTAACAGGAGTTTATTCATGTGAAAATGGATAGAAGTAATATCCTTTGGGCACAGTTAAGGAAAAACATCAAAATAACTAGTACACAGGTAACCCATGATGGAAAGCAGCACCCCACAAGAGACCATTTGTGTTTAAAGAAGCATAAACTAATGCATAACACACACTTCATATGTTTGGACCCATGTTTGGACCCATGTAGATACACAATAAAAAATAAATGTAGGCACCCAGAGATCTTTAAAATTATATTCAAAAATGTTATAAAAAAAGACAATCTATTTGCCATAGAATTCTGTTTCTGAATCATACACAATCAGTGCAGGAACTCAGCTCTGGTTCACATAAACTCCCCACATTATCTCTGTGGAACCTTTCTGTTGAGAAATGAAAAGACTAACGGAAAGGTCAAAAGGGGCAGCTCTACTCCACAGGGCCCTCAAAATGTCTCCATGAGCACGCTTGCTTTGACTCATCCTTCCCCCCTGAGAGACAGAACAAAACAGGCATCATGCCACTGGGAAATGGACAGGAGGATTTTTTTTAACCAATTAAATCTTTTTTCAGAAAACTAAAGCTGTCATATTGGAAATATAATGATGGCAACAATAATGAGTTCCAGAGCCAACTAACATGCTAGAAGACTCATTGTGTGTGCTTGGCTGTCAAGGGGGAACATTGCTTACTCATTCACAGTCTTCCGTGGCAAAGTTTAGAATTCCCTCATTTTTCTTCAAACCAGTAAATTACTTTGGTTTGGACTGGGGGGAAAAAAACCTGTAGGCTTCCAGAGGAGGTATGCAAATCTCCACATTATAGGACTGAAACCGTTGACTTTTTGTGGAATTTTTTTGTCGTTGTTGTTTTGTTTTGTTTTGTGTGCTTGTTTTGTTGTTGTTGTTTCATTTGTTTGTTTGTTTGTATGTTTCTGAGAGTGTGAGAGATTATCAATTTATTAGCTTAAATTTTCTTCAGTGTTTTGGAGAAACCAAACATAAAGAGCAATGTGAATTAGGACACAGAGAAAGCTCAAATTCTCACAGAGTTTTTATCTTTTCAAGTAAACAATTTCAGAAAGTTTAAGGATGAAGTCAAGATTATCCATTCGTAAATGGTGGGTTCATCTCCCCCCTGCCAATAACTATCACCTCTAATTAATCACTTTCCATCCTTTCATTCCAATTCCTTTAAATATTTAACTTATTTAACTTTTTTTTTTTTTTTTTTTTTTTTAGCATTATACTAGGCACAAAATTATATTAAGGTATCAGAAAGTCACAACTAACATGTTATCTATGTTCCAAGATCTTACCATGGTGACCTGGTCCATATGGTTAATTCTCAGTACGGTTCAAGGAAACACTCAGGAAGTTACATGCAACCTGTAACTGGGTAATTATGTACACAGAAATCTTCCCCACAAAACACATATTTACATAATAAAACCAAAGATGACTTAGGTGGAGAAATTAACATGATGGGAGGGACTGATATCTAAGTAAAGATTTTTAAATGATTTAATAATACCTTTCCATTGAAAACACAGAGAATCAGAGAAATCATAGTGAGTGAGCAGCATGAAATATGACATAGGGTGGAAAGCTATAGAATCACAGAGTTCTAGTATTCATACATAGTGGCTTATGTCACCACCAACTGAAGAATAAAAAAGGTGCTTTGTTTCACACAATTGGTAACTATGAAACACAATATATCTGTTATGCTTACATGTAAAACGCAGTTTATCACAGTGGTTAGGTGCATGGACCCTGAATCCATTACTGGTTGGATTCAGATTTCGGGTCCTTGCTCTTTAGCTGTGTGAATTTGCACAAGGAGCTGAAAGTCAATGAACTGACGGCAAGCTCATTAATAATAATGGAGCATGACAGTACCTATAAAGCACTTAGCACAGATCCTGTGACATAGTAAGTATATCTTTCATTCATTCAACAAATATTTAAGGAGCACATACAATGCTCCAGGTACTGTACTAAGTACTAGGGATTCAATGCTGAACAAAATCAACAGAGTTCCTGTTTCAAAGAACTGTAGTTCCTCTACATGAGCTGTAGAACTGTACCTTTTTAAATGGTTTAGATAAACAGCAGGTCCACAATGTTTACTAAGTGTGTGTGTGTGTGTGTGTGTGTGTGTGTGTACATATTGGTCTAATACAATACCAAAATTTTTCTTCTCCTGAGCTTTTCTCTTTCCTGTACCTTCTCGAGTCTCCAGTGCTTGGAGGTATACATGAAAGATGTAAGGAATACATTAGTATACACTGACTAGATACTCATCACAGCTTAAAGTTCTATTGCTGCTAAACTCTATTTGTCTGGAAAAGGGAAAAAAGAAAAATATGGCCCAGTAGTTAAGGGTGAGAAGACCAGCAGACCTGCCCTAAAATAAGATCATGAAAACTACTTACAACTTTAGAAATGTGGACTCTTCATCATTGTTCATTCTTTTTTGCTCGTGTCTCTTGAGGACTAGAGCCAGAGATTTAAAGGAGTAACTGTAAACACTGTCAGGGTTCTATGTCTAAAGTCACCAAGAGAATTCAATACTCAGCTCTAGGCCCTAACAATGCCTTTTTTGTTAGTGTGAGATGGCATAGAATAAGACAACTGTATCCAAAAGCCACAGCTGAAAGATTAGCTACATTTTAAATGGCACTGTTATGGGCATTTAGCCAACAAACCTTTGAGATTCTGCTAGGAAGCAGACATTGTGTTCAATACTGGAGATTATAGAGTGAGCAGATACGTAAATGCCCTACAGTCTGGGGGATGAGAAACACAATTAATGAAATGATCATGCTAATGATTTTAGGAATATCATCCCAAGGGAATATGCAAGAAACAAACATAAACCAGAGGAAGTGATCAGGAAGGCTTCCTGAAAAAGTGATACTTTAACTAAGAAGAGTATGTAGCCATTAATGAGACAAAGATAGGAAGTGGGAGTAGAAAGTGGATGATGCCAGTGTGGACTTTGTGGTAATGACTAATGCACCCTCGTACAGCAATTGAGCTGGCTCACGCAAAAAGAAAATATATTGTTTTTCTGAGCAAAACCAAACAGTATAACAACACAGTAAAGGAGCGTGCTTTCTTGGATGCCCGATGCCCTGAAACATGATCTGATACCTGTGTACAGTGTTTTCCATTTTTCCTTTCAGATTTTATAGGAAACAGACAAGAATAAATTCTTAGGTTCTTATCATTCTCAAAGCCATCTGGGATGTAGAGTATGGTACTGAACAGACCTATATTTTCCCCTCATCCAGACAGCAGTAACATCTAGGAACACAAACAGCAGTAACATCTAGGAACATGAAGGCTCTCCCCATAAGAAACTGTCATTTATTGGACGACTGGCTCTACCTTTTCCACTTTCTTAAAAATTATATAAGGAAAAAATAGAAAGTCAAAGTTATTCTGTTCTTGTTGCATATATCCTGGCTAAATTAGTAAAGAAACTTTAGGGGGAGACATAGCATGGGAATCTGAGCATTTGTTTCAAATATACTGATAAGGCTTGGTCTGGTTGTACACTTACAAAGCATTTTGTTCCATTAAATTACAGTGGATAGCTACAGTAAAAACTCTTGATTCAAAATGTTTTATTCCTTCTATGTTAGAATATTCCAAAGTTGAAAATAAATCTCTGCTCTAGAAACAGAGAATGATATCAAAAATTGAATTAAATGGGAAAGCAGTGACAAATTTTCACTCTGAAATAAATGTGCGAGACTGGCTGACAACAGGGAAGCCAATTCAGATTCTCACTCCCTTAGTGGTGTGGCTTAACACCAAATCTAATAGGCATTTAGCTGGCTGCCTAGGGCAGGAAAAGAGGGTCTGCAGCCTCTAATGCCTGCATCTGTGAGAATGCATTGAAGCCACTAAAATTATCACTGAAGACTCGAAGTAAGTGTAAAATTTGGCATTTTTTTCCCTCTCAAGGGATCAGGCTAGAGAAATAGGCAACTTTTGGCTCAAAGGGTCCAATGGAAAGTAAAAATAATCTCTGAAAACATGAATAGGGATTACCAAAATTGTCATGTGTTTACAAAATTTGGAAGTTCTCGTATCTTACAATCAAGTGTCTACTGGAGACTGCAAATCATTTTCATTTTGCTCCTGTCAAGAAGACTCAAGTCAAACACCTGTGTCTTCAAGTGAGCCATCAGACAGCTACTTAGGTTTAGAAAACAACGTTACATCAGCACAGGGCAGGAGTAATACCAGTACTCTGATGCCTACAGGAAAAAGAGTACTATGTTAAAAACAATAGTGTGAATTACTTTTGATTTTTCATTTGGTATTGGGATTTTTACTCTTTATGCAAATGATTGCACATGAAACCAAAGGGAAGGGGGAAGTGCCAGCTAAATGCATGGTTTAGCTGTGCTATAGAATTCCTGTAGATGCAACAGACTTGCCAATAAATTAAACAGCAAAAGTTATACTTTCTCCTCAAGAGAAGAAAAATCATGAATGAACATCAGCCCCTATTGAATCCCAACCCAGACCCATGGAAAGTTCGGAATGATGGTCTACTTGAATCCAGTATATCTGCAGGGTAAACTGCAAGGATAGAAAGAATATGTCATCTAATAAAAGAATAATGAGAGAGCTCTTCTGAGTGACAACCACATTGCTTCCTCCTGGAGCTAATTATGCCTTTGAATCATATTCAGAAAGGAAGACACAAAGTTACCTTCAGCAAATACTTCTTTTAATTGTTTAATAGTGAACACTTTTTTTCTGAGCTAATTGGGTTTTTTTTCTAGGAGTTACACAAATCCCTCTGTCCTCAGAATACTAAAAATGAACAATGCTATTCCATTGGAAGAAAGATTTGGAAAATTGTAATTTTTGAAAAATTGTAATCTGACAGAAAACCAGATTATATGTGCCAAAAGATAATTTGAAATTTAATTGATTTTGACTACTGAATAATTCTATAGCGTTTTTGAATGAATCAAATCTCAGGAATTAATCCACAGCTGTCATCTGTGTCTTCATGAATAAAGAGGTCTTGTGTAACCTTATTTGTACACACCTTCACAGATAGGTAAGAACCTAGGACTGACATTGTCTTATCATCTGATCTCATTTGGCCTCCAAGTAAATATATGCACACGTCAATATCTCTTATAAGAGAGACTGATATCTTCTACTCACTGGTAATACCAACATAGAAATGATGAGAGTGGGTTATCTGGCAGGGTGGAATACTTTATTACTGAAATTGTTAAGAATTGATGGCACATGGTGTTAATAAATTATAACCCAACTTTTAGTAGGTATTATTACTATTTTTTAATTCTCCTCAGGCAATGCATCCTCTACAAGTACATCTGGAGCAGACCACTCCACCACCAACATCTGGGTATTTCACTCAGTGTCAACTACTTGATGCATATTAACATACTGAATTCTCTCTGTCAAGGAAAAGAAACTCAAACGGTGAGTAAATATATCTGACACAGTTACTCACTAGTTATTCAACTAGTTAAATAAGTTGTCAGAATTACTCAACCAGTTAAACAAATTACTCAACTTATTCAACTAATAGCTGGTAGAGCCAGGATTAACACCAGTTAAAACCAAGAGCTTCCTAACACCAAAGCCCATATATTAACCATTAGTTATGCTGCCCACATGAGAAGTCTAAAGCCTCCCAACTATCACCTCCTTTATTCCTTAAATATCATATTCCCAGAAATACTTAGGCCAATGGAAGGCTAACAGAAATGACATCTGCACTCCAACTTTTCTTGTAGGTATTCCTAATAATATATGAATCCTGATGTAGAAAAGAGCCATATATTTGGAAAGGGGAGTATATTGGCCTCTCCTCCTCTGCCAAGGACAGAGAAGAGAAAGGAAAATGAGTTTGTACAGATATGTACATATCATCATTGCCACTCTCGTGAAGAGTGCATCATTCCTTACTTTGAAGAATGAGAAGGCCCCTCATCACCTAAATATTTCAGATTCAGTTTACTCTCCCTCAAGTCAACAAAACTTAGTAGGGAGTAAAATATAACATGCAAGTGTTCAGAGGATTTTCCACTTCTCTTAGTGTCTATACATTTCAAAATTAAACTCACTTTTCAGAGGGATTACATTAAACATGTAGATTGCATTGGATACCATAGATATTTTAACATTTGTTCTTCCAATCTATGAGCATGGAATGTTTTTTCATTTCTTTGTGAAACCTTCAATTTCTTTTACCAGTGTTTTATAGTTTCCAGAGTACAGGTCTTTTACTTTTTTGGTTAGGTTTATTCCCATGTATCTTATGGTTTTTGGTGCAATTGCAAAATGAGATTGATACCAACAGCAGTTGAGAAAAAATCTGTATGGGATGACAAAAGATCTCAAATAGCCAAAGAAACCTCGAAAGAGAAAAGCAAAGTTGGAGGCATCACAATTTCAGACTTCAAGTTCCATTACAAAGCTTTAGTGATCAAGACTGTATGTTACTGGCACAAAAACAGACACATACATTACTAGAACAGAATAGAAAACCCAGAAATGAACCTATAACTATATGGTCAAAAATCTTTGACAAAGCAGGAAAGAAGATCCAAATAGACAGTCTCGTTGACAAATGGTGTTGGGAAACTGGACAGCAACATGCAGAAGAATGAAACTGGACCACTTTCTTACGCCATCCACAAAAATAAACGCAAAATGGATGAAAGACCTAAATGTGAGACAGAAAATCATAAAATCCTGGGGAACATAGGCAGTAACCTCTTTGACATCTGCTGTAGCAACTCTTACTAGATATGTCTCCTGAGGCAAGGGTAACAAAAGCAAAAATAAACTATTGGGACTTCATCAAAATAAAAAGCTTCTGCACAGCAAAGGAAACAACAAAACTAAAAGGTAACCTATGGAATGGGAGAAGATATTTGCAAATGACATATCTAATAAAAGGTTAGTATCTAAAATATATAAAGAACTTATAAAACTCAACACCTGGGGCACCTGGGTGGCTCAGTCAGTTAAGCGTCCGACTTCAGCTCAGGTCACGATCTCGCGGTCTGGGAGTTCGAGCCCCGCGTCGGGCTCTGGGCTGATGGCTCAGAGCCTGGAGCCTGCTTCCGATTCTGTGTCTCCCTCTCTCTCTGCCCCTCCCCCGTTCATGCTGTGTCTCTCTCTGTCTCAAAAATAAATAAACGTTAAAAAAAAATTAAAAAAAAAATAAAACTCAACACCTAAAAAATAAGTAATCCAATTAAAAAATGGGCAGAAGACATGAATAGACATTTTTCCTAAGAGGACATACAGATGGCCAACAGACACACAAAAAGATGCTCAACATCACTCATCATGAGGGAAATACAAATCAAAACTACAATGAGATATCACTTCATACCTGTCAGAATAGCTAAAATTAACAACACAGGAAACAACAGATGGTGAGGATACAGAGAAAGGGGAATACCTTTGCACTGTTGGTGGGAATGCAAACTGGTACAGCCACTCTGGAAAACAGTATGGAGTTTCCTCAAAAAGTTGAAAGAGAACTACCCTACCATCCAACAATTTCTTTTTACCCAAAGAATACAAAATACTAATTCCAAGGTATACATGCACACTGATGTTTGTAGCAGTATTATCTAATAGCCAAATTATGGAAAGAGCCCAAATATCCACTAATGACTAAAGAAGATGTGGTATATAATCACAGTGGAATATTATAAAAATAATCAAATCTTGTCATTTGCGATGACATGGATGGAGATAGAGTATTATGCCAAGCTAATTAAAACAGTTAAAGAAATACAAGTACCATACAATTTTACTCATATATGGAATTTAAGAAACAAATGATCACAGGAGAAAAAAAAGAAAGAGGCAAACCAAGAAATACTCTTCACTAAAAGAGAAGAAACTGATGGTTATCATAGGTGGGTGGGTAAATGGGTTCACTACGTGATAGAGATTAAGAAGCTCACTTGATACAAGTACTGGGTGTTGTATGTAAATGTTGAATCGCTAAGCTGTACACCTGAAACTAATGTTACACTGTATGTTAACTGGAATTTAAATACAAATTTAAAAAACAAAAAAACAAAATTAAACTCATGAAAACATTTTCACATTACAAACAGGGATGAGATTGATAACCCAGATTCGGGAAAAGTACTTCTGAAGACTTATATAATTGTTTTGCCAGGCTATAAACTAACCAGACCACTCCCCAGTGGGTAGTTTACTGATAAAGGAATGGATGTTCTCACAGCGAATATTGTGGAATGGATACGAGGAACAAACCCTTAGAGAGAAAACTGCTTCTTAGGGAATAGGGTTAATTCAGTTTGGACTCCAGGGTGTGGAAACACGTGGTGCACTTTATAGTGATAGTGAGCTGCTGCAGTCACATGGAGCTATGCAGGGATGGGTTAGAAAATTAGCTCTCTAAGGACAGGCTTGGGCATTAGCTTGAGTCTGAGCAGTAGCTGAACTCAGTTAGTAGACCACACAGCTGATTAGACCAAGATTCTGATCACTGGAATTCCCCCGGGTAGCTTTTGTCATTATCACTGCCATGAGATTTAGGATGTAGTTTCCTCATGCCTCCTACTAGATTTCTAGTGTTTCTCAAGATGAGCCCTAACTTCCCACAGTACTTCCCAATTCAATAAATGATTTTGATGCAGGAGTTTCTGATCCTGAGTCCCACAAAGACATTCAGCAAGTCTTAGAGTGTAGCCTCTATTTGGGTCTCCATTTGTCTGTGCTATAGCTAAAGAAGATTCCCTTTTAAAAACTAGGGATCTGTACAACCCCTTTGGAAGGATGATCACCAGTATATATTAAAAGGATCATAAACACAACCTATGATCCAATAATCACATTCTTAGCTGCATAGTCCAAACAAATGTATGTGTATGTTCACCAACAGACCTGTATAATAATGTTCATAGAAATGGCATTTATAATAGCCAAAAGCTGGAAACAATCCCAATAGGATGGATATACAAAAAGTGTTACATACACATAATGGATTATTTTACAGCAATAAGAGCCAACCAACTACAGCATGTAATAACATGAATGAATTCCACAAACATAATAAGCAAAAAAAAAAAAAAAAAAAAAAAAAAAAAAAAAAAAAAAAAAGGCAGACACAAAAGAATTGCATATTGCATGATTTCATTTTTATGAATGAATTAAAGTATAGGCAAAACAACTGTATGTTTTAGAAATCATGATAGTGGTTACCCTGATGGGGAGGGGTAGATATGACTAGGAGGGGGTATAAAAATGATTTCCTGTAGTGCAGGTAATATTCTGTTTATTGAGATAGGGCTTTTCATAGGTGTTTTTTCATCTTGTAAGCATTCATGGAACCATAAGCTTATGATATGGACACTTTTATTATTCCTATATAATGTTATAATACCTGAATTTTAAAAGTTTACTTTAAAATGATAAAATAATGGAGACTTTAAAGCCTAGAACTCTGCCTTGCTCTTCCCAACATCCTCCCCCATCCCAGATCTTACCACCTTTTGCTTCTGGAGTCATAAGACCCATGAACAAATCCTTTGGAGTGAGGCTTGCTACCCTCCCTGGACTTATAAATACTACCCTTTACTAAACTCAAATCAGCAGCTAGGATCAGGCTGTCTTCCACCTGCCTATATTATTTCTACAAAATATCAAACTCCATGGAAACCATGTTTGCTTTCTCATCTGAATGTCTGTCAGCACAACCTACCTCTATCTTTCTTCTTTTCATTCATTCATGCATTTTCTTATTAAATTATATTTTAACCATTCACCTATGTTGGGCATTATGCTCAACTATGGAGATATCATGAGCAAATAAATTCATGGTCCATACAAGCTCCCTCTGTCTCATTTCGTTTCTGTAGCTTCTTAGTAGAGGATCATGATCTCTTTCTCAACTAATCCATCTGATATCAAATAAACCCTGTTCACCACAGTTCATGATAGGTAGACACAGAGATGTAGATATGTCATGGCTGTTAGAGTGACTGAATCATTCAAACTTATTTTGAAAGATGTAGGAAGCCAACCATATGAGATAAATGAGTCCATTACAGGATTCTAATGTAGGTAAATAAAACTTTCTTAAAAATGAATTAGAGGGGCGCCTGGGTGGTGCAGTCGGTTGAGCGTCCGACTTCAGCCAGGTCACGATCTCGCGGTCCGTGAGTTCGAGCCCCGCGTCGGGCTCTGGGCTGATGGCTCAGAGCCTGGAGCCTGTTTCCGATTCTGTGTCTCCCTCTCTCTCTGCCCCTCCCCCGTTCATGCTCTGTCTCTCTCTGTCCCAAAAATAAATAAACGTTGAAAAAAAAAATGAATTAGAACTAGCAATTTGATTCTATTTGTTTGCTTGTGATTTTGTGTGAACCATTGTATCCTAAATATCTAGCAATTTTTAAATACTTTCTTTATCTAATTCCCATGAATTAGGGAGCCCATTTAAGGGGATTGTGGACTCTAGGAGCTATGTTTTTAAGACCTAAAAGTAGTGCATGGCATTTCTCTATGGATTTATCAGCTTTATTAATTAACAACTTAGTGAGTTTAATAATGTCAAGTAATAATACAGCCCATTAACAATGATTTCAGTTCTTCAGAATAATAGGCATAGCTATATTTGTACCAACCTTTTGAGTAAAACTCACGAAAATGGTATAACATTACTATGTTGCCAGATTAGTCTCATTCCCAACAAGCCTGACAACTGAAAACTATGAAGATACTTTGAAATCAGATTTGTTGGGATATAGATTTGGACAATATTTGCTATATCAAAAGGCAACAGGAATTGTAAATACCCTTGAACCGACTTTTCCAGTTACTCCCCCTTATATTATAAATGTTGTTATCACAAAAGAGTAACTAGACTCTTAAGGTTATAAGTGGTCTACATTTGTTCTGAAAGAACCCTCGACATTTCCAGTTACACACATGTTCACTAATGTGCTTCTACCCTTTGCTCAAAAAAGATACATTTCCAAACATTTACCCCACAGATGACAGATACAGATTTCACTTCACCTGCAATCTGATGCAATTTATTTCAAATTCCCTTTCTTTAATTAGCTTGAGAAATTCTTACACAATCTTACAAACAGTATGCTTCCTTTGCTTTCTTTTCTTTCCCTCTCTCCTTTCCACAAACATTTGTTCAATGCTTCCTATATTTCAGACACAGGTAATACAAAGACAAATAAAATACTCTCTGGCCTGTACCACTATAAAATTTCCACCAATCTACCAATTTCAAACTACTTGAGTTCCCTTCGCATCCTGGAACCTGAATGATGTGGGTTTCTGACGAGTAATCTAAGCCTCTTTTAAAACCAAGTGCTACAAAGGGCCATATTTCATTCTTTCTCATTGCCATGTAGTACTCCATTGTGTATATAAACCACAAGTTCTCTGGAGAGTGTTATGCTAAGTGAAATAAGCCATACAGAGAAAGACAGATACCATATGGTTTCACTCTTACGTGGATCCTGAGAAACTTAACAGAAACCCATGGGGGAGGGGAAGGAAAAAAAAAAAAAAAGAGGTTAGAGTGGAAGAGAGCCAAAGCATAAGAGACTGTTAAAAACTGAGAACAAACTGAGGGTTGATGGGGGGTGGGAGGGAGGAGAGGGTGGGTGATGGGTATTGAGGAGGGCACCTTTTGGGATGAGCACTGGGTGTTGTATGGAAACCAATTTGACAATAAACTTCATATACTGAAAAAAATAAATAAATAAAACCAAGTGTTGCCACAGATTTTTTCCTATTCTTATAAGCTGCAGGAGAAACAAAGGGCAAGCATTCTTCCATCATCTGCTTTTCTTGCTCACAACATCTCCTTCTTCACCCCCTTCTCATCCACACCATGGACTTCCATGCCCAGGTTGGTAAGGTGATTTCATTAAGGAACCCAATCTATTGGAAAAAGCTGTATTTCCTCCCAGAATCCCCAGAGCAATTTTTGTGCTGAGATTTTTCTGACAATTATATTCCATAGACAAGAACTGGGGACAAGATGCAAGGCACAGAAAACTGACACTGACACAGGGTCAACCTCATACTACCTGAGTCCTACCTTTGGTGCCTGCCTACTTAGTCTTAGAACATTTATGGAGATTTGTCATTTTAGAGATACACTGATAAGAGAAACAGCCTCTAATTTCTTAGTAACTATAAAATCATGAATAACTATGTTACAACTATCCCAAATGATTTTTCCCCAATCAATTCTCAACTTGATTTCATTTCAGGGTCAACACTGTGGGTCATTTTATATGCAGAAAATGTCCCTGAACTGAATTTATTGCCTCTCAGTCTCTCCACAGGCTTACTACTCCTGGATCAGAATTTCAATTGTGCTAACATTAAGGGCTACATTTTTTTCTGGTTAGGTGGCTGGCTGGCAATTAACACTAATAATATGTGAGTTGTGGCATAGCTTTAAATTCTTCCAGTAGATTGATACCTACCTTATGGAAAAATCAGTGGTGTTATTTATTTTTTTTTTTTTGGCCTAAATAACAAACATTTACTTTCTCATAGTTCTGCAGGATAGAAGTCCGAGATCACTGTGTCAACAGGTATGGTTCCTTCTAAAACCTCTCTTGATATTTGTACATATTGCAAAATGATCATAAATCTAGTTAATATGCATCACCATACTTAGCTAACAAAAATTTTATCTTGTGATGAGAACTTTTAAAATCTGTTCTCTTAGCAACTTTCAAATACACAATATAATACTATTAACTATAGTCACCACATTGTATATTGCATCCCCAGAACTAATTTATTTTATAACTGGAAGTTTGCACCTTCTGACCACCTTCATCCATTCTGCCCACCACCCCACCCTTCAACCTCCAGGGCCCACCTCTGGCAACCACCAGTATTTTATCTGTATCTCGAGCTCTGGTTTTGTTTTTGCTTTGTTTTAGACTCCACATATAAGAGAAATCATGTCGTATTTGCCTTTCTCTGACATTTCACATACCATAATGCTCTCAAGGTTCATCCATGTTATCTCAGATGGCAATATGTCATCATTTTTCATAGCTGAGTAATATTCCATTGTACATACATACTATATTTTATCCATTCATCCATTGATGGACACTTAGGTTGCTTCCATATCTGGTTATTATAAATAACATTGTAGTGAACATGGGGGTGCAGATATCTTTTCATGTTAGCGTTTTTGTTTCCTTTGGATAAATACCTAGAATTGAAGTTACTGGATCATATGATAGTTCTATTTTTAATTTTTTTGAGGAAATGCCATACTGTTTTCCACAACTACTGCACAAATTTACATTCCACTATTCTCTGCATCTTCACCAACATTTATTTTTTCTTTTCTTTTTGATAACAGTCATTTAGCAGATGTGAGGTGATATGTCATTATGGTTTTGATTTATGCATTTCTCTGATGACTGGTGATATTAAATACTTTTTCATTTGCCTATTAACTATGTGTGTCTTCTTTGGAAAAAAATGTACGTTCAAGTACTTTGTCCATTGTTTAATCATACTATTTGGTTTTTTGCTACTGAGTTGTATACATTCCTTAAAAATTTTTTTGTCTTATGATGAGAACTTTTAAAATCTGTTCGCATCCCTCTCTTGCTGCCCCTCCCCCACTCATGCTCAGTCTCACTCTATCTCAAAAGTAAATAAATATTAAAAAAAATGAAAAAGGAGGAAGTATTTTTAGGAATACAGAGAAATTTTCAAAATGATAAATTCAGTTTGCAAGGAAAATATTTTTATCTAAAATTATGCCATCAAAATATGCAAAGCAAGAATTCAAAGAACTAATAATAAAAAATGATCTAAATAAATGAGGAAATAAAACATTTCATAGATTGGAACACTTAATAGTGTAAAGCTGTTTTTCTTAATTTTTTTTTTCAAACTGATTTATTTATTTTTTATTTTTTTTTTAAATTTTTTTTTTTCAACGTTTATTTATTTTTGGGACAGAGAGAGACAGAGCATGAACGGGGGAGGGGCAGAGAGAGAGGGAGACACAGAATCGGAAACAGGCTCCAGGCTCTGAGCCATCAGCCCAGAGCCCGACGCGGGGCTCGAACTCACGGAGCGCGAGATCGTGACCTGGCTGAAGTCGGACGCTTAACCGACTGCGCCACCCAGGCGCCCCTCAAACTGATTTAAAGAATTAATGTGATCATAATCAAAATCCCAACAAGCACTTCTGGAACTTCGCGAGTTTTTTTTTTTTTTTTTTTTTTTTTAACGTTTATTTATTACTGAGAGACAGAGAGAGACAGAGCATGAGCATGGGAGGGGCAGAGAGAGGAGGAGACACAGAATCCAAGCAGGCTCCAGGCTCTGAGCTGTTAGCACAGAGCCCGACCCGGGGATAGAACTCACAAACTGTGAGATCATGACCTGAGCCAAAGTCGGATGCTTAACCAACTGAGCCACCCAGGCGCCCCTTGAGTTTTAAATTTTATGTGGAAATGCAACCATTATCAGTAAATAGCAATTTTATTTTTATGTTTTCTAATTGCATCATTTATGCATACATTCATGCTATAATTTATTGGCATTTACCTTCAGAATGATACTGAATGAAAGGAGCTCTACTGCATCTCCAGTAGATACAAATCCTAGAGGGACCAATAGCATTAAAGTTGTTCCATTTTTTAAAATTATTTTTTATCAGAGTTTATGGAGTTATCGTCTATTCATTGTTTTCTAAATTTTTCCTATAATGAACATATATTTTTTCAAAAATGATCCCTGCATCTGTTTAGATTATATATGAATTTTCTTTAAAAAAATTTTTTTAATGTTTATTTGTTTTTGAGAGAGAGAGAGACAGAGTGAGTTGGGGAGAGGCAGAGAGAGAGGGAAACAAATCTGAAACAGGTTCCAGGCTCTAAGCTATCAACACAGAGCCCAACGCAGGACTCGAACCCATGAACCGTGAGATCATGATCTGAGCTGAAGTCAGACACTTAACCAACTGAGCCACCCAGGCACCCCTGTATATGAGTTTTCCTCTTTATTCTGTTACTGTGATAAATTACAGTGGTTGACTTCCATTATTATACCAAACTGTGTTCCTAAACAAAGCCAACTTAGTCATGGCATATTATCATTTTTATGTATTCCTGGACATGATTTGATAGCATGTTGTTTAAAAGTTTTGCATCTGTGTTTACGAATGAGATTGACCTATAATTTTTCTTTTAATGTCCCTGTCAGGCTAATTTATAAACTGAGTTTGGTATGTATTCTTACTTTCATTTTGTTTTGTTTTGTTTCTTTGAGATCTGTGTAGTTTCTTAAACATACAGTAGAAAGAAAGGTATGCTAAAATATCCCCCATGGGGCGCCTGGGTGGCTCAGTTGGTTAAGCGTCCGACTTTGGCTCAGGTCATGATCTCACAGTTTGTGAGTTCAAGCCCCGCATTGGGCTCTGTGCTCACAGCTCACAGCCTGGAGCCTGTTTCTGATTCTGTGTTTCCCTCTCTCTCTGCCCCTCCCCTACTCACGCTCTGTCTCTTTCTCTCTCTCAAAAATAAATAAACATTAAAAAAATTTTTTATTTAAAAAAATAAAATAAATGAAATAAAATATCCCCCATGAATGTGATTTGTCTATTTTTTTTCCTTTTAGTTTTGTCAACATTTGCTTCATAAAGCATACACATTTAGAATTATTATGCCTTTCTGGTGAAATATTATGTCATGACAAAATATCCCAACTTGTCTTTAATAATGTTTCTTGCCTTTGTCTGATATTAATTTAGAAAGATCAGCTTTTTTGTTAGCATTTGAATTACATTATCTCTTCCTACCCTTTTACTTCCAAACTTTCTGTGCCTTCTATGTTACGTGCATCACTTATAAGCAGCGTGTAGTTACTCTGTTCTAATCCGGTCTTGCGATCTTTTGTTTTCTAATGGTGTCAGATAGTTCATTCGTATTTAATATCATGAATGATGTATTTGCAATTAAATCTTCATTTTATTAAGTGTCTTCTATTTGCCTTGCCTACATTCTGCTCTTTTTTCTCCCTTTGTTGCCTAGTTTCTTTTAATATTCCATTTTCCTATTAACTCAGTAGTTGTACATTCCTTTACCATTTTTTCAGTGATTTCACTAGATTAAAACATGCCTCTTATACTTACTCAAGTTGATGTTTGGTACCAGCACCATTTTTCCAAGACAATTCAGGAACGATTTCTCCTCCCTCTTGACTAATAGTCTATTCTTATTATGTAGTTTAATTCTAATTTTAAACGACAGGTGACTTAATTTTATTGTTTTATGTGGTAATATTCATTGCATTCACCCTTACAGGTACCAGTTTTTGCTTCTTCATTCTTCCCTGCATGTCAGAATTTCCATCTACAATCAAGGTTTTTTTGTTTGTTTGTTTGTTTGTTTGTTTGTTTTTATGCCTGAAGAATATGCTTTCTCAGAGACTGATTTCCTGTGAAGGTATTGAAGCTTAAGTTCAAAAAAAAAAAAAAAAACCCTCACTGGTAAGGGCCCCTTCTAATGGTCCACATGATTATATGCTTTTATAAAATTTGCACGATAAGATGTTTTAGCTGCAATGAGTTAAGACCACAGACTCTTCATACTCATGTTTCCTCCCCAGCAAACTTCCTTTCACAACAAATAGTACATGATTGGATACAAGCTAAGAGAAGGCTGAGTTGCATGCATTTAGCTTAGATTTAGTGGAATATATTTTTGTCATTCATTGTCACTTCCGTGCATAAATAATTTCTAGCCATCTTGGGATATTCCTACCAGCTGTTTTGCATGATTCACATCATGACACAAAGATGGAAGGCCAGGGAGTACCACAAGAATATATCCTATGGTGCTCGGCATTGAGGGAGTGCTTATGCAAACAAACAAACAAACAAAGTAAGTAAGTAAGTAAGTAAGTAAATAAATAAATAAATAAATAAATAAATAAATAAATAGAAAAGATTGAAATGTTCAAAACCAGTAGCCAGTAGGTGAGAAATTTTTTGATTCATCAGACATGGAAAATCATAAATTGATGATTACGTTCTAAAACAAAGGTTTTCTCTTATCCTGAATACATTAAATAAGAACATTATAAATAAACAATACATACATTTTCTTTCTTGATGGGAGATGTGCGAAGTAAAACGTATCAAAATTTCTGTTTCTGGATTACACACATGAGTAGTATATGAACGTCAAGTTTATTTGTGTGTGATATTTTATGCATATCAACGAAAGGGTATTTTAGAGTATTTGACGCATATTTTGCTGATGATATCTAGTGGTTTAAATGAAACAGTTGGCAAAATTGGTGTAGTAAGTAACTCAAATATTTAAAAGAAGGATTATAGATATGTTTGGTAGTTATTTAATTAAAATGCATAATTTGGATTTTGAGGTATCTATGATTTTTTTTACCGTTTTAAAAGTATTTCTTTGTTATTTATTTTTAACTTAAATTTGTACTCAAAATGTGAATTCTTTCTTTTACAATGGGCCCAAAGTTAATGAGTTCTAAGATTCCACAAACCTTGAACCCAAATGCTCCCTTTAGTGGTTTTCACTATTAGTAAGTATTCTGTTTTTGTTTAAACGCAAATATTTTTAATTCTGCATTTTGGGGGGTGATTTACTGGACTTTTAATTCTGGGTTTTGAATTATTTTAACACTTTAAAGGTATTTCTCTTTCTTCCAGTTTCCATTCTTTCTGTTGAAGTCAGCTGACACTGTGAATGTTGCATCTTTTAGATAAACTAGCTTTTTTTTACCCCTGGGTGCTTTACAGCTTTTACTTTTTCATTGGTTTTAGTGGGTTTATTATTCTATGATATGTCCTACTTATCATTCATACTGTCTTGAATATATGGTTTGGTGTCTGTCATCTTTTGTAGAAAATTCTAAATTCTTTCTTTGTCATTCTCCTGCTCTTGCTCTCTCTTCTCTCCTTCTTTATTAGAATTTTTTTTTATGCATCCTTCTTTCTCTTACACTATTTTTTGTATTTTCCCTCTTTTTGCTTTTGCATGGTTCATTGTGGATATTTCCTTCTGAAATGTTTTCTGATTCATTATTGCCTATTCAAGTGTAAATAGTGTTTTTAACTCATCCATTAAATTCCTAAACTTAGATATTATATTTTTTTAGTTACAGAAGTTCTATAATTTATTACTTTTTATTGTTTTCAGTTCTCTTTCAAAATGTCCACTCATTTCCTTAAGCATTTTGAGGAGAGTTTTTTTTTAAGATTTTTTTTTTTAATCTTTATTTTTGAGAGAGAGAGAGACAGAGTGTGAGTGGGGGACAGGCAGAGAGAGAGACACACACACCGAATCTGAAGCAGGTTCCAGGCTCCTAGCTGTCAGCACAGGGCCCAATGCAAGGCTTGAAGTCACAAACCACGAGATCATGACCTGAACTGGTCAGAGGCTCAACCAACTGAGCCACCCATGTGCCCCTTGAGGAAAGTTATTTTAAAGTCTATAAGTGACTTGTTCTTTATTTGCATCTATGTATTACCTCACTAGATTATGTTCTTCCTCTTGGGATTTGGGCACATTTTTCTTCTTGTGTTTTTAGCTTTCTCTGTTGAATGCCAGCCATTTTATATAAAAATAATAAGGTCAATTTGAGGCCTAGAGTTATTTTTTTTCCATGAAGAAATTAATGTTCCCCCGGTACAATGCTAGGGACACTAGCAAATCAGTAGAACCTTAATTCTTTAAATAAAGGTAGGATTCGAACAAGGTTTCATCCCTGAGAGGACAGTACTGTTTCCAATTCACTGTTACCCTCAAGAAACAAATGTTCAGAGTTCTAAATTGATCAAAGTATCACCATTTTGGAAGGCCCTGAAGTCCAATTTTATAATGTGAACCTCGAGAGCTTATCAACAACTCTACTTAAATGAAAAAACAAAAAAAGGATAAATACCTAGAGGAAAGAAAAAAACAAATACCCTTACTCAAGAACTATAAGATTAGCCATGTCAACAGTCCCAAAGAATCGACAAGAAAGCTCCTAGAACCACTGAGTTTAACAGTCATAGGATAAAAGATCAGCACACAAAAATCAATTACATATACTAGCAATGTATAATTGGAAACTTAAAAACAATGTCATTTATAGTTGCAACAAAAATCAAATACCAATACCATAAATCTGAAAAACCTAAGAGCTCTTATTAAAATCTTTATAATTCTGATAAATGAAATAAAAGACAACCTAAATAGAGAGATATATCATAATCATGGAGTAGAAGATTCAGCAATAATAGATAATAAGTCAAATAATAAAGATGTCAATTCTCCCCAAATTGATCTATGTATTACTGGAATACAAACTAAAGCCTCAGAATAATATATTTTTTAGAATAACGTTTTATAGATATGAACAAACTGTTTCTAAAATTTATATGAAAGAATAGAGAAGCTAGAATAGCTGACATAATTCTGAAAAAAACGAAACAAAACAAAAACAGTTGAAGTAAATGAATCTAACACTTACCAAAGATAGAATGACATTGGGGAAGGAACAACACAGAAATCAATGGAACGGAAGAAAAAGTCCAGAAATATTTCTACACGAATGTGGCAATCTGATTTTGGACAAAGATATAAAAAATTTAATGGATAAATAACAGTCTTTCCAACAAATGGTACTGAAGCAATTAAGTATACACTAATATGAAGGAGAAAAAATATGACCTTTGACCTAAACTGACTTATATAAAAACTAATTCAAAATAGATCACAGATCTAAATGTAAACACAAAATTATAAAACTTTTAGAAGAAAACAAAGGAAACGTAGTCATGAGCTACAATTTGGTGAAGAGCCCATAGATGCTATATTTAAATCATGACCCATAAGGGAAAAGAAAATTAAAAATTAGGTTTCATCAAAATTAAAAAAAATTTACTTACTCTGTGATAGTCACTGTTAAGAGAATGAAAAAACAAACCACAGACCAAGAGAAAACATATGAAATCACACATGAAAGTCACAGGACTTGTATCTGAAATATGACGGCAGTGCCAGCGTGGCTCAGACAGTTAAGCATCCAACTCTTGTTATCAGCTTAAGCTGTGATCTCACAGTTGAGATGGAGGGCCACTCAGTGTGGAGCCTACTCGGGATACTCTCTCTCTGCCCCTCCCCTGCTCACACTTGCGCGCTCTCTCTCTCTCTCTCACACAAAATAAACAAACATCTAAAATAAAATAAAGTAAAGTAAAGTAAAGTAAAGTAAAGAAAATAAAATAAAATAAAATAAAATAAAATAAAATAAAATAAAAGACAAACTCTCCCTCCCTACTCTGGAGTGGAAGGAATAAAGAATGAGAAAGAACAAGAATATACTATCCACTCCCTCTCCATCGAAGAAAATATCAGGAGTTGAGAAGTGTTTGCTACTTACATTCACTAGTTTTACATTCTCTTAACAACTGGGCTTAATCATGAAGTCTGTGGTCAACCAGGGCTGAGACCTTCCCTTTCAGGGGAGAAGAGCAAGCCTTCAGGGCAGAGCCTTGCTCCCATCTTCAACAGACCACTCTCCTAAGGCCACTCACTGCTCTTTTATGTATTATCTTGGGACAACTGTGGACAGCTTAGATTTGACTCCAGTGTACTTTGGAACTGGTCAGAAAGGAGCAATAATTAAACCAATTCCATTCTATACTCAAGGCTGAAAATAAAAGTCTTTCTCTTCTCTATGTTGGTTTTCAAGTTAGTTCCAGCAACATTACCCAAAACAGCATGTCATAAATCCTGCACTGAGATTAGATGACAACATGAAGATACTCAAATAATTAAATGCCAACCTAGAGATGTACCAAGATTTAATATAAACCCCTTCCTATTATCAAATTCCCAGAGAGAAAAGATCAGAGATTAAATTTACTTGCAAGTTTAAGTCCAAAAACATTCAAGTCCAAAAAAATTAAACTTCAAAATCAAATTTTCTTGCTCTTGAGAGTTAAAAGCCCCAAGTCCAAAGAGACTCCTCTCAGTTTCTCATTCTATTCAGTCTCAGTCAGAGGAGTTCTTAATGCCCAGCTGCTGGGGCTGCAATTGCATGCTGCTTTGAGTATTCCAGGCAAGATTACATGCTCAAAAGAGCACTTCGTTTTCCAGACCACTCAGAGACTCGGGGTTGAATAAAAACAAAAAGGGTGGGTGAAGAAGGATGTCGGTCACCCATGAACATAAACTCAATTAAGAAAAATCTGGCATCAAAAGGTTAATAATGTTACTGTGCGTTTACTGTTATCTAGGGGAGAGGAGGGACTCTATCTGCATATACTGCCTCTTCTCCAAAAGAGTGGCACTTCAGATATACTTGCCTTCTATAAATTTTAGAAATTTGCAATGGTGGCCCAAGGTGTGCACATTTGGTAAAAGACAAGCACCTTTACTGAAGCACAGAATGGAAAATGCCAACTCACACTCTCCTTTGAGCATCAGTGTTCCAGAAACACGATGCCTGTTGTGTTAGGGTAGGTCGCTTCAATAAAGAGGAAATTGGGTCAATTTCTTCCTGCTTTATCACATCCTTTTAAGCTGCGCAATCTTTTCTCAACTTCCCTCTAAACTACCTTCTCCAAGATGAAGCTCCTACAGAAGTTGATTTGCTCTCGATTAATACTGACTTTGTTTCCATGAGTCTTGTTCTCATTCTGGTATTGGTAACACAGGGTGGGGCCTGCAGTGAAAGCAATCAGCAAAAAGGCCTGCACAGTTCAATCCTAGCAACTTCCTGTGTGCCTTTGACCAAATTCCATCTGGGGTCACAAAAGCACACATCCTACAATCTGCAGCGTGCCTTCCTGTGCTGCTCTGCTCTTTTTCACATGCAGTCTTTAATCTACACGTGTACTTTTGGATTCACTAGCTTATTACATTCAATTCCCCCTAATAAAATTATATGTATCAAAACTAATAATGCCAAACAAAAGGAAAAAAAAGTTTAAGAAAGCAATCTTTTTAGTTTGGAGAAGCCAAACTTTGAGTAAAAATGTCACCGCTTTTCAGGGTGCCTGAGTGGTTCAGTCAGTTATGCATCTCACTCTCAGTTTTAGGTCATGCTCTCACAGTCTGTGGGATTGAGGCCCACATCAGGTTCTGTGCTGATAGCAGGGAGCCTACTTGCAATTCTCTCTCTCCCTCTCTCTTCCCCTCCCTTACTCTCTCTCTCTCTCAAAAATAAACTTAAAAAAGGGGAGGGCACCTGGGTGGCTCAGTTGGTTGAGCATCAGACTCTTGATTTAGGCTCAAGTCATAACTTCACGGTTCATGGGTTGGAGCCCCACATCAGGCAGAGCCTGCTTGGGACTCTCTTTCTCTGTCTGCCTCTCTCTCTCTCTCTCTCTCTGTGTGTGTGTGTCTCAAAATAAATAAAACTTTAAGAAGTCACTGATTTTCAATTATATGTAATATGTTGTGTTATATATATATACATATGATATATATAGCTATGTTTTATATATATATACATACATATATCTAGGTATTATTTAGCATATTTCTTCTAATTAAAAAAAATCAGTGACTCATTTTTTTTTTTTTACAAAATTGCATTTATTTCTGTGACAAGCTGTAATAGGTTGAAGAAATCCACAGAATCTAATGGTAAATATTTTGACCTGTTTTTATTAGTCCTACAATGTATCATTCTAATGTAATTTTTGTTAAAATAGAATTCCAGTTATCCTAATGATAAAAACATATCTTGGTTTTGTATACTTCCTTACAAAGACCTCTGACTGATATATGTTCTTTTAAGCCTTAGAGCAACTCTATGAGCTAGTGTATTATTGTTTGCATTTTGTAATTGAGTAAATTGAGATTTAGGGGTAGATTTTCTGCACTCTAAATATTTAATATATGAAAAATCTTGGATTTAAAAACAAGTCTTATGACTCCTAATTCTTTGCTTTTCCTGCAACATTCACTAGGACTGTGAGAATTTCAGGGAATCATCATTATCGGTGCATTATTCAGCTATTGCCTTAATAATGCCATATTACAAATTACACTAAAGCCAGGCTTCTCAACTTCAATTTGACAATTTGTGCCAGATAGTTCTTTGCTGTGGGGCCTGTTCTTTTCATAGTAAAAAGTTTAGCAGCATCCAAAGTTTCTATTCACTAGAAGCCCCTGTGGTAGACAGAATAATAGCTACCCAAACATGCCCACATTCTAATTCCAGAACCTATAAATACATTACCTTCCATGGCAAAAAGGACTTTGCAGATATGACAAAGGTGATGGGATATTACTCTCAGTATCATATTTCATTATGTAAGATTTATCTTACATACTGGAGAAAGAGATCCTCCCGTTGGCCTTGACAAGTAAACAGTCATATTTTGAACTGCCTCTAGAGTGAGTCACATGGTAAGGAACTGCATGTAACCTCTACAACCTGAGACCATTCTCCGGAATGACAGCCAGTAATAAGCCAAATGAGACTAGAAGCAGATTCTTCCCTAGCTGAACCTCCAGATGGAAACACAGACAGACTACACTTTGCAGGCTGTTGAGACAGCAGAGAATCAAGATAAGCAATGCCTACGATCTTGACCCTTGGAAACCGTGAGATAATAAATGTGTGTTGTTTTAAGTCAATAAGTTTGTGGTAATTTGTTATGCAACACTGAAAACTAATGCACCATGACAGTAAATAAGACATGCCTTAAGGCAATGAATGGTAGTTCTGGCAGGGAAAGCAAATCAGTACCCAAAAGAGTAAATGTCCTTCCTAACCAGAACAACATGTCTCTCTCCCACGATGGAAGAGGTCCTATGTGCTCAGCTAACTGATTCTCCTGGAGTACTGTTTTGTCACAGGAGCTTAAGTGTTGGTCTGCTATGGACATGTTGGGCTCTCAGCAGTGGGCTCTCTGTAGCCCAGTCAGCCTTGGTGAGTGGAAAGCCGTGTTGCTGAGAGTAAAGGTAAACTCTCACCCTAACACAATGGGCACTTTGTGAGCCTACTGGACAAAAACAGGATTGAGGGAAGATGCCTGACTGGGACCCTTAAGATAGTTCATGTGGCTTTAGACAAAGACAGTTATTTTTTCTCTCTCACTGCTGCTTTTTGTCAGAAATCCAGTCAGCACTTGGCTTCTTATTTGGGCTCTCTCATGAGGTTTCAGTCACGTGTCAGGAGGGGCTCTGTTCATGTAACAGTGTGACTGCATGTAGGCTCCTCTTCAAAGTGGATCACTCACATGCCTGGGAAGTTTGAGTTCTGGCTCTCACCCTTAGTGCCCATATTCTTTGAGGACAGCCGCTTAAATTCTGTGAGTACCATTCTGCTTGGCTCTACAACGGAGATAATAATACGTACTTGGTAAGGCTGGTTTGAGAGTCAGGTGATCACATGTCAGAGCACGTGACACAGATTATACTAAATGAAAGGAAACGATTCCTATCATACAGGAGAAGAATGGGAGCTGATGTTGGCAGCGTGAGTAGGAATTTGGTCCGGAGGAAGAAAATGACGTGAAAGACCAAACAATTATTAGAACGTGCCTCAAATTTAAGAACCCTGATGATCCCAGAAAGCATTTTCCCTTCTCCCTTTAACTCCTTCATAGTCTTTCCAGCAATTCCTACCGCAGTGCAGCACGATAGTGTAGCAGCAAGGGCTCAGCACAAAGGCCAGTCCATACTTCCTGCTGGGTCAGTCCCTTTCCAACCCCAAAGGCAAACCAGAGATTTCTACATAGCTTTTTGCTATTCCTTCCTTACTACTAGTCAAGTCCTTGTAAGCTGCACCTACTCTGTGTGTAACCTGCTGTTCCAGTCAAACTGATACACCTGTTGCCCCTTTTGCTTCCCACCTCCCTTTGCTCATGATGTTCCTTCCGCCTTGAAACCCTCCCCTCCCCTTCCCTCTTGTCAGAAAATCTGTACTTGTTTCAGGGTCCGTAGCAAATTTCACTTCCATCTTTAGAATTAATCCTGATGGAGTTCCCCCACCCCCCACCTTGGAGGAAGTCTCTTAGCATAATGTACCTACATCAATCTAAATCTTATCTCCCATTAGTCCAGAAGCCCCCTGACATGGTGAATATGTCTTTAACATTCTCCATGGTGCCTAGTACAGCATGCTTTTCCTAAGATGCATTCAAAAATTTACTTTGGGTATTAGAGTTTACTTCAAAAATTAATTCACATCTTTGCAGTAAACTGACATTCATCTTCAGTGTGAAAATCACTACAATGCTAAATATTTTTATTCCTGTGTAAAGAAAACATTGAATAGGAATGACTTTCTTTTTTTCTTTCTTTTTCTTCTCTTTGAAACATTTTTTTTCTCCTTTTTGTGTTAGAACCAAGAACACATATTTAGTATCCTGACACTACTGAATACCTAAGGCATTCTAACGGAATCACAATAGTCCTAGAAGGAAATTTAAAGGGTAAAGTAAGGCACTCTCTTATTCCTAAATAAAACTGCAATTAATTCTCCCTAGAAAAGGGAATTCTCTTAAGAATGTGCTTTAGAGAAGAAGTGGATTAGAAAGGGAGGTCAGAGTAGGAAGAACCAATCTTTCATCCCTGATTAACTCCCTCCTTTCCCACAGTTCCTGACTTTGCAGTAAGCCTCCCTGGGATGCCTTCTGGCATTCTCAACAAGATTTTCAAGGAGAACATAAATGTTATTTTTTTTCTGATAATTTTGGTTTGATTTTCTGCCTCAATTTAGACAGAATGGAATTCTCTTTGTATTCTTTAAAATAGTTCCTTGGCCCATGTGTCCCAATCAGCATGAACTACTATGTAGCAGTAATTTTTCATTTGGGGGTAAAGTCACTTCATAGAACAACTATTGAGGTAAAACCAAATATCAGAATGTGAGGACCCTAGGGCTTTAAGATATCTTCTAATTTATTCCTCTGACTTCAGGTATGAACACACAATCCATCACAAGGGAGACTCTCCTAGGTTTCAAGATTTTAGGGGGAAAAAAATCCAATCTCCTCTGTCAATTGATTTCCAACTTCATGTAAGTCGCTGTGTTTTTCCTGGTGTGATGGTGGTGGCATGGTTTAGTTTGGCTTAATGAAATTAGATTTCTTTTGTTCTTTGACAATCTCTTAACAAAATAATAATTTTAGGGTAATCATAGGATAGCCTAAATTATCCTTCAGCACTTATTTCCTAACTCAGTTCCCTGTTACATGCTCTGAAATCATGCTTTTCCACTCTTTATTTGGTTAGTGCCTTCTGATCTATCTTTATATTGTCCTCAACCCTCTTTGGGCACTACCAGAAGGAACAGGGTAGATGACTCTAGTAAGTCAATATGTAAGTATGGCTGAATTTACCACTGCACTTTTCCCCTTGCCATAAATTCCAACTTCACCCTGTAATCCATGTATCCAGCCTCCTAATGTTGGCACCACAGACTTGTTGAAGTCTAGGCAAGTTTCAAACCGGATTCAAATGTTATGATCACAAATGAATTAACTGTTCTCTGCTATGTGTTCCTGTTGCTCTTTATAGTTACCTCTATTCAAAGATATATATTATGTTCTTAGATACATATCTGTTTCTTATACATAGTAAAATACAATCAGTCAAGAATAGGAATGAGAAGAATGCCTGTCTAGAATAAATGCTCAATAAATGTAAAAAAGCCAAGGCTGTGAAGAAGATAGGAAATTAACTTAGAACTAGAGGAATTCACAAAGATGATCAAGTTTGACCACATTTTACAAACAAGCAAAGTTCGACAATAAGAAATTACGTGAGCCATATGCCTACTAGTGACAGGCTGTTTGGGGCATCTGTGAATTTGTTTGGATACAAGGGCACCCAGTATCCATTCTCCCATGCACTTGGTAAGAGCACTCTGACCTTAGACCCTTGGCCATCTGGAACTTCTGTTTAAACTCTTAGGGGAAAATAAGGTTTTCTGTCTGGCAGCCTAGAGCCTGGGAAGGTTCAGGACAGAAGCTGCTCGCAGCCACTGTGCACCATTTGGAGCCTGAGAATAAAGCCAACACAAAGCAAACAAAAGCTTGAAAGGTGAAGAGAGACTAGGTACCCCGATGCTTCTTACACCGGCATCAAGACAATCTGTAGAACAAATACGGTTCATTTTTTCAGTCAAGTAAAAAGACTTGGGCTTTCTGACTTGGTCCTAACTGAAATTGTGCAGTACTTGAATTTAAGTACAGGGCATCTAACTCTCAACCTGTGTTGTTTTCACTACCTAGGTACTGCCTGCCCCCTTCCTCGGTATTGTTTTCCTTTTCCTTTATCAAAGAACAAATCAAAGGACAAATCCTCTAGCAATTCTACCCTGAATAGGAAGCTTCTAGCTTCTAAAGACAACATTGGTTATCTTTGCATGGCCCTGCATCTGATGGGTGGAAGGATTACCTCCCCATCCCTACAAGGCTGGATCCTTTTTTATCCATCCCCCAAACATACGTGTTATTTAAAAAATAAAAGTACAAAGCTCCAATATTCCCAGAGCCTTCAGTCTCATTCCAAATGTGTCCCAGTTTCTATTTATTCAGAGTTGAAAACCAGAGCCCCAGGGAGGCCTGAGTTCTGGTGCATACATATGTATGACCTTATCAATGCAGAGGCAGAAATTCTATGCCTCCAGAAAGCCCTGAGTCAGAGGTGGTTCCTAGACTATTGTTGGAATTGATTTCCTCAGGCTGTTAAGATGACTTTTGTGACCTCACCATTGTAGCAGACAGGGTCTTATTTGCTCAGTAACTGAACTGGTACCTGTGTGGAAACAGCTCACACTCTGTCTTCCCTGGCTAGGTTGGTACCAGCTAAACTAAATCAGAGGGAAATCTCACAGCCAGAAATCAGCACTGCACTCTGACCTATGGTTAATATTTCAAAAGTAAAATACAACTAAGTCTGCTAAAGTTTTCTGTCAGGCCTGGGAGAAACTTGCAACTACAGAAGAGAGAGACATAAGAGTCAATTTACATTATGTCAGTTTACGATTCAAGTATATTTTACACTTTAAGGTATAAAAATACTCATTCCAACACTGTAGTGGCAAATGAATCACAAGAGCCTAAATCCCTACCAGTAGGGAGCTGGTTAAATGAATTATGATACACACCTCAGTGGGCCTCTGTAGAGCTATTAAAGTGAAGAAGACTGGTCTCTATGACCTGATGCCTAAGACATCTTTTAAAGTGAAAAAGGCAAGGGTGCAGGAGAGTGTGTGCATGATGCAAGTATTCATGTTAAATGGAGGGAGAGGGAGCTCTGTTGATATACATACACACACACACACACACACACACACTCCCTCAATATGCAGAGAAGATCCCTGGAAGGATCCACAAGAAACTAGGATCAGGGGTGGCCTCAGGGAAAGGAACCAGAGCGTTGGTGGGTAGGGTTGGAAGGGAGAGTAACTTTACAGTATATTTCCTTTTGTGCTATTCGAATTTGTGTTACTGTGTCTTCACATTGCCCATTAAAATAAAAACAACAGTATTCCAAGGTCTGACTTTGATTTAGAGTTTAACAATGAAAACATTAAGATTTTATATTCCTTTCTTCCTTTAAGGCAAAAGCAGACCCTTTCCATCTTTGGTACTTGCTTTTGAACAAATAGGCTCTAGTATTTTTAGACTTTCTCCCTGGAGTACAAAGCTCACTGTATTGAAGCAGCCAGGGAAATATCCAGAGTTGGAGCCCAAACTCCAACCCTGTGCCCTAAATGTTTTTCAGTCATGGAGAAAGTAACTTTTTTCTCCCCAGTACTGCTGGTTAGAGCGGCAGGAACATGCACTGAGGTAATTTCTTGTTCTTTAATCTATTTCTCTCTCTCTCTCTCTCTCTGGTTGTGTTGTTCTTTTCCTCAAACTGAACACACATCTGAAAACAGCTCTAGTGCATTTCTGCTGGAAGAAGCAAGAAGCTATTAACAGCAGCACTTGAGGCTGCTGTGAAAGTCCATTACCCCAGAAATAGATTAAGGCAAGTTTGCAAAAACGCGTTCCCCCAGCATTATCATTCTTACCTGAAAGAACGCAGCTCCTATTTAGCAGGAGACAGATGTTCTTATCTCATTTCACTGGAAAACTAAAGTGAGACAAATAAAGACAAAAAGTCTACCTCCTGAGAATTTGCTTTGCTTCTTTAATTTTGAATCATGTATTTTAGATGGGGTTATTTTTTCCCCCCATACCTCCACCCCTGCCACCTCCTCTGAGGTCCTTAATGGCACCTGCCTGGGACCGTGGCTTTGAAATATCTAGCTTGAGTTTATTCCCAGTCACGGTGGAACTGGATCAAAGAATGAAGGGAAGGACCAAGCCTAAGCCTTTTTGTCACTTGTGAAGCCATTTGCATAAACTCCAGATACTCATCCCACAGCTGTTCCTTAGGCAGAGAACCTAACTAGTGTCAGCTCCAAACAGATTCTAACTGGTGATGAAACTATGTAAGTAGAAAGCTATTTGTGCTGCTCCTCAACTTCCTTTTCCCCTTTTCTTATCATCCTCTACTACCGGTGCTCCAAAGGGCAAAAGATAAAGTTCAACTGTGCCCTAGTTAATGTTTAAAAGAGGACTCAGAGAGGGCTAAATATAGTTCATGTTGAACCATGCCTCATTCCCAAAGGATATACAGTTCTCAGAAGTTCATTTTCAACAATAGTGTCAGAGATTTCTTCCATTTAATATATGGGAAAGAAAACCATGAATCAAGACTAGCAGATGTATTTGACAAGCTTAAACAGAAGGCTACAGCTGAAGAGCCCCCCCATAAGCTCTGTCCTGTCCAGACTACGTTTCAGGCATCAGACGTATGAAGGGGTATCCTGTCATATACAATAAATACTAAAATTTGAGATCAAGAAAGTAGTTAAGTCTTCCCTGTCTCCAGATCAGCGGTTTTCAAATCTGACTTCACATCCATTTCATATGCTTGAGACTTTCCCCTAGAAATTCTGATAAGGTGATACTCAGGACAGGCAGGGAATGTTATCTCTACAGGGTTCTGCTATATGGCCTGAGCTGAGCACTATAGCGGTGGCTGAGGAGCCTCAGGGGCTGGGACCGCTTGATGCTCTCTCCCTGCCGAAAAGGACCCATGAGACAAACCTGGAAACATGCTACCTTCTGCACTGTATGGCACTTTCCAGAGTGCAGTATACTCTCTCATCACAGCCCCACAGGGTAGGCAAGCCAGGGTATTTATCTCCATTTTACAGATGAGAAAACTGAAGATCCACGAGACTTGCCAAAGGTCAGAAGCCGATCTGGACTGGCAAACAAAGCCTCTCTGAATCATTTCCCCCTAGCACTGCAGCTTCCTCTCCTCTCCTCTCCTCTCCTCCCCTCTCCTCCCCTCTCCTCCCCTCTCCTCCCCTCCCCTCTCCTCCCCTCCCCTCCCCTCCCCTCTCTCTCTCTCAAGCTTCAGGTCTATGATGAGGAGCTTGAGTGCTGGCAACCATCTTGCTCCCAGAATCAAAGGAAAAAGCATGAAATCCTGGCCAGCCAGCGCTAAATAAGGACCACCCTTTAACTGTATAGATAAGGAAATGGAGGCACAGTGATTTGCCCAAAATTACATGGCCAGTGAGTGGCAAGAAAAATAAACAACAGTGGGATACAAAATCTAGACCAAAAGCAGAGCAAAATGGAGGGGAACTGCGTATCTCCTGCTTGGGGTTTCCACGAAGTTGAAGTGATTGCTGCACAGAGCCGCTGTGTATTTGGAAGACTGCCCACTGCATTGAGAAATGGACCATGGCAAGGGGTAGCCATACAAATCACTGAGGTCACCTTGATGGTCTTTATGAGTGTGCCAGCCACTCTGTGGCTATTTGTGTGTGTGTGTGTGTGTGTGTGTGTGTGTGTGTGTTGTTTAGTCGCCAAGGGGATGCACAAGCAAGCACGAGCCTGTATACATATAGCAAAGGTAAAAAACAAAACAGAACAAAACAAAAATCTCCCTGGAAAGTGTTAGCGTAATTACACAGCCAGTCTGTTTCTTACCTGGAGCTAAATGCAGTCTCCACAATCCCTGTCAATTGTGACGATCATTCATGATGCGGAAGTGTGCAGGGAAGAGGTCTCCCCTGGCTCATTCATCTAATTTTTCTAACCCTCTAGCATAGCTAGAGATGAACCCAACTCCTATAAAACAGAAACAAACTTCAAATCTGTGTCAGAGCCTGCTGGAGAGAATGATTTACAAACTGCCCGCAGAACATTGGTGTAAACAAGATAATGCACATTAATTCTCAGCAAGGCAATTAGCATTCAGTTATTCTGAACAAGGCCTGACCTTGATGCTTGAGGATCTGAACAGAATGCAACCTGTAGCTTAAAGGGAAATGCCACCTCTTCCTCTCAAATTGGCAGGTCTCGAGGGTTCCAAGGCTCAAGAAGCACTCTTCCTCATAAAGACTCACAAAGGGACAAAACCCGTCTCAACACAACTCTTATATCTCAGAAGTGCTGTCTTTTTGCCTTTGAGGCCACAAAAACTTTGATGACTCTCACCTTTGATCTAAATTTCTAAGGCATCTAAGTGTTATGGTGCATTCCGGAGGCATCTTTCACTTCAAGTCATCTGAGGGCTTAAAAGGTCTTAAAATGAAGAACTGCACACATTTCTTTGGATATTTCTTCGATTGCTAATTCAAAAAAGAGGATGTGTTTGTAATTGCCATGCTTATTAGCATTATCTCTGCTTTCTGGGGATATTTTTCCTTGAAATTTTGAAAAGGATCAATCAGAGTCTCTTACCAATGCTTTGCTACTCCAGGGTGATGAGGTAGATACTGTAAAAAGATGTATCACCCATCTGAGTCCAAGAGACCAGAGCTTCCCAAACATGAATGTGCACATGAATCTCCCAGGACCTTGTAAAGGGAGATTCTGATTCAGTAGGGCTGAAGTAGAAGCAGAGATTCTACATGTCATAAGATCCCAGGTGATACTGATGTGATCCAAGGACCACACTGCGTAGCTCTACTCCGGATTACTTGTCTGAGGAACTTCTTCCATGGAACAAGTTGTCCTTAAAAAATGGATCCTTCTGTGACTTCAAGACTGCTATTTATAACAGGAGGTATCACTAAATACTATGCCAGATCAGGGGTCTCAAATTTGTCCAATGCAGGCACCCTAGGCATACAAGTTAGAAGAATCTCTCCAATACCAATACTTTCATATTCAGGGGACCCCCTTTTGAAACAAGTGTTCTGTTTTTTGTTTTTTGTTTTTTGTTTTGCTTGTTTGCTGGTTTTCTACCATGTTTTTTGTTTTCTAGGGTTCATAGTTGTCCACCTTAGGTTAATTTGATATACCCAATTCTAAGGGTACTAATGGCCTTTGCTTCTGTTGGACTACCAAGTGACAAAGACAACATTGATAAAAAAAAAAAATAGCAGATGTAATAATATTCTTTCCCTCAGGGGTTGCAGGATCAACTGACTGGGTTGTGGGTGATGGCAAAAGTAGATTCTTTACTAGACACAGATAAGCCAGTTGGCTGTTGGGGAGCAATCTGCTTGATTGGGAACAAAAACAGTGTTCTCCATGGAGCTCTTCTTTAGACACTCTCTAGGCAACACTTTGTCTCATGGCCAGGCTATCCTTCCCCCTCCCCCCAGCCCACACACACACTTCCTAGGCAATTTCCCTGGAATCATTTGGAAGGCTCTGTGGTCCCATCTGTCCACACCATCGATTTCCTATTCCTTTGCAGGGTTCTAGGCTAATAATAATATAACAATAAATAATAACAACAATTATACAACACCACTGTTTAAATCCTCACTACAACCCTTCGAGATAGGAATTATTATTATTCTCATTTTATGGATGAGGATTCTAAGGCACAGAAAGGATAAACAATATGCTCATTCTTTCATAAAAAGAAAAGACCTTTTCTTTTTATGACTATGAAAAGGACCTAAAAGAAGGTCCATGATCTTAAACACTACATGATACGTGTCCATACTCTTTTAATCACTTTACCAAAGAGAGAGAGACAGAGAGAAAGAGAGACAGAGAGACATTGAGAGAGGGAGAGAGAGGGAGAGAAAGTCTTATTATCCTCTTTATCTCTTACAGTGGATGGCTCATTAAAACCAGAGCCAAAATAATTAGCAACCAAATAAATTAGTTTCCTTTCCAAGAGAGTGTTTTCAAACACTCCCCTGAGGTGAGGGAAAATATTTGCATTCTGTCCCTGTTGGTGGGGTGTGTGCAGTGAAGTGCATTCCCTTAGAATGGGTTGGATCCTTTTAAGGAAGCAGAAAATAAGAAGGAAAACAAAACAGTTGTTTCCATAGTAAAATATGTTGACTCTTCTTACTCCTTTACATTTGAATAAATCCTATCCCCTTTGGGTGTACAGGTCATACTGTCTTTGTGAAGCTGCCTGCATTATACCAACCCCAGTCCTTTCTCCATTTAAAAAAAATACTGGCCAGTATTATTAGAATATCTCTGCATGCCTTATGAGTATATGCATCATATGTTTTTCTTTGTTTCACATATATCATTCTGGTCTCTTCTACTTGATTCTAAGCACTTTGGTTTAAACACTTATTCCTAGAATATTGTATACTAATTTTGACTCTTTATATACATTTATATACCCAGTTTGCTTTACTGGACAAACAGTGACACTCTCCTTCCCTAACTTAGGGTAACATAGCTGAGTGTGATTTGCTTAGGTGGTTAGTGCATCAATTTACCTATGCCTGCATAGGCCAGATCATAGGCTCTCTATGTAGCCCCGGTACCTGTACCACGACAGAGCTACCCATGACACCTGGCAGCCTAGCTAACCATCTCATGCCAATGCATTAGGGTCACAAGGATACTGGGCAGAAGATGTAGACTATACGGGATGAAATTTAAGAACTGCAGTATTGAGAAAACAAATTCAGAGTTCAGCCTCCATGGATAAAGGTATGGAAAGGCCATATTTGTATGTGAAGGGCAACATTTAAAGTTTTGATACAGGCACTGAGGAAATCTACCCCATTGAATTGGTGAGAGCCAGTCAGAGAAAGTCAGAGAAAAGTTCTGCTAAGTCCAATGTTTTCTACGTTAGTAATTCACTCATGGGTCCCTGGATTACATGAAGGGACATATAAAAGTATGTAAATATTATATAAATAAAATATATTCATTTTTTAGATGTTTATTTATTTGAGCGAGAAAGAGCACACAAGCTAGGGAGGGGCAGAGAGAAAGGGAGAGAGAATCCCAAACAGGCTCCAAGTTGTCAGCACAGAGCCTGATGTGGGGCTCAAACTCATGAACCATGAGATCATGACCTGAGCTGAAATCAAGAGTCAGACACTAACAACTGAGCCACTCAGGTGCCCCTCAAGGACCAGGTATTTAAAAGACAAAAATAATTCTGAGCATTCATCTGATGGTCTATGCTGAAAAGATACTGGGAAAAATCATTCTAAGACCCATTTTTGGACACTTTGAGGAACATAAGATCTAGGTAATGTTTACAATATGTTTGGTTGGGCTACCTTAATTTTCCCTGACAAACTGAGAGATATCCTGAAAACAGACAGAAATAATAAATCTTGACTTTGAGACTTTGATTTCATCCTCTATGGAACACTCATCAATGAACTAGGCAAATGTGGTCTGAATTATGCAACTGTGGATTGGGCAGATAACTTAAAGGTAACTCTAGGCTGTTATTATTAACTCAGGATCAACCTGGGAGTTTCACTAAGAAATGGAAGTATATTGACAACATATTACTGGATACAGGTTTTTTTTTTTTTTTTTTTTTTTTTTTTTTTTTTTTTTTTTGTCATTTACCTAAATGTTGACATCAGAATATTACTTACTTTTCCTACACATGGACTCATGGGAGCAAAACTTACCCATTTCAAGAAAGTCCCCCCTCCCACCACTCACAAGAGTTTGGAGAGATTTAAAATGGAATAGGTTTTTATCAGGTGAGAAAAGGAAGTTATGTGAAACTTAAAATGAAAGTGAGTTGCTAGATTAAGTTACTTCTTGCAGTTTTTAACCCTTTGATTTCTTGGGTTTTGAGTAACACCAATAAAAATCCATTACCATGTTCATATTTGTGTCTAAACTCCTAGTGTTTATAAATAGACTAAGCTAAGAAGTGGACTGTGAATCAGGCCACACATCTTCCTGGGACACCAGAATCCCAGTGCGACATTTAAGCTTCCAGAAGACTACAAGTAACCACATCATTACCACAGAAATGCCACTTGCTTATTATAAGGCAGCCTGAGTCATTAAACTCAAGAGCCTCTGGAGTCTGTGGTCTTCCGGGATGTAGTGAGACTGAATTCTCCTCTCTGACCACTGCTCTCCCCTGTTCTGTGTCTCTCTCATCTAGTTACTCTTTGGCCTCGCCATGTCTCTCTAAGTGATCTGGTTGTCACTCTGGTTCTGGATTTACCTTGCATCTCTCTCCAGCTTGATCTTCAAAGTTAACATTTGTTAATACTGACCTCACTATAGTGCCAGAAACTCCTGCTTCCTCTTCACTGAGATGTGGTAAGGATCAAACAAGTTCATTTATGTGCAAGCAATTCAAAAATGTTAAAGTACCGTATGGATATTATTTCTATCTTTGCTCTCATTTCTGGCACTGATGATACTACATGGCCTATCGTAGGTATTTATTAAACAAGTGTTGAAGGAACAAATAAACAAATGAAAATACTTTCCATTTTACACATCAAAATCAGGTTGATATTCCTGAAGTTAAGCTCCCCCACCTTTCAAAAAAAAAAAAAAAAAAAGCTGACTTTAATTAGGTGCTTTGTTCTAAACAAGTATTATGTGAAGTTTAGGACTTTTTTTCTATTTTTGTGAAAAATGCCACTGAAATTTTATTAGGGATTACATTGAATCTGTAGATAGATTTGAATAGTATGGACATTTTAATAATATTAATTCTTCCAATCTGTGTCACTATGGGATATCGTTCCATTTATTTGTGTCAGTGGGAAAGGGTAGTCTCTTTAGTAAATGGTATTGGGAAAACTGGATATCCACATGTGAAAGAATGAAACTGGACCTTATCTCATATCATGCACAAAAATCAATTCAAAATTGATTAAAGACTTACACATAGGAAGTAAAACTGTAAAACTCCTAGAAGAAAACCCCTTGACATTGGTGTTGGCAATTTTTTCATGTGTGACACCAAAAGCGCAAGCAACAAAAGCAAACATAAGGAAGTTGGACTACATAAAATTAAAGCATTTCTGCACAGCACAGGAAACCATCACCAAAATGAAAAAGCAACCTAAGGAATAGGAGAAAATACTTGCAAACCATATAGTCAACAGACGGCTAATAACCAAAATGTATTTTCAAAACCTATACAATAGCAAAGAAAACACAAATTAACTGATTAAAAATGGGCAAAGGACCTGAATAGACATTTTTCCAAATTAGACAAATAGCCAACATATGCATAAAAATGTGTTCAACATCACTAATCATCAGGGAAATACAAATCAAAACCAATGAGTTAACTCCTTATACCCGTTAGGATGGCTATTCTCAAAAAGTCAAAAATTAATAAATGCTGGTAAGGATGTGGAGAAATTGGAACACTGTTGGTGGGACTATAAATTGGGACAGCCATTATGGAAAGCAATGTGGAATTTCTTCAAAAAATTAAGAATAGAATAACCATATGACTCAGCAATCATGAATATACATTCAGAGGAAAGGAAATTAGTATCTCAAAGAGATATCTGTATTCCCATATTCATGCAGCATTATTTACAATAGCCAACATTTGGAAACCACCTAAGTAAGTGTCCAATGACAGATGACTAGATAAAGAAAATGTGGTACACATATGGCTGAATGGAATACCATTCAGCCATAAAAAAAAGAAAATTCTGCAACAACATGAATGAACCTAGAAAACATTATGCTAAGTAAAATAAACCAGACAAAGACAAATATTGCATGATCTTATTTGCGTGTGGAATCTAAAAAAGCTCAAGTCATAGACATAAAGAGTAGAACAGTGGTTGCCAGGGGCTAGGGAGTGGAGGACATGGGAGATGTTGGTCAAAGGGTATAAGCTCTCAAGTTCTAGGATAAATAAATTCTGGAGAGCTAGTATACAGCACAGACATTATATTTAATAATGCATTGTATACTTGAAATGTGCTGAGAGCAGATATTAGTCTTACCGCCCCGCCCCCCAAAATGTTAAATAGGTGATGGGTAGGTGAACTAACTCGATTGGGGGAATCATTTCACAATGTATTTATATATCAAAACATCACACTGTACACCTTTAATATATACAGAGTCTATTAGTCAATCATATCTCAGTAAAGCTGAAGAAAGAAAAAGAACTGTGGCATTTAACTTAGAACACTGGAACCCTTTACAGAGTTTTAAGCAGTGGATTGACATGGATCAGAATTGCATTTTGTTAGGGTGATGAGGCTGAGATATGGAAAAAGAATTTGAGAGCAAGAAAATACAGAAGAAGGAGACCAAATGGGAGACTATGACAGAGTACAGAGAAAAGGAGATGATAACATGGTCACCAAAGCAGCCAAGGGACAAAAAGAAGAGGCTGAATTGACAGGTATTTGTGAGGAAGAATCTATAAAGGATTATCGAATCATATTTGATCTACTTTAATGTGAAATTACCATGAGCCATAATTTGAAGCACATTCATCCTTGTTTCACAATTTTGGGTATGAGGTAGCTCCAACAAATGAACATCAACTATAGTTCAACTTTTTAAGCAAATAGTTTGATGACATATAGACTGAAGAGGAACATACCTTGCCCATTTTATCAATAATAATAGTTCATGCTTCTAAAATTCAAGATGATGAAATAAAAATGAAAAATATTATTCTCCCTCAAGCACAAAACCAAATCTCATTTACATAGGGATTTATTAACTCTTTTTCCACTAGAAAAGAGTAACTTTTCAAATTTGATTTTGGTCAATTAAAAACGTCACTGCAAACTGAGGGTTGATGGGGGGGTGGGAGGGTGGGGAGGGTGGGTGATGGGTATTGAGGAGAGCACATTTTGGGATGAGCACTGGGTGGTGTATGGAAACCAGTTTGACAATAAATTTCATATATTGAAAAATAAATAAATAAATAAACAAACAAATAAATAAATAAAAACGTCACTGCCAATAGACTCCCAAACCAGTTTTTATTTGGTGGGAAAATTGTAAAACAAAAGCAAATAAGTTACTTACTGAGTAGATGTAAAATATATTTTACAATGCTTCCTCTCACCCACTGTCAACTTAGGGGACAGATTTGTCCTCAGGGTGCCATAGAGAGAGCAGCATTTATAATGCCCTCGCTAGGTCTTGGATACCTAAAAGTTTGAAAATGAGAATGAGCTGATCTTTTAAAAGCAGAGGCAGAGTACTTAAATACCACTTTTCAATAGTACCCAGAGGTTTTGAGAATTAATCAGCTCCAAAAATATATTACGTGCCCTCTGAAGGAAAATTAAAACACAAATCAAAATTGTTGAGGGAAACATTAGTGCCCTCCATCAGCTGAAGAGTTGCACACACATGCTGTGCTCACAGCCCCTGCAGGCCTAAGGCCAATAATGCCTAAACTACAGTTCAATGCAAGTGAGCATACAACGGAAGGGGTAGGGGGTCACCTCCCTGTAGTGGTATCAAAATCCTCTACCTTCAGCTCCTTTCTCCCCAGCAACTCCCTTGTTTTCTGTCTGAACAGAAAGGTTTAAGGATCTTTTGGAGCTCTAAAATTGCAAGCCCATTCTCCATTCCAACATGGGAGCTTTGTTGTCAGTTACCAGGTTAGTTACAAAGACTATGTTGGGAGTGGGTGTCATTCAATTCAATGGGAGATTAAGAAATACCCACACTTCTGTAAATGATTTAAATTCCAAGGCTGCCTAGAGAAAGAGCCAAGTATAGACACAGCTTTGGAATGCACCCTACTAATAAAGAAACATACTTATTGGGCAATACACATTATAATAAATCTTTATCAGAGTATAATGCTAACATAAGCAACTTCTGATTCTCTTTCCACCCTTCACAACCACAATTATACACATTTTATCCTGAAATTCAGTATTTACTCATTCATCCATTTACCCAACATATATTGGAGCCATACTATGGACAAGGCATTGTGCGGATTCTGTGAGAAAATCCAAGATGTACAAGACCCAAAGTTTTACTGAAGGGGTTTACAGTATAGCATAGAGTCTAAATCCCTTGACTTCTGAAGGGGAAACAATCTGAGTTTGTATATCAAGTCTGGTTGCTAACCTTGGGGAAGTTTATGGATCTGAGTTCTAGTTTCCTTGAGGATAATGATAATAACATATATATATATATGTATATATATATATATATATATATATATACATATATATATATATAACATACATATATATATGTATGTTATATATGTATATATATAATATATATGTATGTTATATATGTACATATATAATGAATATATATGTATGTTACATATATACATTATATATCATATAGGATAAGCATGAGGAGGAGGAGACTCAGAGCCACAGAGCCCAGCACAGAAAATGGAAAAGTCATATCAGTCTGCCTTTGGGATCATCAGTTCACTATGAGCCAAGAGTGGTCTGGAAATGTGGCTTGGGACCAGACTATGCATGGCCTTGAATGTAGGCTGAGAAATGTTGACTTTATTAAAAAAAAAATGATAGGGGCGCCTGGGTGACTCAGTTGGTTAAGCATCCACCCTCAGCTCAGGTCATGATCTCATAGTTCATGAGTTCGAGCCCCGCATCAGGCTCTGTGCTGACAGCTTAGAGCCTGGAGCCTGCTTCAAATTCTGTGTCTCCCTCTCTCTCTGCTCCTCTTCTATTCATGCTCTGCCTCTCTGTCTCTCTCTCTCTCTCTCCTTCAAAAATAAATAAAAACATTTAAAAAAATTAAAATAAATAAAACTAAAAATAAATGATAGGATATCCCGAAAAGTTATTTTGTGCAAGAGTAAGGACACAGATAACACTGTATTTCCAAAGGATAACTTCATATCCTATGTAATAAAGAAACTGGAAGGAAACTAGAAGTAAAGACGTTATTTAAAAAAAAAAAATGTTTATTTATTTTTGAGACAGAGAGAAACAGAGTGTGAGTGAGGAAGGGGCAGAGAGAGAGGGAGACACAGAATCCAAAGCAACCGCCAGGCTCTGAGCTGTCAGCACAAAGCCCAACACGGGGCTCAAACCCATGAACTGTGAGATCATGACCTTGGCCGAAGTCAGCCGCCCAACCGACTGAGCCACTCAGGTGCCCTGCGAAGAAGCTATTTAAAGGGTGATTACAGGGGCACCTGGGTGGCTCAGTCGGTTAAGCGTCTGACTTTGGCTCAGGTCATGATCTCACGGTCCGTGAGTTCGAGCCCTGTGTCGGGCTCTGTGCTGACAGCTCAGAGCCTGGAGCCCATTTCAGATTCTGTGTCTCCCTCTCTCTCTGCCCCTCCCCTGTTCATACTCTGTCTCTCTCTGTCTCAAAAATAAATAAACGTTAAAAAAAATTTTTTTTAAATAAAGGGTGATTACAAAAGTACAGGCCAAAACACAATGCATACCCTCAACCTAATCATGAAGAAAAACCAAGCAAATCCAAATGAAGGAATTCTCTACAGAATAATTGACCTGTACTCTTCAAAAGTGTCCAGGTCATAAA
Source organism: Puma concolor (assembly GCF_028749965.1). NCBI lineage: Eukaryota > Metazoa > Chordata > Mammalia > Carnivora > Felidae > Puma > Puma concolor. Next base: position 70,185,900 of record NC_141667.1, read on the forward strand.
AGACAAGGGAAGACTGAGGAAGTGTGACAGATTGCTGAGAATTAAGGATTCATGACAACTAAATGCTACGTGGATCCAGGAATGGATCCTGGAAGAGATCAAGGACATTAGTGGAAAAACTGATGAAATTCAAATAAAGGCCATAGTTCAGTTAATATTATGGTACCACTGTTAATTTTAATAAATGCATCATGGTTAGGCAAGATATCAACTTTAGGAAAGCTGAGTGAAAGGTATAAGAGCTTTCTATTATTTATATAACTTTTCTGTAAGCCTAAACTTTTATCAGATAAAAAGTTTTGTTTTGAAGTCCAAGCAAGAGAAGAGTAAAGACCTGAACCAGGGTAACGGTTCTGAGGACTGGGAGAGAGGAAGCAGAATTGGTAAGAATTGGATGCCGTCTGGGGCTGGTAGGGTGAGAAAGGAGTCATTGAGAATGTGACTCAAACCTCAGGGACTGAGCAATTAGTAGTCATTAACTTGAGGAAGTCCCAGGAAGGAACAGGTTTCAGAGGGTGGGTAATGAGTTCCATCTTGCACATCTTGGGTTGTAGATGAGAGAGATCCATAGGAAACTACATATGAATGACAGGGAAAGGTAGGGTTGTAAATTTGGGAGTCAAACAAAATAAGGTAATAGTTAGAACTATGGGAGTGAATACATTTACCAAAGGGGACAGAAAAAAGTATGAAAACAGACACTTTTTGGGAAATATCCACATTTAGGAAGAAGATGAAAAAGGAAGAGCTACATCCTCATTCCATTTCTTTCATTAGGGGAAAGCACATGTTTAAAAATATAACAGATTGGGAGTACACTGGGGCTCTGGAAGACACCAGTTTTATACGTCCATAATGGAGGTAATGAGTGATGGGGATTAAACAAAAAGAGAAAAAGGGAAAGAGAAGATTGGGGGTCATTTGTGTGTACTTTCAAATAAATAGAAAAGCTTCAAGAAGTATGCTACTGGATTGATCAAGTTTGGGATTTGAAATCTCAGTGGCATGTTTTACAAGAATGTAACTGGGCTTTTTACCATTAGCCTTGAAAGTTAAAACCTCATCTCTCCAAACACCTTAGCTTCTTGGAGAGTTCCACTATACATTTAGAAGAATAAAAGATTGCAAATGAAATGAGCAGGATAGTCTGACTGCAGTGCATTTTAGGAAAATCTGCTAGAGAATAGTACCGTGTTTTCAGTTTTCCTAGAAAAGAGTCCCCACACACACATTTTAAACATGTATGCCCATATGTAGCCTCACAGATCCTAAGTTTACACTTTGGTGAACCTGTTTTGAACACAAATGGCCTTCTGCTTTCCAGCTTCCTGATGTAGCTATCTGCAACACCCCACTTGTAGAGAGTTTCTCCTCCTCCAATTCTAAATGGTTCTTAACACCGTGTTCCCATAGCTCTTGTGCCTGGTCCTCCATGGGGTCAACCAGAGCTCTTCTATGGGATTTGCAATGGTAACTAATTAATTTATTTAGACTATAGACATGAAAAGTGCAAGGCATGAAACTTGGAAATTGTCAGCAGGCATGTTCTCTGCAAGTCTATATTTAAAAATAAGGATAGGGGCACCTGGGTCACTCAGTTGGTTAAGCATCTCACCTCAGCTCAGGTCATGATCTCATGGTTCTTGAGTTCAGCTGTGCTGACAGCTCAGAGCCTGGAGCCTGCTTTGGATTCTGTGTCTCCCTCTCTTAATGCCCCTCCCCCACTCATGTTCAAGCTCGCTCTCTCTCTCTCTCAAAAATAAACGTTAAAAAAAACTTTTAAAAATAAGAATAAAGCTGAAATACAGAATGAAGCTGATGTGAATCAGAAATCCCAAAGGAATTCTGCTGTCATCTGGTTACTGGTTCCAATTGTTGCTGGAGCACAGAAGTATCACTGCCCCCTTTCAACTCCACATGTGAGCACATTACTTACCACCAAAGTCTTCCAACAAACTCCCTTTTTCTGTTTTTGCCCAAGATAGTTAGAAGTGGAATTCTGTCAGTTGCTACTTGAAGAGTTATCACTAATACTCCTAAGGATTCTGCCTGGTTAAGAGGACTCTGTTCCTCATTATTCTTTTTAAGCCATTTCTAATGAATCCTTGTGCCCTAGGATAGAATTTGTTTATCACATTTGACCTCTTAAAGGCAGGGGCTTCCTTGCTTGCTTGCTTGCTTGCTTGCTTGCTTGCTTCCTTCCTTCCTCCCTCCCTCCCTCCCTCTCTCCCTCCCTTTCTTCCTTCCCTCCCTCCCTCCCTCTCTTTCTCCCTCCCTTTCTCTCTCTTTCTTGGTTAGCACTGGGGCCAAGTACAGTATCTGATACCTAATCTAAATCTGGAATTTTGGACCATTTGAAAGCATCCCTGTATCTCCATCATGACTCTGCATGTGAGATTTGATTTTTACAAGAAACAATCTTATTTTTAAACTCAAAGAAATAAATGTGATTGGTAGTACAGGAGAAAGAGGAGCTTTGGAGCCAACCAAGGCTGCATGTGAATCTCTCCTCTGCCACACACTAACTCTGTGACCATGACCAAATTGCATAACCTTTCTGTTAAATTGCTTTAACTTCTCATAGAAACTAATAGTGAACGGTTTCCAATATGCCAGGCACTGTGCTAAGCATTTCACAGGTTACCTTTAGCAAGTAACTGCTGTCATCCCCATTTTACATATGAGAACACTGAGGTTTAAAAAGTTAAGTCACTTGCCAAAGGACAGTAAATGACAGTCTCAAAAGCCCATACTTAACTATCAGTGGACATTATACAATATCCATCCCACAAGAATACTGTGAGGACTAAGATATCATAGGCACTGTGTCTGGCATCCCACATGTGGTGATAGTAATTAAAACAAGTCTATGTTTTCCTCTTTTTTTCTTATATGTCCAACTCTAAGCTATAGGAATTAAACACTAATTATTTTGAAAAAGAGATACGTGCAACAGAATCAGGCACCACTTGGACAGGACGTTTTCATTGTCGTAGTTGTTTTATATTCACACCAAGAAATAATAATCAAATTAATCCTTCTATAGACAGCAACTACTCACTAAAGATAAGTAGCAGGACCACTAGCTAACTGCTGTACTGCCCATGAGGTGGGCACTGATAGTCTCTATTCAGAAACAACACAGGATCCAGAAGAGTGAGGTAGAGAAGGCCCACATGGCTTCTCAAGGAATTTTTCTTGGCTTCCCCGAGTTATCCCCATACTGTTTCCTGTCTTACCTCTCTCTTCCTGCCCTTGGGTTTGTCACTCCTACTTCTGTTCATTTGAGCGCAGAGAATCCATGGCTTACATTGGAAAGAGACATCTCTCCGCAGCTAACCAAATGAGTAAAGGAAATAAAGGTATGTGTTCATGGAATCAGGCAGTCTGTCTCTTTATGTTAACAAATTAAATGACAAAATTCTTCCTTTGTCCACTGCAGGCTAAACTGAGCCTTCGTCCTTCTTACTTTGCTGAGGAGTTTTTCCCTCCATCTTGCCCCTAGTATAAAGTGAAAATTAAAAACCTTCTCTCCAACACTCAATATCAAATACTTTCTCTCTAGGCTCAGATCTCCGGGACGAAGTTTTACTCCGTTACCTGATTTCACACATGAAAGTTGTCTATATTTCCCTTTCTAAAGAAATATAAGGAGAAAATGTAATTATAGGTTCTGTCATAGAATCTGAAGTACAACATTTCACCGGTGGTCAAAGAGATGACAGGGCAAAAATACTCTTCACTTTTCTTTTTTGCCCTTTAAAAAAAATTGATTTTTCATGGAAAGCATTTTTTAAATTATTATTAAAATAATTCATCTCTTTTTCAACTTTTCTATGTCTAATTAATCATTGAAATTTGACAATAATGTTTTTGGCCCCTCTACTATGGATTCAGACAAACTAGTTAAATAGGGATTAACTGAAGAAATGGAAATTATATTTATCACATGGTACTACTGCTTTTCTATAAGCAATTCTAAATAAGGCTGAAACATGAATTTAAATGCTCTGACCCTGACATTATCCATAAATGTGTTTACATGTATGTATCTGGGCCTACACCAGACAATGCACTTAGTGTCTGAGGCAGCAGAGTAGACTAAAATACTGTACTAGGTTTAGGGAATATTATTTAATTTTCATGAGATTCAGTGTACTCATTTGTAAAATTGGAATAATGTCTTACAGATTTAATATCAAGATATCATAAATATATCAAGAGACATGCAATATTTAGTGAACATTAGCTCTTGAAATATGGCATGTGTTTATATTTGTAAATATTACAAAGATACACAAACACATGTACACACACACACACACACATTGAATCATCATCTAAAGGGTATACACAGAGAATCAAATGTGAAATTAGTGATTCTGCCAAACCTCAGATACTTATTCAAGGTCATTCAAGAGATGCTTCAGTGTCTCTGCTCTCTACAAACAGCAATCCTCTTAGAAGGTAGTATTGAAATTCATTGAGGTTTCAATGATTTGGGGACGATGACTTTCAAAGCCAAAGAAAAGGAGTAGAGATACTTGCCAACTTTATTCTGCTTATCTCCAGTCAGAGTTAATAGTGCTATTTATATTGAGTGACCCTAAATAGTTCTTCACATTTGGATAGTGTTTGTGCAGCCATTAAATTGACTCTCTGGGAACAAATGGAAAAACAAATCAACAACAAGCATGTCTTTTGTCAGTTTCTATCAGCTTGGGCTGGCACTGCCTTTCCATTATTGGTCTCCAGAAGAACATGTGACCCAGTGGGCAGATAACTGTCAGAGTCACAGCAGTTAACTTCACTTTTCAATATTTCCTCCAAATTTGCACCTAGAAGAGTTTCATGGGTAATGAGATGAGTTTTCAAATGAAAAAGACTTAAAATGGAATCCCAGGTGGACATCTCATGGATTGACTTTAAAAGTTATTCAACTTTCTGAATGCCAATTTCCTCACCTAAAGTATTTTCTACCACAAAGGTTTGTTCTTACAAGTCCATGTTCATGCATGTAAAGCACCTGCTGTATACCTGGCAAGTGGTATCAAGTTGTTAACAGTTTATTTCCTAAAAACTACTACTAGCAATTCTATCTACTGTAAAACACTGTGATAGGCAACTGCTGAATCTAGAAACATTATGATCTAATAGAACAAAGGCATAAAAAGGTAAATGTTCTCAACAAGAAACACTGACTACACATTTATTAATCAAAGATTGTGTTGACACAGCTTTTGAAAACTCATGATTTTTACATGCACTAAATTCATCTATATTTAATACACTAGATAAAACATTCAGCACATGTTATGTTTGGATTTCACTAATAAGGGGACTTTCTACACATCTGCTTTGCTTATCTAATACTCAAGCACAGCCAATAATTTCAAAGAAGGTAGACTGCAATTAAGCATCAGTTTCATTTCTGGATAGCAGTGCTTATCCAATAGAGTAGTCATGAAACTTAAGATAATGACAATAAAAGTGCTAAACACAATTTGAAACATTTTATAATTTGTGAGCTTTTTTCACAATTAAGTCAACAAGGATATTCTTGGTAATGGCCAAGTACCCAGTTCAGTAATTTGCTGATTGTTGTTCCAAATTACATTAATTATTTACACTGCAAAATTTAAAATATGTAACATTTTAAGTAGTTAAAGTAGATCAAACAACATTAAATATCCCTATATGGTAAAATGTAGCAAAACACTTTCCCATAATTCAAAGAACATCCTATTTTCTAAAAAGTCAAAGTACCGTTATAAAATGACCAAAAATGGCTGGATTTGTAAAAAGTAGATCAGTGGCTGATAGTGAATCAAATTCTTTTGTTTTGCAGTATTTATATGTGCAATGTGTTGAGCAATCACTTCTAATACAAAGCCCCAGATGCCTGGTGAAATGCACAAACAAGATTCTCTCTGCTCTGCACAGAGACTCTTGCACAACTGTTTTATGTATTCCTTTGGTCTTGAAGTTTATCAGCTTTTGGCTTGTATGTATAATCTGAGGTCTAGTGTCTGCCAATTTAACCAAACACATCCCCATATCTACTCAAATTGACAGGAACGATAATTACAATTAAAAGATTCATTCCGTAGGCTCAGTTGCAAATGGAATGAAAGCTAGGAGTCTTCTCTGCATGTATACACACAAACACACAATTCTGCAGGCTACTTCACGAAATGATGGAACATAACTGAGATTAAGCATTCTTGATAAGAAGAAGTAGGTGGGTGACTGGAAGCTTGGGAAAGGCAAATGGTGAATTCCATCTCTATCACATTCATCTTTATATACTTGGTGACTAGCATAGTGGTGTGACAAGGTAGGTTCTGTTTAAATGTTGAATCAATAGGGGCGCCTGGGTGGCGCAGTCGGTTAAGCGTCCGACTTCAGCCAGGTCACGATCTCGCAGTCCGGGAGTTCGAGCCCGGCGTCGGGCTCTGGGCTGATGGCTCGGAGCCTGGAGCCTGTTTCCGATTCTGTGTCTCCCTCGCTCTCTGCCCCTCCCCCGTTCATGCTCTGTCTCTCTCTGTCCCAAAAATAAATAAAAAACGTTGAAAAAAAATTTAAAATAAATAAATAAATAAATAAATAAATAAGTAAATAAATAAATAAATGTTGGATCAATAAAAGAATGAGGAAAAAATAAAGTAGAAAGAATAGGCAGAGCACAGCAGAGGACTCCTGATTCTCTATTTTACGAAGTAACCAAATTTTCCCTTTAAAAATAATTATTCCCTGTAAGACTGACATTCTGTGAAGCCCTATTGATACTCTTTTAGCATTGCCACCTTACTCTAGGGACCTAGAAGACTTAACACAATTTCACATAGTGACTGATTTACAGCAAAGAAAGAAATTGTGTCTGGGATGTATGAGTCTCCAGAGATCACAGGTTTTACTTGGTTGAGCTGAGTGATGTGTTGATTCTTGACTCATTCACAGGTAGCATTCTTGTTTGCTGGGCAATGACATCACAGCCATCCTCTGCAAACCACAGAGGACTGAATATGCTTTCTGCCCACTAGGACTGTCTGACAGCCCCTGTATGTGTTCAGAGGAAGTCACTCACTAATTCACTATGCTCTCTTTTTGGGTAGGGACATTTTCTGAGGTGACATTTTAACCACATTGGTTGTTACACCTACCTGTCTATTAATAGCAATCAGCCCAGCCCAGGAATCTGTGTTGGGACTACCTACTCCCCTGACACCATTGGCATTCCAAGGAAACCCCAAATCCACAGAGAAGAGGGAGACTGGCTGTTGTTTACAAATGTCTACTGTGCAGAGCTGTGAACGTGAGGAGAAAACAGAAGACAAAGATGTCTTTGAAAAGTAGAAGAGAAAGTAAAGCTTCCCCAGAGACCAACCACCATGGAAGCTTCTCCTTCCATTCTCCATCCTTCCCCTTATTTCCAACACAAGAGCACATCATATTTCTAACTTACTCAATTCCTTTGGCTAACTGAAAATTTTGATGACAAATCAAGCAAACAGGAGTAGGTATAAATAAGAAAGCAATTTTTCCTGATGATTTGAGTTGTAGGTATCAATTCTAGGCAAGAGTAGCAATATTCACTTCATACCCCAAAAATGCCATGAAAAGGACATCCTACGGGGCACCTGGGTGGCTCAGTAGGTTAAGTGGGTGACTTTGGCTCAGATCATGATCTCAGAGCTTGTGAGTTGGAGCCCGCGTCAGGTGCTATGCTGTCAGCTCAGAGTCTGGAGCCTGCTTCCGATTCTGTGTCTCCCTCTCTCTCTCTGCTCCTTCCATGCTCATGTTCTGTCTGTCTATCTCTAAAAAATAAACATTAATTTTTTTTAAATAAAAGGACATCCTACAGTACTAGTGGATATAAACCACAAGTCAACAATTTTTGTGATCAAACATTAAAAGCGGAAACAACTTCTTTCTCACTTATTGATTCTTCATACTTTTTTTCTTTTGCAAATACTCAGAGCCATTTGGTTTTCTCCAAGCGTTAACACCTACCCACATGATGGTATTTAAAATCCAGTAGGCCTAGAAATGCTTCTCTCTTCCCCCCTCTATGCCCTCCAATCTCTACTACCACTCTCAGTTGCTGACTCCAAAATGGCACTAGGCTAAGAAAAGAAAGAAATCAAAGGATTGGGAAATTTCTTAGCAATTGTCATTTTCCCTTTCATTCAAGATGCAATTTAACAGCTGAAAGTGAAAACTGAAAAGAATGAGCAATTCCTTTATTCAGGACTCTGTAGAAACATAACAATATTAGGCAGCTGCCTTGAGGAGACACAGCAAGCTTATTTATTATAAGAGGCAGTACAGAGACTGGTTGGAAAAAAATAAACCTGTGTGTTCCTGCAGCCTCTTGGATTGTTATAATTTTAATGTGATAATATGCCCTTCTCTCCATATGCTCACCCTTACATTCTTGGGTGGATTCAATACACGATGTCAACTAAGTGGAATTGTATCTGGTAGCCCAATGCACAAGGTCTAAAGACTTCATTTTATTCCTTTTCATTTGAAAACAGAAAGGTCTGAATAAAAGTTCAACAATTAAGTGATCTGAACTATATTAGATATCACATCACTATTCTATTTCAGTTTTAAAGCTCCTGGGCATGTGTGTCACTGCCAGCCTGCAGGGACAGGTTGCAAATGACCTTGCTTTGGGTCTGTCTCCAGAACATATATCTTCTTCAGGGGACTCCCTTAGGTTTGTCAGCCTTTATTCGCTAGTGTCCTTGACATAGAACACTGCCTGTATAACCCTGGACAGGCTCTCAGTCTATCTAGGAAAGTAGAAGTGATTCCGTCAATAAATCCCATCATACATAAATACCTGAGGATGTCCCAACAGACCACCTGAAGAGCAAGTTCTGAATTTCAAAGACATGCTTCCTGATTCTATAATTACAGAGCTGATAGTGAAGTCACAGAAAGCTCCTGGGGAGTGAAGAGGAACTTAAATAAGAAGGTAGGCTCCTGGTTATAAAACAATGCTGACTACAGCTGTGTGATCTAAACTTTGAAGATAAAAAGGACACTTTATAAAAGCACAGGCACTTGGCTTCATATTTGGAATGTCCAGAAAAACAAACTTAAAAGATTTTACACCATTCAAAGATATTCAGGGAAAGCAGGCCATTCAGAAAAGACTTATCTAACTTTTCACCCTGCTAGTGGTAGACATTTATTTATGAAACAATCTATTATACTGAATGATAGACACTGTACTAAGCATTAAGCTGATAGAAATATAGAAATTAAAATCAAAGTTTAAACTTCAAGAATTTCATTATACAATTTGAAAGACAAATAAATACAAAATTGCAATCTAAAGATCACCAAATTTGTCAAAGATTCTGTAAAGTGATTTCCAATGACTGACTGTATAAATTATACTATATCCATAAAGATAGGACATACTGATCTCAAAGATTAATGGAAAAGCCTTGCTAATAAGAATAAATAAATACAAGTTTTTGGTATCATACAAGTCAAAGAATAGAGGATATCCTGAGAGAAGTACCAGATTCTAATCACATTTCTGGTACAACTTCAACATTTTGGCTAAGTCTTTCAATATTTCTGGCTCTGTTTCTTCAGCCCTTAAAATGTTATAAAATATTTCTAAAGTTTATCATAGTACTAAAATAACATCAGTATTAAACACGGGATATCATAAAATGTCTCACATCTTAAACTTTTACTCCACATAATTAAATATTTTTGATGATCCAGTCATCATTACAATATCAACATATAAATGGAGGTAAATGCACACTGGGATTTTGGTTCATTTTATTTGTCACTGTATTAAGCATTTATATCAGGTAGGGACCCCACAAGAAACAGATAACATATCCTGGGATATTCCAAGGAAGGTCAAAATGCTATTGACAAAGCTATGAGTCAGTGTAGAAGAACCACAAAGGATAGTGGATTAACAAGAAGAGAGAGGGGTTAAGAGAACCCAAAAGAATAGAGTTGTGTAAAAGAGGCCACCTCTAGTCAAAGGACCCACACACTTGAAGCAATCATACAGAGACACCCAACAGCCAAAAAAACCTAGAATCCATAACCTTCTGAGGTGAAGACTAGGACAGAGAATAATGAAGAAGATCTGGAACGATGTCAGAAGATATCTAGAATGGTCCACATTTTTTCCCCTCTAGTATCTACTCTTATCATTTATCCAGATAAAAAATGTGTCAGCCATTATGGAAAACAGTATGGTGGTTCCTCAAAAAATTAAAAATTTAACTACCATATGATCAAGCGATCCCACCCCTGGGTATACATCCGATGTAAATGAAACCAGCATCTAAAAAAATACCTGCATACCCATGTTCACCGCAGCATTATTCACAGCAGCCAAGATATGGAAAAAGCCTAAATGCCCCTTCATGGATCAAAGAAATGTGACATATATATAGATATATAATGGAATACTATTCAAACTTAAAAGAAAAGGAAATTCTTCCACTTGCAACAACACGGATGAAACTAGAGGGGGTTATATTAAGTGAAATAAACCATAGAAAGACAAACACTGTAAGGCATCACTCATTCTAAAAATAAATAAAATAAAATAAAAGCCAATTTCATGGAAACAGAATAGAATGGTTGTTGCCAGAAGCTGGCGAAGAGAAAAATGGGGTGATACAAGTCAAAGGATATCAATGTTTAGTTTAAGAATAAGTTTGAGGCTGTAATATACAGCATGGTGGCTCTGGTTAATACTTTAATACTTATATACTCAAAAGTTGCTGAGAGTAGTTTCTTTTTAGAGAGAGCACACACGCACAACTGAACAGGGCATGGGGGTGGGAAGCAGAGACAGAGAGAGATATAATCCCAGAAGGGGGAGGCAGGGGAAGAGAGATTGAGAAAGAGAGAGAGAAGCAGGGTTTTCCTGAAACAGGGCACGAGCTCACCAATGTAGGACTCGAACTCATGAACCATGAGATCATAACCTGAGCCAAAGTCAAATGCCTAACGACTGAGCCACCCACTGAGAGATTTTAATCATTCTCACCACAGAAGGCAAAAAAAAGAATAACTGTGTGAGATGATGGATGTATTAATTATCCTGATCTTGGTAATCATTCCACAATGCATAAAGAATCATCACATCAAAGACTTTAAATATATATAATAGTATTTGTCAAATCTTATTCTATAAAGTTAAATTCAAAAAATTTAAAGCCATGTGTCCCCAGTACAGATGTCACACAATGTCTCATTAATTAATGCATTAGAACAGCCTGGTGTCAGTTTAGTCAAGTCCCACTCAAACCTAGAATGTTAGTCACCAATTGTGTCCATGATATGAGGAAGAAGAGGAAAGGGAAAAAACAAACACAAAAAACAAAAAACAAATAAAACAACAACAACAAACCATAACTGCTACAGTCGCTGCTTCTGTAGCTAGTCATGAAACCTGAGTTGATGATCTACAGCCATCCCATCTCACGTTTCCATCCTTTCCACTAGGAATTCAACTAGACAAAAACTTTACCTTGATGGTGTAGCCCTAGTTTCTATTTCTACAAAATTCAAGGCTTCAGGAATCTTGTCTTAATTGGATTGCTGCAGTTTTCCATTGACCAGAACACTGAGTATAGATTTTTGAATGTATAAGAAATTCCCCCATTAAATCCCCTGGGTGCCCTGCTACTCTTTGCTCTCAGTGAGGACCAGAAATCGTGTTTCTTCCTGGTATTTGCAACAATCACCCCAGATAGAGCAATGACCTTTATGTCACAAGCAAACCAAAATGACCAGAAGTGTCCAGTACATCAGAACAACTACTGCTTGCTAGTGAAGTAATTCCTTTTCACTCTAAGCCCCCCAAAACCACCAAGGCCAAAATTACAGAGATAGGGAGCAAATGTTTCCCAAATGGGTTGTTAAGTTTAAGACTAAGACTCTCATCTTCACTCTTTGGTTCCAGGAGCCATGTATTCTGGCTAACAGAGAAACTAGTGTGTGAGTAACTAAGAGCGATGCTGTTTCTGGTATCTGAATCTTATCACACAGCATCTCAACTTCACAAGGTGTTTCCCAGCTATAAATGTAAGTTAATTTCCAGCAGACCATCCCATCATTCTATGGAGCCAAGTGTTTCTCAGCAATGAAGCACAGGCTGAGACCATGGGTGTATTCCTGCATTTCTGCACTTACTCTGCTGTAAAATATGTACCCTTACTAGAGGTGATGTCATGTAGTAGACCATGGCAATGAAGAAAACATTTCTCAGATACATAGATGGTGGTTTGAGCTTTCCTGAAATATGAATCTACCCCTATAAAGAGACAACCATGCCCTCCCTATGTAAAAAGTGATCAAATATAACTAATATACTACCAGGTTGCCTGCTGGTCCTCCCTTGAAAATGGTGCCTTATCAGGAGTTCAGTGTTGGTATATATTATTGATGGTTTGGGCAATCAAGACTGGCAGTAGTCACTTGAGGAGAAGACCACAAATTTGAACTCATGCATAATTTCCATCCCTGCCACTCCAGATACTTTGCAGGGGGACTCATTGAATTGGAAACAGATGACTGAGGGAAAAAAACTGGCAATCAGGAGAAAGAAAATCTTGTTCATCTCTGCAGTGAATGTCCTGAGATGGGCATTACATGGAACAGGAGTATCTTCACATGCTGTACCCATTATGAGAGATCCATTCATACCTCTCTCTCAGATGTCCTTACCAATTTTTCAACTTTGTTATTTCCAAACCCCTGATCAGTCCACCAGCCCGTTAGCTACTGCCCATGAATCACTGTAGGTCTATACTTTAGGTTGTCTCCCTTTCTACACAAAATAAACAACCAGATGGTCTTTAAAAACAACAACAACAACCAGATGCCCTAAAACAAGTTCCTCTCACATGGAGGATTTCTGTTAACCAGTGTCTTTCAGGCCATTCTGAGTAGGACTGTGGTGTAGCAGCCAAACTCTTCTTACTGTCACTAACATACTATACAGATAAGTGTACAGACTGGGATTATGCTTTTATCTCCTTAATCCCACAAGTCAGTAAACCAATACAGAAGTTTTTCCAATTACTAAGTATATGTTTTACAACTGGGAAAAATAAGCTGAGTATGGGTTCATGTTCCCTTTGGACACACCTTTTAGATACACACTGTGCAGGACTCTCTATCACCTGAGCTCCATAAACTCCTATTAGGACTTGTGAACTACCATATCATTTTCAGTCTCTGAGGATCTTAAGTTCAGAGCCAGTACCCAAAAAATGCTGAAGAGCTGAGCTCCATTCTGTCCTATGCATAGTGGCCCTGGAAAATGGCTCTAGGAATATCTGGAGAAGGCTTATGTGTTTGTTACACAGTTGTTCCTCAAAAAGACTTTACTTCACCTCCACTCAAGGGACTCTGGGTCTATGCACTGACTTAGGAAATGGATAAATCCCACTTGAGGTAATTCAATATTGTTTTCTTCCCAGCCAGGCTTACAAAAAAAAAAAAAAATTTATTAGACTGTCCATCTATATCATTTCTAAGGATAAACTGCCAGAAATTCCTGCAGGCAAAATCCTCTAATTACCATTTTAGACATGATATTATTAGAGCAACTGCATTACTACCTGTTCTCTCCAACTCCATATGACATTATTACCATTGAGATAAAAGAAAAAAAAAAAAAAACAATTCCACTAAAATGTCCCTACATTGTATCTGACCAACAGAGTGCTGGCAATTGAGAGGTCTTCAAAAATGGCGGTGTGCTCCTTACCAATGATTTCCTAATGCTCCAGTGAAAAGAATACCCTCCAAATTCTCCCAGAGTGTGTGAATGAAAGTGGCTGAGTTGGTTATATATAATAAATCCATTTCAACATTCCCATTTCCTACAGCATCAGACTCCTACCACTTCAAAATGTAAACATGGGAGAGCTAGCATTTTAATCTTATTAACTGTAAGCCAACTTTGAGTACAGGTTTGGATCAACCATCCCAGCAAACCACTCACGTCTCTATCAGGTGTGGGAGCCAAACTATTATATTCTGAATCCCAAATGAATATACTCACTTCCATGAATTCAGCCTTCTCTGATTATATTTCATCAATGTTGCTCAAACACCCCAAGAATCCACTGGTAGCTTACTTTGCAAGTTCCTAATGATGGATAATGGCAAGGCCATTTTCTTCTTTTTTTAAGAAGCATATTTCTTTTTCAGTTAGTTTTTTTATTGAGATATAAAATACATTATTATTGCATGAATGGTATAAAGAACTTTAATAAAACATTTACCTAGATTCAACAATCATTAATGTTTTGCCCAATTTATACTTTCATTTCTCTTTCTCTACATAAACACATCTTCACTCACTTTTTTTCTGAATCATTTGCCATTTGAGGATATTGCAGACATGCACTCTTACCCCAAAATACTTCAATATGTATTTTCCAAGAACAAGAATATCCTCTCATATAAGAACTATAAAATTACCAAAATTAGGAAATTTGATTTAGCCACATCTTATATAATTATCTGTATTTGCAATTTGCCAATTGTCCAAATAATATCCTCTACAGCTATTTTCCCCAGATAATAAAATACATGTTTACTGTTTGAAAGTAAATCTTACTTTCCTTTTTTTATTATTGTGGCAAGAATGGTTATTAACTACCTTCTTAACATATTTTGAAGGGCACAATCCAGTATTGTTAACTATAGACACAATACCATACAGCAGATCTCTAGAACTGACTCATTATATATAAATGAAATTTTATAACCAATGGAATAGCTACTCCCCATTTCCTTCTCCTCTAAGCCCCTGGCAACCACCATTCCACTCTGTGTCTCTAGGAGTCTGAATATTTTAGATATCTCACAGTAGTGGAATTATGCAGTATTTGTCCTTTTCTGACTAGTTTTAGTGTAATGTGCTCCAAATTCATCCATGTTGTCGTATATGGCAGGATTTCCTTCTTTTTTAATGTATTGTATGTATACACTGTATTTTCTTCATCCATTCATCTACCAATGAACATTTGGGTTGTTTCCAAATCTTGACTATTGTGAATAATTTTGCAAAGAACATGTAAGTGTAAATACTTCTTTGAGATCGTGATTTCATATATACTCAGACATGAGATTGATGGGTATTTTCCTTTGTACTTTATAGTAAATTTCATAGCATAATTCTACTTTCAGTTTTTTGAGGGATCTCCACACTTTTTTCCATAGTGGCTGCACCATTTTACATTCCCATACAAAGTGTTCAAGGGGTCCAATTCTTGTACATTCTTATCAATACTTGCTGTCTTTTGTTTTTTGATAATAATTATCTTAACATCCTAAGTGGTGGGTGATATTTCATTATGGTTTCATTTGCATTTCCCTGATGATTAACAATATGAGCATCTTTTCATGTACCCATTGGCCATTTGTATGTCTTCTCTGGAGAAAGGTCTATTCAAGTTCTTTGCCCCTTTTAAAATCAGATTATTTGTTTTTAAGCTATTGAGGTGTAGGGGTTTCTTTTTTGTTTAAAATATTGACCCTTTATCAGATATATGGTTTGCAAATAATTTCTCCCATTTCCTAAGTTTCCTTTTCACTCTGTTGACTATTTCCCTTGCTGTGCAGAAGCATTTTAGTTGGACATAATCCCACTTGTCTGTTTTTGTTTTTATTTCATGTGTCTTTGGTGTTATATCCAAGAAATAATTGCCTAGACCAATGTCATAAAGCTTTCCCCTACATTTTATTCTAGGAATTCTACAGTTTTGGTTTTTATGCTTAAGTCTTTAATCAATTTTGAATTGATTTTTGTGTATGGTGTAAGGTAAGGTTCCAATTTAATTCTTTTGCATATTGATAGCCAGTTTTCCCAACACCATTTGTTGAAGAGACAATCTTTTCCCCATTTTGTATCCTTGGCACTTCTGTTGAAGATCATTAATTAGACTGTAACTGCATAGGTTTGTTTTTAGACTCTATTCTGTTCCATTGTCTGTATGTCTGCTTTTATGCCTCTACCTTTCTTCTTAAGACTGCTTTGGCTATCTGAGGTTTTTGTGATTCTATATGAATTTTAGGATTGTTTTTCTGTTTCTGTAAAAAAATTGCCATTGGGATTTTGGTAGGCATTACATCAAATCTGTGGATCATTTTGGGTAGTATGAACATTTTAACACTAATCTTCCGATTTGTGAACATAGGATATCTTTCCGTTTGTTTGTGTCTTTATTTTTCATTAACGTGCTATAGTTTTCAATGTATAAGTCTTTTACCTCCTTCGTTAAGTTTACTCCCAAGTATTTTATTCTTTTTGGTGCTACAATAAATGGAATGACTTTCTTAATTTCCTTTTTGAACTGTTCCTTCTTGGCGTATAAAAACACAAGTGATTTTTGTATGTTGATACTGTATCCTACAAATTTATCAATTCCTGTTTTTATTTTTGTGTAGTCTTTAGAGTTCTATATATAAGATCATGTCATCTGCAAACAGGTAATTTTACTTCTTTCTGATTTGTATGCCTTTTGTTTCTTTTACTTAATTGTTCTGGCTAGGCCTTCCAGTACTGTTTACTAGAAGTGTTGAGAGTGAGCATCCTTGCCTTCTTCCTGATCTTAGGAGAGAAATTTTTAATTTTTCACCATTGAGTGTGATGTTAATTGTGGGATTTTCAAAAATTGACTTTATTATGTTGAGGTTAATTACTTCTATTCCTGGTTTTTGTAATGAAAGGGTGTTGAATTTTATCAAATGCATTTTTTGTGTCCATTGAGATGATCATGTAAGGTTTATCCCTTATTCAATTTTTTTCCTTTATTCCATTAAGGTGGTATAATACATTAGTTGATCTGTGTGTGTTGAACCATACTTAATCCCAGGATTAAATCCTTCTTGGTTATAGTGTACGATCCTTTTAATGTAGCATTTTGTCAAGGATTTCTCCATCTATGTTCAATGTGAATATTGGCATATAGTTTGTTTGCTTGTTTCATAATATCTTTGTCTGGTTTTGATATCAGGATAATGCTAAGAGTATTTTGGGCAATGATACCCTAGCGAATTGGATAACTTAAAAGAAATTAATCCTTGGGGTACCTGGGTGGTTCAGTTGGTTAAGTGTCTGACTCTGGATTTTGGCCCAGGTCATGATCTCACAATTTTATGAGTTCTAGCCCTGCATTGGACTCTGTACTGACAGCACAGAGCCTGTTTGGGGTTCTCTCTCCCTCTTTCTCTCTCTGCCCCTACCCTGTGCATTCACGCACATGCTCTCCTTCTCTTTCTTAAAATAAATAAGCTTAAAAAAATTAATTCTTAAAATCATACAACTTAACAAGACTTAATCATAAAGTAAAAGAAAACCTAAATAACAAATTAAGGAGACTGAATCAATAATAATAAAAAAAATCCCAATAAAGAATATCCAAGGATCAAATGACTTCACTGGTAAATGTTACAAACATTAAAAAAAGAATTAACACCAAGCTTTCTTAAACTTTTTCAAGACATTTAAGAAAAGAGAATGCTTCCAAACTCATTTTATAAAGCCATTTACTCTTGCAATATATAAACTTTTTTTTAGAGCAGTCCTGGTCAATGTTGGGATCTAACTCTCTTCATGGACCCAAAGGAAATGTGCAGAGTGTGAATGCCCAAGAAGAGAGATACCAACTTCTGAAGCAATTGAAATACTATCTCAAGGGCAGTCATCAAAAAACTTTAAGCAGAGGAGAGTCCATTCTCTCAGATAGCAAAAGAACAAGAACAAGCTCACTCTTTCACCATTAAGAGAGGTTCTGGGGGAAATCAGAAGTAAAAATTGCTCAGCCTTGTTCATGTCTAATCCCATTCAATTAGTCAGCGTCACCCTTCTTCTACCAATTCCTTTACTTACCGTATGAGATTTGGTAGTGTTGTGTGTTTAATTAGCATGGCAGTTCATCCCTTACAGTCAGAACCTAGTTGCCACACACAGCAGCCTGAGTTTGACTTCACAAGGAAGGGACCAAGAGATACGATCTCACTCTCCTTCTTCTCATCTCCTGTAAAAACTCCCCTTTGTCAAAACCCAACCAGAACCATTGGGAAAGAGAAGCCTCTTGAGACAGTCCATTCAAGTCAGTCTCTCAGACATAGAGCGGGCTGGAGAAGAGTCAAAAATGGGTCTGGAATAGGAAACAACAGACATTTCATATAGTACCAAAAACTCAGCTCTAGCTAACCTACATCAGGTGAAGATTTTGAAAAATAACCTCAGGAAGGTTAGAGAACCAGAGTCAGAAATGAGCAGAAACCAAGACCAAAAACAGGAACTGTAATCCAATGAGGATGAATTCTGTCACTTTATTCTAGATTCAAATTCTAGAGTGGGTTTAGAGGTTTAGCATAGCTTGGCTAATCTGCCAAATTTAGTTAAGAAGGACAACATCCCTAATTCAGTACCATCAGATTATACCCAGTGCTTAAGAATATCCCAAAGGGAAAGCAGAATAAAAGCATGCTAGCCTGCCACAAAATAGCAATTATCTACTTTAACCATGGAGGGATCCTCTGCTGAACTACAAGGCAATCTCAACCTGCACACCCAGGAAATTGCGCTATTTGCAGTACAGTTCCTCAGACTACACACACACACACACACACACACACACACACACACACACACACACACACATACACACACAAAATTGATGGAATACTAAGCAATATTTCCAAAGTCTGGTCAAAGTAGGATTATTTTTATTTGGATGCCGTCCCCACACTGAGCATCCATGGCACTCTGGCTCAATCTTTCATGTGCTTATAACTTTCACTTTGACTATTTTAATATAAGAATGTGTTACATCATACCTATTCAAGCACACATGCTGGTGAGGCAGGATCCTGAGTTATTTGTTTTTATATTTCCCTTGCACCTAGTTTCATGCCATAAGCACAAAGCTCAATAAATACTAATTGAACAAATGAATAAATGAGTGAAAATAGTAACCTCTTGAACCGTCCAATAAAGATTAAGTTTAATTTAATTTAGGATACATTTTACTATGTCTCCCCATTCTTCACCCATGGTATATGTGTTATTCTTTTCACGTAAAAAAGTAAGCTTTAGCAATAATCTATTCCAGAAAATTAGATGAAAGAAGGCTTCAGTGTGAACTCCTGTAGCAGATGGAGACTGTGATTCAAGTGGCCATTTCATTTCTCCTGTCTCTGGGGACCAAGGGAAAGTCCTTGGCATAAGCTTCCTTCTCTCAACAGAGCTCTCTGTAATATTTCCCAAAGGAGCAAAATGCTTTTTGAATTTATTTTTCTGCTGCTGAAAAAATCACCTTATATGTGTCACATATCACAGTGCTTCAATGAAAAACATTTGTTAGCTGATTTAAAAACAAGTTAGAATTAGCTACAGTTATGATTCAGTTGATGAACCACAGTAGCTTCTGGTTGTATTTCAAATGACCAGTCTTTAAAAATAGTCCCTTTTAATGGAAAATCAATTTTATCTTCATCCTTAATCACGTAACTGCTATAATATCTCAAAGGAATTTTTTAAAAATAAAATAGAAAAGAACATGCCTGGATGTACATTAAAAAAAAAAAAAAAGCTCATTGAGTTGAAAACACATTGCATTGGTTACTTTCTACATACATACACTAGCTGTGCCATTTGATATCTTGCCATTTTGTGTAATTTGCCATGGTATGATATGTTTGTACATACATATACTACCTGTGCCATTTGGTATCTAAAAGGAAGGCTTACCTAACTAAAATACTAAGATTCTAATATACATATAAGGGCAAAAGAGCTAAACAAATAATTTTAAAAGAGAAAATACAAAGCAACAGATTGAAAACCATTTGATTCACTAATAATGATAGAAAATAAAATGAAAATAGTAAGATAACATTTTGGTTATTAAGCAGAGAATTTTTTAAATAATAAAACAGAATTAACTGCTAACACTAGCAAAGATCCAATGAAACAAGAACCCTCAGATGCTTCCAGTTGGAGTACAGATTACAATTTGACATAGATATCAAAAGCCTCAAAATATTGTTATCTTCTGACCCATCTATGCTTGCTTTGGGGAATCTATCCTAAGAAATGATTCTAAATGCTTGCAATACAATTTTTAACCAGGTGTTCACTTTGCCAAGCCTCTCCTTGATTTAAATTTTATAAAAGACCAAATCTGGGTAACATCTCCCTACTATGCTTCTCACCTCTTCACTGATTCCCATTCCTTTTTCTCAAGTCCCCCAAGTCTTCTATTTCTTATTCCTTTGCTGCCCCTCCATACCCATTTCCTAAGGCATAAGATAAAGACTAGGAAAGGTATTAGACTGAGGAGATGACAGACCTGGGAGCTTTTGTGAAATTATACCCAGTGCTCTATTCCCACAACAGCTACTCTGTCTACACATCTCATAGTCCTGCTGATACTGGGCCTTGCCAGACTTAAATTTGCTGTGTAGAAAGGAAAGAAATCACTGATGGAAAACAGGGGATATGAAAATCATTTCCAAGAAGCAGGGAATAAAGCAGGCCAGGGGGCAATCAGTTACACACACACATACAAAATTCCTCAACCTAATTTTACCCTGAGCATTAAAACCATGCCTACTGGCATCTTACCTAATTGCCTTATCCATTTGAGCAGACCATTATTTCCAAAATTACTTTCTTGATTGAGTATATGTGTGCTGCCTTTGGCATGCTTTGTCCCTACAAAGATTTAAGAAGATTGAAAAAGGAGAATGTAATCTGAGGTTGGCCTTTGGGTTTTAACAAAAAGGAAGAGGGCCAATGCTTTGAAGGAATTTAAGAAAAATTAAAATTTACTTCTACAGCCAGAAGCCTAAAATTCACTATGGAGGTATACTGGTAGACATGGTGTTGGTGACTGAGTTTGTTTGGCAAGTGTCCACACAAACCCACACCAAATATTTTCAGGGTATAAGCCAAGAGCACCAGTAGAGCCCCCAGCTCATAGGACACCTACTCATCTTGTTCCTACTCATGATCACATGGTAAGGGACCTCACAAGCATACCTGAGATGTGCAACCCAGAAATCCAATCCACACATCTCTGAAACAATTGTCCCTTGTCCTCAGATAAGTCTGAGAAAAAGGCACACAAAACCACTGGAAGTGGATTTAGGGCCAGGTGATACCAGGTTGTGGGTACCTAGAATATGGTCTACCAGAGGAGAGTGGGTTTTAAGTTGTCCCCAACGCACTGCTCTCTTCATCCAGAGTGAAGCAATCAGAACAAAACTAGAGGGAGCTCCACTAAAGCACTGAGCCTAGGGCAAGAGTGACAATCGTCTAGGTCTAAGATGGTCTTTGGTCTGTCGTACATTCATTTATTCTCAGTACTGATGAAAAAAAAACTGAAATGCCCCTATCCTAGTCATGATGACTTATAGCTATTCATTTCATCCCTTTCTCTCTGACAGTGATGACAATATATTGACAAGTTATTCAGTATAGATCAATTCCTAATTGTGGTTTGGTTCTTGATGGTTTTGTTAGGTTTTCTCACATATGAAAATAAGATATTATCATTCTACCTGTAAATATCAGGCCAAGCTAATAAAAGAAGGAATTGTTGCCCTTAGCTCGTGTACCAGATGGTGGGGAAATGGTGGGGGCGGGAGAGTGCAGCAACCTCAACATCATCACTTTGTTATAAATAAGCATCCATAATGGGGATACTACTGGTAAGTGGAAATCATGGCCACATGTTTTTCTGGGCTTTGAGGACCCCATATGCTTCACAGCATAGTCAGTGAAAACAATGATACTCCTTTCCAGAAAATACAATGAGAAAGATTGAATACACGTCCCTCTGATATAAAGGTGTATTCCATTACTCCCAATACAGGTGTTAAATTGCTGAACTGGGAGGTCTGCCAGTTCCCAGATAGCTTGGACGTGTATGATGCTCCCTGGCCACAAATTTCTCCTGCCTCTGTTATACTTTTCTCCCACAGGTAGAACTGTGACATGATCTACATTAAAATAAACAGAATTTCTTTACTATATGTTGATGAGCCACTGATAAACAGGACACAAATGGTGGTTAGACTGAATCAGCAAGCTAGACAATCTTTCTCTTGATAACTGATCTCTTATTTTATTTCTTAAGAATAATCCGTACACCCAGCCATTTTTTTAAATATTACCAACAATGACGACTCCATCCTTGAGCCTAATTTTACATCTAATGTTGCTCTGGCGGCAAAGCCCTTTCTGTTGGCCAGCCCAAGCCTTCTAGGCTTTAATTCATCATGTAGCAGTACACTTCAAGTTCAAACTTAGGGGCTGAATTTCCAAGTACTGTTCTGTTTCCACACTCAGAGCAGGCAGTTACGGCTGGGTTTGCACAGCGGTCACCCAATTGCTGCAGGGGCTTGCAAAATGTAATCAGGGAGTAATGTTGTGTGTCGGCACTGCGAGGTCCCTAGAGCCAGGTGCTACATAAATACAAGGTATTAGAATATTTTGACCTGTGGGGGTGGATGGTGCTTTGATACATCCTGATCACATTGCATTGTGACAGGCCTCTGCAAAAAAGTGCAAGACAATCAGATCTGAGCTTATCTAGTTGCGTAAACCTCAGTGGGAGGCAGTCATACCTGTATGGCAGGCTGACTTCCATAGAAGCCATGATTATCTCCATCTCTTATTAATTTCCTTTTCCACAATTGAAAATATGTAGCCCCAACTGCCACTCTACACTAAACAGATCCTGATATGCTTCAAATGATCCATAAACTCTCTTCTGTGCTGTTTTTGAGTAAATGAACATTTAGGGAGAAGAAACAAGTGCAGTCATATTCTTCCATAGATTTTGTCATATTAGTTCAAAAGATGATTCTTGAATGTGTTCACTTTAAATGCTAAGGCATTCAGACCTCTCCATAAGAACAGAATATGTGAAGCAGGAGCATCTAAGTGATCTAGCCAAGTATTATATTCGTCACCTACGTAACATCTAGGTGATAGGGATCTAGATGCAACTCCAGTCAATATCGAATCTGTAATAACAGAAACACCATGACACTATCTGGTATGAATGAAATTTCAGATGATAGTGGTACACGACAAAGTTATTTTTATTTATTCATCTTAAAGGCACGTGAATTTTTAAAGGGCATAACTCCTGGCTTGTTCATGCTTGCAGAAAACGTACTAGTCTAGGTGTTTACTATATGTTGACTAATAGCAACAGAAACTGCTTTGGAGCACATCACGGTCCTCATCAAATACCTTGGCAAGAAAGAGAGAGTAAGTGAATGCTTTAGCCAGAATCCCATAATTACCCAAAGTAGAGCCAGCTCTGGGATCGGAATTACAATCAATCCATCAGACTGTGGGCAGGGTAAGAATGGGATCTATAGCAAGATCTATATTGCACTCCTCATGCATTATTTCCACTTCTCACCTGCATTGGTACACACACCACACTTTTAAACACAAGCACATATTCCATCTGACTGCCAGTAAAGTCCTATTTTAAACCAGAACTTCAGGGAAAATGACTTACACGGTCAGCTGATAGTAGAGTTATCAGTTGCTCTAATAAAAAGGTAAATGTGAACATGTGACCCCTGAGAATTATCACCCAATGTCAATAATAGGATAGTCCCTTTTTCAAGAAGAGGTAGAAATATGAGCATTAACATAGATGGTGAACCTCCAGGGAAACATTTGGTAGCATGCCATGTGGTTTAGCAATGGTAGGTAGGTTCTTTTTCCTTGGGACCCTAGTAATTCCCATATAAATGTGCCCTTCCAAAATTCCCCTCGATTTAAAATGTTAGCTCCCACTGGACTGCAAAGCTTTGACTTGAAAATCTAATTATCTACACTTTCTTTTAAATGAATGAATTTCATAATAAATGATTCCAACAGCAGATGCAACATGACCAAACAGCTACATTTCCCAGAATGTTGTCCTGACTAAAAGTTCAATGTTCCTTCTTTAATCAGAAACCTGACCACCAGATAAATGTGTTAGCTTTCAACATGACCCTTCATTGATTAAATTTTGCCCAACTCAGAAAATTAAATGGAAAGAAAAGGGAAAATAAGATTGGTTTTACTTTGTTTTCAGCCGAAATGTCTTATTTGTCAGATTACCTTAAATAAAAATTTACATGTTATAGTTTAGACTTTATCTGAAATACAGAAAGTTTATTTGTAGTCAAAATGCATTTTAGTTCCTGGGTTTTCTATGGCTTGCGTTCGTTAGATTGGTAATTGTTATTTGGTATGCAGTTGATCAGATAATTATTGCTAAATAAGATGATGTAGGTGAAATAGAACTGATTATTTAACTGTTGACAGTTTACATCATTAACTGTAGGAGTTACATTCATGTGCACCTGAGATTTTAAGAAAGTTGTGTGTATTCCAGGATGGCTAGTGAATAAAAAGGTACACATTTCTAACCATTCAAAAGAACCACAGAAATAGCCCTCAGCTTTAAAGATTCAAGAATTAGGTGGCTTTTTTCAGAATCATGTCACTAGTTAATAACCTGGGCAGGACCAGAATAGTCTTCTAATGTTAAACCAGGTCAAGGGGTTTATCCAAGCAATACATTCAATAAATATTCTTGGAATAAATGAATGAAACACAATGCCTTTTAACTAAACTCTTGTCCCACCATTGAAGATTTACATCTCAGTGTCCTAAATGGTAGGCAGAAATTTCCACCTACACCAAATATTCAATACATATATGATGATAAAATAGGTAGGGTAGATGATAAGAGAGATTCAGGGAAAGAGAGATTCCTTAATCCCTAAGTTTGGGAAATCATATTATTTTTCCCATTCAGGAAATTTTTTTTTACTCTCTTTGAATATTTCTAGGTGATCAGGAGCAAATACTCTAGGTAGGAATGATACATGAGTAGTATTCAGCAAATGTCTATGTAAAATGTTTCCAATTATCCAACCCTGTTTTCCCACTGACAGTGAGTTTCAAAGGAAAAATCTGCGTGGATCTCTTTGCTCTCTTCTGAAAACTCCAGAGGACTCTCTTCCCATGCTCTTTGAGGGAAGAAAATTATACATCAAGGAAGGAGAGCAATAGGCATAAAGAAGAGACTCAGGCTCTTCGCATATTCAGATCACTTTATGATGTAATAATAAGAATAAAGACCACCCACCCAGGGCTTCTCAACCCTTCCTTTTACTTACCTTCCTTCTTTCCTTTTCCTTTTTAAGGAGATCAAATTTTAAAACACTGAAACTGTAACTATCCACCGAATCAGTGGCATTCCATATCATTAGGAGAGGCCAGATGCTGCTGGGTTTCAGTGATGTCAATTCTTACATTTAGGGGTTTGTAATTCCTGGAAGAATTAATAGTTTAAAAGACCAAGTTTTTCTGTTTCAAGGGGAGGGATTTCGAAAGAAGAAAGCATTTATTGAAATAGCAGTTTTGGGGCGCCTGGGTGGCGCAGTCGGTTAAGCGTCCGACTTCAGCCAGGTCACGATCTCGAGATCCGTGAGTTCGAGCCCCGCGTCAGGCTCTGGGCTGATGGCTCGGAGCCTGGAGCCTGTTTCCGATTCTGTGTCTCCCTTTCTCTCTGCCCCTCCCCCGTTCATGCTCTGTCTCTCTCTGTCCCAAAAATAAATAAACGTTGAAAAAAAAAAATTTTTAAAAAGTGTCCTTTAAAAAAAAAAAAAAAAAAGAAATAGCAATTTTGCTAAAAAAATAAGAGCACTAATTTTATACTATACACAATATAGTTAGAAAAAATGCCGGATTATGTAGGAGCCGTTTTCTACTCTTACAAAGAGATAAGTTTCAACCACCTGGGAGCAGGAAAGGCTGGCGGACGGAGCAACAATAGAGGGTTGCTGGTCAGGATCCCTGCAAAGGAAATCTAGACGGGATTGGGGAGTCTGAGAGCGAGAGAAAAATGTGCCCCACTTCTCAGGCACATGCGAGGGGTGCCAAGAGCCTCACAGAGAAATCCGCTTCTCCAGCATGAGACCAGAGCCATGAGTAGAAATGGTGGCAAGTCAGGTATAGGCAGAGGGTCTGAGACAGCGCTACCCTGAGGCTCCACACCCCTGAGGGTAAGGGAACAAATCTGAAAATTTCCAGCTATTCCCCCAAATGGGAACGCAAGTGACTGAGGGAACGAACCGGAAGTGTCACCACAAGCTGTGATCATAGCATGCTGTTGGGGATACTGTGAGGCCCCTGAGCTGGTGGTTCTGACAGGTCAGGGACAAGAACAGCAAAACAGAAACTGATGACTCAAGTTGAAAACTTAGGTCCACATAAAAACCTGCATACGGATGTTCATAGAAGCTTTCTTCATAACTGCCCAAACTTGGAAGCAACCGATATGTCCTTCAGTAGTTGAGTAAGTAAACTGTGGTATATCTAGATAACGGAATATTATTCAGTACTGGAAAGAAATGAGCTATCAAGCTATGAAATGACATGGAGAAACCTTAGATGCATATTACTAAGGAAAGAAGCCAATCGGCAAAGGCTACATACTATGATTTTAACTCTATAACATCCTGGAAAAGGAAAAACTAAGGGGAGAATAAAAAGACCAATGGTTACTGGGGATTGAGAAGGAGGAGAGATGAATAAGTGGAATACAGCATTTTCAGGGCAGTGAAAGCATTCTGTACGACACCATAACGATGGATCTGTGTCATTATGCATCTGTCCAAACCCACAGAAATGTAACACCAAGAGTTGAGCCCTAAGGTAAACTATGGACTTTGGGTGACTATGATGTGTCAGTGTAGCTTTACCAATTGCAACAAATATACCACTCTGGTGAGGATGTCGATAATGGGGGAGGCTATACATGTGGGGGCAGAGGGATACATGGAAAATCTCTGTACCTTCCTTCCCTTCAATTTTGCTATGAACTTAAACTGCTCTAAAACAAACTGAATCAAAAAAAAAAAAAAAAAATCCCTGAAAGCTGAAGACTAACAGAGAGGGGTGTTTGACCATAGACAAAGAGTGTACGATCAAAGGTGGCAGTGGACTAGACCTGCACTTCTTCCCACTGCCAGGATGATTTTTAAGCCCCAGAGATAGATTCGGAGCTAAAGAGAAGAAAAAAGAAACGAGCACAACCTTGAAATACCTTAGCGTAAACTTTGAATCGACTGAGAACCAAAGTGGGGGAATTAAGATATAATTTAAGCTCAATTGTAGAAAATAAAATTAAAATTTGCACATTTGTTCACTGCCTGTCAAATTTATTCCTGGTGTACCCAGCAAACAGAAATAGATGTACTTAGGGGTTAGTGGCTTAGAGGCCCAGAGCCCCACCAGCTCAGGCTTCTACACACCTTCCCCAGCAGGTTTTCTCAACGTGGGTACTATCCGCATTGGGGGCTGCATTATCCTTTGTTGTGGGAGCAACCTCATGCACTGTAGGATTTTTAGCAGCATCCAGGGCCTCTACCCACTAGATGCCAATAGCAAACAGATTCCCCAAATGTCCTCTAAGGGTAAAAGGAAGGGTGAGGAAGTGCCCCTGGTTGAGAACCACTGTTGTAGGATATCCCCCAAGCAACCTTGAGAAAGAAATCACAGAATCCATGGAGCACAGTTTATAAACAACAGATGTAGCCAATTTCTCATTCACAAATGTGGAGTTAAAGCCAAGGTAGGTAAATTGACTTTCATTCTGCCTCACTATAAATTAAGGAGAGAGCCAGGATTATAACTGAGATTTCCTGACACTAAATTCTGTGTTTCATCTTCTAGAATCTGAAATCTGAGAAAGCCAGCAGAGAACCTGGCACACAGTAGAAACTACTAATTATGTACAGAATAAATGAATGGTTTAGCTATTTGGGTCATGTCGTGTCATCGGACATTTCAGAACCAAAGAAGAACAATGACCAAGCCTTCCAACAAGTGACAAAGATGCTCCTAAGGGTCACACTCTCCTTTTTCAGTGCCAGCTCTAACTCTTCTACACATCTTTGAGTCCAAAGTAAATATGGAAGAATATTACTGGCCAATTTTTGACGCAATGCCATATTTAAAGATTTTGAAAATGGTGAACATGAAATAACATTATGTATTTCCCGGGGCTCTCGAATGATCAGCAGCCACATGTGCACCTGTGTGTCAGGTCCAGTCTCTATTACATACTACAAAGCTCCTCTAATACCCATCATCTAAAGTGCATAACCTGAACCTTACTCAACTGTGCCCACGTGCTGCTTATTAGTTATTTCCAGTGCGTTGTCACGTTCCCTGACAAAATTGCAGGTGGCTCTGAAACTGATAACAGCATTTTTCCCTTTCTTTTCTGTTCCTATTATCTTTATGTAGCACAGGACTAGGCACAAAACAGCAGATGCCCAGATTTGAAAACTGCTAACCATAATGCTATTGAAATTTCATTAATTTGTTCAGAAACTGGGTGCCCCGGGGGCCAGTCTGTCTGCCACAGATAGGCCAAACGCTGTGATTCTATTTTCTGTCCTTATTTATTAATGTGTAGTTGGATGGCACGCTATCTGACATCAGAAGCCAGTGGCAACTTTCCAATCTGTGTTTCTAATAGAGATAAATGTGGAGCAGAGGTGGCAAACTGGCTGACAGCCCACCAGAGGCAGCCCTGGGCTAAGTTCTGTTTGGCCATTTATTAAAGGCTACATAGCCAGGCACGGCTTGTGCTTGGGCAAGACAAGCGACTTGGCACCAAACCCACTTCACTCGTCACTTCACTTTGCTGTTTTCTTACATGAAAAAATGACAGCAAGAGAAGTTCCTAATGAGGATGCTATAGAGAGTAAATTAATTAATACACGTAAAGTTGCTGGACACACTTGACACAAATTAAGCTCTCCAAAAATACTAGGTATCATCATGATACCTAGTGATATGAAGACAGTCATAGAGCTATTGATCAAAATATTAAAAAATTTTATTTTAGTATTAAGTGGCAGTATTAAAGGATGTGAAAAGCCTTCATTCTTCTGAAGTCTCTTTGTTAGCTCCAACTCGAGTCTTAAAGGTCTCAGTGGACACATTTCATCTTACAAAATACCTGAAACTAACCCCCGGCCTCATCCAGTCCCAGTGCCCCATAGCTCTTCTGAAAGACAGAAAATGGTATGATTTTCTTTTTTTTTTTTTTTTTTTTTTCAAACGTTTATTTATTTTTGGGACAGAGAGAGACAGAGCATGAATGGGGGAGGGGCAGAGAGAAAGGGAGACACAGAATCGGAAACAGGCTCCAGGCTCTGAGCCATCAGCCCAGAGCCTGACGCGGGGCTCGAACTCCCGGACCGCGAGATCGTGACCTGGCTGAAGTCGGACGCTTAACCGACTGCGCCACCCAGGCGCCCCAGGTATGATTTTCTTATGTATTTTTAGAAGAAGGTCATGTGCACCCAGGGACAAGACTGCAGCCATTAAAAAAAATACTAAATATAAGTATTCCCAGCGTTTCTTCTTCTCTCCTGTGCAAGAAAATTCTGGCTTTGCCCATTTGGCTCCTCCTGTTCCTTTGCCCTCTAAATAAAGGAACAAGGGTGTTCCTGGGATTTGTTGTTGCAGAACTCTGGCAATGCACAAGACGCAGAACTAGAAAAACTCAAGGGAAACAAGGGCTTGCAGCAAAAAAAGAAATATTATGTGTATATATATATATATATATGTATTATATATATATTATATATGTATATATATGTATTATATATATGTATACATATACAATATATATATGGACTGAATGGCAACAGAACAAAAGAGGAGGCAGGGGTGTAGGAGATGAAAAGAAAATCTGCTGGCTAGTCTGTGCTAGCTGTGCTGGGGGATGAGACTTCATGAAGAGTTGTGGGAAGCCCTTAGCATAAAGGCTATTAGAAAGACAAAGACTGAGCAAGATTTTTACACTTATGTGTGTTTTAACTTATATCTCCTTCTCCTTCCCATCTGATGTTTTCTTAGAAGAGTAACTAAATTTGGAACTTCCTTCAAATGCGGTTTTCTTGCAGACTATTTATCTTTAAATCAACACCTGGGGGTGGGGGGGGGCACCTGAGTGGCTTACTCAGTTAAGCATCCAACTCTTAATTTTGGCTCAGGTCATGATGGGGTTGTGGGATCAAGCCTTGCATCAGGGTCTGCACTGAGCATAGAGCCTGCTTGGGATTCTCTCTCATGCTCTATTTCTGCCCCTCCCCCACTTGCATTTTTGTCTCTCTCTCAAAATAAATAAACCTCTTTAAAAATTCAACACCTAGCAAATTTCTCTGCCATGTAAGATCTTTCATGTGGTGTCACAGAAAATAGCACACATAAAGCGCGATGGGGAGGAGTTACATTTGAACTGTAGAAATACCTAGGAGTGCATATTTCGTCAACTTTCAAAGAAGGTGGCACTGTGATTGGTTTTTAAATTGGAGAGGATGACTCTTGGAAATGGGTGCTTATTGCTGTCCTTAAGTTGCTGACTCAGCACGGCAGGAACTCTTGGAATGTAGAGAACACTGGAGAAGGACCCACATGGCTTCAACCAAAACCCTGGAGGAAAACTGCAAAGAAACCCCTTTGTCTTGCAGTCCCATTTGTGTGTTCAAAGGAGGCAGAGGCAGCAGCAATTTTATTAGCCGATACAGCTAGTGTAGTTCCGTGGGCGAGAGCCCAGCTGCTCTCTCCCTTCTCAAAATTAATTTGCCAAAACATCCAAGAGTCATCTTTGTACTAAATGATGCATGATTAAAAAAACACACACTGGCTATGTCTGTCTTTGCCACATCCATTACCATGATTTGCTAAACATTTATGAGCCCACCACTATTTTGGGTGGCAACATCTCAGTAAAAGCCAAAAGGACCCTGGAAATGCACTATGCTGCTGCTTCTGGAAGGCAGAGCTTCAGATTTATTTGTTGCTATTTTCAAGCAAAATATTTCAAAGCAATCTAAAGGCTTGGGAGAGCAGGCTTTCCTAATAACCCTATCCATCCTAAACCCCACAGTATGCCATGGTCTCAAGTGATTTAAAATAATAATAATAACACAGAAAAGTAGCAGCTAACTATCAGAAAATACAAAAAAATAATCTCTGAACAGTAGTTAAGTGGGGGGACTGAAGAGAGAGAAACGGTGTAGAGGATTAGTCACAGTTTATAAAACATTGATGACTTTTGGCTACTGTGCTTTACTCCTGCAAATGGGAGAAATTCATGCATAACCTATAGAGTAGGATGTCTTTAGAGTGAATGAAAGCAGTTGAATAATACAGTTTCATTCGACTTTGAGACTCCTTTCATCTTACATAACTACCAGGCAAAGCATTGCTGCTCATATCCCTTGGGTTGATTAAGTTGTGAAACGAGGCTTGTTCAGGCCCTGTGTGCTCCTCAGAAATTCTCCAGAGAGGGATTCACCACGTCTCTTTCTGTCCCTGGAAGGCTGAAGTCTGGGTAGGGACAGATACTGCCCAAGCAATTCCTCCCGATATAAGCATCTCTGGCTCCTATTTCCAGGAATACTGAGATGCCCTTGTTTCCTTGCCTACACCCTTGTCTACTTTCTGAAAGAAAAGGTGGTAGGTAACTTTTACTGGGGAGGCCATGAAAGTCTCGCCTGTAATTAGAAAGTACAATATCAAAGTTAGCTCTGCCTCTAGCAAGTCAGAGGCTGTGTTGGCCAGAGATCTTTGGTGCTTTCCTTATATATCATCAAATTCCATTTAAAAAAAAAAATGCAGAGAAGAAAAACCCTACAAGGCAGAACAAGAACTATGCTGAAGAAAAGTCAATAAAACAATTTGCTCTTCCAGGGGCCAGCTGAGGTAATCTCCACTCTGATCTTCCATATCTGCATCCTGCTTTGTACCTGATTTATTCAACTTTTCCACATTCAGCTTTTTGATTAAAGGCTGTTTTGTTGGTAAGGGCAAAAGCTTTTAATTAGCCTCATGAAGAATGCCCTTATTAGATTCCAAAAACACAGGGACTCCTAAGCCCTAGGACAGGAGAGTATAAAGGTGTCTTCATTCACAGGGATGACGTGGAACTCCTTGTAATTCACTTGAACTTGTGAGTCAGGGAGTCCATTAGAAGTCAAAATGAAAACAGCACAGAAGGCAAATGCTCATCTTTATACTAAGTTATTCACAGAGTCGTCCGGATTTTCTTTGCCAGTTAGCTCCATATTCACAGGCTTTTGCAATTTTCAAAAGAGGAAACTGAGGCCCACACAAATTAACTTACCCCAGATTATGCAATGTGCCCACACTTACCTGCTTAGTGGGAGAGCTAGCAGTGCCTCCTAACTCACAGCCACAGCCATTCATTGATTCTCCATGGGACGGCAGTAAAGAGCTCTCTCTGAAACCACTGCATGCCAAGGCTGTGGGCAAAATGCCAAAACATCAGGATGATGTGGTCAAGTGATTTAAAAATGAAATCAATCATCTGTATGTTGAAGTGGCATAATGCCAAAGAGCCAACTAACTGAATGTTTAAATGTTTAAAGCTTGGCTGTTGCCTGAGTCTTTGCGAACTCCTAGGGTAGTTTCGTATGAATTGCAGTTTCCTTGTATTAAATGGGCTCCTCTTGTCTTTTGGGAAATTCTTCTTTCTCAGTAGTTTCAAAGGGTTTGTGCCTCCACAAAAGTGAAAAATGGACATCCCTTTTTCATGATCGCTAGTAAGATTAGTTATGAACATACTATTGGTTGAATCCAGAAAAACACAATTAGGTACTTGAGGATTTTTCGAGGAAGCAGGACCCTGCTGACTTGCACTGTCATACTCTGCATCAGTGACCACCTCTAGGCGACTCTATTATCCTAACTACATGGATAAAGTAAAATGCATGTTGTGCACACACGGCTGTAAGAGTTTGGGCTGGTAAAGGAGGTTGGTGTTCAGAGAACTGATGAGAGAGAGAAACCCCCAGAGGCTTCCTGGGGGAAGGGAGTGGTCTGGTCACAAAGGGGGTCAGAATGGACCCTAATCAGCGAAGCAAAAGCATCCAGGGAAAGTAAGATGGTGATGACCACAAACTGCAAGAAGCAGGCTGTGTCCCACAGACAACGCCGTGGTGTAGCCGTGTGTACCTACCTACCATCAGCAAAACGGACTGACAGCAGAGATTTGGGGGATTAAGCCAGGAAGGCATGGCTTTGGATGGGGGTGGTAGAATAGAAAGGGCCCTCTCCTATTCGGCTACCACAGACTAGATCTATCTAGCAGAAGTTCCAGAATTTGGCAGAATATAGGAAGGAAGCTTAGCCAGCTTAATTAATACTGCTTTATGTTCATTAACCTTAAGTCTGTGTTAAAAGTGCTTTTCAGATATTCCCATGAGGGCTGGCAGAGGAGAGGAAAATGCTGAGGCACCAGTATTCATGAAGCTAATTATCTGGGGGAATGTGCAGAGGCATCAGCTGACCCTGATATGACACTCGTCCCTCTCTACACGGCCAGTGTTCTACAATTCAGCTATCTGTCAAATCAACTAAGGTTTACTGAGAACCTACTTTGTCCTGGGACTTCAAGGTGCTGAGATTTAAAATGCTGAAATATGATCAAATTAAAATATGATTATGATCACAGTCAGGTGTTTCTACAATCCTTAAGTCCAAAGTCGGGACAAGCTCCAGGTTCAACACCCTCCAGTTTCCAGCCTTTGTCTGCTTACAGAATGAAGTTTTATTTTTTTATTTTTTTTCAGGAGGGGGGGCGCCGAAAGAGAGGGTGACAGAGAATCTGAAGCGGGCTCCGCACTGACAGCAGCGAGCCCAATGCAGGACTCAAACGCGTGAACCGTGAGATCACAACCTGAACCAAAGTCAGATGCTCAATGGACTGAACCACCCAGGCACTGCCAGAATGAAGTTTTAACCACTTCAGTCAAATGGAATTTCACTGAAGCTTCTCCCACATCTTCCAGGGGGTAGAGAGCCTTAGTGTTTTTGTGCAAAATATACCGTGAACTTGCAAGACAAAAGAAATACTCTGAAAATATATGTGCAAGCTATGACAGACAAATATTACCCCTTAATTTGAGTGAGCACTCACAAATAAGCAAGAAAAAGTAAACTGCAAGTAAATGCATTCTTCCTGAGTCTTTTTTCCACTTTTGGAATTCTTAGTTACCTGTGTAAGGACAAATAAAAATTCAAAATAAGAGGCTTTTTTCTCCCTGCTGAAAAAGAAAGAGTCTCCTGCTTCCTTTTTCACAGACCATTCACCTCAGAAAACTTGTAAGTACTCTCTCCTCCCTTTGTAATGTTTATAAAACCTCATGCAAACTAGCGGAGACTTTTGTCATCTTGATAACCTGAAAATGTCTTTCTCAAAGACCTGAATTCTATCTCTTTGAGGGTAAACCTCAAGGGAGCTAGTCCCCCCATCTCCCAGTTTCTGTGGGAGGGTAAGACCCTAACTTTGGTGGGCACTTTGCTCCAAGCTGCACAACTGACCCGTCATAAAGGTTTGAAAATTTTTTCTTCTGGATAAAGCCAATAGGCTAAAACAGATGGCCGGTCACCCAATGACCATGTAAAGTTAGGATGAACTATGTGTGACACATGGTGCTGTCCTCTTACTTGTGGACTACTTGTTATTTATCTTGAAAACATATATTAATGGGTGGTGTCTGTGTGGCTACCAAAAGGGTGAGATTGCTTTCTGTCCTTCCAGTCTCTTGGGAGATGTGATATGCCTCACATTCTGGTTTCCTATTTATTCAATAATAAATCTGTTTTCTGTCCCTACTACCTTTGTGGGAAGGTTTTCTGGGCTGGGAGAAGATTTCATTTTTGAATTATATTTCCCCAGTATCTTTCATTGTTTTTTGTTCATTTTCTCCTCTAGAATATAACCTCTGTAAACCCAAAGACTTCATCTGTTTTTGTTCTCCATTCTATGTCTCTACTCTTTGGCAAAACCAAAGGACTCGATAAGTATTTGTGAAGAGATGGACGGTGAAGACTTTTCTGAAAGGAGAAGCTTGAGATCGCAGGTGATGTGGGAAAACTGTGACTTTCCAAGAGGGCAAGCCTTATCCAAAAATAATGCCAAGTGAAATGGAGCTATGGGAGGCTGCTGGTCTGCATACTCCTCTCACACCTCCTCCCTTCTCCTCCCTAACTCTTCCACAAGGAATAAAATCCCCATAAAGGGGTTAGTCCCGCTTGGCATGGCACACATATTAATTATTCTCTGGGACTGTTGAGTGAAATGAAATCCCATTCTCCAAAGAGAAAAGTTAACTGGTAGTAACAGGATCTAGCAAAGTAGACAGTCTAATTACCTCTGTGTGTCTGGGAATTAGGTGAGGATACCAGCTTTTCATAAGGTAACAGTGACAATAATCCCAATACCGGTAAATTTATTAACAATTTGCAGTTGATTTTACAGCCTTCATCTCATTGATCCTAGACACAATTCTGTGAGGGAAGGAGGCTAAGTATGATTATCCCATACCAGAGATACAGAGACCAAGGCTCATAGGACTTAGGACTTGCTAAACATTTGCCATGTCAGCAGAAAAAAACTGATGCTCAGGTTCTCACCTTTTGATTTCATTTGCTCACATTATCTCCTAACCCTTAACAATAGAGGCACAAAGACTTTCCCAAAACAACCCTGCTGCCTACAGTGTCAGTCCCATCCTGACTTTCACAGGCTCCTGCACTGTGTCCTCAACCTGCTGCTCAGGCTTCACTAGCACAACATAATATGACGAGGACAGGAATCTGCCACATGGGATTCCTGGTGCCTCCTCTCATTTAACCACCCCGGCCCTCCAATGTAAACCCATAGGTGGTGAAGCATCATAAATACGTTGCATATCCTTCTCCCAGTGTCTAGATTTCCTGCTTAGAGAAGAGGGGGAGAGCTATAAAAGCAGCAGCTCTTTAAATACACAGAGAGGTGAGGAGCGCCTGGGTGGCTCAGTCAGTTAAGCATCTCACTTCAGCTCAGGTCATGATCTCATGGCTCGTGGGTTCGAGCCCAACGTCGGGCTCTATGCTGACAGCTCAGAGCCTGGAGCCTGCTTCGGATTGTTTCTCCCTCTCTCTCTGCTCCTCCCCAACTCATGCTGTCTGTCTGTCTGTCTCTCTCAAAAATAAACGTTAAAATTTAAATATACAGAGAGTGTGATTTCAGTACTGTTACAAGGAAATGAGAGGCTAGTTGGAAAAAAAACATAGGTATCTGTACTCATTCAAATAACATGAAGTTAGCACTATTTGTGTGCCAGGATTGGCTGTGTGACAATGAACAGCATGTGGACCCTACCTGTGACACTTCACAACACAGTGAGAAAGAGGAGCAAATGAATAATTAATATAATCCCATTTTATAGGTGCTTCAACAGCAACATCACCTATTAATAACTAACTAGAGATAGACTATTCATTCAAATAGAAATACAAAGTTTCACAAAATTCCAGAATGAAATAATAAATCTGCTCAATATAAACACTTCTGAAAGCGAGGAAGGTAAATAAATAAAGCAATTATTTATTTTGGATTTCATGGAGGGGCCTAAAAAGTATTGAGAGTTAAATCCTTCAAAACTACCAAGTTCTTAGTTTAAGCCAGGCTCCAGTCTGTGCTGTGGACATAAAAATTGAATGAAACAAAAGGATACACAGTAAAATGGAAATAGATATGTAAACTGTCTATTAAGGAAGGTGTGATGAGGGTTATGATGGAGCAAACCACCTAATGTTTTAAGAACAGACAGGAGATATTTAAATAGGAAAGTCAAGAGGGATTGTCAGCATACATGGTGCTTAAACTGAGATTAAAGAGTAAAAAGGAAATTACTAGTTGATACGGATTAAATGTTTGGGTCCCTGCCCTCAAAATTCCTATGTTGAAGCCCTAACCCTCATTGTGATGGTGTTAGGAGGTGGGAGGTAATTAGGTTTAGATGAGGTCATGAGCAGGGAGTCCCTATAATGGGGAATTGGTGTCCTTATAAGAAGGAGAGAGACCAGAGCTTGCTCTCTCTCTCCCCCACTACAAGTGCACACAAAGAAGAGGTCATGGAAGCACAAAGGGAGGTGACAGCTCTCTCCAAGCCAGAAGAGAGCTCTCATCAAGAACTGAATCTGTCAGCACCTTGATCTTGGGTTTCCCAACCTCCAGAATTGTGAGAAATAAATATCTGTTGTTTCTGACACCCATTCTATGGTATTTTGTTATGGCAGCCTGAGCTGGCTAAGATACTAGGTTGAAATGAAGAAAGAAAAGAAAAGAAAAGAAGAAAAGAAAAGAAAAGAAAAGAAAAGAAAAGAAAAGAAAAGAAAAGAAAAGAAAGAAAAGAAAAGAAAAAAGAAAAGAGAAAGAGAAAAGAAAAAGAAAAAAGAAAGAAGAAACAAAAAAAGAAACCATTTTAGAAAGAAGAAAAAAAAAGAAGTGAAGAAATCACAGATGCTCAGATAGCATGCCAGGTTTGAGAACTAAAAGAAGGTTGGCATCATTAAAGGGTGGGCATGCATGTGGCTTAGTGAAAGAAGATGATGCTTCAGAAACAGGAAGCCCAGGAAAACCATATATGCTAAAGTGGGTACTTGAACTTCATGCTGAAAGCTACTGAAGGATTTGAAACAAAATAGGGCCTGTTCAGAATTGCAACTTAGCCTACTCTAGAGGAAGGCTACAGGATGGATTGAAAGGGGACCCACTC
Source organism: Puma concolor (assembly GCF_028749965.1). Taxonomy (NCBI): domain Eukaryota; kingdom Metazoa; phylum Chordata; class Mammalia; order Carnivora; family Felidae; genus Puma; species Puma concolor. Next base: position 70,223,616 of record NC_141667.1, read on the forward strand.
TGGAGGCAAGGAAGAAGTTCGGTTGGAATTGTGGTGGACAGGTGTTCTTTCTTTAGGGATTACCCATCCCCTAGTTTAGAATCCTGGTCAGGTGACATGGTTCAGGTACAGTGATGGGTCCTCCCCTAGCTCCAGGGATGGGCAAATGGCTTCATTCTGGGCCAGTTAGAATACTCGTTCTCGTTCTCTACCATTTAGGACAGGTCTCAACATACAAGATATGTTCAAAAATATTACTGAATAATTAAAATAGCATTATAGACATGATCATGTGATCCAGGGAGTTCCTGGAATTCTTGGGGTTTAGGGCTTGTAGTTTATGGTACTATAATAAGCAGCACTATAATAGGAAAAGGTAAGGAAGCAAGTGTCATCTGTCTTCAAATTAGCATTATTAAGTGCACTCTGCATGCCAAGTGTAAAATGAGGTGCTAGACTAGGGTTGGTAGAAATAAAAATATGAATAAAATATAGTTCTCATCCTTAAACATCATATTTGTAGCAAGGAAAACCTTTATCATTCAAGATCAAAAATTTTAAATGCATAAAATACACAAATAAAGGAATATGGTCATCTAGAAAAATTAAGCAACTAGCAGTTCTTGCTGCAAGGACCAGGGAAGACTGTGAAGAGAGAGAGAGTTTTTGAGCTGACCCTAGAGTGGATAAAACTTGGACAGATGGAGATAGGGATAAAATTAGTATTCAACTGAGTCAAGGAGGATGAGATTAAGGGTCATTAACTTGAATCCCACGATGGCAGAGGGGAAAGCATTGCACGAAACATTAAAATTACTGAGGAAAAGGAAACAAGCAGAGGCAGTGGGAGACAACAGTGAAATAAATCATTTGAAGCTTTTGATTGTAAGAATCATTCAATGGTTCAGAAATGGCTCTGGAAAGCAAGGACGTTTGTGTATGGGAGAAGGGAGGCAGAGTTTCTATGAAGAGAAGGAAAGGAGGAGGTGGGTACAAGATGAAGGACTGCCGTTCCGCAGCTGGAGGAGGGTCCCACAGGCCACGGTAGGAGTGGGGTGCAGGAGAAAAGAAATGGAGGAGCCTGTGTGGTGGCTCCATACAGTATGAATCCATGTGAGCCTCAGACTGGAGATGGCAAGAACCAGCCGACTGTTGGCAGAATATGAATGAGGTCAGCAGAATCCTGCTGAGTGGGGCGAAGACACCTCACCCAGTTGAGAGAGTGTGACTTACAAAAATACAGTCATCCATCTTCTCATTAACACTCAGCCCTCCATCACTCTGGTTGCCTGGTTCATAATCCATCTTCACACTGGAAAGCAATCATGCACACAGTGGGGTAGGAGTTACATTTTCTGCCTCTTTTCTTTTACCCTGATTTAAGCTTTAATGTATTAGAATCAAAAAGAAGCTAAGTCTACTGCCAGGCTGTAATTCTTGATGGGAGAAGGTCCTTGGCATAGTGAGCTTCTGCAGTCAGCATTTGTCTTTTCCTGGCTTCCCTGGCTCCTCACTCCTCCTAGAGCTGCCTCACCCTCACCAGCCTCGTCATTCCCAGACTGAGCCATTTCCGTCTCCCATGAAGCACAGCATTTGGTACTCATTCTAAAACTCCTCACTTAAAGTCCCACCTGGTTGGTATTTTGTAACATGGATAAACACCTGCAGAATATAAGAAATGAGAAACCAGGGGAAAGAAAGTAACATTATGGTGTTCCTGCTAAGCACATCGATACACATTCCACTTCCCACAAAAACTCTCCAAGCTACTAGACGTTGCTGTATCTATTGTATCTGAGTGTTACTAAATACTGCAGCAGGAATTCCAGAATGCAACTAGGGTAAGAAACCCTGAATGGGGAAAGAAATGGGCAGTACGTATGAGATCACATCCAACCCAGTTTAGGAAAGTGAAATGAAAAGAGGGGAGAAACCTAAATAGTTTCCCTGCCTCTTGCGAACTGGTGTTTGGCCCCTAAGGCAGGATCTGAAGAGGAAGCCTTATGAAGGCTTATGGAGGAGAATGATGAAGTTAGAACAAGCCACAGAGCCCGTATGAGTCTGTGATGGTGGTTTTTCTCAAGGGCATAAGGACAGGCAGTTGCCTTGGTAACAGAAGGGGGTGCCAAAGAGGCACCAATTACAGTTGTGTAAATGTGTCAATGATCCAGCTGACAGAGCAGGCGTGAAGGGAGCAATGAATGAAAAGCTGAGGGGGTGGGATGGGAGAAAGGGCATTTTGTTACTACTGTTTTCTGGGTCACTCGTGGCTGGACACTTGAGATTCTTACTCTGGTAGAAGACATGCCCAGATGACTCACTGAATGCTAACAGCAGTGCAGAGAGGTAATGTGCTCCTCTCATTACCATACTGTTATCATAATGAATTGAAAATGAGGAATTAGGTCATCATAGTTTGTTCAACAGTGATGTCACATGATCACTTTTGTAATTACTAAAGGAGACTGTTGAGTGAATCCAGTTTTCCTTAAAAGACATATTTATGAATTCACTAGTGCTACATCAAGAGTCCCACCGAAATATTTCTAAATCTACATATAATTATTTTTGCTGTCATAGATTTGGTAGCATTTTTCTTCTAAGTTCTTTTAGAGTATTCTGTGGGTTTTATTTTACTTATTTTTTTTACTTTTTGATAAATTTCCTCATTACTGTACCAAACACCCTAATTTGGGAATTATTCCCAATAATCTCTAATGATTATGAGATATTGGTGAATAGGGCAGGATGAAAAGTTTTTTTCTGTTTCCCTCACATAAATGAGAACAGAAACAAAAAGGAGCAGTTCGAGCCGAGCAATTGCCCAGGGAGCCAATACAATTTCTTTTGTAATTTTTAATTACACAAGTAATTCAAGAAATATTCTCCTCATAAAAATTTCAATAATACAAAGCAAAAGTCCCTGGTTACCACAATACTCGATCCTACTCCCCTCTATGGGGGAATCCATTATTATTAATTTGGTGTTTACCTTTCAGAACTTTTTCCATGTGTTTATACATACATTAGGCAATGTGTTATTTAATCTACACGATATCATATGCTTTTTTCATTTATGCATTTGAAATAAAACCCAGTCAAAACACACTAACCTATTTATTTCTTTTGAACTGTTACGTATCTTTTTTTTTTATTATTAGAGTAACACTAGCTATTTTAACAAATAAACTCCAAAATATGCCAATGGCCTAATACAGTAAAAGTTTATGTCTTAGTCACCTCCCAGTCCCAGGAGAGTAACCATGCAGGAGCCAAGCTCCTCCTGTGTGGTCACTGCCCATCCCCTAGGGTCTTGCGCTTACCCGCATCCTGTCAGCAGAAAAGCATAGAGATAGATGGTGCATCTACTGTTTAAAAGCTGTGATCAATTTCATATTAAAAAAATAAAAATAAATAAAAATTAAAAGATAAAAGCCGTCATCAAGAGGTGACCCACGTGACTTTCACTATTATAACATCAAGCGAGATTTGGAAATCGCTAATTTAACTATTCTGCCATTGATGGGTCGTTTTCAGGTTTTGTTCTTAGGAGTCTGCTGCAATGAATGTCTTTTCAGCTGCCTTTTTAAGTACATGGACAAGTATTTCTCTAGGGTACAAAGTGAGATATATCACCACCTTTGAGCGATGGCTCAAAGAACATGTGCTTTTCTTATCTTAATGGAAACTGATAGATTGCTCTCCAGAAAAGACTATGACAATGCATACTCAACCAACAACATATCATTTCCCTACATGCCACTAATACTAGCTGTTATCAGCCATTTACATTTTACTAGTATGATAATTAAGTATGGTATCTAATTGCTGTGATTGCATTTCCAGGATTTTATAATTATGCTGAGGATCTTTTACAATGTGTGTTAGCTATTTACATAAATGCTTTATGAACTCATTAGTCATGAGTTTTGCCAATATTCTGTTTGGTCATAGGTGAAACAAAATGTTCAAATGGAACTCCTGCAGTTGGGTTTTCACTGGGGCCTAAAACTTGGGAAAGATCCATTTACATTACAAAAGGAGCCCTGAGAAAACAAAAGCAGGGCTTTCAAAGTAGGCAGCTGAGAACCAGTTTGGGGCCTTTAAGATGAACATCTACCTCTAATCCACAAGAGAATCTGGAGAGACTAGGAGTGGATCTAATAGAAGGGGATTTTGAGGAGAGGTAGGGGAGATGTAGGAAACGGAGACAGATTTCTCTTGCTCAGAATAGTCGAAAGGTCTTTAAGATGTCCTCCTCTAACCTGAAACTGAATGCATGTGTTCTAGGGCTTAGGGACACAGGGACCTGATGTCTCAATCACTCCTGAGAAATCTAAAGGGAATTACTATAGGTAGCCTGTCACTCAGCAGGCTGATGACAAGGAGGCCCCACCCCCAGACGTTCATGAACAAAGAATTTATGTGATTTCTTTGGACCAGAAGTAGTCCATGCACAGGGAAGGGCAGGCTTGAAGTTGTCTTAAATCCTGTTTCAAAGGCCACTTGCAGAGGTAAAGTGATCCCAGTACAGAAAAGCTAAAAGTGCATTACTACATGCCTTGTGGCTGAGGAAGTAAGTAACTTGTCTGAAGCATTCCTTTACTGATACCAAGGTGAAATGCGAGGAAAGTATCTCTCAGTGATAAAGTGGGAGAGGTTTCCAGAAACCCCACGCATGTGCCCCACACATGACAATGTCAGTCAGCTAGAATCTATGTACATACCACCTACCTCCCATCCTTACCCTCATCTCAACCCTTAAGGAACCACAAGCATCCTTTTAAGTGTAAGAAGAGGAAAGCACGGGTTGAGAATATTGGCATTTGGGAGAAGCACTGTCCACACACTAATTCCTATGTGGGCTGACTCTGGCATTTATATCCTCCACATCTCCTATCCAGGTTGAAAACCTCAAGGATTGGGGCTCCTGGGTGGCTCAGTCGGTTGAGCAACCGAATTCGGCTCAGGTCATGACCTCACAGCTCATGAGTTCGAGCCCTGCGTCGGGCTCTGTGCTGACAGCTCAGAGCCTGGAGCCTGCTTCGGATTCTGTGTCTCCCTCTCTCTTTGCCCCTAACCCACTCGCATTCTGTCTCGGTCTCTCTCAAAAATAAACAAACATTAAAAAATTAAAAAAAAAAAAAGAAAGAAAACCTCAAGGATAGTAGTAAGGATACCAACGATGAAAGAGCAGGGAGCACTATCAAATTTGCCAGATCAAGTATTGGCACTAAATTTGTACTGCACTCTGCAGTGTCCTAGATTTCGTGAAGATCAAGTGGTACTAAGGAGAGGAGACACAAGTGTCAGCTTGCACCAGTGATGAGGGATCTGAGAAGAACAAAGAGCTCCTGACTCCTGGCAGAGAGGAAGAGGGCCACATGCTGTTCTGACTCCACAGGGAGGCTCTTTCTGCTTAAACTACCTCTAGGTCCCAAGGGGGAAAAGGGAAAGAGAATTTATCCTCCACAACCTAAGAGATACGGATTTCCAAGAAAGTATAGTGTTGATGATTATCTGAATTCAATGGCCACACAGTGTTTACCTACATTACATATTTTCCAGCTTTATTTAGTGTCTTTAAATGAGTTAATACATTAACTGTTTAGAAATGTGTCCAGCATATAGCAGATGCTCAATAAATGATATTATCATTATTATTATTATTGAAAACAATCAGATTCTGGGGCACCTGGGTGGCTCAGTTGGTTAAGTGTCTGACTTCAGCTCAGGTCATGCTCTCACGATTCGTGAGTTCAAGTCCCACATCGGGCTCTCTGCTTTCAGCGTGGAGCCTGCTTCAGATCCTCTGTCTCTCTCTCTCTGCTCCTCCCCTGCACATGTGCTATTATTCACTCTCTCTCTCTCTCTCTCTCTCATTCACTCAAAAATAAGTAAACATTAAAATAGATTCTGTATAAGCAAAAACTATCTGGCAGGTGATTTTGCTCACTGCTTACATGGTCATTGAGGTGTGATGTAGTTTCTATTTTTGTTAAAAAAAAATTGTCATTGTTGTATCTTGAGAAAAAAAAGTGTGTGTGTGTGTGTGTGTGTGTGTGTGTGTGAATGTGCATGTTCATGTGAATACAAAATTCCAAACGATTAATGAAATAAACCAGATGAAACACAGTATCAAAACACAACCTCTAATTCTGCAAAGCAGAGAGGGTCATACTACATGAGAGCTAGATGTTGATGTTAATATTATCCCTCAAAGCCACCTATTCTTCCCTGGTAATTGTGTGTCTAAAATAGCCCTGAAAGAGTGGATATAAGTGAAGCAACCTGGAAAGAGCTTTGCTATGGGTAATGAATGAGCAGCCAGGTCATACTAACTTGGGCAGGGAGAAGCAAGCCAAAACAAGAAGACTACAGTGGTGCCAAACAGACCTGGGTGCAGGTGATTGACAGTCTCCAGCTAATCATGAGTTTTCCACAACTGATAGCAGTAAAACCCAACTCTGTTTAGAGTCATCCTTGCACAGGCAGAAGGATCTAGACAGAGAGGCCTCTAATGGTTGCCTGTTCCCATGGGGCAACTTGGAGCAGATGGCCAATGCAAGAACAAAAAGCCTGATGGATGTGCCGACAAGGATTTGTCTTGTGGATTCGCTCTTCCACTTTGCCAAAACTGGTAAGAAAAACCTCTTGGAATTCTCAAGGCTTCCTGCTAATTGAGTTCAGCTTATCTGAATGAGGGGAAATGGCACTGATGTAATGAGTACTACTCATTTTAGGGAAAGAACTAATAATCAGCACTATCACCTCTTGACAGTTCAGAAAAATCCTAAGATGCCAGAAACTTGTTCTTAGCAACAGGACTTCCTAGAAAACTCACATACAGGAAACTAAAGGTCTCGCACCCGTGTCTATGGGGGGAGCATCACAGGAAGGGAAAGGGGACTGAGGTGCCAGCCTCTTCTCGATCTAGCAGACCTCATTTACAGGTACATAGTAGGTACTTCCTTAGTATCCATGTCCCATATGTACCACTGGACCCATAAAGGCTGTATTTTCTTAATATTTTATATTCATCAGCATAAACTTGCTATTGGGTAATTGATAGGTAGAGGTTAATTTCTCACAGTTTACAGATGGTGAAATTTGAGTATTCTTACTCAGTGAACATGCAGACCATCAGAAGAGATCCTGTGTCTTCCAAAAGCTCATTGTGTAAGAAAAAAAACTCTCTTGGCTTCCTCTTGATCAGCTAGAATAGGTTTCTGCCAAGTTAGAGGCCCTGCAAAAGCAAGACTGAGGGATAAAAGATGTGGACAATGGAGGAAATAGGCCACGGACACCTTGGCATACAGACCAGAGGTGGCCAGACAGGGTGATGCACAACCTATGTGTCCTTGCAAAAGCCTCACCTGCATCATATTGGGTTATCAATACAGACAACAACATGATCATGACAGTGCTATCTTATTACTGACTGCATAATACCCAGTGAATTTTTTTGAGTGTGAGACAAATATTTTTTCAAAGAAAGACACAAGGAAGAAAGAACAGGAGGGAAGAAGAAAGGAAGGGAAGGAAGAACAGGTGGAAATGGGGGGGGGTAGGGGGCATGGAAGGGAGAAGAATTATATTACGTGTGAAGTTACCTAGTGCTATTTTCTCATTTTGCAAGTAATTTGCAAGTAACGGAGACCCAGAGAAGTTGACCAGAGAGAGTGAAGCAGTGCCCCCCATATCACTGTTGTGTGGACTGGAGCAGTGCTTTCTAAAAACAAAAGCTACGGAAGGGATGGAAGGATGGAAATGTACATTAAAAAATAGTGTTATGTTGATAACATGAGAGTCCAGGTTATTCTATGTAAGATGTTGGAAAAAGTTATATTAAAAAATGAATGAATTGGTATCTCTGAACCATACTGCTATGAACTTAATGTTTGTGCCCCCCCAAATTCCTATGTTGAAGCCCTAACCCCCAATGTGATGGTATGTGGAGCTAGATTCTTTGGATGGTAGTAAGAGTTAGATGAGCTCATGAGGACAGGTCCTAGTCTGATGGGATTAGTACCCCCGTAAGACACCCCAGAGAGCTTAAGCTCACACTCTCTCTCTCTCTCTCTGCCATGTTGAGTACACAGCAAAGGGGAGGCAACCATCCGCAAGCCAAGAAGAAAGCCTTCACCAGAACCTACATGCTGGCACCCTCGTGTTGAACTTCCAGCCTCCAGAATTGTAAGAAAATAAATTTGTGTTGTTTAAGCCCCTCATGTATGGTATTCTGTTACAGTAGCTCAAGCTAAGGTACATATATATGTGGAATTCAATCCGAGGAAAACAGTTTTTATTTCTGCATTTCTCATCTGGAATACCCTTTCTCATATCCACCCTCCTCTCTACCACCTGCCCATACACACACTCCTGCCATCCACATTCTCTGCGGTCCTGTTCCCCATTTCACTGTCTTCTAAAACTTCCTAGATCTTATCCCAGTCAGAATGAATCTACCATGTCTCAGCCTACCCAAAGCCCAAGGTATAATAGACTGCTGCCTTATATTAGATCTGTTAGCTATTCATGAGCATGTCTTACTATGACCCTTACTAAGTTTTGAGCTCCCAGAGGCAAAGGTCTGTGTCCCAGTCATCTTTTTTTTTTTTTTAAGTTTATTTATTTATTTATTTAGAGAGAGAAAGAGAGAGAAGAAGTGGAGGTGGAACAGAAAGAGGAGAGAGAGAGAATCCCAAGCAGGCTCTGCACTGCAGCCCAGCCTGATGTGGGGCCTAAACCCACAAACTGTGAGATCACAACCTGAGCTGAAATCAAGAATCAGACGCTTAACTGACTGAGCAAATGGGCGAAACAAAGGCACCCCCTTTTTCCCCCAGGCATCTTTTATGCCTTTTCTTGTCTAGCATCATATCTGACTCCAAGCAACTTCTCAATAAGTATCTGTTGAAATAAATGAAACTGACTACTGAGTGCTCACTCAGACCCTAGATGGGCCTCTTTCCAGTTATAAAAGACCGGCAGATTCCACCAGGGTTAGTATGCAGCCTTTCCTCCTCTAAGATTTGAGAAACGGCCTGTAGATTCTACCAGCTTTTCAAGTATCAAGAAATCGATGACAACAAATGGTGTTATCAAAGGGCCAGATCACCGGGGAGCACATATACTGGAAGCACCAATGGATGGTCCACTGATACAGGGCCCACGGAGCTTATCAAAGCAGCCGCTGCTAGACCTCCCACATGGAACCAGGTCAGGCTCGGGCAGAGGGCAGCTAGCTGATTTCTGTGCTCACTCCTAGAGTGATGTCTGTGTCCGTCAATAAGGTAAGGAAGAGTGAATTATCTCAGTGCTAGGCTGCAAGGCATAGAGATGAACAAATAGCCACTTGTACTCTTGTAAGATAAGGGAGGAAGAGGAATGGCAAAGCAAGAATAAAAGACTGGCAAGCCAGAGTGCACAAATGAGCTGTGCTCCAACTGTGCAGAGAAGGAAGATGGAGAATAACTCATTGCATGTGGAATGCATCATTCATTTTAATCCCTGGAGGCGGGCAGAACTATCCAGTGTTAAAATTCAAGGTGGGCATTAACATCACGAGCCATGCTGTATATACTTTCAACGTGCGGGCTAAAGATTAGAACCCGGACCTGAATTATAACCCTAGACATGCTCTAATCAGTGCTTGTAGCAAGGTGCTGCGTGATCCATGATAAACCCTTTCCCTCAGTACCCTGCCGCTTTGCCTCCTTACCCTACCTCCTCCTCCAAGGCCCCCACCACATCCTCACTTTACCTCCTGCTCCCGTGAGGCCAGCCAGACTTTCCAGAAGAGCCAGCTCAGTTAATGCAACAAAACAGATGAAAGTCTTGAGAGGGATGCTGGGAACACTAGGGTAGAAAGACTGAATGGAAAGGAGAGAGAAAGAAGAGAAACAAGCAAAGTTAATTTAAGGCCCACGAAAGCTGCTTTGACATTCTCATTTCTGCATTATCTTTTGCCTGGCAGCTGCAGCTGTTCACCCACTTTCATCCCTGACATAAACAGTCCATATCTACAATTACAAGCGCCCGGGGAGCGAGCATTAGTATGCTGCATACGGTCTGGGAAAAGGTGCAATGCTGGGCTTCTTCCTGCTTTAGAAGTCCCTAGCAGACATGCCTGGGAACAAAGAGAAAGAGATACAGAAAAGCTGAGCGTCTGTTGGATGCCAGAGTCCAAGTCTGAAGCACGAGGTCAGATGGTTGTGTCAGAATCAAAGGAGCTGAAGAAGGGAGGAGATGAAATGCAGTTGGTGGCTGACACTGATTCTTAAAATCTGTCTTAAAGAATTAACTACCCACGAAGAGCTTTGGGCTAATTTTAGGGGTAAATAAAATGATGGTAATGGGGAAGGGCACCTCAGCCCAAAGCCAAGCATACGGGGAGACAAAAAGGGAAAACAGAAGAGTAAGGGTGTTGAGTATTCTCTCCCCTTTAGTCTCACATCATATATCAGTTAATATTCTGCCGTCACTTCCTTGCCTAGTTACAACAGCATGCCAACAGCCTAAAACAGCATTGCACCCAAATAGAACAATTTAATAGAACCCACCAAGGTATCACATCAGTACTACATCACAGAATCAAGTCCTCTAAACACCTCGGCTTTAGGCAGTAATTAAGTCTTACAGGACTACAGAAAACTTTTAAAGTCACCCAGTTAGAAAATTACATAAAAGAAAATTGATAAGAAATATATCAGGATGTTTATGTCCAATAAGAGGGGGTTGGCTCAATCAGTTGTAAAATAAACATTTGCTAGAATACTATGCAACCAGGAATTACGCTCTGTGTTTTTGAGCTAGTGTTATATATCCGCAAAACACAAGCCTCATAAAGAAGCTATGACAGCATGGGAGTCTCTGAAGTTGTTTCGTAGTAGGTAGAAGCATTCCCAGCCAGCATCAGTAAGGAGTCAGTCTTGGGTCTATGCATACATGCATAGATGCCTGCACACACAAGTAGAATTGGCCACTTCAAACAAGGAACCCTAGTTCCTCGCTGAGGACTAGAGTCCTGGCCCTGATAAAACTTTGGAAAGTTAACAGATAGCACTAGTTTACTTTTGCATGATCTGTGTTCCCTCCTACCTTACTAACTGAAACATAATTTGCTCTAGTGCATTAATTTGTCCTGTTAAAAAATAATAGTTTTTTAAAAAGCTTTTCCCAGCCTCTTGGCAAATAAGTTGGCTCTGAGCAATGAGATCTTAGCAGAAGGCCCTGGATAGGACTTCTGGGAAAGCTCTGTAAAAAGAAGCAGTCACTGTGTACCTTTTGTCCAACTGTGGTGAAGTGGAGCCATTGTCATCTTGTGACCAAAGGCAGCAAGTATAAGGTCAATATCCACCTGCTAAGGGCTACTGAGCAGGAAGACAGGGAGCACCTGCCTCCCAGTTGGCAGTGTGAACCACAGGACCTGCTCTGTACCATCTGTCTCCAAACTTCCTGTCACATACAAAACAAAAAAACAAAAGAGAGAAAGAGAGAGAGAGAGAGGGATAGAGAGAGAGACAGAGAATAAGAAAAAAAAATCTTCTTTGGGTTTTCTTTGATTTTGCATCCAAATCTATTTCTTTTTAAAAATTTTTAAAAAATTTATTTATTATCGAGAGACAGAGAGACACAGAACGTGAGCAGGGGAGGGGTAGGGAGAGGGGGAGACACAGAATCGGAAGTAGGCTCCAGGCTCTGAGCTGTCAGCACAGAGCCCGACGCGGGGCTCAAACTCACAAACAGTGAGATCATGGCCTGAGCCGAAGTCGGTTGCCCAACCAACTGAGCCACCCAGGTGCCTCAAATCCAAATCTATTTCTAATTTTTATAGGAGCTAACCATTAAAAACTGGGAGAGGTAAAATCCTCCTGACCCTTTCCCCCAACCCTCAAGAAGAGAAGCCAAATGAAAGTTGGTTAGTTGATCAGCACACTGGTTTGAATATTGTCCCCCACCCCCGGCCAAAATCTGTGTCTACCCAGAGCATGTGAATGTGATCTTATTTGGAAATAGTTTTGTATATTTAATCAAGGTAAGATGAAGTAATAGCCGATCAGGGTGAACATTAAATCTGACTGATACCTTTATAAGAAGAGGGAATTTTGGACACAGAGACACATAGAGGAGAATGGCATGTGAAGACAGAGGCAGAGACTGGAATAATATACCTAGAAGCCAAGGAATGCCAAAGATTGCCAGCAACCACCAAAAGCTAATAGAAAGGCATAGAACAGAGTCTTCCTCAGTAGACTGTTGTCTGAAGCCACCCAGTCTGTGGTACTTGGTTATGACAGCCCTAGGAAGCCAATACAACTGGTTTGTCACCTATGGGCTTACAAAGATGTATTTTTTTAATTTTTAAATTTTTTTTAATGTTTATTTATTTCTGAGATAGAGGGATACAGAGCAAGCAGGGATAGGCAGAGAGAGGGAGACAGAGAATCTCAAGCAGGCTGCATGCTGTCAGCACAGAGCCCGACACGGTGCTAGAACTCACAGACCATGAGATCATGACCTGAGCCAAAATTAAGAGTCAGACGCTTAACCAACTGAGCCACCCAGGTGCCCCAAAGATGGGATTTTACAGGCCATGTTTTTAGAATGAGAAACTGAAGAATACTAAGAAAATCAAATTCTCATCCTGGGCCCTACGAGATAGGTCACAGTTCAAGACTCCTGGAAAATTTTAGCTGTTTATGGGCTTCTCTTTTATGGAGATAACCAAGAAAGGGAAAGAGTCCCAGTCTTGCATTTAGAAGTGGAGGCACTGGGCCAATTGAAACCAATAATATGAGATAGTCCAGAATGTTCAATGAGCAGAAGTCAAACACAGGAATTACATAATATGAATCATCTAAGTGACCAAACTATAGTACATTGCTTGTTGGGTATCAAAATTAGATGTCCAAATATAGATTTTTTAATGTACCAATATTTAAATGATCAATGATCCAGAATGTGATAAATAAATACAGAAAACACAATCAGTGAAATAACAACTTACACAGAAAACTGTTGGAGCAAAATGCTGTCTATGTGAAAAACCAAGCTGATTAAAAAAAAGGCATTTATGTTTCCACTTGTAATGAAAAATATTAGACAGAGAAAGTAGAAAATAAACTGATCGAAAATAAAGTACCAATAGATTTCCTATCACAGAGAAGTTTGAAATGAAAACAACTAGAACCAACTATGAGATTTTGCTGGTGCCTCCAGATCCAAAACTGAGCATACATTAACCTAAAACTTAGCAGAGCAATAAGAAGAGACCATAGTTTCTAAAGAACAGGGCTGGTAAGAAGGGAAATACCCCTTCTTCGGTATTGGTTTAGGTAATGCGAACTCTAAAACATCAATATTTACCTTCAGATGCACTTACTAAATAAAGGCCTCCACTCTAAGAAGCAGCAGGCCGGTAGTTCTCCCTGGTGGAGCAGGGGACTGACCTAGAATAGGAGAAATCCCACTCCTCTCCTACTCGTTGCTCGAGCCTCCCATAAGGCTTGTGAATTTGCATGTTAGTAAACATTAATGCTCATGTGCCTGAAATTCTAGACTGTTGAACTCAGGAAAGAACCAACAAGTGAGAGCTGGATTTTCTGAAGATAGGCAGTGGGCTTGATGGCCTGACACAATTAAAATGGAGCTGATTAAGGTCACAAGAACCCTTGTGAACTAAACCAGGATGAGCATTGTCCAAACTACTTGAGGTTGCCAGCTCAAATAAGTGGGAAGAAAGAAGTCTAACTTGTAGCAGAAAGTGTCCTGTTAAAGAGATGTTGGGGTTCCTGAGTGATTTAGTTGGTTAAACATCCAATTCCTGGTTTTGGAGCAGGTCATGATCTCACAGTTCCTGAATTAGAGTCCCATGTCCGGCTCTGTGCTGAAAGCAAGGAGCCTGCTTGGGATTCTCTCTCTCCTTCTCTCTATGCCCATCCCATGCTCGCTGTCTCTCAAAATAAATAAATAAACTTATAAAAATAAAAAATAAAGAAATGTCAAAGGAGGAAAGCAGGTCAGTGATGGAGAGAGAGAAGAGGTATAAAGAATTAGATTAAATAAGGTATTTTTAGGCAGATGGAGGTTAGAGGAGAAGGCAACAGCATAAGACTTGCTTGGACCACTTAGCCCTGCAGAAATTCTCTAGCTCTGGGTCATGCCCCCCCGCACCACCTTCTGATAGGCATCAGGCCTTCCCTACACTTGGGGCTTGTGTATGTGTGTGTGTGTGTGTGTGTGTGTGTGTGTGTGTGTGTGCGCGCGCGCGCACGTGTGGGTGTATTTGCTGAGTTTTTGCAATGTCTGCCCCAACCTTCACACCACTACTGGGTGCTGATCTGTTCTCTTTGCTTGATGACATTAATCAATTTCCTTGTACGGAGGAAAAAATCTGAGGCCCAGAGTCAGTAGAAGAGTCAAAACATATCCAAGCTCCCCTTAAGTACAGTGTGGTGCCCCTCCCACACACACTTTTCAGGTTTCCTCTCTTGAATGCAGTGAAGTGCCTCTGTTTGAAGGATGGAAACATCGTCACTGGTAACTGAATTGAAGTTCTCGTGCAAAGGAAAGTCTGCACGTGTCAAGTATCTTACAGATAATAAAGATTGCTTCCAGAGTCATTGAAGGCTTCAGAATAAAAGTCGGTTCAGTATGAAGATAATACAGAAGATATAACCCAGTTTAGGCAAAAAGTCTGAGGCAATAAATGGCTTTGTTCTCCCAGATTTAACATATTTATTTGGCAATATAAGCTCACTTAATGAAGACCTAGAGGCCATCTTTGTGACATGAAATATTAATGATGGTCATATGTATCACCAAAGGCTGAAAACTGAGAGGATCACAAAAATAGAATATGGAAGAGAAGTAATTAACATCAATAATCTGTACTACTTCCAGATGGTCAAACTAAAGGGCTTTTTTTATAAGTCAAACCATAAACTATGTAAATTGGCCAGTAAAACACATCACTAAAGATTGAGACTAGAGACTATATCCAGTGTAAAACTTTGAATAATTCAGAAACCCTAGTTCTTAGCTGAAAACATAGAGAACTACAATGACATATCCTGACTTTTCCAGGCCGTAGCAACCTATGGATATAAAGGGATCAAGTTTTTAAAATTTTAAAACCTTTTAATTCCCCTGCTGTATACTCTACCTGCAAAAGGCAGGATTCATAGGGTTCTGGAAACTTCGTTATTTCTGCCTCAGGCACACGTAAGAGTACATGTGGTTTTTCTCCCTACCCATCCCCACCATCTTTATTGTGGATAGTTGCCCCGACATGCATTGGAAAGCAGGGTCTGGCCATTGATGCTGCACCTGATGTCAAAGAGGGAATACTCAAGTTCAAGCTCAGGATGTCCTGGGTTCCACCCGGGGCCATTCAGTCACCCTGAACCCAAAACACCATCTTGGATTCTGTAGCAGCCAGAGATTTTCCTCCTCACCTCCAATTTGTATAACTTTGTCAACTGGAACATGTAGCAGTATATTTCATACACCTGAGTTTCCCTCAGGGAAAGGAAGTCCTTCGCCCTCTGCCTGTCAACCCTCTCTCCTTTAGATGCAGATGTAAATTCATGAGCCACAAAGGGACAGGAGTACCTGTAACAAGTACCATGCTGTATTCTCCATCTTCACCTCTCCTGTAGGTATCCATGGAAATATTCTTTATATAGGCCACATCTCCCTTGCCCATGCATTCAGGTGGCAGAGTGGACTATATGTCCCCTGCCATTCCATCATACATGATCCTTGTGTTCTCAATTCCAGCCATGCTCCTAGTTCAGTCTTTCATTCAGTAAGTTCTCATTGCAAGTATACCCTATGCCATGTAGAAGTGCAAAAATTAACAAAAGCAGACCTGGTCCCTCCATTCATGTAGCTTACAGTCTAGTGGGAGAAGCCAACACTATTTAAAGAATGATACAAGCTGACATAAAGATTCAACTGCAATGAGAGTAATCTATGGAGCGATGAAGAGTACATATAGAGGAAAACCATCTGGTCATGGGAATCAAAGATTCCTGAGGAAGTGAGTTAAGAGTTAAGTGGGTGAGGTGAGGGGGAGGAGTACTCCAGCCCTCAGGAAAAACAGTGGAGGAGAGCTCAATGCAGTGAAGAAATTCAGGCTCCAAGTAGTTCCTTCCCATACATGTTGCTTCAGTTAACATTATTGACTATAAAGCACTGTGATAAGCACAGGGTAGCAATGTTTAATCTAAAAAAAAAAAAAAATATAATCTTTGATACCAAAGAGCTTAAGGTCTAATAGGAAAGACAGGAAAATTAACTTTTATTGGAGCATGGTAACTACGGTGAGAAAGTTACGCACAAGGAACTAAGGCAGCCTCACACTAAAGGGTCCGTCAAGACTTCCTAGTGAGAGGTCAGCGAGAGAAAGAAGGAAAGAATGGGATTTCCAGGAAGAGCAACCAGCCTGGGCAAAGGCACAGAGGCACGCAACAGCAGGACCTACTCAGAGATCCACAGGAGTTGAATTTAGCTTATGAGAAGGGTATGAGCAGGAGGAGGCCTGGATGTCACAGGAGAGAGGCTGGACAGGCAGAAAAATGAGAGACCCTACGAGGGGAAGCCATGTATATACAGCTAAAGTGTTGGAACCTTGTCCAAAAAGGAATAGGGAGATAATGGAGGATTAAAAAGACAGACAATGAGCAATTTCGTCTTTTATTTCCTTTTGCTTTTCCCTCCCACCACTTCCAACAGTGAAATATACTAAGATTTCAAAAGAAAACCAAAACCCATAGTGATTGATCCTGACTCTACTTTGTCATTTTCACAGGTTTATTTCCCCTGCGGGATGTTAGCACATAAAATCCCCAGGTGCTTTTCAATGTAGGTTACATTTCCTCCAGTTTTGTAAATCAGTGTTATTTGCTTTCTGTATACTGCTTTTGTGTTTTGGTGGGCAGTAAGCCATTCTGGCACTGAGCTAAAATTAATATTTTTAGCAATTGTGTGGTCACATGTGTGAGAGAGATGTATGATAGAGCACAAGATTTTTTAATATCATAATTTACTAAACATCAAAAATGAAATAGATATTTAAAAGTGACAGCCCTTACTCCTAAAACAAGCTAAACATCTTAGAATACAGATTTTTCATTACATTTTTAGTGTTATTTCTGACACACACAATATAGTTTATTAACATATATTTATGTTGAAAAGCATGGGGCGCCTGGGTGGCGCAGTCGGTTAAGCGTCCGACTTCAGCCAGGTCACGATCTCGTGGTCCGGGAGTTCGAGCCCCGCGTCAGGCTCTGGGCTGATGGCTCGGAGCCTGGAGCCTGTTTCCGATTCTGTGTCTCCCTCTCTCTCTGCCCCTCCCCCGTTCATGCTCTGTCTCTCTCTGTCCCAAAAATAAATAAATGTTGAAAAATAAAAAATAAAAAAAAAAAACAAACATAATAATACATGGAATTCTCATGAACCTACTATCCAGTGAATACATTATGAATAACTTGCATCTACTTGTGCATTTCTCTTCTATTTCATCTCATCCCCTCCCTACTAAGCCAAAGATAAAGCACTACTCTGAATTCTGTGTTTGTCTCTACCTTGCTTTTTAAAAATAGCTTTATTTTTTTTTTTAAATAGCCCTTTATTAGGGGTGCCTGAGTGGCTCAGTCGGTTAAGTGTCCGACTTTGGCTCAGGTCATGATGTCACTCTTTATGAGTTCAAGGCCCACATCCGGTTCTGGGCTGACAGCTCAGAACATGGAGCCTGCTTTAGATTCTGTGTCTCCCTCTCTCTCTGCCCCTCCCCTCCTTGTGTTCTGTCTCTCTGTCTCTGTCTCTCTCTCAAAAATAAACAAACATTAAAAAACAAAACAAAACATTGGGGCGCCTGAGTGGCTCAGTTGGTTAAGCATCTGACCCTTGATTTCGGCTCAGGTCTTCATCCCATCGTCCATGAGCTCCAGCCCCACAACAGGCTTTACACTAACAGCATGGAGCCTGCTTGGGATTCTCTGTCTCCCTCTCTTTCTGCTCTTCCCCTTTCTCTCGTTCTCAAAATAAATAAATAATTAAAAAAAACCATTAAACATATTGTTTAACTTTTGTGTTTGAGAATTATCTTAATGCTGTCATACTGTTTATGTTTTTTTAGGACTTATTTTAAAATTGAACATCAGATTTCTAACATTCCTATGTTACTGAATATAGCTATGGATCATTCATTTTCTCCACTGTGTAATATTCCATCGTGTACATGTAGCACAATGTATACATCCATTCTCTTGAGAAAGAATTCCAATTCTTGGCTATTCCAAACTGTGATAGGACAAAGTGTAAGAGGACACTCTGGACACATGTACAAGAATTTCTCTCAGGTCTACATTAGATATGGAATTGCTCAGTTATATGGTATTTCCATTTTCCTATTTCCAAACTGATGCCAAATTGTTTTCCAAAGGGAGTTTCTAATTTACCTCTTCAGGACCATTATATAAGAATTCCTATTGATCCATATTCTCACCAACACTTTGTGAGTTAACACAGTGACAATGAGAATGAAAACAAAGCAAAAAACAACAACAACGAAATTTAGGCTGTATTTAGGACATCAAACACACAAAGATGTGGTCGGTAGGAAGGAGAATTCAGGATGATCCAATTTTTCCTCAATATGTATCACATAACAAGGGCAATGTTTCAGGTTGATCATAATTTTTATTTCCCTGATTATTGAAGTGATTAAATACCTTTTTAGGTTTACTGACCATATACTTACATGTCATTTGCCCATTTTTCTATTTTGTGTGGTGTATGTGTTTTTCTTATTGATTGGTAATTTTTAAAAATATATTCTGGGTATTAAACTTCTATAGGCTATATGTGTGACAAATACATTCTACCACTTTGTTGTATTTTTACTCTATGATGTTCTTTGGTAAACACAAGTTATTAATGTTAATATGGTTGAATTAATAATTTCCTTTATGAAGGTAGAACTGTTTATATCTTGTTTGGCAAATCTTCCCTACCCCAGAACCAGAAAAAAATCCTCCTATGTATTCTCCCTAAAGTTTTTCTTTTTGCAAAGTCCTTCTCTCTCTGAGTTGACTCCTTTGTGCAGTATGAGGCAGGAACTCAATGTTTTTTTTGAATGGATATCCAGTTGTCCTAACACTATTTATTGAACAGTTCTTCCTTTCTTCATTGATCTTCAATGATCCTTTGCTAGATGTTTTCTGTGGCCCTTGGCACCCATTGATTTCCTCTTCTTGCTCTCCCCTGTATGACATAAGCTAGAAACCAAGGAACTGACTTTTCCAACCTTCTTTGCCAGCAAGCTTTGAGATGTGGTTTAGCTGCTGTCAGAGAAATGCACTTACGCAAATTTGGAAAACAGCAGGGAGACAGAAACAATTCATTCCCAGCAACTATGGCAAAGGAAATACAGATATGGGTTTTTAAGAGCCAGATGGACTTGGAATTCCTATGCTAGTCGTCAGTCTTGGGGATGCTATGACTTCAGTAGGAGTGTGCTGCAGTTTGCTGACCGCTGAGTAGCAGCCAGATATTGACTCTCCGGATGGTTGTAGCTGTGAATTGCAAAGCTAATGGCACCACTGTGTCCCAAACCTTTGCCCTTTCAGCCCTTCATTTATCTAGATCTCCCTGTTTTCTTGTTTTAGTTCCTCATACTTGAAATATGGGATAGTTTCTGTATTCCCTCTTTTACTCTGTCAAAGATCACACGCAGTTCCATTTATGAGTGTGTCTCTTCCTGAGCTTTCTATTAAGTATCATTGGTTGATCATCTATCCATGAGGCAATAATACACTGCCTTGAACATGGCTTTAGAATAAACCTTGGCATCAATAAATCAAGTGTTTCTACCCTAACCTTCTTCACAAATGTTTTGGCTGTTCTTAGGTCTTTGCTCTTTTTTAACTGTTTTAGAGTCACATTTTTAAGTCCACACAAAAAAGGTCACAGTATTTATTGGACTTGCTTCAAATCTATAGATAAGGTTTGGCAAAATTAACATAGATCCACTTTTTAGAAGCATCATTCTAGTAAGAGTAACTGTATTGGATTTTCTGGGGTCAGACTAAATTTTCAAAGGACCAGCTAGAAAGCTATGCAGGCAATTAGATGAAATAAAGCAGTGACAACGAGAATGGAGAGATTTATGCTATGTCTAGGAGAGAAAGCCTTCAAAGACATACTGGCTAAGAAAGAAAATTTGGGAATGACTCAGGTTTCCTTCTGGGCCTCTAGTGCTATTCTTTACTACAGAAGCAGCCTGCTTAGGAACAAGGACAACGAGACTAGTTGGAGGATGCTGAGTTGTAGTGACTAAGAGATAGTCAAATGAATAGGAGTGTGAAACTCTGAGAGAGGAGTGAGCTATATATTTAAAGTTATGAGTCAGCCATTTTTAGTGGTTGTGGAAGTCAGTGTGGAAAATGTACCCCCATTTGGGAAGAAACCTTTGCAAACACTGCCATTTAGAGGGGACACAAGAAAAAGAACCACTGTGGGAAGCTGAGAGGAGTGTCCGGAGACATGACAGGACAACCAAAGGAGAAAAAAGTCATGAAAGTTAAAAGAGGAGAGGCTTAAGAAAGAGGGCATCGTTAACATTGTCAAATATCCATCAGATTTAACAATATGAAGTTAATTGGTGGAAATAATTTCATTACTGTTGTGGGGAGAGAAGACAAATTGCTGTCCGTTGAGCAGTAAATGGCCAGTGAGGAAGGGAAATGGGAAATGTAAATGGCTCTTTAAGAAGTCAGGCCACAAAGGAAAAGAGATCTACAACAGTAGCTAGAGGGTGATATGGGGTCAGAGGATATTTTTATAAAGAGCATATTCATGTGTTGAAGGGAGCAAATGATACAAAGTGGACGGCAGATGGCCCAAGGTCTCTGTCAAGGCAGATGACAAACTCCAGTGCAGGTGGTTGGGTAGATGAATTAGACTTCAGCAGTGGGACGGACAGTCTTTCATGGAAAATAGGAAAGACTGAAAGCACGTGTCCTGATGGAAATACACTTTATGGGTGGTTTTGGGTTATGGGGGTGAGTTATTTCTTGTCTTTCTGAATGAAGAAGAAGGCAAGTTCCTCTGCTGAGAACAAGAGAGGACAGGGCAGAGGAAGGAATCTGAATAAAGTGGTGAACATTTGGAACAGCTATTGAGACAAAAGGGAGAAGCAGCTGACTAGCTGTGTGGGGAATGACCCCAGGCAGCCCTGAGAGTCTGGCTGAGGTTGAAGGGTCTGTTCTACCTGCTGGATGATTTTCTTCAATAGACCCTAGTAACTTGGGAACAGACCACTTTAGTTTATCCCAAGCCCTGTGTACCTGACTCTCCATATTAGAGTGAAATTGGATACATGTCATGTTATCTCACTTGACTTTTATTGCAAATTGGGGTAGGCTGAGTGGCAGCTAAGCTTGCCACAATTAGACCCATAGGAAAAAACAGAAGAGAAATTGACCGATAGTACAGCAAGCTTAAAGGCAAAAGAATGTGTACGTAGGAAAATATTCTTTACCTTCGGCTGCTTTGGGCTACACCCAAAGGCACTGACATGCTGCTAGGAGCAGCAATTATTCTTTAAATAAAGTTAGTGAGTTAGACAACACTATTATGAAAGACAACTGAAAAACATGCAGGGGAAAAAAAAAAAACACCATCCAAAGATGGATTCATACAGGATAGTGATTAAACAACTCAAGCCAGCAGATCAGATATCGTGCTCTTTAAGAAACTTAATAAAACTGTAGGACTTATTGATTTTGCTCTTCCTCTAGGCAGAAATATGCCAAGAATATACACAGAGAAAATAAATAATCTCAAGCTTTCGTAAGAAAGCTAAAGCAAATGTGGAGTTATAGAGTCTCCAAGTGAAATCAGGGATAGGGCTGGTTCAGCATGCAGCTAATATTATAAAGATCCATTACCAGGTGCTTGTGTTAACAAAGATGAAACACCTATCATATGAACCTGGAGATTTTTTTTCCTCTAAAATGTACCCAGGAGAATGGAGACAGAAGAGCAAGTTATTACTTGATGTACTGACAAACCATCTGTGAAGTAGAGATCCATCAGATTCCCCATGAGAGGCAATTCTAGAGGGTTCCAGGGGAATGGTTTGATACTTTGTTAATCATCAAGACTCCAAGAGCACAGCTGTTACTAGAAAATGTGAGGGGTTGGGGCAGAAAGTTCCAGAGGGGAGCTGTGAAACACAAGATCTTACCTTGTTGCCCTAAATGTGAGGTCAACAGACATCTGCTACAGTGGCTCATGGTACAGTGAGCTGGTCACCAGTCACTCACACTACAAATTAAAAGGGGTTTCCAGGGGCGCCTGGGTGGCGCAGTCGGTTGAGCGTCCGACTTCAGCCAGGTCACGATCTCGTGGTCCGTGAGTTCGAGCCCTGCGTTGGGCTCTGGGCTGATGGCTCAGAGCCTGGAGCCTGTTTCCGATTCTGTGTCTCCCTCTCTCTCTGCCCCTCCCCCGTTCATGCTCTGTCTCTCTCTGTCCCAAAAATAAATAAACGTTGAAAAAAAATTAAAAAAAAAAATAAAAGTGGTTTCCCAGCTAAAGGGAACAACAGAATGGGTTGTTCATGGGTTGAAGCATGCGTAACTGTTTATATTAGCAAAGGCATATGTGAACCGCACTCTATAATGGAAATTAAGGAGGAAAAAAAGATACAAGAATGGTGAGAGAAGCCGAATCGTAGAGGTTCATGATAAGAGAAATGTGACTCAGGAGAGAAAAACAAAGAGAGAAGAAGACTCCTCTGTCTACGCCTACTTAGCTTTCTCTTCTTTTTTCTTCTACTTTTTTATCATGAGCAAATTCCCAGTTCCCCCATGTGCCACTAGCCAGGATTCAGCCATATTGGAATCACATTTCCAGAATTTCTTACCAACTTTCACTGCCTCTTCCCCACAGAAGGAGCAGCAATTTATCTACCTTGAATACTCTATTCTTAGCAAGCTAGGAATAGAAGCAAACATCTCTAATCTGATTATAGGTAATGGAAAACTCCTATAACAAATGTCAGACTTAACAGGAGTTTCAATAGTGACATATTAAAATTTTCCCTGCCTAAGATCAAGAACAAAATAAGGATGTCAGTTATCACTGCCTCGTTTACTGGAGGTGCTAGACAGTGCAATAGAAAACAAAAAACAATATATTAAGTCCTGGAAAGCATCTTAGTCCATCCACGCTACTCTAACAGAATACCATAGACTAGGTGGCTTATAAATGACAGAAATTTATTTCTTACAGGTCTGGAGGCTGGGAAGTCCAAGATCAAAGCACCAGCAGATGTGTCTGGTGAGGACCCACGTTCAGGTTTCTACACAGCTGTGTTATTACTGTGTCCTCACATGGCAGAAGGTGAGAAGGAGTTCTTTGGGATCTCCTTTAAGAGGACACTATCCCATTCATGAGGGCTTCACCCTCATGGCCTAATCTCCTCCCAAAGCCCCCTCCTCCTAATATCATCACAGTAAGGGTTGGGTTTCAACATAGGAATTTGGAGGGGGTGGGGCAGATACAAACATTTAGTCTACAGCAGAAAGTAACTGTTCTTATTCACAGATAATATATTACGTGCATTGGAAACTTCTTAAACTACAGTCAACAAATAAATGAACTTAACAATGTTTCTTAATTTAAACTCAATATTAAGAAACAGTAAATTTTGGGGGCACCTGGGTGGCTCAGTCGGTTGAGCGTCCGACTTCGGCTCAGGTCATGATCTCACGATCCGTGAGTTCAAGCCCTGCGTCGGGCTCTGTGCTGACAGCTCAAAGCCCAGAGCCTGTTTCGGATTCTGCGTCTCCCTCTCTCTGTGCCCCTCCTCTGTTCATGCTCTGTCTCTGTCTCAAAAATAAATTAAAAAATGTTAAAAAAAAAAAAAAAAGAAACAGCAAATTTTATATGTGTTGATAGATAGATAGATGCAGCATGCATATGATTAGGAAGGTTTTTTTTAAGCCAGAACTTTTATAATAGCATCAGAAATCCTCAAATACCTAGAAATAAATTAAAGGAAGATGTGTAAAACCCCTACATAGAAAAGTAAAAAACATAGTGCAAACAGTTTAAGAACACTCAAATACGCAAAAGGATGTATCACATTTATGGATTGGAATATTCATTATAATAAAACTTCATTTCTTCCCTAACAGATTCAGTAGAGTCCCAATTAAAATGAAGCTTCCTTTGTAGAAATGGCAAGGGCCAAGAATAGGAAAGACTATCTGAAGAAGAAGAACAAAATGACAGGGCTTATAGTACCAGATATGAAGACGTTATAAGGCTTCAATAATTAAGGGAGCATTGTTTTGGCACATATATGGATAACTAGACACTAGTGACATCAAATAGAGAATGCAGATTTAGACTAACATTTATATGATCTCCTGATATTTGCCAAAAGTGCCACCATATTGACAAAAAAATACAGTCATGAAAGGCTGATCTTTTCAACAAACAGCACCAGATCAACTGCACATACATATAGGAAAAGCACACCTTCAGCCCATTACACATGAGACACTGAATGTGTAACTATATGCATGAAGACACTGAAAAATTAGACTGAATTGAAAACTGTGTGGCACTAACTACTAAAGTTGGATATATACATATTCTATGATCCAGAAACTCTCCTCCTAAAAGTATACCCAACAGACATGTGCACATATGTGCACTAAAGACACCCATGAAATGTTCTTGGAAGCATTATTCATAATAAACTCAAACTGCAAATAACCCAGATGTTCATAGACAAAAGAATGAATAAGTGTGGTATATTCCTACCATGGAATATTACAGAACAACGATAAATCAGATTACTACTATATGCTGTGACTTGGTGAATCTTGCAGACATAATGATGAGAAAAAGAAACCAGACACAAAAGAGTACATATTATGTGATTCTATTTTTATAAAACTTAAAAACATGTATTTATATGGAAGATGGAAGAGTGGTTAATTTATAGGGGCTATAATTACTAAGAGCTGACATGAGGGAGACTGTGGAGGGGCTTGTAGTATTCTAGTTCTTGATTATGGGTATTTCTACTTTTTAAAAATTCATCAAGCTACACACTTAAGATTTATACTTGATTATATATGGTTCACACATCGGTAAAAATAATATACAAAATAAAAATTACAAATATAAGTTAGATTTTTTTTATCTCTCTCCTTAACACTTCAATGCCTTTACATACTCAAACAAGATGACTATATATACACTCTGGCTCTTACAGAATTATGAAAATTTGAAAAATCCATATACTGAATTGTTGATAGGTGATGGGGGTGTACTGAAAACAGAATGGAAGATCTCAGTTCAACTACCTGAATTCTCATCGACTGGTTTATAACCTTGATGAAGTCTTTTAATTTTGTTAGCCTCAGTTTCTTCATCCATAAAACAATGGTAATAGCATCCCTACTTCAATATCTTCCTTTGACCACTCTGGCAAACATTTTTCTTTTTATATCTTACCCTAAAGTTTTGCTCTTTGTGAAATCTTTTCTTGTTCCTCCAAATAGACTTTAACAATCCTTCCCTGTTTCTCTATCTATACTTTGTACACACTCACTTTAAAGTAATAGATTTTGTTAGTACCCACTAGAAGGGAGCATCTAGAAACTCTAGAAGACAAGGATGGTTCCTTTCCGTATTTTGCATCCCTAGAGTCTAGTCCAATGCCTGTTCAGTGCTGAATAAATATATGAATGAATGAATGAATGAATGAATGCCTTATGTATCTAGCCAAGTGATTGCAACAATTTTATGGATGAATATGCACAAAGGGAAATGTATTATGGGTATAAATTACTGTGTTCCAATGCACAGGATTGTTTCCAGTTTGTCCTATTCACTCATAAAGGAATATAGTTCATTTTTGAAGAGCCAGGAAAGCTTAAAGGGTTTAAAAATTATTCTCAGAAGCTCCACTGAAACTCAGGAACTCTGGAAAGATGGACAACTGACTAAACAAAAGAGAATTCCAGTCAGAAGTGACAATAAAACACTTGTCATGGAGAGAGAAGCAATGTTTAAGACAAGCAGTCCTAAGGATTGAACTGCCATCTCACTGTCTACTCCAAAACTCAGTGGAAGAGTAAATAATGTGGAAGAAGACCAGCATGTCCTCCTACTATAAATGAGGCAATTAGACTATCGGTTGAACACACATTTATGAATAGAAATGCTGGCAAGCCTCTTTAGAAAAATTTATCTGTTTCTTTTGTGCAGAACTATATAATCAGACTGTCCTGCTGTTGTATGGATCATGGCCTGTCTTTCTGGTTTGGCTTTACGGTATACAGGCTAATTTCTGCTTTTTATGTTCATAAAATAAAAGAACTCTAGCCAAACTATAGCATGTCAATATTGCCATCAATGCCAACAGTAGCAACAACATCCTGTTTTTCCTCAAGACCATTTAATATCATCTTTCAGGACCTAGCACAATAGGAAATGTCTGAGGAAGGAGCTTGATTGACTATAGGGCTTGGATCTGAGCTGTAGAACGCTTCATCTTGGAGTCAGCAGTTCAAATCCAGCCTGGGGTGAAGAGGATGAAAATATTTCCAGGTGTTGTGTGTTTAAATCAAGTTTAAGCCTTGACGCAGCTCCCTGAGGCAAGGGATCAGCAATATATTTTAGCATCTTGCTCACAGCCCTGAAACAAGCACAAGGTCTACAGACCCAGGAGACTGAATGAGCTCTTTATCCCAACATCCAGTGGCATTACTCAGGCCTCACTCAGTGTCCTACTGGCCCCTCTCCTGAGGCGCCAAGATTTTCATTTAACATCCCTTCCAAACACCTAAAGCATTCCCTCCCACCCTTGGGACACTGGAAAACAAAGCTGAGAATTTGTAAAGTAAAAGCTACTCAATGCTTTCTTTCTCAAACAAGATAATTCACAAAGAACGAGGAGAAAACGCTTAAATTCAAATATACAAACTTTCACATACGTGGCCATGAATACGTAGTAACCTCACTGATAAACTTCAAGATTTTGCCCAGGGAAAAAATTCACCCTATTATGAATGTAATGGAGTTCCTATAAATATGATACATGACCTACTAACGTGCATACTGAATTAGATGCTGGAGACATTGCTGAATCACAAACACCTGTTCCTGAATTTCTGTAAATACATCAGCTATTGAATCAAAGTAATCACCACCAGTAGTAAATCATATCAAACTCAAGCCAGATACACCTTATGGGTGAACAGATACATCACCAGGCAAATTAAAATCTTGATATATTACCACTGTTAAAATTTGCCAAAAAATTACACAGACCCTCACATTTTCAATATCACCTCATGCAATTCTTGATGTTTTATTCAATTTTATTTTATGAGACAACCTTATCCCTTGACCAAACTGGTGTGAGGGAACGGTGGTCAGGACATGTGCGGCTTGATCAAAGGGAAAGTTACTCAGAGTCCCCATCTTAACTGTGCCATAAACTTGAGGAA